>NC_067479.1:72154872-72754872 GCF_947179515.1 Apodemus sylvaticus | reverse complement strand
AGCCATGTGGTGATGGCACACACCTTTAATCCCAGCACTCAGGAGGTAGAGGCAGGTGGATCTCTGAGTTTGAGGCCAGCCTGGACTAGATAGTGAGTTCCAGGAAAGCCAGGATTACACAGAGAAACTTGGTTTTAAAAAAACAAAAACCAAAACACTCTTCTAACCCCCCATACCACTGTCCCATTTCCTGATCCTTGGATGTGTGCAACCCAGAGCCAGCGGTGGGGAAGCCCAGCTTCTAGATGCCCATCCTTCCGTGCCCAGTCCGAAGCCCCTGGGAACAGAGCTATTAGCACTGTCAGAGATATTCTGAACAACCCAGAACCCTGGAAAATAGTCCTGATTCTGATACTTAGACTGAACTCCTCAGGAGGGAGATGAGCCATCACTTTATCTGGAAATCTGAAGGGTTCATGTAAGGTACAGGAGGGGAGGCTCAGGTGGGGGAGACAGGGCTCACCTTCTCAATGAGGTCAATGCAGGCCTGCAGGTCCATCCCAAAGTCGATGAAGGTCCACTCGATGCCTTCCTTCTTGTACTCCTCCTGCTCCAGCACGAACATGTGGTGGTTGAAGAACTGTTGCAGCTTCTCATTGGTGAAGTTGATGCATAGCTGCTCAAAGCTGTTGAACTGCAGGGGTGAGGCAGCCAGTCAGGCAGGCCGACTGAGGGTCTGAGTGGCCAGCAGGGTGGGTCAGCCTGGGACTGTGCCACACACCTGCCCAAGCCTGGCACGGGCATGGCTGGTCCCCTCCCAGGACATGGCAGGGAAGGGAGGGCTTCTCCTGAGGGCAGGAACAGTGACTGACTCTATCCAGTCTCCCCTTGCCTGGCCCATGGCTGGCCCTCCACACATGACTGAAGGTCTGAGTGGGCGGGTGAGGAACAAGTGATGTCCCAGGCCAGGGCTCCCAGACTCACGTCGAAGATCTCAAAGCCAGCGATGTCCAGGACACCTATGAAGTACTGGCGTGGCTGCTTGGTCTCCAGGGTTGCGTTGATGCGTGTCACCATCCAGTTGAACATCTTCTCGTACACTGACTTGGCCAGTGCCCCGATGGCGTATGACACCTGCAGGGTAGGGGAGAGATCCCGATGAGTTGCACTCTTGGGAAGGATGAATTTGAAAGCTCATCTTCCACCACGCTGTGATCTCTTGGCCTTTCATTTTTCATCTGAGGATGACCCACCTGCTGGACATTCTGCCCCTTGGTGACATACTCGTTGCCCACTTTGACTCTAGGGTGGCACAGCCCCTTGAGCAGGTCGGCTGAGTTCAGCCCCATGAGGTAGGCAGATTTGTCGGCCTCTGGAAGGAAAGGGCAGGCAGTGAGGTTAGTGCAGGGATACACGGTCTGCAGACGGGGCCCTCAGTGACACCTCCGCTCTCCTGCTTCTCACCCTCAGTGCCGTCGGGCTCCGCCTGCTCCTCCCTCTGCTTCTGTTTGAACTTCATGTTTCCAAAGTGCATGATGGCGCCTGTCAGCTTGTAAATGGAGTTCTTCTCTTCTGGAGTGAAGCCCAGCACATCAAAGGCACTCTGTAAGCAGCCCCCATATCAGTGAATCCCAGAAAAGGAAGTTAATGAGACCCGCATATACGCTGGAGAGAGAACTTGAATTGGTTTTCCTACTCCCTGTCAAGTATGAGATTCCCACAAGCAGAGAGGGACTCCGAAAGACAGACATTATAAGATCAGAGCTCTGCCTTATCACCGTCCACGGCCAGTGGTCATAGCTGTTCTCTGTAGCTGCTGAGGGCTACCGACCTATGTTCCCAGACCTTTCCCTGCCTAGGTTTTCATAGCTGTGTGTTTCTCTCCTCTACCCAACAGCTCACTTCAGCCCCTAGGATCTGTAGGGCTCTCCTTCCTGTTTCCTGAGCAGTGTAATTTTGTTTTCTACCTTTCCTGTCTCTGTCCATGGTTCTCAGCACTCTGTGATTTGACAGCACCAAACACTGGCTACTCTCCTGCTTCATGGCACGTGTCTTAGCACACCCTGTTCACAGGGTGCATTGTAGCTCTCCAGGAGGGTTGTACCACTTTAAACATCAGATAGCCAGTGTCTTGGCTCTGTTACTAAGCTGGCACCATGTGCTACCACTGAGTGTCCGCCCCGCGGCTGAGTGCCCACATACGTACATCGGTGGCCATGAGCTCTTCAGAGTCATCGATTGAGGCCACAGTCGTCTCTCCTTGGGAGATGAACGCATAATCGTAGGGGTTGTTGGTGATCAGCAGCATGTCTAAGATGGAAGGGATGTGGTTTGGATGTGCACAACCCCTGGCTATCCTCGGGGCTGCTGGCTATAGCAAACAGGCCAAGGGAGAGGCTCAGCTAGGGCTCGACTTGACCCCCAAGATTGAATCTAACAATATCCTAGGGCCCAAGGCATACTGCCAGAACCCAGCCTTAAGCAGAAAAGACCAGGTTGCCATGGAAATATCTGGTCTCAGTCTGACTCACCTAGAAGCTCAGGCTTTTTATTAGACAGGATTTGGTAGAAAATGTGATAATCTCTTTCTGCTTTCAGCTGGAAAATAACCCTGGATTTTTCCAGAAGGTCTGTGAACAGGCAGATAGAAGGAGAGGAATGAGGGGTTAGAATGCAGATACAAGGAAGTCACGGGAAAGGGATGGGGACCATGACAAGAAAGGACAGAGGGAGAGACCACAAAGGTCACACGTGAAGGACCCAGAAGGAAAGAAAGCATCTTAAAGAGAAACCCCAGAGAAACATGCACTGATGGCAGACAGAAGGCAGAGAAAGCCTCAGGCAGATGTAGAGGCAGAAAGAAGAAATGCATGCTGAGGGAAGAGGCTGAGATCAGCCGTAAAACCAGGATGGGCTCAGCCTAAAGAAGTCCCCGCAAGTTCGCGGAACTTACAGGTCTCTATGTCTGCAGATGCCAACTTTCCTGTTGCCCCAAAATGGATTCGGATGAATTTCCCCTGAAGAGATGGATGGACGAGAGTAGCACTGAGCCTGGGAAAGGCTCCCATTGGAGCCCATCCTCCAGCCAGCACAAGTCCCGAGTTCAAGGTGGAGGATCACTCACAAATCGGGAGGAGTTGTCATTCCGAACTGTCTTGGCGTTGCCGAAGGCCTCCAGAGCAGGGTTGGCTTGGATGATTTGATCTTCCAGGGTGCCCTGAAGAGGCCGAGAAGGATGAGAGGTGAAGGCTGCCTACTCTTTTTCCATAATGCAGGCCCTGAGGGGACAGCAGGCCTACCTTGCCCGGGGTCTGGTCCTTCTTGCTGCGGTCCCCAATGGCAGCAATAACAGCGAAATATTGGATGACCCTCTTAGTGTTGACAGTCTTCCCAGCTCCGGATTCTCCGCTGTTGTGACAAGCAAAGGCTTAATGGGCAGCAAAACCACTGGTTAAGACCGACAAGCCTCAGGTGAGGGGGAGCACCTCTTCTAGTGGAGAGGATGCGCTCTGATCAGGGAGTTGTTAGGGACTGGGACATAGGATCAGGTTAGCCAGCAGGAAGATGATGCCACAGAGAACAAGGTGTCAATCAGAGGAGAGGATGGAGAGAATAGGTGGGGAGGAGAGAAAAGGTTTCTGAGGGGAAAGATAAGGAAAGTGAAGAGGAGAGCTGCATGGGCCTTTCCAGATGAGTTTATACATGAATGAGGAGTTAGAGGAAATGGGGGAGAAAACGAGAGGAGAAAAAAAAAAGCAGAAAGGGAGAGAGGCACAAAGAAAGGAGTTGGAGCAAAGATCAGAGAAGAAAGAGATGGGCATGTGGGTGGAGAGAAAGGACCATAGGGGCGTGCAAAGGAGTCTGGGTACGCCCTAGTGGATTCTGGGATCAGGAATTCTGGAGCTATGCTCACGTGATGAGAATGGACTGGTTCTCCCGATCTGGAAGAGAGGAGGAGAGGCAGTGGGGTGAGGGATGAGAGTCCGGGTGAGATTTCAGGTTGGGGGGACCCAGGTCGGTCGGGGCACCAGGCTTTACCTGTCAGCATGTACTGATAGGCGTTGTCAGAGATGGAGAAGATGTGAGGTGGGGCCTCACTCCTCTTCTTGCCCCGGTAGGCGGCCACCACTTCCGCATTGTACACTGGCAGCCACTTATAGGGGTTGACGGTGACGCAGAAGAGGCCTGAGTAGGTCTGGGGGTAAGGAAGTGAGGGGTGGTTGTCAGAATTAGAGAAAGACCCCAGGGGACGATGGAAACAAAAGGCAAAGCTCAGAATCATTCCGGTGTTATAACTGAGCAAAGGGGCAGGGGCTGGCGTGCAGTGCCACGCTTCCTTCCCACCACGGAGCAGGTCAGTAGGGGGCATGGCTTCAGGAGCCGGCTCTCGCCCAGGAAGCTCTAGGGTCCCAGAGATGGATGGACCGGTGCAGTACTCACGTAGATCATCCAGGAAGCGTAGCGCTCCTTGAGATTGTACAGCACAGCCGGCTCATGCAGGAAGGTCAGCATGGCCATGTCCTCGATCTTGTCGAACTTGGGAGGGTTCTGCTGCATCACCTGGTCCTCCTTCACCGTCACCGTCTGTAACAGCCCACACAGGCCCTCATGTCAACCTGTGTCTGCCCTGTTTTGTCAGCATGAGGGCAGTAGGACAAGGTATGGAGTGGGGGAGATGGTATATCGCCGAGGAGAGATTGGAGTTAGATGTTGGGAGTAAGGAGACTTTTGGGAGAGTTTGGATCCCCATCCTATCCAAAGGACAAGGAGCTTGGGGGTCCTCAGGTGTGCATGCATGTGCCGCTCTCTGGGCACCCCCAGTGTGGGGCTCTCTGGAGTGGCCCCCACACCAGTACCGACACCTACCTTGCCATTCTCTGTCTCAGCGGTGACTTTGCCACCTTCTCGAGACACGATCTTGGCCTTGACAAACTCTTCTTTGTCATCAGGCACAAAAACATCTTTCTTGAGGTCAAAGGGCCTGGTCTGCGCCTCCAGCCTCTCCTTCTCAGACTTTCGCAGGAAGGGGGCTGCGGCCCCAAATGCAGCCATCTCTGCGTCCGCCATGGCTGAGCCTGGGGTGAGGAGCAGTTGTTACCCACAGCCTTTCCCCATCCTGGGCTCTCCTCTTGAGTGGCAGCTCCCAAAGCTGGCACCATGCTAGCCCTCAGGAACTTACCCTTCTCCAAGCTTACCCCTAAATCAGAGAGCAGCCTGGCAACTGTGCCAGGCAAAGGGGACAGCTTTGTTCACTTGGGGGCACTCTTTGGGTGTGTCCTGACCTTCTTGCAGGATCAGGACTCTGCATCAGTCTCTGCCTGTCAACAGTCCCTGCCCGTCACTGGCCATGAGTACTTCTGAAACCCAGGTCACTGTCTCCAAGCAGACAGAAAGGGGCTCTCCAGGCTTCGGGCTACTGAGTGCAGTTTCCCAGATCTCCCAACATTTGGACTTCAACCTTTCTTACCTTGGATTCTCAAACGTGTCTAGTGATAGAGAGGTAGGGCCCAGGCCTGTAGGAGAGCTGGAGAAAGGGAAGAGACTGTGTCAGGACAGGCTGTGGCCCAGCCTGGCTTCTGGCATCTCCCTCCTCTCTGGCTCTGTTCTTCCGCACATGGAAGCGTCATTAGCAACGCTGGTCACCCTTTCTGGTCACTACCATCCTTCCTTTTCCAGCTTTGTTTCCTTTCTCCCAAAGACTAACAACACTTGCGTCTTTCAGTCCTCCACCCTTAGGGCTGCTCTACCCTTACCTGTATCCGCCTGTGAGGCTTCCTTTCTTTGAGCCACCAACAAAACCAGAACAGTTACATTTGTTCAGACAATGCACTTTTACTGTTTTACTTGGCAGCTGCCCCCTTGGACACGTGAGGACGTCAAGGCTGAAGGCCTTGCTTTTCTCAGAGCACAAGGCAAGTAGCAGAGTCCAGACTTCAGACTCGAGTCTCCTGATTCCAAGAGCCCTCTGACTACCCTCGCACACCCCAGCGTCCCCTGCACATGCTCTGAGGAACATCATGCCTTCTGCTTGTGCACACACTTGACCTGAACATCAGCTTCCGTCCAGCCTCACTCAGCATGCATGCTCCCTGCGGTGTTCACGTGCAGCAGCCCAGCGCATAGGCAGGCTCCCGTGGCTGCCTAGTCTTCAGTGTACAAAGATCAGAGCCCCCCACACCTGCATGTGTGTGGGCTGCTGCTTCAGAGATTACATGCAGGGTCATACATAGTAATAATTCTTCCTTGCATACAATCAGACACTTCCACAAGCATGGACAGGTTCTAGTAGTCACGGAGCTGGCTTCCTTAAGAATTATTCTCCACCATTCTATTCCTCTTCCCCCAAAATGCTTGTAACCAGGCATGATGCATCTTATGTGATAAAATATCAACTGATCCTTACATTTAAGACGTGTGTTTGTACTTGCATGCACACACGCACTCACATACACACACATGTACACGCTCACACTCACTGCTATTGCATTCTGGGCCATATATACATATAGATATTCACACACACACACCCTTGGAACACTTGGGCTCCCACACTCCTATGGCACAAGCATGCGTATTTAGCTCTGCACAGGAGGGTTCAGTAGTAACCAGGTACTACAGGCCAGAAACCTGCTGGTCTAGAGGAATCACTTCCTGAACCTGGAGCCCCTTATGCCAGAGGGAGGCCTCCAGCTCCCATTCCTACCTGAGGGTAGCAAGGAAGGAAACAGCAGGAGAATGTTCAGAGCCAGTCCTGCTCTCAGGGGCTGTATATATGGGGCAGCAGGGTGCCCCATCCCCCACCTGCACCCAGTCCCTAGCCAGATTTAGAAAGGGCTGTTGTCACTAAAAGCATTTCCCCCGACTCTCCCCCCCTTCCCTTGTCCAAACAGTACCCCCCCTCCTCCCCCAGCTAGGAAACAATTGGAAGTGGTCGTCATTGTTGTGGTATGGCGCTCCAGGGTCTGAGTTCCAGGGGGTGGGGCGGCTCCAAGCGGAGCAAAAATATCCCCTTACATTCCACAGCTCACTAGAGAGTAAGCTGACCAGGACCACCATGACCTCAGGCAGGCAGGGCCCTGGCTGGCCTGCAGGAGGGCCCTGCTGCCCCTGGCATGGCTGCCCCTTAGAAGCCTTGCCCCCAGTACTAGTCTGGTCCTATGTCTAGGATCCTCCCCACTCTCCTGGCTTGAGTCCTGCATCTGACTGAGGTGGGGAGGGGTTGGGTCACAGCGGCAGAGAGGGGCAGGGCAGAGTTGGGGGCATGGCCCTGGCATGGCGGTAGGATTGGAGCAGATAGAAGGTAGGTTCCTGTTAGGAGCAGAGTTTAGACACAGGAGCTCTGGCTCGGGCGCTGCTCTCCTTGGGCCAGCAGGCAGTGTGTCTCTGGGATCATTGGGCTTCAGAGCCAGGCAGATCTTTAGTGATCCATTTAAGTGCTTTGCTTTCTGCAGGCGGGAGAGCTTCCTCTAAGATTACACAGCTTCAGGGGAGCAGAAGTCGAAGTGGGGACCTCAGCAGAGAGGAAGTTGATCCCAGTCAGGGGAGGAGGGCTAGGGGTTCCAAGGAAGCAATGCCAAAGCTGTTTGCAGAGGAGGACCGGTTGCCCAATAGTTGTACTTTAGAGCCCTTTCCTGTTCTCCTAGCTGGCCTGCCTGAGCCTCCCAGGGCTATAGGTAATACAGCTACAGTTCCCTGGCCCACCTGGCCTCTGTCTAGACATGGATGCAATCTTTGTTCTTACAAGTGGAGAGAGGGACAGGGCAGGAAAGATCTTCCCTTTCCCTGCAGTCCCTGGGAGCAAGGCTGGCACCCAGCCGTGTTCTTGTTCTTCCAGCATAGGCTATGGAAGCGTCACCGCTCGGTGTCTAGGCAACAGATTCATGGTTTAGTTTGAAATCCCCTTTTGTCTCAAACACAGCCCTGAGCGCATGCGGATTAATCCAGTTGATTAGATGTCAGTTTGAAGGAGAGAGGCGGGCCTGGGGGATGGAGTGCAAGCCAAGCAGGTACATTTTGAAGGTGGGGTGGGCACAGCAGGGAAGGGAAATTCCAGGAAGGGCTTCTGTGGGGTTTCTTGGTAACCACAGCACAGTGCGACTGAGGATGCTGAGCATGCTGAGCACTGTGCCTACTGTGCAAGAGGGAGCTGGGGGGGAGACCACAGACTGTAGGGGCTGCGTCCCACTGCAGCTGCAGCTCTGCAGTCCTCAGCATGCAGTTGCAGTTGCTGAAGAGCTGGTCTTGCTGCTAACATGCTCAAATTCTGCGGGCCTCTTCCAGACCCTGCCAGGTCTGAGCAGCCTCACTAGGAGGAACCTCCACCGCAGGGCGGAAGTAAGGGAACAGCTCTTCCAGACTCTTTTTTTTTTTTTTTTCCTCAACACAGGAAGGTGCCCTTCCTGTCATGCGCAAGGATAGGGCTCAGGCACAGGTGCATGCAATGAGATGGGTAAAGAAGGCTTGAAACCTGGGTGAGCCATTTTAAAGCCAGTGTCTTTCTTTGAGTGGCTGTGGGATTCGGTAGCCATCTCTACAACTTAACCACACACCCACCCCGCTCCTTTCAGGTTTGCAGGGCTTTGCTCTATAGATGCTTCAGTGTATTGTTCTCGATGCCACAAGGCAGAGTATAAAAGCCACTTTCCTAATTTTAAGTTCTCTGTCTCCTATCCCAGATGTTCGGGTCTCTCTTCTGCTTGCTGCTGTTGGCGGTTGGGTGGCTCTTCCCATCCTGTCCTTCCCTGTCTGAGCATCCATTGAGGGCCGACTGTGAGCTTAGCGCTGTTGTAGTCAATGGGGATAGGTAACAAAGAACCAAAGCAAAGAGCCCTGCTGGGGCAGCAGAGGACCCAGGCCTCAGAGCACAGCCTGGGCTGCAGACGTGACATTCCTAGTGCAGAGAATGGGGCCCGAACCCATGTGAGGAGTGGGTGGTGATGTGGAGCACACCACAGAGTGACAGGAGACAAGACAAAGGGACAGCAAGTGCTATAAATAAAGAGGGCCGACTGGACTGGAGGCAGCTAAGCTGAGGTAGACCAAATAAGGCCTGACAGACGGAAGGTGAGCTGCCGCCTCCCCTAGCCTCCCCTCCCCAGGCACGGGGCCTGCTTTGTCTGGGCTCTGTCACCACACTGATCGAGTGTCAGGCCCAAACAGGAGCCATTTGCTGTGAACATGCCAGTGGAGACCAGCGGAAAGTTTGCTAAAATTACTACTGGGAATTAGGGGGAGGTGGGGGTACTCGGGCTTAAACTAGATGGGAGTAGTGCGTGGAAAGAGAGAAATCTGAAAGGAATCTCAAAACCCAAAGGGAGAGGGGTCAGGAGGAGACAAAAGAGCTTCTGGCCCAAGTGGAGGAAGGAGCCTCAGTTGGTTGAGAACAGGAGAGGGGACCCAGGAGAGGACCCAGTGCTTGCTCCTAGCTGCCTGAGTCCCTGACCTTGGGGAACCTATCTCTGGCTCCACACCCCGGCCAGGATTAGGGAGTTGAGCTAGTCACTCTCAGGTTTCTCTTTACAAACAGCTGCTCCTTCTTGTCATTCTTTTGTATTCAGGCTAGTTCCAAAATGTTTTTGTACTCTGCATAGTCGCCTGCCCACTCAATCCACCAGACTCTCTTCACCCCAGTCTTCGCTTTCCGATAGACTAGACGGGAGCCAGCTGGGGAGGCAAACCAGTTTCAACTAGAGTGTTTTAGGCAGGTAGATCTCTCCTTCAAGAGTGTTTGGAGGGGGTGATGTGTGGAGGGGCCAGTCTAGAAGCTTGAGGGAGCTTAGAAGGGGGCTATCTGGGAGCACGGAGATCCCCTGAGACCCATCTCTACGTTTTCTAGCCATATGGTCTAGCTCAGTCACATTACTCCCTGAGCCAGTTTTACCATCAGTGTGTGGTTTTTTATTGTTGTTGGTGGTGGTTTTTTGTTTTTGTTTTTATTTTTTTATTTTTTGGCAAGGATTATGGAGACTGTTCACAGGTGATGGGCCTAGCACACATCAGCACATAACAGACTTCACAGCAGGAAGTTTTTATCCCAAGGAACACCAACATCAGGGACCCAGACTGCAGACAGCAGGGCTAGTCCTTTTGGCCCTTAGCATTTCCCTCAGCCCACCAGGTCTCATTGGTTGAAGACAAGACCTTCAGGTGGTCTTAGACTGCCCTGATGCTGTCTGTAAAACTTTTCTCATGACCAAGATGTAGCCTAAGCCCATCCAAAGCTGGCCCAGCAAAATGGCAATATTGTCAGGAAAACAAATGGAAGCTGAGGGGAGGCAGTAGCTAAATGCTTTTTGTGTTCGTTGGCCATGCAGAAAGCGGCTGCTGGAGATGGGGAGCCAGGCTGTGAGGAGGAGGAGGCGGGTTAGACTGAGGCCCTCAGGAGGTGGTCCAGCCAGGGACCCTTCAGATACTCCTGATCTTAGGGTCAGCCAAGGGTGCAGAGGGTCTAGAACCCTCTGAAGGACAATGCTAGAGTATTTTGATATGAAAAAAAAATTGGGCAAACTTGGCTTGATGTGGTGGTATCGGTCTTTAATCCCAGCACTCAGGAGACAGAAACAAGCAGATCTCTGCATTTGAGGCCAGTCTGAACTACACAGAGAATCTCAGGCCAGCCACAGTAACACTCTACCAGTGAGAGACAATCACTGTGGGACTGGTCTGACTGTTAAGGCCCCAGCTTGGAGGATCGAGTAGCTACTGCATTCTCAGCTCTCGGGTGTGATTCTGCTGGTGTCATTATCTTCAAGCTGACTTTAAAAAGTCTTTAGTATATGTCTTAGGGTTTCTACTGTTGTGATAAAACACCATGATCAGAAGCAACTTGGGAGGTTTACTTCAGCTCCCAACTCTTAAGTTATACTCTGACATTGAGAAAAGTCAGGACAAGAACTCAAGGCAAGAGCCTCGTGGAGGCAGGAACTAAGTCTGCTTACTGGCTTGCTCCCCAGTGGCTTGCTCAGTCTGATTCTTGTAACACCCAAGAGCTCCTGCTTAGGGGTGGCACCACCCGCCATGGGTTCTGCCCTCCGTATCAATAATTAATTAAAAGGCCAAGCTGATGGGACATTTTTTCAGTTGAGGTTCCTCCTCCTCATGTGATCCTAACTGTTGAGTGGGCAACGACAAAACTGACCAGGACAGCATGCATAAAAGTGGGCAGTCTGGAAAGGAGCAAAGGAGAGGGTTAGAGAGATGGCTCACTGGTGAGAGTCCTTGCTGTTCTTGCAGAGGAATGGAGATCTGATTCCCACAACCCACAGGGCAGCGCACAACCTCATGTAATTCCAGTTCCGAGGGACCCGATGCCCTCTTCTGGCCTCCACCGGGAATACACAGAATACACAATAAGCAAAACATCCAACACAAAACCAAGAGCAAATGTATCTTTCTTTAAAGAGAGGAAACGTGCTGGGCATGGTGGTACAAGTCAGTTCCAGCGCTCAGGAGGCAAAGGCAGATAAATCTCTGGTGGTTCAAGGCCACCCTGGTCTGTACAGTAAATTCTAAGATAGTCTGGGCTACATAGCGAGACCTGTCTCAAGAGAAAAAAAAAAAAAAAGTGAGCAGAGAGATGTGAAGCACTGGTGGCTCCTCCAGAGGACCCAGGTTCAATTCCCAGAATTCACATGACAGCTCACAAGGGTCTGAAATGGAGATCCTGGATCTAAAATAAGCCAAGAACTAAGAACCTCTTCGTCTACAGGGATGACACCATTAAGTGCTTAAAGGTGAGAACACACACCTGGACCTTAAAAGGTGGAGGAGGCTTTGAGAAGCACTATGTGCCAAGCCATGTTCCCAGCAGTGGAAATCAGCATGGCCCAAAGTTCGGTCAGTGAATGGTGAGGTGAGACACCACACACACACACACACACACACACACACACACACACACACGCTTAGCATAAAGATAAATATATTTTTTAATAATAAAATGCTGGATGTGATGTGGCAGCAAGCATCTGTAATCCCAGCACTTCTATGGCAAAATGAGAGGCGAAGACAGGAGAACATTCAGGAAGCAAGAAAGTTCATGGGCAGCCAGTCCTGGAAACACGACAGAGCAGAAGAGAAACCTTGCCTCAAACCTATGTGGAAGGAGGGAACCAGTCCCTACAGGTCGTGCCCTGACCTCCATGTGTGTACTGTGACACGAGGGTGCCTACAGACGTCATGCACGTGCATACACACATCCACCACACACACGCTAACATTTAGGAAGAGAGAAAGAGATAGGAGTCAAAGAGAATAAGGCAAGATTGGTTTCCTAGAAATCACAGAAGTCTTTCAAGAGGAGCAGGTGGCTGGTAGTGTCAGATTCCAAAGAAAGGCAGAGTGACAGGAGAAGAGAACTTGGGTGGCCTTGCAGGAAGCAGCTTCCAGAGAGTCACAGGGCAGCGCCAGGCTGCTGTGGTTTAATTAAGAATAAGGACGAGGAGGATTTAAGCAGAGTGGCTGGGAGTTAATAAAGGAAAGGGACCGGAAGTGTGGACAGTGCGGGTTACAGCTTCTGATGGAGTGATCTGGCATCGGAATGAATGAGGCAGTGAGTGGGTCAGACATTACAGTTTATTCTGTTAAGATAAGGCAGCCCCAGCCCTGGAGCAGGGACCATAAAGGTTGTCCTTGGTTTGCTCTGTTTCCTTTGGGCTTCTCTGGCACTGTTTTCCTATTTCCGGCTCTCTTTCTGGAACTTCGTTCGGAGGGTGGTGTGTAAACACTCAGACACTATGAGATGGGCTTGCAGGTGCGGGACTCACTGGCCACATCCTCACCTTCTCAGATGCTCGAGGCAGCTTGGAGCAGAGCTTGCTCTCCCCTCTCCCCTCCCTTCCCCCTCCCCTCCCCTCCCTACTTCCCCTCTCTTCCCCTCCCTTCCTCTCTCCTCCATCTTGGGCTCTCACTGATTGGCCTGAGTATCTCAGCCCTCACAGGTCTCTGCTCTCAAGGTAAAGTGGGAGGTCCCTAGAGGAGCCTTTGCTTGTACATCAGGGTCTGTGATTTATCCTAGAAAAACAATGTTTGAAGCCAGAAGTGCCCCTTTAATATACGTCCTCCTGTTGGTGATGACCTCCAACCATAAAATGTTTTCCATTGCTACTTCCTAACTGTAATTTTGCTACCGTTATGAATTGTAACACAAATATTTTAGACGTAGAGGTTTGTCAGAGGAGTCGTGCTCCACAGGTTGGAAAGCACTTCTCTAGAGGTTCATCCTATAACCCAGGCCTGAGATGACTTTCTGATCTCTGGGCTGGGCCCTTGCTATTCTTTAAGAACTTGGTACAATGTTTTCTGACATTCCAGTGCTACAACACACACACACAAAGCAGGAGGGGGGGAGACTTTCCTAGTGTGGGAAAAACTGATAAGTCACACACACACACACACACACACACACACACACACTCACCGATCTGAAGCTCCCAAGTCACATTTGGAAGAAGGGATTTCAGGGTCTGACTGCTGCTTTCTTCATGGGATACTTTTCAGGAGCGGTTAGCAGCATGAGAGTTAGCTTACCTCTGGGGTCTGTGGACAGAAACTGAGAGACCCCCAAGTCTGAGGAGATGCTGGCAACGAACAAAGCAGGAGGAGCTGATCTGTTCTGATCAGGGAGAGTGGAGAGGAAAGTGGGGTCGGTGGTTGTTTGGTTTTTGGGGAGTGGTGGTGGGTATTTTTGCTTTTTGGCTTTTTTTGGAGAGTGGGAGAGAGGAGCAGAGAGGCCTTCTGCAAAGTTGCAAGGGTGGGGCTGTCAGAGGTAGGCCCAACTGAGATCTAAGACAGTATCTGAACGGGCAAGACTGTAAAAGAATGTCAGACAGTTGCTACAGTGTGTCACGGGGAGGTGACCTTGTCCAAGGGCAGTGCCTCCTGGTGGAGAGAAACCCTGGGCAGAGCTTTAGGCTTGTGCAAGGGCCCGTGCTGGGCCCCTTGTCTCTGAGATTACAGTCTTAGCTGCCAAGAGCAACTCCGTGGAGGTGGAAGGAAACAAAGCAACGGCCCTTTTGTGGTGCTAAGTTCCTAATAATAGCCCTGGCTGGGCTCCAGAAGGCTCCGCCATAGCCTATCCCCAGTCCTGTTCTCCGAGGTGTTCTAGAACCGGAGCTCGGTAGCCCCACCTCCGCTGTTACCTGGGTTTGCCCAGCTCTGCTGTGAGAGAAGGCAGAGGGCAGAGGAAGCGTGGGCATAAAGATTGCACACGTGTGTTAGGGAGGGAGACAAAGGCCCAAGCCTGGAAAACCAATCTCTCCAGCCATAACTGGAAACAGTGATGTTCCAGGGAGGAGAGAAGGCGGAACGGAGGAGCCAGGGCTGGCTATACGTGGGAAGCAAGGGTGCCTGAAGCAAGGGTGCCTGGCGTGGAAAGACTTGTGGGAAGCCGTGTATCGAGGAAGAGAAGTGGGCTCAGGAAACTTGGGGTGGGGTGAGAAAGCCATAGGGGTTGAGCAGATAAGGTGAACTGACAACGGCTCCTCAGCCACACGGCCCAGGGGGTGACACAGCTCTTGGGAAAGCTTGGGAAAGTCTCTCGAAGGCCATTCCTGTGAGATAACAATGCACTTCAAATCCTTTCCTAATCTTCCCTCCTATTATTAGCCCCGAGTCCTCTCAACCGAGAGGCCACAGGCCCCTGGGCTCTGTCCTTTCCCCATGCCCTTGGCTAGAATTAGACAATCATGTCTGCATGAGCATCTGCTAAGCAAGGTCGTTCTGGCTTCTGGGTGTTGCCACTAGAGAAGCCTGTGGAAATATGGTGGGAAGAGGTTGGAAGGTCACTGAACACCCCCCCACACACACCTTGGTTGTGGAACACCCCCTGATATGAAGAGGGTTAGAAGCCAAAGTTAGAAGAAACCTGTACTGAGTTCTCAAATCAATAAACATATCTTCAGTATGGTAAGCGATTGTGGTGGCAGCATAAGCCTAGAAAAAACAGAAAGGCAGGAGCAGCCATCCTGGAGGGTGGGGCAGGAAGGGGGGGCACCGGAGCTTGCTGAGGGGTCTTCAAAGGATGCATCTTCCAGGTTACACAGCCTCAGCTGCTGGCCAGTGAGAGAGACTCAAGACAGTGGCTTCTGTCAAGTCTTGTGGCCCAAGCTCTAGTGGATTAGATCCCATGAGACTAGACAGGGAGCCCCAGACTCCATGTCTTCTGGGGGGGCCAGGACTTGCCAAGTGAGTTTCACTGGAAACGACCTTTGTCCTTTTGTCCTGCTTTCTCCTTCTGTTTTGTTTTCCCTGTGGCCTCCCTTCTTGCCTTTCGGCCCCTAAGTGTTGCTCATTGTGTTCAGGGTTTGGTTTTTCTGTTTTTGTTTTTGTTTGTTTTTATAATAGACAAAAGCGATTGCATGTTTTTTATCTGGAGCTTGTCTGCCTCTGGCAAACATGAAGAAAATAAATGGATGATGAATAAGGTTCCAAAGGCGGCGAGCAGCTGCCGGTCCTGTGACGCCGTGTGCTGCCGCTGGGACATAGATGGGATTCTCTGGACCTTACTCAGGGAGAGCACGGCGCAGAGGGGACAGCACTGTGTGGTCCCCTTGACGAGTCTCTTTCTTTCTCCTCTTTTTCTTCCTCCCTCCTTCCTTCACCCCTTCGGTCCTTTTTCTCAAAACATAAAAGCAACACTCATTTTAAAGATGAATGGATTTCAGGCTCAGTGGTTTAGAGCACCGACTGCTCTTCCAGAGGTCCTGAATTCAATTCCCAGCAACCACACGGTAGCTCACAAACAACTGTGATGGGATCAGATGCCCCCTTCTGGTGTTTCTGAAGACAGCTACATTGTACTCATATACATTAAATAAACCTTAAAAAAAAAAAAAATGAAGAGCCGGGCAGTGGTGGCGCACGCCTGTAATCCCAGCACTCTGGGAGGCAGAGGCAGGGGGATTTCTGAGTTCAAGGCCAGCCTGGTCTACAGTGAGCTCCAGGACAGCCAGGAGCTATACAGAGAAACCTTGTCTCAAAGAAACCAAATCCAAAAAAACCAAATAAACAAACAAACAAAAAAAGATGAATGGATTTCTACAGTGCACAAGAGGGGAAGTCCTTCCACTGAGCTGCCTTGTTGCAGAGGCGGCTGTGGTCAGCAGTTCAAAGCCTCCATCTGAACCTGATTGTAATTGGCTTGTTTCCAGCTGGGGTCTTGTATTACCCAGGCTGGTCTTGAATTCCTGGCTTATGAGATCGTCCTGGATCAGCCCCCAAAGCAGCTGGCACTACAGGCATGTGCCACCGTGTGGGACATGAGATGATTTTTAACTAGAATAAACAAAACTAAAAGATGTTTATAATTTTTGGAGCGGCTTCTCATGTCACAACCATCCCAGAATGATCCCTTCAAGCCACCTGCATATGAGCAGTTGTCAAAGATCCAAAGGCTCGAGGACAATCAGTTCTCAAAAGAGAATCAACCAGCTAAATGTCATGGTACACACCTGGGATACCTGTACCGAGGAGGTAGACGCAAGAGGGTCAGAAGTTCAAAGACAGTCTCTGCTGTATAGTGAGTTTAAGGCCAGCCTGATCAAATTGGAATCCTATTTAAAACCAAGCCAACAAGGGCCTGTGAGATGGCTCATCAGGTAGAGACGCTTGCAGATAAGCATGGGTTTGATTCCTGGGACCCACATGGGAGGAGGAGAGAAGGTGCAGGTCACCCTCTCATCTTCACACATGCGCTCTGGCACCCTTGCCACACAAATACCTGAACACACACAAATAAGTTAACCTATGCTATTAAAACAAACAAAAGAATAAAACAATCTGTGTGTATAGTGAAAACAATTGGGCTGCATTCTAAGACCTGTCTCAAAAATAAAAACAAAACAACAAAAAAACCTAAACAACAAAAATAGAACCCCCCCCATAAAGACTCAAAATACATTTTAAAAAGAGAATCATACAGGTCAAAAAGGATAAGAGGATGCTGGCAACACCCACTTCTTTTTTCTTTTGTTTTTTTGTTTTTGTTATTTTCCAGACAGGGTTTCTCTGTGGTCCTTACTGTCCTGAAACACTCTGTAGACCAGGCTGGCCTCGAACTCAGAAATCCGCCTGCCTCTGCCTCCCAGAGTGCTGGGATTAAAGGCGTGCACCACCACTGCCTGGCTTCTTTGAACTCTTAGCTTACACCAAAGACCTGTCTTGCATCTCTTCTTTGTTGTGCAAGTTCTAACTCAGCCTTTAGCCCACAGTCAGTCAAAAGTTCTACGATCCTGATGCAGGAGCAGCCTGTGAGCCCACGACTGGCACTGTATACTTTGGATAACTGTGTTCCTTGAGCAAAAGTATTGTGTTTTATTAAAAGATAAGAGTGGCCAGGGCTGCCAGGCGGTGGTGGCGCACGCCTGTAATCCCAGCACTCTGGGAGGCAGAGGCAGATGGATTTCTGAGTTCGAGGCCAGCCTGGTCTACAGAGTGAGTTCCAGGACAGCCAGGGATACACAGAGAAACCCTGTCTCGAAAAAACCAAAATCCAAAAAAAAAAAAAAACAAAAACAAAAAAAAAACAAAAATAAAAAGAGTGGCCAGGGCTATGTTTGGTGGAGGTGCAGCAAGGTGTGGGGGAGGGGTGTGCCTCTGCGGGCCCATGCTGAGGCTTCCCTTCCCTAAGGGACCATCAGCCACA
Organism: Apodemus sylvaticus; assembly: GCF_947179515.1. NCBI lineage: Eukaryota > Metazoa > Chordata > Mammalia > Rodentia > Muridae > Apodemus > Apodemus sylvaticus. The sequence goes on along the minus strand of NC_067479.1, from coordinate 72,737,291 downwards.
GACAGTATAGTATAGACTAGAGTTTCTCCAGGGCATGGGGAGGGGAGGAGGGACACTGGGGGGGGGGGAAGAAAGAGAGACAGAGAGAGAGAGAGAGAGAGAGAGAGAGAGAGAGAGAGAGAGAGAGAGGAGAGGCTGGCATGTGGAAAGAGATGGGGGAGGGGAGCAAAAGCAAGAGGACAGCAGGAGAGCCAGAGGGGGGTCAGCAGCCCCTTTTACAGTGAGCCATCAACACCTGGCTGTTGTCAGGTGACTGTGGGGCGGAGCCTAGACTAACCGCCCAACAAAAAGCATTAGAAGCCCCCCATCCCCTGTGCCCCCAGTTCTGGGCTTCTTCCATGACCCACCACACACTGAACTAACTCAGGACTCTCATTGTTTCTGGGGCCTCTTAGGAACCCAAGGCAAGTCAGAAAATGAAAGAACACTATAGAGAAATTATTACAGAGCCTGACAGAGTTCAGTCAATACAATAAGGCCCCAAGACATATAACAATCCTGTCTTACAAACAAGGAGTGTGTGAGGACCCAGCGTGGGAAGGAATCAGATAATGAAGACCTGGAAAGAAGACAGCGCGGGTGTGCTGCTGGGCCCAAAGGGTCCTGCTTAGCTTCGGGCAGGCCTGGCTTCTCTGTCTAGTGAGGATGAACCCTGTCTAGTGAGGATGAACCCGAGAGGCAGAATATGAGGTGTCCTGACTCCTAGTCCCTGTGTTAATTACCACAAGCATAGTGCCAGTTTGAGCCTGGTTGCTGGCCCCATTTCTGAGCCTAGAAGATAGGCGGTGATGAACCCACCCTCAGTCTCAGCATCACGCTGCTACTGAGCCCAGGGCCCTGGGAATCTGCCTTCTATTGTTCCTAAGACTCTGGTCCCTTTTTGGCACAATCTGGAAACTGAACTCTAGTCTTTTGGGGGGCCAGGGGGAGTTTCAAAACAGGGTATCTCTGGGTAGCTCTAACTGTCCAGGAGCTTGTTCTGTACACCAGGCTAATCTTGAATTCAGGGTTCCACCTGCCTTTGCATCTGCCTCCCCAGTGCTGGATTAAAGGCAAGGGCTATCACACCCAATTTCCAAGCCCTAATCCTGTTCCCTTTGCCAGATACCTTATACCTTTTCTTGCCTAGTTTTTCTGGCTCCTGTCTACTCCTCTAGTGTTACAATTTTCTGAGCCTCAGCCCAGAAGCTGGGACCCTACTTTCTACTAGAATGAGGTAGAATGATTTAATGCCTAAGAGAACAGGCTTCAGATATTAAAAACCCCAGCTGTACTATGTGATCTGGGTGGCCTCCATAGACATGACTGTTCATAGTGCACAAACATAAATGCAGACAAAATACCTACATGTGAGAAATAAATATGTAAATAAAGCCTTTAAAACAAATAAGAACATTTTCTTATCTGTAAAGACACAAATACATTCAAAATAAAAGACAGGAGTGATAGCACATGCCAATAATTCTGGCCAGGTGGTGGTGGTGGCAGCGGCTGCGCACACCTTCAATCCCAGCACTTAGGAGGCAGAAGCAGGTGGATTTCTGAGTTCAAGGCCAGCCTGGTCTACAGAGTGAGCTCCAGGATAGCCAGGGCTACACAGAGAAACCCTGTCTCAAAAAACCAATAATAATAATAATAATAATAATAATAATAATAATAATAATAATAATTCTGGTATCAGGAGGCGGGAAAAGCTCCAAAATTCAAGATCAGATTAGCCAGGGGGAAAAAAGAAGATAAAGAAAAATAGACCATACCAATCAATACTGATCAAAAGAGAGATGGAGTAAACATACTGATTTTAGATTACAAGGACCTTAAAGAAAAGAAAATTATCAGGGGTAAATTGTGGCATTAAAATAGGAGGCTAATTCTCCCAGAAGACAAAACGGTTTCTACCGTTGGCAAGTGAAGTCCCAGGAAAAAGCTTCCACTGTGTTAAAGACTCTATTAGGCTGATTAACTAATTAGAATTTCCATGTTTGGGGAGAATTTGGAATTACAGATATAGAGCCCACTTATCTTAGCTATCATTAGCCCTATTAACAGCCACTTATGGCCCACTCTGTGTCTGACCTGGCATCCTGATGGCTGTCAGGTGACATCCTGCGGAATATACGGTTTCCACCAGCCCAGAGGCAGGAACATTCCACGGCATCTGTGGCTCAAGCGGAGGTTTCTTTGCTGGCCCTGCCTCCCCGACGGCCAGCAATGTATTTAAGAGTGCCCCGGTTTATGAATCCCTTTTGTTCTGTTACTGGAACAACTTCCTCAAACTGTTACCACGCAGAAACCAGTACTGGGGTAACTGAATCCTCGTGTGTGCCCAGGCCATAGCCACCATTAAGTGGTTCCAGAATAAACCATCTCTTACTCCTTTCGAAGTGATCGCTGTTATCCTCGTATCAACACCTAAGGAGCATAGTTGAAGATTTCAACTTCTGCTGAATGATAGGGCTCAGAGGCAGAGAGTCATCAAGAGCATAAGTGAACCCAAACAGTGATCAATTGATTGGACCTAACTGACATGTAAAAATTTCTCTATCCAATGATGACAACATACACACTTTACTCAAACTCATGAAGAACATTCTTCAAGATGCTGTAAATGAGCCGGGTGGTGGTGGCACACGCCTCTAATCCCAGCACTTGGGAAGCAGAGGCAGGCAGATTTCTGAGTCCGAGGCCAGCCTGGTCTACAGAGCGAGTTCCAGGACTGCCAGGGCTACACAGAGAAACCCTATCTCAAAAAACCAAACCAAACCAAACCAAAACAAACCAGATTCTGTAAATGCACCTGGCCGCTGAAGAGAAGAGGGATTGTCGGTAACTTCTTTGTAGGCACAGAGGTCTGAATCAGGAATCAACAGCAGTGAAATTCCAATAGAATGCTTCTAAATAATATATAGGCTAAAGAATAAGGCTCAAGACAAGTATTTTGAGCTGGCTTGTTGTGGGATTATATGCCTATATACTCAGGAGACTAAGTCAACAGAATCAAGAGCTCAAGGCTAGCCTAGGCTATGATGTAACCATGGTTCAAACAATAAAAACAAACAAAAACAGGAAAACTCAGTTACAAAAATTCTATCAGAAAATTGTGAGAAGACTAAAGAGAGATTTAAAAAAAAATTGAAAGAACTGAAGCCAGGTGTGGTGCCACATACCTTCAGTCCCAGCATTTGGGAAGCAGAAGCAGGTGGGTCTCTGGGATATTCCATCTCAAAAAGAAAAAGAAGAGGAGGAGGACAGGAATGAAAGGGGCAGAATCTGGGCCGAGGAGCTGGCTCAGCAGTTAGCATGCAGTGCTTGCTTTACGGACTTTACCCACAAGGCAGCTCACAACTCCAGGTGTTCATAACGCCAGTTCCAGCGGATCTGGTGCCCTCTTCTGGCCACCTCAGGGAGCGGGCAAAGATGTGGTACATGCATCCATACACATAACATACACACACACACACACACACACACACACACACACACACACACACACACGCACGCACACACAGGCACACACGCACACTCACACGCACGTGCACACACATGCATGCACGCACACACACACACACACACACGCGATTTCTTACAATGTCAAAGTTCAACTGATTTAAAATTTCAAAACTTGGACGGAGTTTTCTTTAGCTTTACAGATTTAAGATAATACCTAATTGATACTCTTCTGGGCTTTGTCCTTCTCACAAATTCATAAGGAAATGCTTTTAATTTAAGACTTCTCCACCAAGAGCCCAGGAACTTGAGGCAACTCCTACACCCAAGGCTCAGGGAACCCTGGGGAGAGGGTGTGTGTCTTAGATCACTATTGTTATGATGAAATACCATAGCCAAAAGCAAGTCTGGGAGGAAACTTTTTTTTTTTTTTTTTTTTGGCTCACACTTCCGCATCACAGTCCCACAGTCCGTCAGTGAAGAAAGTCAGGGCAGGACCTGGAGGCTGGAGCTGATGCGGAGGCCACGGAGGAGGATGCTTACTGGCTTGCTCCTCACAGCACACTCAACCTGCTTCACAGAACCCAGGACCACCCGCCCAAGGATGGCCCCGCCCACGATGGATGGGGCCTCCCACATCAATCCCCAATTAAGAGAATGCCCTGCAGCTGGATCTTACGGAGGCATTTTCTCAACTGAAGTCCCCTCCTTTCAGATGACTCTGGCCTGTGTTAAGCTGACATGATACTAGCCCGCACAGGGTAGAAAAATCGTAAGGGTCATAGGACCAGGACATTTGCTAGAGGATAGTGCCTTCTACATGACAGGTCATGTGCCCGTGAAATCTTGACAATGTGATTGTCTAAATGAGGCCAGCACAATGACAACACCATTGCCATTTGCTGCTAAGGGAGACTCCGTCTCTTCCAGGGACCCAAGGCTCGTCCCTAAACACACAAGTGCTGGCTTGCTTCCTGTTGCTGTGATGTCCGCCATGAACAACTGCAGCCTGGGGAAGAAATGGTTTATTTCATCTTACGACTCTAAGGTCGCACTGCATCACTGAGTGTCTTAGTCAGGGTTTCTATTCCTGCACAAACATCATGACCAAGAAGCAAGTTGGGAGGAAAGGGTTTATTGAGCTTACACTTCCACGTTGCAGTTCATCACTAAAGGAAATCAGGACTAGAACTCAAGCAGGTCAGGAAGCAGGAGCTGATGCAGAGGCCACGGAGGGATGTTCCTTACTGGCTTGCTTCTCCTGGCTTGCTCAGCTTGCTTTCTTATAGAAGAACCCAAGAGCACCAGCCCAAAGGTGGTACCACCCACAAGGGGCCCTCCCCACTTGATCACTAATTGAGAAAATGATCCACAGCTGGATCTCATGGAGGCACTTCCCCAACTGAAGCTTCCTTCTCTGTGATAACTCCAGCCTGTGTCAAGTTGACACACAAAACCAGCCAGTACAATTGACCCCTTGTCAGCTTGACACACAAACACATCACTATTAAGCCTCAACCCTTACTTTCTTATTCATCCCCAAGATCTAAATTACTTTAAAAGTCCCATAGTCTTTACACATTAAAAGTTCAATCACCTCAAAATGTCCAATATCTTTAAAATTCAAAGTCTTTTAAAAATTCAAAGTCTCTAACTGTGGGCTCCACTAAAATACTTTCTTCCTTCAAGAGGGAAACATATCAGGGCACAGTCACAACCAAAAGCAAAACTCAAACTCCAATGGTTCAATGTCTGGGATCCAACTCACGATCTTCCGGGTTCCTTCAGGGGTTTGGGTCACTTCTCCAGCTCTGCCCTTTGTAGCACACAACTTGTCTTCTAGGCTCCAGCTGCCTGGACTCCACTGCTGCTACTATTCTTGGTGGTCCTCGCGTGGTACTGGCATCTCCAAAACTCTGCTACCTTCCACTGTAATTAGGCTTCACCAATAGCCTCTCATAGGCTCTCTTCATGATGACAAGCCTCTGCTCCTATGTATGACCCCTTCAAGTCCTGGGCCATCAATTGCAATTGAGGCTGCACCTTCACCAATGGCCTTCCGTGGCCTCTCACTGTGCCAAGAGCCTCAGCTGCTCTTCATGACCCCTTCATGCCTTCAAAACCAGTACCATCTGGGTGACTCTTACACAGTACCAAGTCCAGCCACAGCACAAAATACAACTGTGGCTATCTCTGGAACACCCTCTCTGTGCTCTCAGAAAACACTTCCAAGAAGATTTCACCTCAGTGATGCTGGTCTCTTCTTAATCACTGCTAATTTCTTAGCTCCAGCTAACCAGCATCAATAGTCCCAGTAACACAAAGGTTTGCTTTAGTGGTTCTGGTATCTTGTTACTCACAGCTGATTCTTCAGTCCCAGCTAACCAAAACCACAGAATCTTCACAATCAAAACATGGCCACTGTAAGAGTCTTTAATCTTCCCTCTGAAATGTCACAAGCCAGGCCTCCATCTTTTGCACTGTTCTTAACATTGTCTTCCAAACTCCTACAGAACTTTCCACCGAGCTCTTAATATTCTAATGGCTTTTTTAGCTCAAAGTTCCAAAGTCCTTCCACAGTCCTCCCCAAAACATGGTCAGGTTGTCACAGGAATACCCCACTACGCTGGTACCAATTTGTCTTAGTCAGGGTTTCTATTCCTGCACAAACATCATGACCAAGAAGCAAGGTGGGGAGGAAAGGGTTTATTGAGCTTACACTTCCACGTTGCAGTTCATCACTAAAGGAGGTCAGGACTGGAACTCAAGCAGGTCAGGAAGCAGGAGCTGATGCAGAGGTCATGGAGGGATGTTTCTTACTGGCTTGCTTCCCTGGCTTGCTCAGCTTGCTTTCTTCTAGAACCCAAGAGCACCAGCCCAAAGGTGGTACCACCCACAAGGGGCCCTCCCCACTTGATCACTAATTGAGAAAATGCCCCACAGCTGGATCTCATGGAGGCACTTCCCCAACTGAAGCTCCCTTCTCTGTGATAACTCCAGCCTGTGTCGAGTTGACACACAAAACCAGCCAGTACACCGAGGGAAGTTAGGCAGGAACTCAAGCAGGAACTAGAAGAGGAAATATGGAGGAATGATGCTGATTGGCTTGGTCCATGGCTTGTTCTTCTCGCTTTCTTATATAAGCCAGGACCACCTGTTATCCTCCCACATCTGCCGTTATTCAGACTTGAGTATAGGCCGATCTTAGGAAGGCATTTTCTCAATTGAGGTGCCCTCTTTCCAGATAACCTTATGTGTCACATTGACAAAAAAACTAACCAGCACAACATATATCCCTAAACACATAAGCAACACTGAATAGACTCAGCACATTGCATTTGTATAGACATATATGTCTATCTTATCTACCTACATGTGTGTGTGTGTGTGTGTGTGTGTATAAAACAAGAAGAAATGGTGGAGGGCTGGTGAGATGGCTCAGCGGTTAAGAACACTGACTGTTCTTCCTAAGGTCCTGAGTTCAAATCCCAGCAACCACATGGTGGCTCACAACCATCTGTAAAATGAAATCTGACGCCCTCTCTGGTGTGTCTGAAGACAGCTACAGTGTACTTACATATAACAAATAAATAAATCTTTAAAAAAAAAAAAAAAAAGAAGAAGAAATGGTGGAGAGGAAGACACCGGAGCAGGTGGGGGAGGGAGAACATGGGATGAAATTATGTAAATATGCACTCATGAAATTTTCAAAAATGGTAAATGTTAATAATTAAAATCACAATTAAATTTGCATTCCTAAAAAAGTTTTTTTTCTTTGCTCAGTATATACTTGTAAATGTTTTGAGTACTTACCAGTGTACGGAGTTGTTGAAAACAAAGACAAACCAGACAGATTTAATGCTCTTGTGTTCTTGCTTGCTGGTTGAATCTCAAATAACTTTAGATTTATTGCATTGTTAACTCTATTTTTTTTCTTTTTTTTCTTTTCTTTTCTTTCTTTTTTTTTTTTTTTTTTTTTTTTTTTTTTGATTTGGTTTTTTTCAAGACAGGGTTTCTCTGTGTAGCCCTTGCTGTCCTGGAACTCACGCTGTAGACCAGGCTGGCCTCGAACTCAGAGATCTGCCTGCCTCTGCCTCCCAGAGTGCTGGGATTACAGGCGTACACCACCACCCGGCTACTCTAATATTTTTTGCAACATACGAAGTGATTGGTATTTTTTTAAATGTTTTCCACCCCCCCCCTTTTTTTACGTTATCTAATATGCATTGGTGTGAGGGTGTCAGATCTCCTGGAACTAGAATTACAGACAGTTGCAAACTGCCATGTAGGTGTTGGGATTTGAACTCAGGACCTCTGGAAGAGCAGTCAGTGCTCATAACCACTGAGCCATCTCTCCAACCTCGAGGTGAATGGTATTTTAATGATAAAAATTAAGGCAGTATCAGCAGTTAAGAGCACTGACTGCTCTTTCAGAGGTTCTGAGTTCAGTTCCAACAACCACATGGTAGCTCACAACCATCTTTAATGGGACTCAATGCCCTCTTCTGGTGTGTCCAAAGGCAGTGACAGTGTACTCATATACATAAATAAATCTTTTTTAAAAAGGAAGTTTTATTTACTTTCTCAGATATTGTAATCATTTGTCCCTAACACGTGACAAACTTCAAGTTCCAAAGAAAGCAAAATCTTATTTGTATCGGGAAGAATAGTGTCAAAACAGAAGTTTCACAAGCAAATCCTAACAAAGAAAAAGTGCTGACAAGATGGCGCTTGCGCACTAGCCTGACCAGCTGAGTTAATTCTATTTCCAGGACTCACATAGTGGAAGGAGATCCAATGCCCATTTGTTATCCTGACCTCCACACATGTGCTGCACACGTATAATCATCTTTTTTAAAAGACAGAAAAATACCAAAACAGCCGGGCAGCAGTGGTGGCACACACCTTTAATCCCAGCACTTAGGAGGCAGAGGCGGGTGGATTTCTGAGTTCGAGGCCAGCCTGGTCTACAGAGTGAGTTCCAGGACAGCCAGGGCTACACAGAGAAACCCTGTCTTGAAAAAACAAAACCCAAAAACTCCAAAAAACTAATAATAATAAAATAAAAATAAAAAATACCAAAACTCTTGCCTAAGTAGATGGTTACAGTGCTCTGAACCTTAAACAGCAAATAAATATCACAGGCAAATCCTCTGCCCCATTTTATGTAGTTCCCAGATATGTAGAAAGTAGAATGTTCCACCCAGAATTCAATTCAAGATACAAAAAGGATTATTCTTTTTTTTTTTTTTTTTTTTTTTTTTTTTGCTTTAAAAGAACAATCACTTTTGTGTGTGCCTATGTCAGTATATAAGAAAGTCAGAAGGAACTAAAATCCCCCTCGGGGCTGGAGTTAAAGGTAGTTGTGAGCTGCCTTATCTGGGTGCTGGGAGTGGAAGGCCTGTCATCTGCAAGTATATGTGTCCTTGACCACTGAGCCATCACTACAGCCCCCTTTTCATTTTGTTTATTGAGATAGGATCTCACAATGTAGACCAGACTGGCTTCGAACTCATGGAGATTTGCCTGTCTGTTGACTAAAGAGATCTGGGATTAATGGCAAAAGCTACACTGTAGATTTCCCAGCTCGGGTCTGCTCTTCTGTTGCGTGAGGAAACCCCAAGGCAGCACCACCTTTCTAGCGCTGTATTGTGTAATGCAGACGGACGGTGGGAGTTGTTACTCCCACCTAGTCCTCCAGCCCGCGAGAGGCGAGGGAGTGGGCGTGTTGGAAGATACTGAGAAAAGATGAAGGGGACAAAGGAAATATGCACAGCCAGGGTTTTAAGCAAGTTCTGCGGTGCGGTGGACAAATGGAGCAGTGAGGAAGGCACGCAGGTTGATTTTTCCCTGCAGAGGAGTGCTGGGCGCACTGCGGCCTTTGCGCAGCGTCCTGGGTGTACACGGGGAGGGTGGGCCAGTGATTCCGCCGACGGCTTCTGAACCGTGGGTTCCGGCTCCTCCATCCCAACCATCCAAATCACTGATGAAAAGGGCTCCACTGTCGTACAAGGACGATCACAGAACCAAGAAAGGAGCAATCCGAAGTCCAGGGGGCAAAGGCAGCCCAGCAACCCTGCGGCATCGGAGAATGGCCGGAAGCCGCCACCCAGCGGTCTGTTTTGGTACTACACGGAAAACGCCGTGGAGAGACTGGCTCTGCGGCATCTGGGAACCAATGAGCTCTAGGGCTGCATAACTAATTTCTTTTTCCTACTGGTTGCTCGGGCTGTCAATCAATCATTTACGCAGTGTTTATTGGAAGTAGCACCAATCATTCTCTGTAAACCACGAATCACCTGCTTCTGTCTCCGCCCATCTTTATGCCGTAAGCACGCCTTGGCGTCTGACACATTTAGGAAGTTTCTTTATTCCATTGGCTAAGTGAGGTTCCGCCTCTCTGATTAGCGGAAATGAAAGGTCTCTTATTTCCATTGGCTGAAATTTGCAAACTGTGATTGTCTATCAAAACTATGAACTCACGTTAGCTCACAGGAAATTCGGGCCCGGAAAGGGTGGGCTTTGCGAAGATGGCGGCTCCGGTGAGTTCTGTCTCGTTGCTTCTTCCCGGAAAGGAAGGAATCTGTGGACGTTTCCTTTCGCCTCCATGGATCGAGGCAAACCATTGGCACCATGGAAGAGTAGTGGTTGTTTCAGGGATGCGCTCGCCCTGACACAGAAGTAGCATATGTCAGATGAGAGAGGGGGTCAGACGCTGCACGTTGGCTGGTTCCAGACAGGAGGCTAGCCCCAGATTACTCTTCAGAATGAGCTTTGTTGGGAGAGCCTCGTGACCATGGCGGGCCGTGATCCGGCCTTAAGGTGGGAGAATGTTCCGAGAACATGAGCAGAGTTAGCGGAATGTACAATGTGTGTGTGTGTGTGGGGGGGGTGCGCAAGCAAAGGCAGCCGCGAGGTTTGGCGCTGAAGTCTCCGGTCTTTGCCCGTACATTGCGGGGTGTGGAGGGAGGAGACTGGCTTTGAGCCGAGGCTGCCCATCCCTGTGCGGGGGAAAACGACCCAAAGTCTCACCGTTTTGAAGGAAAAGGGGGAGTTTGATTGGCAGTACGTTCTGCCGTCTTCATCGCCTAAAGTAAGACATTGATCACCCTTACCCGTCCCCTCCTATCTATCTGCAGGAGGTGCTGGAGTCAGACGTGTCAAGTTCGATAACACTTTTGAAAAACCTCCAGGAGCAGGTATGTCTTTCTTTTAGAATAAATTATTCAGGGGTTAACTTTAACTTCATAAGTCTCATCCACGCACTTTGATGATTGGGGAGCAGATACCCGAATACTACAAAAATACCTTAAGTGTAAAATAAGAACCTTTCATACTTTTTATGAAAGCTCAAAGTAATTCCTTTCAGCACCCAAAGAGATACAGAAAGCTGTTTTTCCCATTAACTTATTTATCCACTTTACATCCCTATTGCAGCGCCCTCTTCAGAAAACTTTAAGTTAGACCCAAACTTTTTTGTTTAAATAATAAATAGCTAAGAAAACAGATGTTGGCAATAGCGACATATCACTATAAGTGCCACTTAACATGCATTTAGATAGTTTGGTGTTTTGTAAGTTCTCGTGGTACTGATAAAATTACACTCCTCAGCCTGTCTTCGTAATGACCCACATCTATTAAACCCAGCACTTGGGAGGCAGAGGCAGGTGGATCTCCATGAGTTCAAGGTCAGCCTGGTCTGTACAGTGAGTTCTAGAACAACCAGGGCTTCACTGAGAAATCCTCTGCCAAAAAGAAAGAAAGAAAGCCACAGTCTCACCACTGCCCCGCTCCTCATCCCCTTCTCTTGGTTTCTTAATGGCGGCTGTAGACAGCAGTGTGACAGTTTTCTCTGCCTCTTGGAGAACCGTTAGAAACGCTCCGTTCAGTGGTGGTCAGTGGCAGCATGTCACATCATTTCTAGGCGGCGTTATCTGGTATTTATCCTTCACTGTTCACAGACGTTACTTGTGGTCGGATTTAATTTGGCTAATTTCAGGTGATGGCGGTCACCGCGCAAGTCCAAGCACTGACAACAAAAGTTCGAGCTGGAACGTACTCTACAGAGAAGGTGAGGGTTCCTGACCGGGCTGGAGAGCCGGCCCAGTGGTTAGGGTCGCTTGCCACCCTCCCAGGGAACCTGAGTTTGGTTCCCTGCACTCAGGTGTCTACCTGACTCACAGTTCTGGGTCCAGAGGATCACATACATGTGTGGTGTGTACACATACACATAAATAAAAGTAAATCTTAAAGGGGGGGTAACTTGAAGAGGGAATACCTCCTCGTTCATATGATGTGCTTGGTGGTTCGGGTTGGCTTTTACTCTAGGTTTGTTGTGTAATATATGTCCTGGGAGTTAGAGCTTCGTCTGAAAGGAGTGATGTGTGGGTTCTGTACAGCAGTCTGGCTAGAATGCAGACCAGAAGCCTAGATGTGAGTAGTGGCTGTCATTTTACAGAGGTCACGAGGACTGATGTGCCCTCCAAGCAGCGGGTCAAAAAAGGGATCTCAGAGAAAGAAGTGGGACTTTGAGAATAAATATGAGCCAGAGATACTCACTATTGAATGTTATGGGGGAGTAGATGATTTTCTGGATGGACATACATTTTGTTTGTGTGTGTGATGTGGGTAAGACTGGAGTGGTCCCTCTGGGGAGCCGTGTGGGGAGTTGTTCTTTTGTTTCCTATCACCTCCGATGGTGGTAATGTGAGCCATGGTGGCTTTATATACAGACGTCCCCAGCTTTGTTTTCTGTCACTGCAGTTACCTGAAGTGACAGCAGGTGAAAATACTACATTTAAAGTTCCAATCACACCTCTTAAGCCTCAAATAACTTATGTAGCATATGACTCACTTATTCAGTATGGCTGGCCTCGAACTCAGAAATCTGCCTGCCTCTGCCTCCCAAGTGCTGGAATTAAAGGTGTGCGCCATCACCGCCCGGCTTGTTATTAACCCCTTACACTGGGGTTGTAAATTAAGGTTTATCATTTGTGTAAATGCTTAGGAAGAGCAGTGTACGTAGGATTCAGTTCTCTGCCATTACAAACATTCATTGGCACTTTTAGAATGCATTACTTGTGGATAAAAATCTGTGACTAAAATCATTGACTGAAAGACACATCCTAATTTGAGATGCTAAACTGTGAATATGATGTATCTGAAAATGAGATGCAGTAGCTTCCTCTCTTGAACCTTTTTTCCCTTTTTATTCTGGTCCGTTTGTTTGTTTAGACATGAGCATGCTATGAAAGACGGGCTGGCCTTGAACTTACGACCTTACTCTTTCAAGTGCAGGGTTTTAGATTCTCTGATGTGCAGTGAAATCTGACCAGACCCGCTCAGTCAGTCAACAGGTTCTGCAGCGCAGGAGCGAGGACTGAAAAGAAAGAGACAATTAGACAAAACTGCAGCGTGACCCCAGTCAATTCTGAGGCTGAAGGGCGGGTTTAATAATTTCCAATGCAGTTTCATACCAGTTTAATTACATGCAGCCATTAAGATCAATAGTAGTACAATGGGGAACAAGCAAGACTGTAAACACAACATTGTCAAGGCCGTAAGCAAAGTCCTGCGACAGTTGTTTCCGAGGGCTTGTCAGAATGACCAAAATACCTGAGCCCACTTCCTTGTCCGAGCCCAAAATGTTGTCTGAAGCCTGCTTCTCTCATAAAATTCAAGGAGCTCTTCCACACAAAATTAAAATTCCTGCCATAACCTACTTCCCATTTACGCTCTAATGCAGATTCTTGCTTGAAACCCTTGTCCCTGTCCTTGGTCAATGTCAAGTTCTTGCCAGGCAGCATGGTACCTCAATAAGGCTCTCTACAGTGAAATAGCTTTCAAATTAAAATTTAAAGAAAAAGATCAAACTTTTATAGAACATCTTGGGGATTCCTTGCGTGAGTGGAGGACAACCCTCGACTGCCTGACCCGCTCGGACAGGCAGGCTCTGCTCTTCTGTTTTTATCTGGGCCTTTGCAAAGTCTCTATGTAACCCTGGCTGGCCTTGAACTTGTGGTGATCCTCCTGCCTCCACCTCTTCAGTTTTTTATTATTTGTTATTATTTTGTTTGTGTGTGGCTTTTGTTGTTTTTCTCTGTGGTCTGCAGTCTTTACACAGCTCAGGGTTTATCTGCCTGTCCACATATGCCCTCGTCCCTTGTCACTACTGTCACATATATGTTGGGGATGGAAAATAGGGCTTTCCTGGTTAACTGTGACAGTTGACCTGGGGTGGCTGCTAGGTGACTGACAACATTTGCATCGTAGACACACTAGGCAAAGGGAAGAGCCATGGAACATGGACGAGTTGGCAAAGATGTGCCTGGGCTGCTACTTCTGATTCTGTGGCTAAAACAAAGACTATCTCTTACTGTTTACCTCAGGGTCTGAGCTTCTTGGAAGTGAAAGACCAGCTGCTGCTCATGTACCTCATGGATCTGAGCAACCTCATCCTGGACAAGGCCTCTGGAGGCTCGCTGCGGGGACACCCTGCAGTGCTGAGGCTGGTGGAGATCCGCACGGTACGAGGCTTAGTGTCTAAGGCTTGCGCTTCAGGGAGCGAAGGGTCTCCTTTTTTAAGTAAGGAGGTGTTTTCATCCACATTTGCTCTACTCTGTGAACAATACATGGATGCTGGTGTATGCCTGAGTTAGGAAAGAAAATGTAATCCTTTTAAATGATCACATTGTAGGTTTTAGAAAAACTTCGTCCACTGGACCAAAAACTGAAGTATCAAATTGACAAACTGGTCAAGACTGCAGTGACGGGCAGCCTCAGTAAGTGGGGGAGTTGTCCTGAAGTAGTGGGGTCCCAACTTGTATAGAGAGTCACATCTTGTAAACTTGGATTTCCTGCTTTAGGTGAGAATGACCCACTCCGTTTTAAGCCTCACCCCAGCAATATGATGAGCAAGGTAAGACCTGTATCCGCTGGAGGGTCGCCCTGTGCTGACCTGATCTGCAGCCCCCTCAGCCTGTGGCTGGAGGGTCGCCCTGTGCTGACCTGACCTGCAGCCCCCTCAGCCTGTGGCTGGAGGGTCGCCCTGTGCTGACCTGACCTGCAGCCCCCTCAGCCTGTGGCTGGAGGGTCGCCCTGTGCTGACCTGACCTGCAGCCCCCTCAGCCTGTGGCTGGAGGGTTGCCCTGTGCTGACCTGACCTGCAGCCCCCTCAGCCTGTGGCTGGAGATGCTTCACTGCGAGGTTCCATCTTCTCAGGGTGTCTCAGCTGTCAACTGAGCTTGCAAGAATTGTTTTCTTTTGTAGTTGGGCTCTGAGGATGAGGAGGAAGATGAAACAGAGGAGGACCAGTCTGAGGCCTCAGGGAAGAAGTCTGTAAAAGGCTCTTCTAAGAAATACGTCCCACCACGCTTGGTTCCAGTACATTATGGTAGGAGCTGTGGCGGTCCCTCCTTGGTGGGGTTTTGTTTCTGTTTTCTTTGACCTGTTCCAGAATAACCCATGTGGATTTTATCACCCAGATGAGACAGAAGCTGAGCGGGAACAAAAGCGCCTGGAAAAAGCCAAGAGACGGGCACTGAGCAGCTCTGTCATCCGGGAGCTGAAGGAGCAGTACTCAGATGCCCCAGAGGAAATCCGTGACGCGAGACACCCTCATGCCACTCGCCAGAGTCAGGAAGATCAGCATAGGTCTGAGTTCTTTAGAAATTCTCTCAAATCTATAGAGCGCTATCCTCGTGCTTTGTATGAACACCGTAAAGTCTGGCACAGGAAGGCCAGCACAATACAGAAATGGCGTGAAAGGCTTGGGTGGGCAGTTTAACGCTGGTGAGGTTGAGTACAAATAAGAACTAGAGGAAAGCGGCTTTTTCATTGTGGTTTGTTTAATTATTTTGTTCATTTGTTTTTATTTTCTTCTGCCTACTTGGGCTCAGTTAAACATGTTACATTTTCTAAACGTAAAGAAAAATACGTTCAGTTCTTCATGGTGGGACTTTAATAGGCTGCCTTTCGTCATCACTGTCACAGGTCTTCCTGTACAGGTTCTGTACGGTGCTGCAGTCTTTGCGCATGTGGTAGAGCAGGAGACAAACACCTAGCCTGAATGAACTGGTCAGCGTTGCTAGGTGCAGCCTGTACTGACGGTTGTACAGAAGAGCCCATCAGGGGGTCCTGTTCCACAGAGCCAGAACGTTAGCATTCTCTCCTATGAATGCTGTCGCTGTGTGTTTGGACTGTAGATTAATCCCTAGCAGTGGGGGAGGATCCGGCAGAGAGCACGTTAGTGGGAAGTTGGGGGTCGAGTATCCACAAACATCCCCTTAGCTAGAAACGGTATTAGGTGTGTCCTGAGGACTCTGGATGAGAACAAGGAAGTACTGGGCCCAGGTTCTGGCTGTTGTGTCCGATCCTTGTCTGAACCTCCTGCAAACTTCCGGCAGGATCAACTATGAAGAGAGCATGATGGTGCGCCTGAGTGTGAGCAAGCGAGAGAAAGGGCGGCGAAGGCGGGCGAGCACCATGAACTCCCAGCTCCATTCCCTCACACACTTCAGCGACATCAGTGCCCTGACCGGGGGTACCGCCCACGTCGATGAGGTAGGTGTGGGGTGCAGTGGGAGCAGGAGCTGCCATGCTGTTAGCCACACGTGGGCTTCCGTGTAGTGAGCTCAGGCTCACTACACGGTGTTGGTGCTTAGAACGCAGTGCTATTCACTCCTGTTTGTCTGCAGGACCAGAATCCTATTAAAAAGCGGAAGAAGATGCCCAAGAAAGGTCGGAAGAAGAAAGGTCAGTGGCTCAGGAGGCGTTAGGTGCCATGGAAAGTCTGCATTGGCATGCCAGCTCTCAGGAGCTTCTGTCTTGGGTCTTGTCTGTCTCTTCCATGATAGTCACAAATCTCTTTAGGTTGGCTTTTTTCTTTTTTTCTTTTTTTCTTTTTTTCTTTTTTTTTCTTTCCCAAGCTTGAAATCAGTGTCTGTGGCAAGGGAGTCTCTGCGTTCTGCCTCTGTGGCCTCACAACTAATGTTTCAAGTGTCTGTAACTAGAACTATAAAAACACCACCTGAGGAGACGGCTCTCTAACTGTTCGTGCTCCTGTGAGTTCTAGAAGGATAAGAGTACTGCCTCAGAGCACGCCCCCGGCCTCAGAGCATGCCCTGGCCTCAGAGCTCGCCCCCTGCCTCTGAGCACGCCCTGGCCTCAGAGCACACCTCCTCAAGCTCTTCTCTGTGACCTTCCGCTTTTCCAGCCCTTCTTTGTCTCACTCTTGGCTTCCTTCCGTTGCAGGTTTTCGGAGGCGCTGGTGACATGCTTACACATGCACTTTTGGTCATCCTGGGGATGCTTCTATCTTCACTGTGTAGGCGTTTGCCTTGGAAATGTGGAAAGAGCTCTACTAAATAAAATTGATTATGAATTGTTTATGAATGAAAGAGATTTTTGCTATACATTGTCTGAGTGGATTGCTGGGCACGTGGGCTGTGCTCACTGAAAGGGCAGTGCAAAGGGGAGGCAACGTTCTGGGAGATGTGGGAGAAGTTCGGTTTGTTGTTTTGTTTGGTAATATATTTTTCCTAGAAATTGGGAATTGATTATTTTACAAAAATAGAGGCGGGATGGAGTAATCAGCCTCCCTGGCCCTGGCCCACCTCCCCGAGAGAGTTTAGAATTCTAAACTCACCGTGGTTTTAGCTTTTGTTCATCTGTCCAGCTTGGCCACCAGGTGGCGTTAGTGCCTCAGGAAACCTGTGGTCGCTTCATAAAAGCCAGGAAGGTTGGTTCCATCCCAGTTTTCTGGATTCATCTCTTCTAATGTCCTGCTCTTAAGAGCTGATCTGTGATCAGTCCTGGGAAAAATTTGTGAACAGCAGCTGACGTGACAAGCAGAGAGTAGGTGTAGGCATAGGGTGTGACTTCTCTGCCATGCCTTCCATGAGACCTCAGTTTACCTGGGTCGGTGAATCCAGCCCTTTTAAAAGCTGTTTTAAAATGTCAGCAAGAAGGACACAGAATCCCTCGTGTGAGGCTAGGGGAGTGGGCACCGTATAGGAACTGGAGCCAAAGCCCAGCTGGGGTCCACACCTGAGCCCTCTGTGTGGAGAGTAACCTCTGCTGGTGAGAGCCTCCGTCTCTGTGTGGAGAGTAACCTCTGCTGGTGAGAGCCTCCGTGACTCGCCTGCAGACTGAATTCAGAGTTCTGCTGCTCATTCTGATTGGTGCCAGAATCAGTCAACTACAACCTGGTAGAAGTTGAAACACTAGATTTATGGTTGCTCTACTAACTCTGATCATGGTAAAATCATTTAATATCTTTCTCCTTTAATCTTCCTCAGCTAGAAACACAAGTGTGCTTGTGAATCCAGGGCCTACATCTCACGTTAGAGCTTAGCTGAAGGGCTCGTAGCTTCAGCCCCCAGTATGAGGGGGAACTGGAGAGATGGCTCACTGGTGAGAGTGCTTGTGTGTGAGCATGAACTTGAGTTCTGGTCCCCAACACGAGAACAGTCAGGGAGTCGGGTCTGCAAGAAGGCTTAGTAGGTAAAGGTGCTTGACAACCTGAGTTTCATCCCTGGGACCCAGGAGGGACTGACTCCTGAAAATGTCCTTTGCATGTCACATGCCTGTGTCCCTTCCCAACACAATTTGAAAAGAGTAATAAAAATAAGTTAGGCTATGACCTATGACCTCCCAGTGCTGGGGCCGACAGACAGGACGGTGAGGCTCGTGGCTGCCAGCAGTTCCAGGTGCAGAGCGAGCACAGTGGAGTAGAACAGCCATATTGTGTGGCCTCTGGCATGCACACCTGCACGTGTGTACATCACCCTATGCAAACACAAACACAAAAGATACCTATATCTCTGAATCTCTTAAGGTTACTTCGGTATCAAGGAGTCTTCGGTTTTTGTGGATTACCCCAGGGTGTGCTTGCTTCTGGGACATCTTAGTTCCCAGTAAATCTGAGGGATCCTGTGTGCCCCAAGACCTCATACTAATATTTACTCAAGTGAGTCTAAGCAAAGAACTCTTAGGATTTAGAGCATGTGCCTTTTCAGCTGAACAACCTAGACAAGTTAGCCAAGGTGTGCTTTGAGAGCTAGGCGAGGTAGCGCATGTCTGAGCCTAGCCTCTCGGGAAGGAGGCTGAGGCAGGGAAAATGCAAGCGTGAAGCCTGTGTGCACTACATAGTGAGTTCAAAGCCAGCCCTGGAAACAGCTAGAGCCTGGCCTCATCTCAGTGCTGGGGATGAGGCTCTGCAGTATACCACTTGCTTAGCATACGCACACCACACACACCACACATGCACACCACACACACAGTCCTGGTGTAATCTCTAGTGCCATTGAGTGGGAGGATAGATAAAAATGTCTTGGTTAGAACCATCACACTCATGTTACAGTTCAGATTATTGCATTTGTTTCTGGTTCTGCTCCTTTGAAACAGGATCTCAAGATGATCTAGGTGGGTTTTGAATGTTAGGTATTGAGAATGACCTTGAACTCGTTTTTGTTTTGTTTTTTGGATTTGGTTTGTTTCGAGACAGGGTTTCTCTGTATAGCCCTGGCTGTCCTGGAACTCACTCTGTAGACCAGGCTGGCCTCGAACTCAGAAATCTGCCTGCCTCTGCCTCCCTGAGTGCTGGAATTACAGGCGTGTGCCACCACCAGCCGCCGCCACCACCACCACCACCACCACCACCACCGGCCGACCTTGACCTCTTGATACTGCCTCCACCTCCTAAATGCCCGGATTACAAGCAAATAATACATTCTTGGCTGCTGTTCCTAATTTATTAAGATGTCAGGTTACTTACCTTTGCTAGAGCCTCGCCTTCAAGAGTACAATCCATCCTCTGGGTCTTGATATATCAGTACAGCAAACTCTGTCTTTGTGGGCCTTATAATTAATATGAGTCTAAAGTTCCAGGATGTGGGGTTTTTTTTCTGGCCTTTTGGCACTACTAGAAAAAGACTTCCAACAGCTATTAGCATTTTCTGAGGATATTCATATCAGCATCATTAATAGATGATACTGTTTGACAGAATTTAAGGAGGTTGCTGAAGTGGGTTTGCTTTTATTGAGGTAGGGGTGAGGTACCTTAGAGTCCCTTACTGTTAAACTCTTTTCCCTAATTCTTTGAGGAGCCCCAGGAACCTTTAGACCTCCATAAAACGGTTTGAGAGCCACGGTAACATAGCAGAGCAACAGAACTGAAGACCAGGACTGCAAGGTTTAGGCCTGCTCTCTTGTTTACTTTTGTTCTGCGTTTCTCTTCAGGCTCAATTTGTTTCATTTTAGGAAGTCGGGAAGAGACTTCGACAAAATCCTGTTTTGTTTTGTTCCCCCCTACCCCCTGCCTCCAAGTCTTTGTGTTGGTGGGGTTTGGTGAAGGTTTGGGGGAGCGGAAGAGCGGTGACCCGGTTGCAGCTGACCGGGTTTCAGCACCGTGGAGAGCTCACACTCCGGGATTGCACCGCCTCGGGGCATGAAAGACACAACCCGAACCCTTAGAACCGTGCTGGGTAGACACGTCCTCCTTTAGCATGCAGTTCGTCTGTCATCTCCACTTCGGACTGGTACTGACTGAGCGAGAGATGACACCGCCTGGAATGTCCCCGGGGTCTGTTTGCTCCGTAAATGCCAGATTCATACCAGGGATGTGGCCACTGAGGTGAGGTACTAACAACCCTTTGCCCAGTGCTAACCTCACTTGTACTGTCACGCACAACAAGATCTTTACCACCGCCTGGGAAGAATTCTGTCTCTTGCTTTTCTCACAGGTCCTTGAGGAGACTTAAGTTGTTTCGTTCCTTGCCCATCTTAATCGCCTGTGCACGCAGAAAGGCGTCGCGCTGGCTCTCTGCCCAGTCTTGCTTTTGTGTTTCTTTGATCTCATTGTTCAGAGGGCCTTAGAGAAGCCCCAAGAGCCATGCCTTTGCATGTTTAAGCTATTGATGCCCTGTAAGAAGTGTATTAAAGGTCCATCTTGAACAAATTTGGGTCAATAGGTGGCAGTAGTCGCTGAGTCCTGAGGCCCCGACACCCCCTAAACACAAGCAAATTTGATAGCCATTATATTTAAGGATGTGATAAAGGAAGTCACATTAAAATAAAAATGGAGAGGAAATCGGTCCCTTTCTGTGGGATCCAGGAAATGCTGAAATGTGCTAGATGACTTCTGTGGGGTATTGTATGCGGACAGATTGAGCTCGGCCTGTGAAGGGCACTGGGAGGAAAGGCCTGGGCTTGGGGATAGGAGATTTAAGATGTGGGTATTTGGGTTTCTTCCTGCTGGGATAAGGCTGTGTTACATGAAGGCCAGAGTAGAAAGAATAGAGCAGTATAGGGAATGAGAGGGAGGGAGAGAGAGAGAGAGAGGAGAGAGAGAGAGAGAGAGAGAGGAGAGAGAGAGAGAGAGAGAGGAGGGCGAGGGGGAGAGCTATGGAGGGACGGTGGGAAGGGTGGGCTGTGGAGGACTGCAGTTGGAGGGGGAGGGGGAGGCTGCTGCAGTATGGAATCTGTCTAATGGGGGAGGGGAGGGGAAGATATTGGTCTCCGCTGCAGCTGCATTGGCTCCCCTCCCCCACCCTTCCCAAGGAGCCCGAGCAGTGCTGGCAAATCTGTCTTCATGTATTTATTATTATTAAAAATGTGACGGATCCTTCCTCGCTAGAAGCACAACAAATACTGCTGATCCGTTCTCCTCCCCCTCCCTCCGCCAAGCGTTTACACCCCCCCTTCCTCCCAGTCCTCCACCTTGGTCTTTCTGACTGGGGGTAGTGGGTGGGGGGAACTCGTCCTTCCCTCTTCTCAGCTTGGTGGCTCCCTGGGGCTTTCTAATGGTGGTTGAGTTTCAAGGAAATGCTGTAAGGGAGGGGGGCAGCTGAGTGAGGGGCCTCCATTGCCCCAGGGAGGGAGCCGTGTTCTTCACTGTCCAGTGAGGAAAGGAAATTACTTGAAAGTACATATAAAATACTTTGGCCAGCCATTAAAAGGAGAGTCAGATACCTTTTCTTCATACCTGACATCCTTTAGACCTTTTTCTTTTCTACTTCTTAGATTCTGAGAAGGGAATCTCAGAATGTGTTTGTGTGTGTGTGTGTGGGGGGGGGGGGATCCGTTCTCCCCTCTCCCTCGGTTGCCTCACTAAGCCTCTGTCTTCCCAGAAGAGGCATACACAATTTGCTCTGGCCTGCGGGTTGTGCAAAGGTTTGGAGGGCAAAGGCCATAGCTCCTCTCCCTACCGGCACCCAGACGCCTATGTCCAGGTAAGGGGCCCCTTTGTTGCTAACTGTAACCCTTCACCATACCTATAGGTGGCGCTGCTGTTGCTCCGCAGGCGAGGCCCTCCCCAGCAGCCGCCCCTCCACCAGCCGCCCCCTCCCAGCCCCCTACTGCCTGATTGTTATTCTACCAACGTCTCCTTTACTGTTCTCTTCCTTAAATTAATTTTGTGGCCCCCCTGCAGTGTCATCTTCCTCCCCTCCCCCCACTCCAACGCTCTGGCCTCTCTTTCCTTTGGACTGCGGCATCCCGTCTCACTGGCCTAATCTACAATCTACACTCCACCTCACCCCTCTTCTCTTCCTTATCTCCTCTACCCATGGCATCCTACAGATGGCTCTCCTATTGTGAGGGGGCTGTAGATGAGAGTGGTTTAAAAGCGAACAGGGTGAGCGAAGCTAAGGGGTCAGCATTGAAGACTGGGTTAGGAAAATCATTACTCTGCATGAGAAATAGACGAAATAGACGGAGATGAGGAAGACCAGTGCACTTCCAGTACTCAGACCAGACCGATACTCAGTTCCTGGATCTGGGTAATAAAAGTTCAGCTGCCAAAAGTCCTAAGTATACAGAATTGGGTTCCAAATGCTGGAAATGGGGAGAATTCAGACACAGGCCAGTGAGCGCTCTGGCCATGCAACCTTGAGGGCCCGAGGTTGGTCCCTAGAGCCTGCTTTCAGGTAGGACAGGCTTGACTACACAGAGTTTCCCTCTGACATTCACATGTGTGCTGGGGCATGTGCACATCTCCCCACACACATCATACACATCATACACATATTAATAATAAATAATGCCTGGCAGTGGTGGCGCACGCCTTTAGTCCCAGCACTTGAGAGGCAGAGGCAGGTGTATCTCTGAGTTCAAGGCTAGCCTGGTCTACAGAGTGAGTTCTAGGACAGCCAAGGCTACACAGAGAAACCCTGTCTCGAAAAACCGATAGATAGACCGACAAATAATAAATGATGGAATTCAGATATCAAGGCCCCCATTCATTCAGAAAGTTCGAGTTTGGATTCTTCAGGATGGGTGTGCTTTTATTTTTTGTTACCCATTCTGTAAGACCAGAGAAATACTAGGCTCTAAAGCCCCCGTGGCCTCAGGACACCCTGTTACTGAGCTTTGGAGTCCTCAGAAGGCTTGTGCTAGCTGGGAAGCTGTGACAAGCGGGGTGATGGACACCCGGCTGTTTGTCCTCTGCCCAGTGCAGTTCTGGCTGAAGACCTTGGCCCAGTCCTGCACGCTGTTTTCTATCCCTTGTCTCTGCTTTGTCTCAGCAGAATTTCTGTGCCTCCCCCTCGTGTCCATGCCTCTCCTTTGTTCTGCCTTTCCAGGGTACACCCTAAACTCAGCAGACCATTCATTCAGCTCTACCTTGTCTTCTTCTCTGGAGAACCCTCTTTGTGTGGCTGGTACCCTAGATCCCTCAGCTCATGCAGAGCTAGTGTTGATTATAAAGCTCTCCAGTTTCCAAGATGGCTGACTTTCTTCTCAGATCATCCTGGGAATCACTAGCATCCCGCACACTCCCTGGACAGCACTGTCTTCGGGTAAGCCCTAGGGATTGTCTACAATACAGATGGACCATGTGGCCTTCCTTTTTGTGTGGTGGTGACAGGAGACCTTTCTTAGTTGGGTGGTAGTGACTGGCTTTCATTCTCAGATGCGGTAGCCAAAGCTAACGGCCAAACTAAGAAAGACTGTAAGCCAAAGCCCTGGAGGGAGAAGCAGGAGAAGCCTTCGTCGGGAACGGAGGGGCTGGACCGCTGTGTGCTTCGCCTTCTTATTTGAACCTTGGAGGTTCTGGGCCCTTCTTCCTTCCTGCCAAGCCTGCCTTCCTGGAGTGTACTGGTAGACGCCGCCCTCAGCTGCCTGTAGTTCTATTCTACTTGGTACTAGTTAGCATCGTGGTCTCAGGTTACAGAGATCCCTTGTCAGATCTGTCTTCTCTGTTTCTTTGAGACAGGCTTCACTTTGTCACCCTTGCAGGCTTTCCTTGCTAAGTAGACCAAGTTGGCCCTAAAGTCACAAAGATCTGCCTGCTTCTGCCTCCTGAGTGCTGGAATTGAAGGCGTGTGCCACCACACTAGGTAAGGGGCTTTCTCTTAAAGCAGGGATCGAGAATGGTTTTTGTTGCAGTGAATGATAGAGACTTTGCAACTTTAGAACATTCTGGAATAGTCATTTCAGTTTCAACTACTTCTCTAGATGCTTTAGGTATGGTAGCTAAAACTGAGTGAAATTTGTTTTCCTCCATTCATACATAGGCTATACAACTGAGCTGGCATTTGGACCTAGTCCTCTGACATCTGCATTTCCCTTGACTCCTTAAAAACAAATACAGCCATTTCATCCCTGGGTCACTGAAAGCCTCGAAGCTAGAAGCATGGTCAGGGTGTGTGTGTGTGTGTGTGTGTGTATGCGCGCGCTAACCTAACTTTTATAGAAAGCACCACTGTGGCCATGTTAGTAAACACTCTTAAGCTTTTTATTACTAGCTAAAATCTAGCATAGAATATAGGCTTAGAAAACATTCTGTGTTTCTACTTTGACTGAGCCTGTGGCGGCTTGCTGGGGACTGCTTTGTCTAAGCCGGCAGCCTCAGGTTAGCCCTACGGGTGGGCTCCGGAGAACAGAAAGTGCCTCTGCGGTCCTTCCTCACTTGCTTCCAATTTTGATTCACTCGTTGCTGCCTCTCATAGGAAGCCCTAGGTGGTAAAGAGATCAAATCAGAATTCCTTCTAGGACGACCCTGTCGCTTAGACCTTCCTCTGCTGCTGCCTTTAGCTGTGTGACAGTTAACAAGAGAAAAGCCTTCTTGGTCTCCTTCAGTTGAGCCTTAAGGGTAATCTGTCACAGATGGTAGGTAGGTCTTCTCCCTAGCTCCTCCCAAGGTTTTAAGGTCCATTTCCTAGATCTCAGGCAACACTTTCCCTTTTCTTTTCTTTTCTTTTCTTTTCTTTTCTTTCTTTCTTTTTTCTTTTTTTTTTTTTTTTGGATTTGGTTTTTTTTTCGAGACAGGGTTTCTCTGTGTAGCCCTGGATGTCCTGGAAATCACTCTGTAGACCAGGCTGGCCTCAAACTCAGAAATCCGCCTGCCTCTGCCTCCCAGAGTGCTGGGATTACAGGCATGTGCCACTACCGCCCGGCACACTTTCCCTTTCTTATCCATCAAACTTTCAAATCAATTCCCTAAAGGATGTATTTCCCTTCGGAGGGTCACCTGACACCCCTAGCTGTGGCTGTGGCTGCTGCTGAGAGACTCATTCCTCTCCCTATCTCCGGGAATCAGATTGCAGCTCCTGGAAACAGATTCTGCAGTCGCTTCAGCCTTGTCGCTTAGAAGCGGTCCTCTATTGCGTTTTGATAAATTCCTGGTTTGGTAGAAATGTCCAGTACCTAGTAAGATCCTGTGAGCCGAGTGCCCAGTCTTCCGAGGCTTGATTGGCTGTCTATAGGCTCTGCCTCCGCCCTGTCCCTGCAGCGTTTTTCTCTCTGCCTGGCTTAAGCCGGGGAGGACCAGATTTAAGTCCTCCGCGCGGACCACAGATATCCTATTCCGTTCTTCACCTTGACAAGGAAAGCATGCCCCAGCCACCTCTTCCTTTTCCGTTATTTTTTCTTTGCCTTCTGAAGGATTTTGGGCACCATTGGAGGACTTTCGGCAGCAGGATGAGGAAGGGGCTTAAAGGGGGGAGTATAGAGGGTTAGGTGAGTGTGGCTAGGCGGCGTGGGGGAAGGTGTCCAGGCGGGCCCTTGCCTGGGCACCTCTGCCCCCGAGGGACCACACACACACAGACATGGTATAGAATAGAGTTTATTCAGAATAGGGGATGGGAGTTAGTGGTAGAGAAAGAGAGAGAGAGAGAGAGAGAGAGAGAGAGAGAGAGAGAGAGAGAGAGAGAGAGAGAGAGAAAGGAGGCCGGCCATGACCATGTGGAGTGGGGGGGAAGAGCCCCAGGGGCAGAGAGGTGAGAGTATGTGGGAGAGCGGTGAGCAAAGAGAGAGAGGAGGGGCAAGTAGCCCCTCTTATAGTGGGCCAGATCTCTGGGGCGGGGCATACCTGGCTATTGCCAGGTAGGTGTGGGGTGGAGCTTAGACAAAACCCCAACACCTTCCCTATATCCTTCATTCTTCTTTCAAGTCTCTTTCTTTTCCGTTTATGTATCTCTAGCCATAATGCCCACTCCCTTTCACTCCCACCCATCTTTCCGCAGTTGCCCTCTGCATTCCCTGAGCATGCTGGGAAAACAGTATGGTAGAAAGAGAACAGTGGACTAGCTCCCTCATTGCCAAGGTGAGTGACCCCTTCTTCTCCATGGATTCCCGGGGCCATGTTTCCCATCTTGTTTACATTGATCCTTGGGACCTAGTGACCCCCAAAATGCTGTTCATCTTTTGGGACGAATAGGCCTTGCTGTTGACCACTTCCGGTGCTGAAGAAGCGAGACCTGCTTGATTTAGTTCTTCCTGCCATGTGGGGCTGCCTGCACCCCTCCCGTTCTCTGGCTTTCTCCTTCTGTCGGTCTCTTCCAGCCCAAAGCAGCAGGACTGACTGAGTCAAGGAGACCCTGCCAGCCACGCCCTCCTCTTTTGCCCCTCCCTGCTGGCTGTATAGTAGGTGGGGGTGGTGAAAGAAGGTGACAGCCACCACGGTGCCAGCCAACCCAGAGAAAGCCATGTGCAGTGCCTCTGCTCCGTAGTGAAGTAGGAACGTCTCTCTCTACCTCTTCCACTCTTCCTCTCCCATTTTTAATTAGCTGCTGAATTAATTAAATCCCGTGTGCTGATTAACATTCCTACGGGAAAGAATACAATGGGACTACTAAAGCAAGACTTCCTGTCCAGTCAGGCAAAGCGATTCAAGGAGGAGAAGACTGCGATGGGGGGATAAAGGGCAGACCAGGAAACCAATTTAAGACTGGAATGGAACCTGGGATGTATGAAATGACAGGAGAGTTCATGGGCCGAGTTAGGAAGGGAAATAATAAGCATTGTTAACACCGGAGAAGTGAGAGTCTCTGGAGCCTCCCAAGGGTCTGGCGTAGAGCTGAGACTGAGCACTAACTCACAGCCT
The DNA here is from genome assembly GCF_947179515.1 of Apodemus sylvaticus. Lineage (NCBI taxonomy): Eukaryota > Metazoa > Chordata > Mammalia > Rodentia > Muridae > Apodemus > Apodemus sylvaticus. The sequence continues at coordinate 72,710,521 of NC_067479.1, read as the reverse complement.
GGGGCCCGCGATGCTGAGGATGTTAGCTTGCTGCTTTGACTATCTTCTAAAGAAGTGAGTTTCGTTTTCAGAAGACTGCTTTAGGCGGGAAATAAAGGTGTCACTCCTCTTTGTAAGGCAGTGGGATACTCTACACGGGAAGTAATCTAGAGCCAGGCCTATTCCTCTCAAAAGCAGGAGCCCTGGCTCCCGAGGGCCAATGAGAGCAAGATGGGAAACACAGCCACTGGCCCCCTAGAGACAAAGGGATCACTTACTTCGACAATCAGGGATCTATTCCTTTTTATTCTTTCTACATCTTCCTTAGGAAGATACAAATTGGCTAGGTGTGGTGGGGCATTGCCTTTCGTTTCCACTGGATCTCTGTAAGTTCAAGGCCAGTTTGGTCTACAAAGAGGGTTCCAAGCCAGCCACAGTTATACAGTGAGACCTTCAAAACCCTGAGCTGAAGCCCTCCCTCTTCATTTTTCAAGACAAGGTTTTTCTGTGGAGCCTTGGCTGTCCTGAAACTAGCTCTGTAGACAAGTCTAGCCTCAAACTCACAAGAGATCTGAATGCCTCTGCCTCCCAAGTGCTAGGTCTAAAGGAATGGTGCCCATCTACCCAGTGCTCTCCTCTCTCTCTCTCTCTCTCTCTCTCTCTCTCTCTCTCTCTCTCTCTCTCTCTCTCTCTCTCTCTCTCAAAATTACAGAAAAGGGGGACTGGAGAGATGGCCCAGTGGTTAAGAGCACTAACTTTTCTTCCAGAGGTTCTGAGTTCAATTCCCAGCAACCACATGGTGGCTCACAACCATCTATAATGGAATCTGATGCCTTCTTCTGGTGTGTCTGAAGACAGCAACAGTGTACTCACATACATGAAATAAAATAAAATAAAATAAAATACAGAAAAGTATGATGACTCAGAAGGTGTAATTATGTGTAGAGTAGATTAGGCATCTAAGTAGGAAAAGACTCCTAAAGAGGCACAGCCTGAGGGGACTGGAGACCGTGGAGAAAAAAGCACTGTCCCTGGGTCTGGGCTTCTTTGATTTATTTCTGGTCCAGGCTGCTCTGCTTTCAGTCTCCCAGAGTGTGTAGCACACCCTACTTTCCTTTTCTCTTCCTGCCATCTTCCATTCTGGATGTATAATTAGGACATGGATACAGATGGGCCTTTTGCTCATTCAGCATGTTGCACTTTCCCATGCTATTAAAAAATAGTGAGAATAAAAACATATGTCATAAGCTGTGCACAGTGGCGCGTGCTTTTAGTCTTAGCACTCCGGAGGCAGAAGTAGTCAGATCTCTGTGAGTTTGAGGCCAGCCTGGTCTACAGAGTGAGTTCCAGGACAGACAGGGCTGTTACACAGAGAAACCCTGTCTCAACAAAGCAAAACAAAACAACAACAAAAAGACATAGTTCATAGACTGAGATAAAAAGACTGTCAGAAGTTTGAGACCAGCTGGGGTCTCAATGTGAGGCCCTGTCTCAAAACAAAACAAAACAAAACAAAAATAAACTATTTTGAATGAACATGAAATACTTTATCAGGGATAAACGATGGTTTATAAAAGCCATTTATTTATTAGACTTCGGGTTTGATTTTTGTTGTTGGTTGGTTGGTTTGAAATAGAGTCTTACTGTATAGGCTAGGCCAGACTTGAACTCGGAATCCTGTCTTAGTCTGCTAGGTTATAGTCCGTGTCTGGCTTATTTCTAGTTTTGTTAGGATTTCTTTTTCTTCTGTGATAAACGTGTACATCTTTATGTATAAATGTTTGCAGTTTCCTAAAATGGAGTTTCTGACGTGTGGATTGACCACAGTACACTGGCCTGCGGCGTGAAAGTCTGGGACACTACAAAGGGAGCACACTGAAAACTTTTCCCATGTTTGCCCCTCACTGTTCTCTGTATAAATTTCCATACATGTGTATGCATATGTGTTTTTATACAAAAAGAGGGGTCGATCACATGTCCCTAAAATTAGAATGTAATCTAATCTAAGAGCGAGGGAAATACTGTTCATTATGAGGGACCAACCAGATCATCACTCAGACATCGGCTCGAGCCATCAGAAAGTCTTTAATGGCTAGCCCGCAACTACCCTGGGTGTTCAGGATCCAGTGCAGTCCTGAGCCTTTCTCAGGGTGAGCTTTTAAGTACAAAACCACATCCTGGCTTGACACACCTTAGTTAACAAGAACAGTTAGCCAGAAGCAGAACTACAAAGCCAAAAAGCAAGGCTATTACTTAGAGACTTTCCAAGAACTGTGGACCTTGATGGATTAGTCTTTGTTCTTATCTGGCAGGACTTAAGGTCTACATGATGGTCTCTTGGGTCAGAACGGTGCCTAAGTGCCTATAACATGGCGTCAGTTGCACTAAGGTCTGGGCATCTGTCATGATATCTTTCCCCAGATTTGAGAAACATTTGGTTAGATGGGCTCTTAGGATCCTTTCCAGATCTAGCATTTAATGACTAAAACTTAAGGAATTGGTAATATAAGAAAGAATAACTAGCCAGGCAGAGTGGTGCACAGCACTTGGGAGGCAGAGGCAGGTGGATTTCTGAGTTTGAGACCAGTCTGGTCTACAGAGCAAGTTCTAGGACAGCCAGGGCTACACAGAGAAATCCTATCTTCAAAAACAAAAACAAAAGCAAAAATGAACAAAATAGAATGAGTAAGAAGACTGAGATTAAATTACCATCAAATATTATAACATAGCCTTGAAGATTTGTGTTCTTGGAACTGTGTGTGTGTGTGTGTGTGTGTGTGTGTGTATGTACCAATGTGTGCTCAAATTTATAATACCAGCGCCAGGAGGCAGAAGAAGACTGCTGTGAATCTGAGGCCAGTTTATGTGGCATGGGAATCCTGTCTATACTGTGCTATATGGGAGGCCTTGTCTTAGAAATTTAAAAGAAAAGAAACCCAGAAGAGTGGAGCGGAAAGGGAGTGTGGTGGGCATTTACACAGGTGCAGGCATCAGGTCGGCAGAGCTGAGAGAGTAACCTGGAAACTCAACCCCATGTGTGTCTACATAGTTAGCCACACCGGGCAAGCGGCAGGCTGTCCTTAAAAGAACTTAAGTCTTTTCCTTGCAGCCAAAGATGGCGACTACATCCTAGGATGTTAATGAGGAATAGAAACGTGTGCAGAGCCGGGCGGTGGTGGCGCACGCCTGTAATCCCAGCACTCTGGGAGGCAGAGGCAGGTGGATTTCTGAGTTCGAGGCCAGCCTGGTCTACAGAGTGAGTTCCAGGACAGCCAGGGCTACACAGAGAAACCCTGTCTCAAAAAAAAAAAAAAAGAAAAGAAAAGAAAAAAAAATCCAAAAAAAAAAAAAAAAAAACCAACAGAAACGTGTGCAGAGTGTCCCTCAGAGTGAGCATAGAGTGTCGAATACAGTGTGTACAGTTACCACAGCAAGAAGCCTCGTTTTCGTGAGCAGAAAGTAAAGCGGCCAAGCCTGAGGCCACAGAGCCTGCGATACAAGTAGCAGTCGGGGAGGGGGGTATGGTTTCTTTTTTGTAATCTTTAGTCCAGTTGCCTTCATGCCACTTCACAACTGAATTGGCTTTAATTTTTTAAATTATCTTTAATTACATCTATACATTCTGTGTGGGTGTGTGCACGTGGGTCAGACGCTCACAGAGGCCGGAGGTTCACAGAGGCTCACAGAGGACCTGGAATTCCTGGTGGTTGTGAACCAGCTGACAAGGGTGCTGAGAAGCAAACCTTGGCTCTCTGGAAGAGCAGTGAGCCCTCCTAACTGTTGAGCCATCTCTCCAGCCCAGTCGACTCCACCCCCTTCTTGGTTTTTATTCTATTTTTCATTATTTATTTGAACAAAACCAAAAACAGCCCGGTGATGGTGGCATGTGCCTTTAATCCCAGCACTAGGTAAGCTGGATCTCTGTGAGTTCGAGGTCAGCCAAATCTACACAGAGGAACTACCCTGTCTCAAAACAACAACAACAAAAACAAACTAGACGTGCCTACAAATCCAATACTTGGGAGACTGGGGTATGTTGATGAAAAAATGCAACCCTTACCTCAAAGGGGTTGAGAGACAGTTTTTTCTGAAGCTAAATATATGTGATCATAACCTGGGAGCACAGATTTTAGGTCACCCCAAATCCCATGTTCTGCTTTGGAAGCTAGTAATAGAACAAAGCCATAATCAAGTCACTTTTCTCAAACGTTGGCAGAGACCTGAGAAAGGAAACCTCTGATGAGAAGCCTTAGATGTTATCTGATGTCAGGCTTGCTTTGGGCTTGGTGGAAGACGCCGGTCTGTGAAGTTAAGACATTCCAAAGAGAAGTCAGCCTCTGTCTGTACATTCCAAGTGATTTACCCAGGGGACACAAAGCTGTCAGTCAGTGAGACAGGAAGGCAGCGGATGGCTCTCAAGAAGGTGAAAGGTGGCTGGAGATCTCTCCTCTCTGGACTCGTGTCATTCTCAGCTCTCCACTGAAGCTCCAAGCTGTCAATCAGCCTTGTGTCCGAAGGTGCGGGTCATTCCTGGGGACGCTCCACAGGCAGGAGCGTTTACCTAGACAAGTCTCAGGCTAGTCCGGTCTACATAGTGAAGCCCTGTCTCAAAAAAAGAAAAAGCTGGGGGCTGGTGAGAAGGCTCAGTGGCTGAGGGCATGAACCACTCTTCCAGAGGACCTGAGTTCAATTCCTACCACCCACATGATGCCTCACGACCGAGTAAGAAACTCCAGTTCCACAGGATCCTGGCTCTGATGCCCTTTTCCGCTCTCTGCTGGGTACCAGGCATGCATATGGTACCCTTGTGTGCGGGCCAAACACTCATACAATAAAGTGAAAACAATAAATCCTCTTTTAAAAAGAAATGGCTTTTGTTTGTTTGCTTGCTTGTTTTCAGAGTGAAAATAAAAGAAAGGAAAAACAAACAAGCCAAGAAGAAGATGAGCATCATCTTCGCACACACCCACCTACCTCTTCACCATCATCCTCTCACACACCCACCTCTTCACCATCATCCTCTCACACACCCACCTCTTCACCATCATCCTCTCACACACCCACCTCTTCACCATCATCCTCTCACACACCCACCTCTTCACCATCATCCTCTCACACACCCACCTCTTCACCATCATCCTTTCACACACCCACCTCTTCACCATCATCCTTTCACACACCCACCTCTTCACACACCCACCTTTTCACCATCATCTTTGCACACACCCACCTCTTCACACACCCACCTCTTCACCATCATCCTCTCACACACCCACCTCTTCACCATCATCCTCTCACACACCCACCTCTTCACCATCATTCTTTGACACACCCACCTCTTCACACACCCACCTTTTCACCATCATCTTTGCACACACCCACCTCTTCACACACCCACCTCTTCACCATCATCCTCTCACACACCCACCTCTTCACCATCATCCTCTCACACACCCACCTCTTCACCATTATCTCTCACACACCCACCTCTTCACCAACATCCTCTCACACACCCACCTCTTCACACACCCACCTCTTCACCATTATCTCTCACACACCCACCTCTTCACCATCATCCTCTCACACACCCACCTCTTCACCATCATCCTTCGACACACCCACCTCTTTACACACCCACCTTTTCACCATCATCTTTGCACACACCCACCTCTTCGCCGTCATCCTCTCACACACCCACCTCTTCACACACCCACCTCTTCACCATTATCTCTCTCACACCCACCTCTTCACCATCATCCTCTCTCACACACACACACACACACACACACACACACACCTCTTCACCATCATCCTCGCACACACCCACCTCTTCACCATTGTCCTTACACACATACATGTTTTTACCATTGTCCTCGAACACCTCTTTCTTTCCTTAGGGAAGTATTTGGAAAAGGAGCTCTGCTGTTGCACAAGCAGGAGGAGGCCTTCAGGAGAGGAGACTTAACTGACCAGCTTACCCATCTGCTTCCAGCTCTGACTCTGAGCAGTAAGGAATGTATTTTAAACTCCTTTCCTTGGGACTGGAGAGATGGCTCAGTGGTGAAGAACCCTGGTGGCTCTTCCAGAGGTCCCAGGTTTGCTTCCTAGCACCTACACAGAGACGTGAAACCTTCTGTGCCTGTGGTGCCAGAGACTCTGACACCCTCCTTGGACTTCCATAGGGCACCAGCCACACATGTGGTGTAGTTGCATACATTCAGGCAAAATAAAATAAATCTTAGGGGGCTGGAGAGATGGTTCAGCGGTTAAAAGCACTGACTGTACTTCCAGAGGTCCTGAGTTCAATTCCCAGCAACCACATGGTGGCTCACAACCATCTGAAAAGGGATTGGAAGAGGATGCCCTCTTCTGGTGTGTTTGAAGACAGAATACTCATATAAAATAAACAAATACATAAATACATTAATATTTTTTAAAAGATCTTAAAACAAAACTCCTTTCCTGACCCTAAAAGTCTACAGTCAAGGTTTTGGCAAAGTTTGCAGCAGTTAAAGGGCAAGGGATGTGCAGCTTAGTAATTACACTGAGAATAGTCACAGAATTTGGCCTTTCGCCAAACCCATGCACCTCCTGCTAACTTCTGCTCTTTCTTGAAATTATTTTCTCATGTGACACACACTTTTTTTTTTTTTGGTTCCTCTCTTTCTTCCTAGGTTCTTTTTTGGTCGAAGTTCCTTAGATATCTTATTGCTGTCTTTTTTTTTTTTTAAATAAAACACTGATTATCAAATGTATCATTGTGCATAAGTGCTCAACTGATAAAAAAAAAAATTGTCAGACCTGTTTACTTTTTATTTTGAGACACCGTTTCATAAAATTACCTAGGACAGGGTTTTGAGAGATAGCTCAGCAGTTAAGAACACCATGTGTTCTTCCCGAGGACCAATATGGCAGTTTATAGAAGTCTGTAACTCCAGTCCTAGGATATAGGACCCCCTTGCCTGGCCTCTAAGGACACTGCACGCATGTGGTGCACAGATACATCCAAACAAAGCATGGAGATAAATTGAAGATAAATAAAAATAAATTTTCTCTAAAAGATACCCAAGATGACCTTAAATTCACTTTGTAGTTCAGACATGCCTTGAACATGGAATCCTCCTGCCTCAGTCTCCACAGTAGCTGGGTTTACAAGTCTGAGCCACCAGTCCTGGCTGTGCCTGGCACTTGGAGGGCTTCCAGCAGAGGCCAGGCCCGGCCTGTTCCCCTCATTTATGCCAGCTTTCTTCATATAAAATGAGTGGAGGATGGTAACCTCCACTATTTCAGGCATACACTTTTATTGTTGTTTTGAGACAGAATTTCCTCTGTGTAGCCCTGACTTTCCTGGAACTCACTCTTTAGGCCAGGCTGGCCTTGAACTCAGAGACCCATCTTTGCCTCCTAAGTGCTAGAATGAATGGCGTGCTAATTTTTAATTTCCTCCTTTCTAAGACGAGATAGTTAAGCTCAGCACTAAATTTCTGAACAATGCTGTCCGAATATTACAAGGCATAGAGTCACCTGGGGCCGCAGGCTGATCCAGGCCGAGTTAGCTCCACGGCAGTGGTTTCTTCCACGTCGCCAGCTTCTAAGATTCATTTATTTTATGTGTGAGTGCTGTGTCTTGTGTGCTCATCTGCATGACAGAAGAGGGCATCATGTATGTATGTGTACCACATGTGTGCCTGGTGACTGGTGTTTCTCAAGACAATTCTCTGTGTAGCCCTGGCTGTCATGGAATTTGATCTGTAGACCAGTCTGGCCTTGAACTCAGACAGATCTGCCTGTCTCTGCCTCAGAGTACTGGGCTTAAAGATGCATGCCGCCTCCTGGCGTCAGGCTCTCCTTGATGCTTCCGTTAGAGCTCCCTGGTTCTGGACATTGTGTTTTCAGTCTGACCCAGAGTTGAAGGCTGGAGTCTGTGATGGAGTAAGCACCCTCACAGAATGCAGGTTGAGAAGGAGGCCAAGGTTCATCAGGAAACACTCTCTTCACTTTCCAGGGTCTCCTGATGGGCATAGTTTTGAAGCTTCGGTGAAGACAGAGAAGCATATAGGACATTTTCTAACCATCTTTCTGGAAAACTGAATCCTAAAGTGATAACTCATCTATCTTTTTGCTCCCAACACCAAATAATGAACTAAACAGATTGGTCCATCCAAAGGTGACACAGCACAGCCTGGGCTTTGTCCATTCAGTAAATGCTTGTTGGGTACCTCTCATGACAAGAACTATTGGTGCTTGGGGTTCCCCCAGCAAACGAAGTGAAGATCCTCGTCCTTGTAGCAGCACACCTGCACCAGAGAAACAGAAGGCAGACAGTAGTAGAACTCACAGAATGAAGCTCTCTCCCTCCAGATGGAAGATTAGGGGTCAGGATCCCTAGACCAGGCAGAGAAAAGGAATCCCCACTAAGAAAAAGGAGTCCTCCATTTTGCACAGTGCTCAGACATGGTAGACTGTAAGTAGCTAGGTGTGACACCTCATTTTTATCATGCGTGTGTGTGTGTGTGTGTGTGTGTGTGTGTGTGTGTGTAGACCAGAGGAGGACACTAGGTAGTCTATGTGCTCTGTAATTTTCTACCTTATTCTGTCAACACAGGGTTGCTCACTGAAGTAGTGACTAGCAAACCCCGGAATCCTCCTGTCTCTGACCACCTACAACACAGTGGAAAGCCGTACGTGGCCTGTGTACCAGAGATTTGAAACCCATCCTCATACTTGTGCGGCAAGCGCACTTACCTGCTGAGCGCCTCCCCAGCCCTCCCGCCTGTTGGGGGAGACGAGTGGGAATAATAAGAGTTTTAATATTATTTTAAAGTATGACAGTTACTTTTTTAAAAAAGAAAAGAAAAAAGGAAGCGGGCTGCAGAGATGGCTCAGTGGTTAAGAAGACCGTCTGCCCTTGCAGAAGACCTAGGTTCAATTCCCAGCACCCATGCAGCAGGTTACAATAAGATAAAAATAAATTATTTTTTAAAAAGAAAAAAAAAGGAAGAGCTATCTTTCTCTTCTCTCTCTCTCTCTCTCTCTCTCTCTCTCTCTCTCTCTCTCTCTCTTTCTCTCTCTCTCTGTGTGTGTGTGTGTATAGAACAAACTATATTCTGTGAGAATTTCTAGTTTCTTTTCTCTCACTTCCGAGAAAGGGATTTCACCTTGCCCCCCTTTATCCATGAACGTGCCGAGAAAAGATAAGCTGTACGGAAGTGGGTTGTCACGAGAGTGGAGTTCAGAAGTTAACAGAGGCCTGGCTTAGCGTCTCTTCATGCCAGTGGGTCACATGTCCCAGCTTATAGAAGACATCTTCTCTTCTGGCTGGAGGGATGGCTCTGTGGGTTAGAGCACTTACTGCCTTTGCAGAGGACCCAGGTTTGATTCCCAGTGTGGCAGCTTGTACTTGTCGGTAACTCCAGTCCCAGACAGAGGATCCAGTGCCATCTTCTGGTCTCCTTAGGAACCAGGCACACACATGATACACATGCATGTATGCAGGCAAACACACATGCACATGTACACACACACATACACGTGCACTGGGGGAGGCGAGGTTGTTGCATCCTGAGGTCTGTGGTATGGAGGTTAAATGGCCCCAGGGATTCAGCAAAGTGAAAAGAGAAAGGGAAACTCGGTATGAATATGCCTGGAAGTGTTTGGAATATGAGATACTGTGTGGGCTTGAGGTTGAGATAGAGATAGAATCTTTGGGTTCATAGCATAGCAGTACTGTATAGGATGAGGCGTTCCAAAGAGACGGCGAAGAACTACAACAAAGTTCTGGACCAGGATGTCCTGAACAGTTGGGGGGACTGTGTGAAGCACAAGCTGCTATTACACCTCGCCACCCTCATGGGGTGCAGGGTAGTCTCCTGAAGCCCCCAGATGCTGTGGGGTCCAAAAGCAAGTAAAGGCAAGGGCAGACCAGGAAGGAGAGGGGCTGCCCAGCCTCTCAGGTGCTGTGCGTAACTGACAAACTCTCTCCTGGCCTTGTCTCCTGAGGCTGAGGTCACTGACAGGCAATACCCACCCAGGTTCCCAGATGACTCTCAGTTAGATCTGATGGTTGCTAAGGTCTCTGTCCTCTGAAAGTACTGGTCTGTCTGTGCTGGCTAATTCTTATGACGACTTGACACAAGCTAGAGTCATCAGAGAGGAAGGAACCTCAATTGAGAAAATGTCTCTACAAGATCTGGCTGAAGGGAGACAGGCCTGTAGGGCATTTTCTTAATTAGTAATTGATGGGGGAGGGCCTGGTCCCCTGTGGGTGATACCACCGCTGTACTGCTGGTGGTCTTGGGTTCTATAAGAAAATAGGCTGAGCCAGTGCACAGCTCCCTTCCATAGCCTGTGCATTAGCTCCTGCCTCTAGATTTTTGCCCCTGCTTGAGTCCCTGCCCTTAGGTCCTTTGATGATTAACTATGATGTGGAAGTGTGAGCCAAAGAAACCCTCTTCTCCCCAAGTTTCTTTGGTTAAGCTGTTTTGTCAAAGCAGAAGTAACCCTAAGTCACTGTAATTCTAAAGAGTGACAGGCCAGGAGCTGGCTTGGTACTTCTGCTTTCCATCTGAACAACAGAGCCCACTGCTGTTCCTTTACAGAGTCTTAGAATTCTCTTCACCAGGCCTGGGGTAGTGGTGGTGGTAGTTGCACACTCTTTAATCCCCACACTAGGCCGGCTGGTGGTGGTGCACGCCTTTAATCCCAGCAGTTGGGAGGCAGAGGCAGGCGAATTTCTGAGTTCGAGGCTAGCCTGGTCTACTGTGTGAGTTCCAGGACAGCCAGGGCTACACAGAGAAACCCCTGTCTCGAAAAAACAAAAAACACAAAAAACAAAAAACAAAAAATCCCCCCACCAAAGAGGCAGAGGCTGGTAGATCTCTTCCCGTTTGAGCCCAGCCTGGTCTACATAGTTAACTCCACGGGCTACATGAACAGATCTTGTCTCAAAAACAAAAACAAAAACAAAAAAAGAAAAGAATCCTCTTCACCTTGAGACAGTGTGTCTGTCTGCCAGCGTTTCCTTCTGCAAGCTTCTCCTGACCATTTGTTGGTATTTTCCACAAAACAGACTTCTTTGTGGGAAGAAAGGAAAATTAAGGGCTGTTGATATAGCTCATGTCAGGGCATTTATTTAACTTAGAGCTAGAGGAGAAGAAGGAAAAGAAGAAGGAGGAGAAGGAAAAGAAGGAGAGGAGGAGGAAAAGGAGGAGGACAACAACAAGATGATGAAATTAAACTGAAAGGTGGACAACAGGCTTGGTGGTTCACATCTTTAATCCTAGCACTCAGGAGAGTTGCTATGAGTTCATGGACAGCCTGGACTACATACTGAGTTTGAGGTCAGCCTGGACTAAACAACAAGACCCTGTCTCAAGAAAAGAAATGAAGAGGGTCAGCGAGCTGGCTCAGCGAATAAAGGTGCCTGTCGCCAACCCTAAGGACCTGAGTTCCACCCCAAGGATCCACTGTGGAAGGAGAGAAGTGATTCCCTCTAGTCGTTCTCTGGTCTCCAAACATGACATACACGTGACCCTGCCAATAAATTAAACACACACACACACACACACACACACACACACACACACACACACACGCGTGGAAGGGGTCCCATGATCTAATGAGTTTGAGAACAGGTAGGTTCTAGGTTCTGTTAACGGTGTTTTTTTTTTTGTTTTTTGTTGTTGTTTTTTGTTGTTGTTTTTAATGTTTTTTTTTTTTTTTTTTTTTTTTTTTTTTTTTTTTAAGATTTATTGGTTTGGGAGCTGGAGAGATGGCTCACCCATTAAGAGCACTGCCTGCTCTTCCTCAGGCCCTGAGTTCGGCTCCCAGCACTCACGTGGTGGCTCACACCATCTGTAATGGGATCCGATGCCCTCTTCTGGGATGTCTGACAGTTACAGTGTGCTACTACTACTAATGATGATGATGAGATGAAATATTTATTGATTTTTATGTTTATGAATTGTCTGTGTGTGCCTGATGCCTATGACAGCCAGAAGGAGATCATGTGGGCCTTGTGGAGTCCAGGATTTTCTGCTGACCAAGCCTGAAGGTCACTGTCAGGCAGACACATCATAGCTCTTCACTGTTTTAGACCTTTCCTTTTTTTTTTCTTTTCTCTTTTTTTTTTTTTTCTTTTCGGAAAAAAGGTTTCTCTGTATAGCCCTGGCTGTCCTGGAGCCACTCTGTAGACCAGGCTGGCCTCAAACTCAGAAATCTGCCTGCCTCTGCCTCCCAAGTACTGGGATTACAGATGTGCGCCACCACTGCCCGGCTTTTCTGTCTTTCTGCCTTTCTTTCTGTCTTTCTGCCTTTCTTTCTTTCTTTCTTTCTTTCTTTCTTTCTTTCTTTCTTTCTTTCTTTCTTTCTTTCTGCCTTCCTTTCTTTCTTTCTTTCTTTCTTTCTTTCTTTCTTTCTTTCTTTCTTTCTTTCTTTCTTTCTTTCTTTCTTTCTGCCTTCCTTTCTTTCTTTCTTTCTTTCTTTCTTTCTTTCTTTCTTTCTTTCTTTCTTTCTTTCTTTCTTTCTTTCTTTCCTTCTTTCCTTCTTTCTTTCTCTGTCTCTGTCTCTGTCTCTGTCTCTCTCTCTCTTTTTTTTTTTTTTTTTTTTTGGTTTTTCAAGACAGGGTTTCTCTGTGTAGCCCTGGCTGGCCTGGAACTTGCTCTGTAGACCAGGCTGGCCTCGAACTCAGAGATCCTCCTGCCTCTACTTCCCAAGTGCTGGGTGGCATGTGCCACCACTGCCCATCTTTCCTTTTTCAGAGGGAACCTTTATTTATGTGTTTCATTATACTTACTTATGTGTGCATGCATGTGCACATGCACATGGGCACGTATGCTGTGGTGCGCATGTGGAGGCCAGGGGACACTTGCCAGAGTCTGTTCTGTTCTCTCCTTCCACTCCATGGCTCTCAGGGACTCAACTCTGGTTGTCCTGTTTGGCAGCAAGCACCCTTATCCACTGAGCCATGCCACTGTCAGAGAGTCCACCCTAGGCTCTGAGCTGGCCTGTGGTTGGGACAGAGGTTAGCATGTTGACAAGGCGTGTCACCTCACCTGGGTGGGAAGGAGTGCCATTCGCTTGTATCTCCATGCCGGTCCCCTCTACCTGCAGTCCCGCCCTGTCTTCACCGCCTGCCTCCTTTCTCCTTCATGCCTCCTTTGGGTTCCTTCTATCTCCTCTGCGTTCTAAGCAGGCAGGCTCCCTGTCTGCCTCCAGATCTCCCCTTGCCTTCTCGTTCCCTCTGCCCCCAGCCTGGCAGCCTGCCCTGTAGGAATGTTAATTAGCATTCACAATTTAATTAATTCAGTAGCTAATTAATGATTGGGGACTGGAGGTGGGAGCTAGGATGCTGGGGGGGGGGGGAAGTTGCGAGCTGAAGGTGGCAGAGAGAAGTAGCCGAGACTGCAGAAGGCATCGCAGATGGCAGTGTGGTGGTTGGCACGGTGCCCACTGCCATGGATGCAAGCACACTTGCACGCACGCACACGTACACACACAAAACCGGAAAGGGTGATCGAGGAATAAAATCAAAAGCGGGGAGAGAAGGATGCAGGGGCCTTGAGAACCAGGGCTGAGGGGCTGGGGAGGGGACCAGGGCTGGGGGGCTGCGGGGCTGGGGGTGGGGAGGACTCTAGATCTATTTGAATCTACTCCGGAAGTGGAAGAGTACGGAGGGGGAAAAAAAGAAACAACCACAGGCGCAGGAAGAAGAGAGCTCTCCCGGTACCCCACCCCACCCCCGCCCCACCCCAGCCACCCCTCCTCCCTGGCATGGGATTCATGGGCACCAGCTGAGGACAGGGTCCCCCTCCCTCTGCCTGCCACATAAATATTGGCACCGAGGACCCAGACTCTGAAGAACAGGGCATTTCAAAGAAAATAGTTTTCATTTTAAGTTGCCTTTTAATGTATATATATATGTGTGTGTGTGTGTATATATGTATGTATATGTATGTATGTATATATATATATATATATATATATAAAAAATGTATATTATACATATTTAAATTGCACCTGTTTTGGCATGAGGGTGAAGGCGAGTGAAAGAAGGTGACCGAGCCAGAAGGAGAGAGCGCAGATGGCTTGGTGATGGTATGGTATGGTGAGTTGTGGGGAGGAAGATGGGGGTGGTACAGAGGTTGGGATGGGTGGAATGAGGACTCTGTCTTCCTCTTTTCATTTCACTATGGTTGAAGGAGAAAGACAGAAAAAGAGAAAGAGAAAGAGAGAAAGGGGGTGGGGAGAGAAGCGAGACAGATGGCAGAGTGGAGAGGCGGCAGCCAGTGCCGGCACTGCCCAGCTTGGGCGGACCCAGCTTCCCCCGCCTGCCAGCTCTCCAAATGCCACCCTTCCCCCATCTTCCCCTCTCCCCATCCCCCCAGCTTGGCACTGATCTCAGGGAGAGAGAGGGAGGGAGGCTGGGCAAAGAGCATCTGCTCCCTCCATTCTCCTAGCTCCATCGGCTGCCAACCTAAGGCCATCGCCTGCCTCCATCGCCCCTTCGCCTGTCTGCCTATCACCCCATCCCAAATGGGCGCTGGATCAGGTGCCGAATCTGGCTGCCTCTTCGGGTACCAGTCACTGCATTGCTGTGTGTCTGCCACCGCTGCCTGGCACTCATGGGGCCGTGTGTGTATGTGTGTGTTCGCGCGCATGTACATGTACGCATACGCATGTGTTGTGTGTGAGCCTCCTGGGCATGGGTGGGGGTTGGCATTGTGGTTGCCACTGTAGCATCCAACTAGAAGGACAGAGGATGGAGTGGAAGAAAGAGGGGAGAGGTGCGGGGCCTTGGAGGGCAGACGAGGGTGCATGAGTTGCTTCATGCTGTCTGATTGCAGGCATTGGCACTGCAGCTGCCACCCTTGTGCCCATGGAGATGGGAGGGGACAGCGACAGGAGTCCTTGTGCTCTGGGAGGAAGATGCGGCACGCGAGAGCTATTGGCATCACAACTGTAGGCTTGTGCCAGGTCTGGGGTTATGGGAACTAAGGGGACGAGGAGATAGAGAGGGGGTAAGGACGTGCTGCTGAGGCCACTGCCCCTCTAGGAGGAGCTCTGAGAAGTGTGTGGACGCTGGAGGAGTTGTCTCTGCTCCTGTCCGAGAGTAGATGGGGAAGAGCCAGGAAAGAGTGGAAGAGGTGGGAGGAAGGCCTGTGCCACTACTGCCCTGGGATAACTCGTCTGGGCTGGCCGTGGGGCCTTTTGTGAGAGAACTCTGACTAAGACAACAGGGAAACTAGTGCTGCCCATGGAGCCTGGCATGGCTGTGGTGTCGTGTGGATTGTGGAGGGTGATAGTGTTCCTCTCAATGTGGTCGAGAAGGCTTGTTGTGCCAGAAGTTAGGCGGCCGAGATGAAGGATGTTTCCTTTGGGAGACTTTTTTCCTGCCAGGTCCTCCTTCCCATCCCCTCTTAGGCATGGAGAGATGAAGGACAGAAGGAGTACCTCATGAGGACACAATGGAGGGAGCAGACCATTCCTAAGAACCCCAAGGATGAAGAGTGACGAGCCCCGACGGTCCTCCTGGCCTCCAGTCACTTCCCCGCTGCAGACAGCCGTGTCCTCTAGCCTGGTCTGTATGCTCCAAGCATCACTGCAGGTGTTGCGGGAGGGAAGGGGCTGCATGCGGAAGCTGGGCTGTGAAACCGGGAAGGATACCCTTGTGTGGACCCCATTTGTACTGTCCACTCTTACAAGTGTGGCTGATTTTTCTCCCTGGCACCTCCCTCTCCTCCCTCCCTTTCTTTCGCCCCCCCTGCCTCCCTTTCATCATCACCATCTGGGTCCTACTGCTTGGCACCCAACCAAAGAGATGCCCCCACACTTGGCAGTCTGCGCTGGCATGTGACCAGTGACTCAGATTTTGGCACTGCGGCAAACCCAATGCCTCAAAACTTGCCCATGATACCGCTTGGCGGCAAAGAAAGGGGTCATGTGCACAGAAGTGCCAGGGGGGTGGGGGGGCTGGGTGGAGCTTCATGATGGAAGTGGCACGCGAGGCTGCCCGTCACAGATGGACTGAAGCCAGTATTCACTAGAACGTCTCTCCTCTGCTCTTCACCAATCTGGACCCTCAACTCCTCCCCTCCACTGATTCCAATGAGGGGGTTTAGATGGCACTACACTGTTTTTTGAGCAGCTATGCAAAGCAATCTAGAGCAAGGAGGGACAAGGACATCATTCACAGACACAGCTGGAGCCAGTGGGTGTGTACTTCTCTGGGCAGTTAGGAAAGAAAGATGTTGGGCTGTGCAAAGGCCTGGAGAGAGGCGTGGCAGCTGTGCTGCCCTCAAGCAGTACCAGAGAGAGTGAAGGAGAGCCCCAGGCTCTGCTGGTAGGGAGTGGGCTGCATCTTGCACGAGTATCTCCTGCTCTCTTGTGACTGAGATGAATTGGTTCCTTGTCCTTTTGTTTCAAAGGATCCTAGAAGGGGATAAGAGGCCCTCTAGAAGTGGAGACAGGTGCAGTGGCGGGGGCAGGAAGACAAAGGCACCTGGGACTCCCACAAAGACGCTAAGAGTTTATGTTTAGAGATTTCTCAGTGGCACCTCAAATAGGACTGGATTCATTTCTGTCTTTGAAATCTACTCTTGGAAGGGAGGACCAAGGCCCAACAATGGCGATGAGAGAGCGCTAACACTGTGCAGGACAATCTCCGTTATCTGTGATGACGTACACCAGCCCCTGAAAATTAACCTTAAGCTGCCCTCTGCAAGACCCTTCGGTAGCACTGGATTAGCCATCAGTCTGGAAGATCTGAAGGAAATTTTGGCTTTGGGTAAAGTCAGAGGGGATGGCTCTCCGAGATAAGGCCTGTTCAGGTGAAGTAAGTAGTGGTTTGTTGCCCGTGCTGGGCAGAGCTGCCCTGGGCTGGGGGAGTTCTGATGTCGACATCTCTGGAAGCAGATGGCAGCTTCAGAAGAAGCAAAGTTTCCACAGGAGAAAAGAAAACAGGAGGTCTTCAGTCAACATGGTAAGTGGATAGTGTTTAAGAATTGTCTTCTTCTGTTAAAGAAAAGCCACCGTAAACACATGATACTGTCAGATTCTAGTAGATTGGAGGCTTGAAGGTGTGTCAAGATAATGAAGAGGCTACATCTGAGGAGGAAAAAATCCAAAACATTTGGTTTGGGTATAGCTTAGTGACAGAGCGCTTGCCTAGCGTGTGAAGTCTTGGGCTCAATCCCAGCATTAAAGAGACAAAAAAGTCTGATGTGATGCTAGTTGCTGTGTGGAAGTGTCTGTTGTAGCAGAGTCCTGGGGACTGGAGAGCTGGGACAGGTTACAAAGAGATACTGGGGGCTGAGCTCTTTAGGACAATAGCTACCAGTCAATAGCATAGATCATTTAAGCAGGAGTTTCTGATTCACTTGGTGAATAGCGTGGTTCAGAAATGTGTATTTAATTAATTACTATTTGTGGTACTAGGAATAGATCCCAGGACTTGTGCATGACAGGCAAACACTCTGAGTTATGTCCCCGTTTTGCTGTTATTTTGAGATGGGGTCTTGCTACATTCAAGGCTGGCCTTGAGCTGACTCTGTAGCCAAGGCTATCTTGAATATGTGGACCTTCTGTCTCTAGAAGTTAGAACTATGGGTTTGTACCCTAGACGTATCTTAGGATACATTTTGAACACTTGGGTAACCATGGTACAGGTGGGCAAACTTTGAGACAGGCCGTTCTACAGGATGGCATTCATCATGTGGGGCAGTCAGTCTCATAGGAATTTTCCTTCTCTTTGTGTCTCTGTTGTCTCTTGACCACCTTCATGTCACAGTGATTATATATATATATATATATATGTATATATATATATATATATACATGTTGTAGGATATATGCATGCATGTGTTAATCAAGAGCAGTTGGTAAAAGGCGGGGAGTCGTGAGGTCCAGTTAAGCACATGCTACTTGCTAGAACAGTGACTGCAGTGGACAGCAGTTATCACAGAGGACCTTCCTTAATAACACCTTCGAAGTCCCACTTCCTTCTCTCCCTAGTTCCAGTTGTTGACTGCCACGTGTTTCTGAGACCTTCCCATGGAGAACCATGAGATTAAAAGTGTTGCTCAGTCGCTGTCCTCCATGCCCCTGTGAGATCTGCATGGATTTTGTAGTGATAGAGAGATAGATCTTACTCATCTGTCTTTTTGGAGACCTGGGTTGTAAACCAAGAGTCAGCAGTGTGCAGGGCAGGGCCCAGGGCAGGATTGGCAAACATCCCAGATTCTGCAGATAGATTCGCTGTTGAGGCTTGAGTCGTTTGGTGGGATCTGGCCAGTATTCTTCAAGTCAGTGGAGATGTTGTGCAGAGTTTGCTATTATGAAAAAAGGACCATGGAGTTATAGATGCAGGGCAACATCTGTGAGCCTCTGCTGACCACTTATTTCTATGTTAGCCATGGGGTTGACAAGATCGTATGTATGCTTGGATAAGGCTGTATGGCTGCCCGACTCTCCCCACTCTTGGACAGGTTCATCTTCTTCCTGTCCTGCTTATAATCACCCAGGCTGCGTGTCTACTAACTTCTAGCCAGACACCTGTCTGTCACTGGGGAATTGCAGGCAACCCATCTCATACTGGCAGGGAATAAAGCTATCAACACCATTACCATTTGGTACTTGGTTAGAGGATTAGCTGGGTCCTTCTGTATCAAGGAAGGTCACAGGTGGTTGCATAATTGAGTCCTGATTTTGTCACTCAATGTTATGCTTTTGGGAAGTGTAGTGCCTTCACTTGGGCCTAGTGACACAGGCCTATTACCTCATCTGCTCAGGAGGCTGAGGCAGGAAGATCTTAAGCTTAAGAGCTGTTTGCACTACAGAGCAAGTTCAGATCCTGTCTCAAAGAATGAACTGAGCTGGGCAGTGGGGGCAAAAGCCTTTAATCCTAGCACTTGGTGAGGCAGAGGCAGGCGGTGTACAGTTTGAGGCCAGCCTGGTCTATTAGCTCCTTCCAGGATAGACAAGGCTACACAGAGAAATCCTGTCTTGAAAACAAATCAATCAATCAATCAATCAAACAATCAATCAAACAAACAAAATCATGCCTGTAATTTCAGCAATCAGAACATGGAGGGCGGAAGACCTAGAGTTCAAGGTTATCCTGTGTTATTCAGACAGTTCAAGCCTAGCTGGTTTTATACATCAGAGGTGGTAGTGTGTGGAGCAGTGACTTTTATGGGACCCTGGATTTGATCCCTAGTGCCATAAGAGTCGTACTCTCCAAAGAGGATCATACTCTTGGTGTTCTTTCTCCTTCAAACTTGAAAGACCTCGGTCCAGCTTTCCCTAAATGTCCTCTCTCGGTGTTTATTTCATCTTTTCGTGTTGAATCCACACTTTGCTCCTGTTGGTTCTGTTCCTGGGTCCACTGTCCTTATTCGATAGTAACTGCTGCTGTAGTACTCCGGCTTTTCTTCCTAATTCAGTCTCCCAGAACTGGTAACCTTTTAGCTACAGGTTTCTGGTTGGTTTCTGATATGTGTTCCCTACCTTCCCAATACCAGGCCTTCCTGCGGAGTCGCAGCACCCCTACCCGGTTGCAGGGTGATGCAGTTTCCTTGACTTCTCTTCTTTAGATGACAACCATTTATGGCCTTTCCCCTACAAGTTAATGATGCTCAACACTGACAGCGGTCCCATTTTCCTGAGATTTGCTGCATTTGAGCTTTCTCCGGCTCCATTCACATGAGGAAAATTAGCATGTGTGAGGTGTTTGTAGGCAAGTGCTCTTCTGCTAACCTACAACCTCAGTTCCCAAAAATATTGCTTCTTAAAAGTGTGAAGGCTGTTATCTCAGGACATGTTCTTGTGCAAGAGAAAGCCTGTGTGTGTGTGTGTGTGTGTACAGTCACCTATCTGCAGACATCTTGAGTGGGGTTTGTTTCTTTTCAGGATGAACTTGTTTTGTTGGTGGGGTGTTATACATAGAACTGTGCTTCTGTTCATATCATTATTAATTATTATTAAAAGACAGTCTTACTACATAGACCTGGTTGGCCTGGAAGTTGTAGAGTAGGCTGGCCTTGACCTCATAGAGATCTATCTGCCTCTACTTCCTGAGTGCTGGGACTGAAGGTGTCCTCCACCACACCCAGGCTTATGTGATTTTTTTTTTTTTAAAACAGGGATGGATGACTAGATGAGCAAATGTCTTGAAATAGGAGGGTGATGAGAACTTGACCTATTCGGACATCAAGGGACAGAAAGAATGAAGCATCTTGGGCTTTTATGTCTAGAATCATTGACTTTCTTGGTTCTGTTTCTGTAAGCTCAGCCAAGGGCCAGAGTTTTGGGGTAAGAACCAGTTTGTTCAATGATCCTGCTGCATGTCTTATCTGGCTAGGAAGCCTTCAGATTTTTCTCCTGTTTATCCTGGTTGAGGCCTGAGTACCTTTGAATCCTCTCACAAGGTTTAGAGCAAAGACAGGCAACGCCATTCACACCTCCTGCCTCCCTGCAATGTGGGGTAAGAAGAGGCCTGTATTTGGGAGCTTCTTTAGGATTGTGTATGCTAGAAATCTGAAGCCATGATGGGCCCGTCTTAGGAGACCCTAGTTCAAACTCGCCTCATAGACGGGCAGAAGCACTCCTAGGTGCCGCAGTGCCTGCCTTCCATCTGTTACTGCATAAGACCCTGCTGGTCACCTCTAGCATCCTTCAGATGCCAGGTCTCCCAGTGTACATTGCAGTCTTAGGGATTAGCACTGCTAAGTGTGGCTGAGAGACTTGTGTGTCCTGTCTTGTCAGCAGCTCCGGGGCTTCTGGGAAAGTGCAGTTGCTCAGTTTGTCTCATTGAAACTTAATTCAACTTAGTCAGGCATAACACAACACCTCTAATTATCCCAAGGCAGATGTTTATCAAGATTTTCTTTTAAAGTTCCTTTTCTTTTCTTTTTTCTTTTTTTTTTTTAATACATAAGTCACATTCCCAGAAAGCAATGGGGGGAAAACCCAAAACCAACCCTTTTCCTTATACACATGCTGCTAAGAAAATACTTTTATACATAGAATTTCAACAAGTGAGACAAAGGGATGTGGGCATGTGTAGCTGTAAGGGGTGTCGAGAGGCAGGGACCAGACCACCGCCGCTAGCTTTCCTTCACGGTCAACATCTGTAACTGGCCTTTTTGGTATCAACAGGACTGGTTTCATCCTACCCTCAATTGGCTGGAGTTAGGAGTTTCTTAACTTTCAAAATGAAAGTCGCAGGAGTGTTAAGATTCAGAATGTGTGGAAACTGAGGATTAAAGCTGACCCTCTGCCCATCTCCCTCTTTGCTCTAGAGCTGACATGTGGCCAGGGGACTCTGCAAAAGCTAAGTTCTAGGGCAGGCTGATGGGTAATAAGTGGGTAACTAACTTCGGAAGCCTGGAGGGACTCCTCAGGGTTAAGGGGAGAGATGAATTATCTGGAAGGCGAAGGAAATTTGGGGGTGGGGGGTGGGCTCTTCTTTGCTAAAATAAAACATCTATTATATCTATCCTGTGCCAATCCAGCTAGATTTGGGGATTGCCAAAATTACTGGCTGGCACTGAGAGGGGGCAGGGGGGCTTCCCTAGGACACATTCCCTCCTAGACACCTCACAGGACCCTTCTGCCCTAACAGACCTGCACTGGCCTTGGGCAACACCTCCAGGAGATGCTAGGCCCTCCTGCCTAGCAGAGGGCAGGGTGGGTTGAGCTGGAGGTGACCAGGCAAGGTCAGACAGATGTCTAGGAGGAAATGTAGGTGGGGAACAGAGGACCCTGCAAAAGCAAAGAAGCTTCCAGACAAACATGACAGGAGCCCCGGGGAGGAAAAGACTCAATGAGAAGAAGATGGGAGGCAGGCAAGGGGGGAATTTCAGAAACCGGAAGTGCCAGTAAGCCCGATGCACGCACGCCCTTCTTCCTGGGGCTCTCAGGACACTAGGCTTTCTGACAGCTGAGAATGAGATACATGCTTACCTTAGGGACAGTAAGTCTCCACTAGTCCTGTCTGAGGCCCGGCACGGCACGGGGAAGGCTGCATTGCCTCCCGTCCCGTCCCACAGCTCACCAGCACCCAAGGACTTAGAGGCGTCAGAACTCAGATGGCAAGAGCTCTCGAATGGGGAAGAGAGGGAACAAACAGTAACACAAAGCGAAAACAAAACGAAAAGAACACTTGTTTGATGAGAGTTTTCTTTTTTTCTCTATG
The DNA here is from genome assembly GCF_947179515.1 of Apodemus sylvaticus. Taxonomy (NCBI): domain Eukaryota; kingdom Metazoa; phylum Chordata; class Mammalia; order Rodentia; family Muridae; genus Apodemus; species Apodemus sylvaticus. The sequence continues at coordinate 72,688,350 of NC_067479.1, read as the reverse complement.
TATATTCAAAGTTTATGTTTTCCTTTCCTTCATGCCTCGCGTCTCTCCATCTCTCTTTAGTGTCTGCGCACACTCCTTCTTGTTCTTGTTTATTTGGTGTGTTTCTTTTTTTTTTTTTTTTTTAAGAACTTTGGATTTGCCATGGGTGGGCAGTGCTGACCCCCGGAGACTGGACTGCCCTTAGCAGGGCTGGGGCAAGGGGCAGGCCCACGGCTGCTGAGAGGACCTCTGTGTTTAAAGCCTTTGAGAAAAAGTTACTGCAGTTTCCAGGGTAGGGGTGAGGGTTGGTAGAGGGCTTCCTGGCAGCCGCTTCCCCAGGAGTCCAGGCTGCAAGGGTCCCCCCAGGTGAGGAGAGGATAGGAGGGAGGGGGCGGGGAGGGTGAGCAGGGGCGCGTTCCCCCCCCACCCCCAGCCTCCAGTTTGGTTAGTTTTATGGGCTCCTTGCCCAAACCAGGCTCCAACCTTAGGGAACCAACTGGGTTTTTGGAGTTTGTGAGCGGTCTGTGCTCTGGAGAAGGGACGGGAAGAAGGGGGTGGCAAAGTTGATTTTCCACCCCCCTTTTTTGCCTTGGGTTTTCTTTTCCTTTCCTTTTCTTTCTTTTGGCGTTTTCTCAGTCAGTATAAGAGTATGGAAAAGGTACGTGTTTACAAGGGAAGAGGGCTGGGAATTCAATGGGGGAAACCAGGGAACGAAGCAGACTTGTATGCCAGGGTGGGGTGCATCTGCACGGGGCCGAGAATGAGGGTCAGAGTGTTTGTGGGACGGGGAGGAGGCAGGACTCTGCTGGAGGTGGGGTGTGTGAGGCCCACTGAGGGTGGGAATTGACAGACTCCCATGATGTGGGCAGAGCTGAAGGTTGGGCTGAGGGAACCCTGAGGCCCTCTCTTGTGCCCATCTTGGTTTATCTGTTTATAAAGCTAGAAGTGTAGAGGTAGTAGTAGTTTTTGGGTTGGGGTCCGTGTGAGGTAATCTTGCTTCCTCTTTGGCAAAAGCCACAGCAGCCGGGACAGCAGTGGCGCTGTTGGTAACGGTGATGGGAGGGCCTCCTGGGGGCGGGGCTGCCTTGCGCCTGTGGGCTGAGGAGCGCAGATGGGAGGCTAGGGCTTCACGCCCACTCAGCAGCACCTCACAGGCCAGGCAGTGGTAGGTGCAGATAGGCACCCGCAAGGGGGCGGGCATGGAGCCCCCAGAGCCCCGCCCAAAGAAGCAGAAGGATCTCTGGTGGGCAGTAGCTGGGGCCTCGCCGTCAAATGCCATCTTGCACTGGCGGCACAAGTAGCGGTGAGTCACGTCCACGGTGGAGATGCCAGCGCTGCCTGTCAGCAGCTCGTCAGCCTCGCTACCATCCCCTTCGCCCGGAGCCGGCAGCTCAGGAGGCTTTGGGGGGGCTGTGGCTGTAGGCTCGGGGGCTTGGGGGGGTTGCTGGAGGAGGGCATTGGGGAGCAGCCCAATGAGGGTCTGAGGTATCACCGGGTTCATGGGAAATAGCCCCTTCTTCATGCCGTAAAGCTGTTGGAAGTACGCCCCCTGTAACTGAGGCCCAAAGACAGCTGGCGGTGCTGCCCCGCCTGCAGGGGGCAATGGGAAGGGCAGGAATTGCCCCCCCAACAGGGCCGGGACAGTGGCCTTCAATGCTTTCAGGTTCTTGAGGGCATCAGTGGAGGAGTTGGTAAGGGTTGCAACTGGCTTTCGCTCACCAGAGACTTTGTCTCCTGAGGGCTCAGTAGCTGGGCCAGGGGGAGGGTCAGTAGAACTGTTGGTTTGGTTAGACACAGGTCTCTGAGGTAAGGGGCGGCCTGGACCAGCAGTCTGGACCACTGTGGTAGCAGGCAGGACCGAAGTGGCAAGGCCAAGAAGGCCTGAGGAGGCTGCAGGGCCTAGGAAGACGAAAGCAGTAATGAAGGGTTAGTGGTCTCCAGACTACACCTACTGCACTCTCACGTTCCCCCCCCCTACCCCCGCGGCCATACTCTCAGAGCTCCTTTTTCCTAGAGCCTGCTACAAGGGTAACAGCCTGAGGAGAGCCATGGAGGAATGGAAGGGCTTGCCACTAGAGGAGATGCTCTGTCAAGTCCAGCTCCTCCCAGCCTCCCCAACTCACCTGAATTGAAAGAAGCTATGCTTCCTAGTGGTGGCTGGGCCAGAGTTGGGCCAGGCAAGAGGACTGGAGCCAGGCGAGGCAACGTTGGAGAAGCCCCCAAGGGCACGGAGGCAGGTGTGGTGGTGGGTGGCCCTTTGGGGGCCAGTGGGGTGTCAGGTGTGGGAGCTAAGTCATAGCATTTGCTCTCGCTCTTCAGCTGGGCTCGGACAGACTCCTTGAGCTTGGCGAGGTGCTGCCGAGAGAAGAGGTGGCCTCTGCAGGAGACGTAGAAGTCGTACTTGACATCGCAGTAGGGGCAGTCGGTTCGCTGGGCTGCCGAGGCGCCCTCACTGCTGCCCCCACTCCCTGTTGGTGCTGTCCCCTGCAGCTTGGCTTTTTTTTCCTTGGCACGAGCATTTTGGAACCAGACCTGAATGACCCTCTTGGGCAGTCCAATTTCCTCCCCGAGCACCTCACACTCCTGCATAGTAGGGGTGCGGTAGGCTTCGTAGCAGGCTTTCATGATCTTCAGCTGCAAGCTGCTCATTTGGGTCCTATAGCGCCGCTGCCCCATGCTATCTGGAGCTCCGGTGCCAGCACCTGGTCCCCCACTGGTCCCCCCAGCCCCGGGGGACTCTGGCTCAGCCAGGCTGGAAACAGATGAATCGCTTAGGTCTCCTGCGGACGGACTGCAAGCCTCGCTTTCTGGAGACGCTTTAGATGGTTCCTCTGGAGCCTCATCCTCACTGAGTGCGGGAGGTGGGAGCGGTGGAGGGGGCTCTGGTGCTGGTGCAGTGGCCTCTTTCCCAGGTGGTAGGAATGGCAGAGGCCCAACAGCAGGGGTGACCGTGGGGTAGGGAAAGGCAGGTGCATCTCTCTTTGGGGCTTCCTTTCCTGTCTCATCGTCAATCTTGCTCAACAGGAGGTTGAATTTGGGGAAGGGTGCTGGGGAGGGCGTAACAGTGCAGGGTTTGACTGCTGGACCAGCTACTCCCCCAGGGGTGCTTCGAAACTGACCTTTCCTCTCCCGGGCTCTGGTATTCTGGAACCAGACCTGTACTACTCGTTTCTTGAGCCCCACTTCCTCCGAGATGCAGTCTAGCATCTTCCGCGTGGGGTTGGAGTCCTGCATGTACCAGCGGTACAGGATCTCCAGCTGCTCGGGCAGGATGGTGGTGCGGAGGCGTTTGTCCTTGGGGGGTTCACCCTCTCCTCCACCCCCTGCTTCACTGCCCGTGGGAGACAGACTGCCATCATCGTGCTTCCGCTTGAGGGGTGTCCCTGTCACTGATGAGGTGCCCGATACTGATACTACAGGGTTTCGCTCCCCAAACGCCAGCATGGGCAGATCTAGGAGTTGTGACGGAGCGCTGGGCTGCACAGACGGTAGTAAATGGAGTCGGTGGTGAGTGGTCAGGAGGTCCTGGCTGGGGAAAGAAATGGCACACTGGTCACAGGAGTAGCCTGGAGGCAAGGGAGGAGCCTTCCCTTCAGTCTCTTTGCTTTCTGGCTTTGTCGGTTCTGTTTGGTTCAGGTCTTCAGCATCTGCGTGTTCTGGCGATGGGCCACCATGCCTGGCTGCAGGTTCCAGATTCCGTTCCTCCACCTCCTCTTCCTCTTCCTCCTCTTCCCCTCTCTCTGCCTCCTCCTCCTCTTCAGGAGGCTGGTCATCATAGCACTTCTTGAGGTGCCGCACTAACTCAAAAACACAGGCGAAGGTGGTGTGGCAGCGCCTGCAGCCGGAGGCCCCTCCCGCGGCTCCTCCGGCTACCATAGGGCCAGGGCCACCCTCACAGGCATTTTTACGGGCCTTCTGGCGAGCATTCTGGAACCACACTACAACCACACGGCTAGCCAGACCCAAGAGGCTTGCGAGCCGTTCCACCTCTCCATCCTTGGGGTAGGCGCTGGTCTCAAAGAAAGACTGCAGAGCCTGGGTCTGGAACTCTGTAAACTTGGTTCTGGAGAACCGGCGGCCCACAGGCACTGTGGGAGGAAGGCTCCCTCTGGGGCCTTCTTCATCCTCTGAGGGCCAGGGTCCTCCTGCCAGGCTTCGCTCCTCAGAAGTGTGGATCCCCCCTACCTCAGGCTCTGGGACCACGAAAGGTGGGCCTAGCTGGGGAGGTGACTCCAGGGACCCATCTGGAGGTTTGGGGGGCTCTACCGGGGGTGGGTAGAGGCTATCGTAGCTCTTTCGAAACTGAGCAGCGTAACGGCTCAGAGCCTCAAAGGGCAGAAAGCGGCGGTGGACATGCTCCTCATGCGTCTTGAGGATAAGCATGTTGGAGAAGAGTTTCCCACAGGCCCCGCAGGCCAGCTTGTCTCCGCCCCCCAGAGACTCCGGAGGAGGCGGAGTTGGGGGAGGGGGCACTGCCTGCTTCCCTTCATTGTACTGAATTACTAACTCAAAGCCAAAATTTTCTAGAAGGGCTTTGGCTGCTGTGCGGGCAGCTTCATTGGGTGACGCGTTGGGCGGTGAAGAAGGCCCCGCTTCAGTGCCCTCCTCAGCTGTGAGGGGCCGTTCCCATTCCTGCTCAGCCAGCTCAGCCTTGGGGGGTGCGGGGAGAGGCGGTGGGTTGGCAGCGGGCAGGGACAGCATGGGTGTCGGGCTCGGCAGTGCCAGCTTGGGCCCCACCTTGAGGTCATGGAGGTAGAAGGGAAGAAGTAGCTGTTGTTGCTGGAGTTTGAGTAGTGATTCTGGGACCAGGGGGAAGGGGGACAGGACTGGAGGGGTGAAGAGGGGGGCTGGGAATCGGTGTAGGTCCAAGGGAGGAGGTGGTGGGGACAGGAACGGCAGTCCAGACATGAAGCCCCCTGGGTCAGGGCCTTTCTTCTCAGTGCCCACCTCGCCGCCCTCAGTCTCGCCTTCCTTGAGCTCTTCTTGGCTTCGCTCTGCTCCTTCGGGCCTGGCATCAGCCTTGGCCCCTCTTGAGCGAGTCTGGTGCAGAACTGACCGCATGTGAATCTCCAAAGTGGAGCTCTGGTTGTAGGACACGCGGCAGACTGTGCACTTAAACGGCTTGTCTGACGCCGTGGTGGCGGGTGGCGGGATGCCAGCCTCTCCTCGGGCAGGGCACGATGGGTCAATGGCGGCCTTCTTCATCTTATGAAGGTGGGAGACGGAATTATAATGAACCAAGAGGATGTTCTTCTGGGTGAAGGACTCCTTACACACAGTACACTTATAGGGCCGAGCAGGGTCAAGAAACTTGTCCAGGGCAAAGTTGGTGGTCTTCCGATAGGTTAGAGGGTGGCGAGAGTCAGCTGGGGTTGGCTCTGCAGAGCGGGGCTCCCCCATGGCTCCCTCTTCCTCTTCAGACATGGTGGGTAGAGGAGCCAGTTCTTCACCTTGGGCATCAAGCCGAGGGACTGGAGATGGGGCTGGAGAAGGTGGCTGACCAGGGCTTTCTGAGGGCTCGCCGGGGCCCTCGACCGGTGCCAGGGGAGGCTCGGGAGGGGGACCTGGGCTGGCGTCTGGGGCCAGGTTAGAGCTTTCTGCAGGACACAGAGAAAGATGGAACGGTGTTCAAGCTGAACTCCAACCACTCACTATCCAAAGCTGCTGACGTAGCTTTAGCCATCCTCAGATCCCTCTGATCCCCCTTTCTGCCACTTTGGGGGGTATGCTGTGCCCTTCCTTACCTGCTCCCTGGTCTCTGTTGGGAGTGGGCTCTGGTCCAGGAGCCGGGCGTTCTAGGCCATCCTCCACGGTGTTTGATGTGGGTCCAGGCAGCATTTTGGTTGCAAAGGTCATCTCTACAGTTGTGGCCTAGAATGTAGAAAACATCCTCGTGGCTTCAAGACCTGCGGCCTCCTATGGCCAGCCCCGACCCGTTTACTGTGCACCCACATCTGTGCCAAGCTCTCTTGGTCTGGGTCCAGCCTCTTGCCTAGATAAACCTCCCAATGAACTGATGCTTTTCTTTGGATGAGGGCCTGGGTAGCTACCTACCTGCTGCCCCGTCCCTCTTCCTCAGGCAAAAAGTATCTTACCTCAAGGCTACATGCTTCTGCCATTAACTCTTTTCAGGGTTAATGGAAGTGAGGGGACTGTACAGTTGTCTCATCCAGGAGTAAAGGGAACCAGGCGAGCTTGGCGCTGAGAGCCACCCCACACTTCTAAAGTCAACTTCAACTCTCTAGAATGTTATTTCCTTCACTACTCACCCCCCCCCCCACTGGCCTGGATATTGCTTCCCCCCCTTCCCCCAGCACTGCTGTGACAGGACTTTAAGACCATTTTCCCTCAGCCTGTACTCACCACAAGCAGCAGCTTCTCAACACACTCGGGCACCACGTTGTGGAGGTGGCTGAGGTGGAAGTGCAGGGCGGGCCGGCCCACCAGCTGCTCCTGGCAGAGCGGGCACCTGAACTTGGGCTGCACGGCATGCTGGGAGAGGGTATGAACTCTCACCTGGTCACACTCTGGGCTCAGGAAGCTGCAGTAGGGACAGCAGAATACCTGGGGAATACATACGGGTGGAGGGGGAGTCAGGGGAGAGGTGGGGGGACCCACTATCCCACTGTTCGTAGGAGTTGGCAACACTGCTCTCATATCCAGATTTAGGCAACCAAGTCAGACAGGAAGGCCCCTTAACCCACTCAGCCCCCAACCAGCCCTGGAGGCTGGCAGCCCCCTTGGGCTAAGACAAAGGCCTAACCTAAACTGCTACCTTGACTTCTTTGTCAGTGTCCCCCACCCCGACCCTTCAGCCTGGTTTTTAACTCCCTTCTGGTTTGTCTTTCCCTACTTTGATACCCTAGTCAGCTTTCCTGCTGGCCCTACACCAGCCTTTCTCACCCACACCCCACTGCCTGCCTCTTCTGTGAAATACCTCCTTTCCTCTGCATTTTCTGGGCTGAGGTCCCTTACCCTGCCAGATGCTTCCTTAGCATCTCCTACAGGAGGTCCGACTCATCTGCCCCTGAAGCTGACTTGTCCCTTTCGGGCTTCAGAGGATCACCGTTTTTCCCCCTCACTACTTCTTGTCCTGGTCTCACCTACAGACCAGGCTGGCCTTGAACTCAGAGATCTGCCTGCGTCTGCCTTCCGAGTGCTGGGATTAAAGGTGTGCGCCTTGTGGGAGTAAAGTAAGTGCCATTTGGCTTACTACTTCTTAATATAAGCAAAGGCCCCTCCCCAAGTGGCCCAGCAAAGAGGCCCGCTACCACGTGACTGACTGAACTGACTAGCAGGCACTTTCCCTGCTGCCTCAGACCAAGTGTCTCTCTCTGACCTCCTCTCCTGTTGCCCTGCACTTTCCCAGGCCTGAATATGGGAGCAAGCAATCCAGGCGTTCATGTTAGTGCACCCAACTCACGGAACGGACGCCTGTAACTGACAGGAGTTGGGAGGAAGGGAAACTGAGGACAGAGGCTATCTCTGTATACCGCAGTGGAATCTGGGAAGCCTGGGATGTCAAGCATCTCAAGACCAGAGAGTGGTGTCTTCCCAAAAGCAACACTTTATAGAGACCATAAGGTTAAACTGCTCCAGAGTCTCCTCAAGTTCAAGTCCTGGGTTTAGAGACCTGAGGGACTTGTCAGTGAGTCATTTGCTTGGCGCCAGGACAGTGCTCTCCACACTCGGCTCCTCTGAGGAAGGCGCAGCCCCCAGTGACCCAGGAAGCTGCTCTTCTCCCTTTGTCTAGCTCCTTTCCTCCTCCCTCCTCCCCCCACTCTTCCTTCCCCCTCTTCTTCCTCCACTCTTCCCTCTTCCCTCCCCCCTCTCCTGGCATCCACCACCACTCTTTCCTACCCTTAATACAACTTTTTTTCCTACCCTCTCTCACCTTGTCCTCAAGCCCCTGCTGCCCCTTGCTGTCACTCGTGTGCTGAGGCAGCTCTCTCCCGCATGTGCTGAACATATAGAACTGGCCTTGCACTGCATTTCTCCTGTGACATCCTCAACTAAATCAGCCACAAGCCTTCAGACAAAAGCCTTCAGAGCAGAGATTCTCAACCTTCTGATGCTGTGACCCTTTAATACAGCTCCTCATGCCGTGGTGACCCCCACAACCATAGAGTTATTTTCGTTGCTACTTCATAACTGTAGTGTTGCTACTGTTACACATTGTGATGTAAATACCTGTGTTTTCTGATGGTCTTAGGCGACCCCTGTGTAAAGGCTGTTCAGTCCCCAAAGGGGTGTGACCCACAGGTTGAGAACTACTGCTTTAGAGTAAGAGATTTCAGCCAGCCTCCCCACCCCCATCATCCCAGTCACTCCAGTTCTGACCGTGATCTGGTTGGCACTGTCTTTGGGAGGGCCAGTTCTGTCCTCTGTCACTTCGGAAGCTGAGGAGGAGAGGAGAGGAGGTTAGGGACTCCTTAGCCCTCCCCCTTCCTGCATAGCCTCTCTGCCAGCAGAGAGCTTTCAGGGTAGGAAGCGGGCTTCAGAGAATGCAGAATGGGCAAGAAACTCAGCAGCCCGGTGAGGCCAGCAGGGATCACTGCTGGGTTAGCCGGGGCTGGCTTTTCAAAGAGGACAGAGATGCCCAGGCAGATGCAACTTGTTCTCCCTTCCTCTTCCCTTGGTCAGTTTTGCTCTTTCTGGGAAGGAGGCCTTTTGGGGTGCTTGGGTTTCTGAAAGGCCCCGTCAACATGCCAGTGTGCACAGCGAGTCGGGTAGGGGACAGGTTAGGGGAGCAGCTCACCCCGTTGTTCCGTCTTGTTCTGGGCATCTTTCTCAGAGGTGAGGGGCTGAGCTAACGCGGTGTCAGGAGCCTTCCCTGCATGGAATGGAGAGAGAGTCAGTGTAACCTGGTGAAACATAGGAGGAGGGAGGGAGGGAGGGAGGGAAGGAGGAAGGGCAGAGGAAACAGGACAAGCAGCCAGGTGGTGGAGGGATGGATGAGCGAATCAGGAGGCAGGAAAGGATGGAAAGCCACCAGAAGAAACACAGGGTACAAGTGCAAAGGGAGCGTAGAACAAGCTTAGCCCTCCACCTCAGGAACAAGCCCCACAAGAGGGCTGGTCTAAGCGTGGCCTCCTGGCCTGACTGACCCTGGGGAAGGGAGACCCCACGAGTGTAGAGGGAGGGGCACTGTCAAGGCTGACTGAAGCGGCAGCTGTGGTGAACAGGAGGCGATGGGCCAGGAGATTACCACTCAAGTAAGAATTGACAGATGTGTAGGAATTTATTTTCGGTGGCAGCCTAATTAAAGTGTTAAAAGTTCCTTAACTCCATTCAGCCTTGCGCCAGGATCGTTAGCTATTGATCTGGGCCCCTCCAGCACTTAACTCCAGCCAGCGTATTGGCAATTCAATTAGCACCAGTCAATGCTTACTGTTCCTGGTTCCTGCTGCCCTGCCCTCGCCCTGCCCTCGCCCACCGCTGGCCTCTCCGAAGTCCAGATGCCCATGTCCACCTCTGATAGCCCCTTCCAGGCCTCTCTCTCCTGCACCCTCTGGATCAATGGTGCCTGGCTGGCTGTTCCCGACCTCTGCTGCCTAAGGGGGTCTCTAAGCCCAGCCTTGGGGCTGAAGACCTCCTAGGAGACAGGAGGAGGCTGGGACACTTGTTTGGGCCTCGTCCCACCCCTGCTGCCTTTGGACCATGCCCGCAGCTCCCACAGCCTCCAGACAAGTCTGGCTTAGCGTGGATTATGGTTTCTTTTTGCTTTCCCCTGCACAGCCAATAGAGCTGGGCTGCTAGTTGCTATTCAGAGCCCCCAGGTGACGCCTCCTGTCCTTTACTTAGCAAAATCTCAGCCATTCCTTCTCGCCCGTCCATCCCCCAGTTGTCTCCTGTGCCCGCCCCCTGTCCCTGAAGCCCCATCCTGCCCCCTCATTCTTCCGCACCTTCCTACTTGCTGTGGATGGCTCCCGCCCGCTCCTGCCTCCTAGGCTTCTTTGCTGTGATTCCCTTGGGTAGGGAGTGGCATCTGCTGCCTCCCCGCCCAGCCCTTATTCTCCCGTTCCCTCTTCCTTACCAGGAGTTTGAAGCCGCCCATAGCTGAAGCTCAGAATACTCTGGAGAGCCGAGAGTCCTTCTTCGGCTGCTGAGCCGTTCTGGAGCAGCTGCAGCCGCCTCTGGGCCTGGGCGTCGCGGTGGGCAGGCGTGCGTAGGTGTTGCAGCAGAGCTAGGCGGGAGGGCGTGTCCCAGGCACACAACAGGCAGTGGTAAAGGCCCGGCTCGGGTCCTGCCTCTGCTCCCTCCATTTCCAGCAGGAACTAGAAGTGTGGAAGAGGCCAGCTCAGATGTAGAAGGGACCCCTCCAGATCTCGGGGCGGGGGGGGGGGCTGCCCCTCCTCGGCTGAACTCTTTCATTCCTGGGTGACCCCCTTCCACCCTTCGATGGCTTCCCTTCCTGCTTGTTCTTTTAATTTCCTCCCCTTTCTCCCATCAATCCTGGGTTCCCAGGGTGCGGCTGATATCTGCTTCTGTCCTGGATACCATGATGGGCTGGACTGAGATGGACTCATCCCTAGAGCATCCATGCCCGAACAGCAGAATAAAGCCCGTTTCTCCTCCTCCGAGCCCACTGCCCTTTGGTCTTTCTCCAGGTCTGCCCAGCACATTGTTACCCGGGTCCACACACTGCCCGGTTCTTCATGTCCATCACCACAGGCTCCTCCACCTCTCCCCGCTGCACCCCCCACCTACCCTGTTCCTCCGCCCTATCCCACCCCCTCCTGCCTGAACTTCACCTTATAGATCTGGCTGTTTTCTTCATGGGCTGAACCCCGGGCGTGCAGCTGCATCTTCTCCTTGCTGTTGGACTCGAAGTCACAGATGTTGCAGCGCAGGTGAAGTGGGGAGACAGAGCCATAAGAGGCTCCATCTCCCAGGGACAGTGGGGAGGGGGTGCCCAGGGCTCCGCCCCCCTCCCGGAGGTGGGCTGCCAGCTGGTATTTCTGAGTGTGTTTGTCAGTCTTGAGGTGGAGCTGGAAGTTGGCCTTGAGCTGGGTGCTGTAGCAGCAGAGCTTGCACCGGTGGGTGTCCCCCGCTACCTCCTTCCAGTCTGCTTCGGGCAGGCTCCGGCCAATGCTGCAGTGGTAGAGCAGCAGGTCCAGGCTGTCTGTGCTGAAAGCCTGGCACACCAGGCAGCGGAACACCTTCGGGGGTGGGCTGTCGTCCGGGGACGGTGAAGTGGGCAGCCCATCAGATGAAGAACCCAGGAACTGACTTGGTGGCAGGTGGCTCTCGGGGGAGAGGCTGCCAGGGGCTAGGGGACAGAGACACATTAGGAAGAAATGAGTGGGACACTTAATTAGAATAAGCTCTGTCTGCCTACGTGGGAGCTGACCTTGGGCAGAAGGCAGGGAATACAGCCTGACTCGGGTAGGGCGTGGCTGGAGCAGACAGGGGACTTACCAGCTGTGGGGAACTTGCGGGCAGGCGCTCCGAGGTGGTGGAAGCCATTGAGGAGTAGCTGGGCTTCCAGGGGCTTGTCTGGCCTCAGCCCAGGCCCAGGCATGGGTGTCTGAGGCTGCCCTAGGGCCTGGGGCCCAAAGTACTGGAAGAGTTCAGGAGGGTTGGCGGGGGTGGCCCCTGGTGGGGGAGGAGGTCCTGGTCCCACCAGCCCTGGCGGCAGGCCAAGTGGCAGCCCCTGGTGTAGCAACAGGACATTCTGCATGTGTTTCTCAGAAGTCATGTGGATGCGCAGGTTCCGGGAGATGTTGGTTTCGTAGCTGCACACTTTGCACTGCCAGGATGATTTGGTCTTGGGCTCTTTATCCCCTATGGAGGGGGGTGGGAGGGATGCCTCTGGGGGACTCGCCTGCCCACCAGGCCCTGCCTGGAAGCCCTGCAGGTTGGCCAGGTGCTTGTCGGACTGCATGTGGATGCTCAGGTTGCCTTTGGTGGTAGTGGAGTAGTTGCAGACATCGCAGCGGTAGGGCTTGTAGCCGCAGTTGTAGCTCTCTCCACGGGCGAGGCGGGGGTGGGCGCCCCCGGCACTACAGTAGCTGCAGTGGCTGTTGCTCTCAGGGTGCTTTTCCCGCATGTGCACATCCAGGGTCTGCTGGTACTTGTAGTGCCAGTTGCATTTGGGACACTTGAGAGTCTTGCAGGAATTGCGTGAGTGTAGCAGGGACATGTGGCTGGACAGGCTGAGGCCTTGAAAGGCTGCAGGGGCTGGACTGTAGTCATCAGCCAGGCGGCAGGACTGAGGTGGGTCACTGGTGTCTTCAGGAGAGCCTGCTGGAGCTGGGAGCACGGCCACCTCCTTTGAGGTGGGTGAGCTTTGGTTGAGCGGGAGGCAGAGCCTTCCATCCTCTTCCTGTCCCTCAGGGAACCAGTCTGGCCCTACCTCGCCTCTTGATACTGGCGATTCTTTGGCTTGGGTTGGGCTGGGGTCCCAGGTGGCTAGGGCTGTGGGTGGGGATGGTGGGCTGAGGGCCATAACCTCTTCAGCGGGGAGAACAAGGGCTTGAACGTCTGCCTCTGGGGGGCTGACCTCAGCCTGGGCTCCATTTGTCTTCACGGTCACTGTGCTGGTGTCAGGTACTTCAGGAGAAGGGCAAGTAAGAAGTTTTGGTTCCAGAAAGCTTAGGAAGGCCATGCCACCATCATGACCCTCCTGAAGTACGGCTGGGCTGCCCAGCAGGCCCTGGTGGTGGGCAGGGGTCAGCTTCACTCCATGAGAAAGTGTGTGACCTATAAAGGTCTGGAGCCTGCCGAAACCCAGGCGGCATAGAAGGCAGATCCAGAACATTGCCCTGTGGTCTCCCCGTCGGCTCCCCATGGGGCCATCTTTGGGATCTTCGGTTGGGTTTGGAACCAGCCGGTAGCTCCAGAAGGATCCATCCCTTCCCTCACAGGCAGCCAGAGATGGCGCTGAGGTATCATGGGACAAAATTTGGTCAGAAGAGCTAAAGCCTTGGATTGGGTCAAAGCCATGTTGGATGTGAAGGGTGGTGAGGTGTGAGGAGGAGAAGCGGGTGAGGAGGGGCAGGCTGGGCTCTTCCTGGATGCTTGCCTCATCCCAGGGGAAGCCCTTTGGTAACAAGAGTTCACTGCCACCCGGCAGGGTCAGGCTGGCCAGTAGGTAGGCCTGACCTCCAGCTGCAAAGAGTAAGTGGTTGCTGAGGTCCAAAGGAAGGACTCCTTCCTCCTCCTTGGCCACCCCAAGGTCCTTTGGTGGGCTGTGACCACAGCCAGGCTCTTCTTGAGACTCTCCAATCTCCTTTGGTGGAACGCGGTCACTGCCTGACTCCAGATGCTCCCCCCCTGGCTCTGAGGACCTTATGCTCTCAGAGGTGGAGGGGGCATCAGGGGGATCTTTGGTGACAGGATCAGAGGTGCCGGAGGAGGAGGTCTCTGGAGGTGGTGACGGAACATTGTGCCCAGGGGAAGGAACAGGAGCGGAGGGAGAGGCCGAGTTAAGGGTAGCCATGGTAGACGGAGGACTGCTGGGGGTTCATGTCAGCGTGACAGCCAGTACCCTGCGGGGAGGCATGGGGGAAGCGCCGTGAGATCTCAGGGTCCTCAGCAAGGTCTGGACTCTAGCTCTGCTATGTTCTCTGAGCACCAGACTCAGGCGCCCTCATGCCCGCTTGAAGCTCTCCTTAGTCTAACGGGCCTAACACTCAGTGTGTCTAAAATCAGAATTCACTGTTGCGGTCCAAACCAGCTCTTCTCCACCTTGCAATCTCCTTTGGTACCACTCACCTCTCTGCTTATGCCTACACTATGCCCCGTAGCATTCCACAGCAAGCTCCAGGATGCGTCAGACCCCACACTCACATCTTCCTCGCCAGCAGCACCTTGGCCCAAGCCACTGGTATCTTTTTGAGCTAATGAACCAGATGGAGTGCTCTTTTCCACCTCTGCCCTCTCCAATCTAGTGTCTCCATCTAACAGCCAAAACCACCACTTCCTTGCCAACTACGGAAAAAGGCCAACACGTGTACGGAGACCCCCTGCCTGGCGCCTGTTGTCAGCAGCGACCAGCGGTCTCGTCCTCATTTGTAGCTTCACTCAAACTGCTTTACTTCTCGCAGTGTTTTAATTTTAGGTTATAATTTTCTTTTTTTTTTTTTTTAAGACAGGCTCTCAGGTAGCCCAGCCTAACTTTGAACTTTTGATGCTCTTACTTCCACAGCTGCTGCTCATCAAGTTCTGGGGATTGAACCCAGGGCTTTGTGTGTGTCTATGTGTATGCCACGGCACCCCTGCAGAGACCAGAGAGCAAACTGTGGGGTCAGTCCCCTCCTTTTACTATGTGGGATGGAGCGTAGGTTGTCACTGCTTGGCAGCAAGCCTCTTACCACCACCGTGCTGTCTTGTTAACCCGCATACTTGTCTCCAAAGCACATAAACCATATTACATTTTACTTAAAAAATCGGCAGTGGCTTCTCATCACACGCAATAAAATCAAGACTCCTTTCCCTGATCTGCAAAGGCCTACTTGCCAGAAAGTCTACTCAAACGGTTTTGTTTTAGCCCACCGGCCAGCTAACCAGCCTTGCCGCCTGTCTCTCTCCCCATAATACCCTTTCTCTCCTTCTCCTGGTCCTTCCTTGGTCCTTACCCAAGAGCTTAGTCTCCTGGGGAATCCTTGGCATTCACACCATTCTCCAGACCACTGGCCCAGACTGGTCACCATCTAGTGACAGATTTTTTTTTTTTCTGGCTACTTCTTCTTCTAGAGAGTTAATTCTACGAGAGCCTGTCTGCTTTCCATCTCTCTACCATTACACAGACATTCCAGTTCAAATATAACCCAGGCTAGCCTTAAGTTCAACTAGTTGAGAATAACCTTGAATCCTCCAGCCTCTACTGTCCAAGTGCTGGCATTACAGGTATGTGCCGTCATGCTAATAAATATCTTTCACATGAATGAGTCCTGGGAAAGATCCCCGGGTCCAGCCCCAAGTCAAAGTCTTTTTGCTTTTCTTGGCACGAATCTTTCTTCACTGTATTCCAGATCCAGACTGGTTGGGACATGCTGAGTTTGAGGAATTTCCTTGGCTAGTTAGAAGACAGTAGCTCCTTTGTAGCCCTCTTTATTCTCCAAATTGAAGATACAAATATTAGTAGCAAGTCCTAGCCTCTGTATTTATAGCATGGTCTTGGCACCAGATAAAGACTTATCAGGGCCTCACTGCACCGCATTCTCAAGGGTGAAATGATAGTAACTGGGCTCCCAAATGAGGGAACTGCTCAGCATGCATGAAGTCCTGGGCTCAGTTCCCATCTCGGCATCAACTGGGGTTTGGGGCTAGGTTCATGACTTTAACTCCAGTACTCTGCCAGGAGAGGCAGAAGGATCAGAAGTCCGGCCAACATAACAAGTTCAAGACCAGCCTAGGATACCTAGAGAGATAGAGGGGAGGTAGAGGGGATGGGGAGGGTGAGGGGGGTGCGTGGGAGGAAGGGAGGTTGGTTTGTGTGGGGGAGGAGCTATCAAGCCTTCCTTGAAATTATCAGTTCCCCAAGCATCCATGTAACTCCTCTCTCACTCTCTGAACTAAAAGATCTCTAATGATAAACTGTTAAATGTTCAGGCCACACTGGTTCAGAGAAAGGGCTCAGAGAAAGGGCGAGGGGATGGCCTCTTTCTCCTTGGGCCATCTTTAACCCTCATCTCCAGATTCCCAGATTTAATATGGGTCCTTGGTCCAGGTGCCTTGCTGCCTTCGATACTATTCCCACTTCCCTCCTGCCCCTGAGAATCCAGCTCGGACTGAGTCAGAACCTTCACGGAACTCTGGAGGGGCAGGATTAGCATGCTAATGAGATGCAAATAAGTACCTGGTCAAAGAGTTGAAGGGGGAAATCAAAGGGAGGTGAAGAATCAGGATGGGGTTAGGGGAGGGGTGCAGACTCCCAGTTAGGTAGAAGCCCTGGCTTTGGTGGAGAAAGGCATTTCTTCGGAGGGTCCTTGGTGGGACAGAGGATGATAAGTTTGTTGGTTTGTGAGGGTTCAGACATTTCCACAGCTTGGGCCGCACTTGACCGGAAGCGCTGAGGGTTGACAGGATGCGCCCTTTAACTCACCTGCCGGGGCAGCAGGCGAGCCCCGCTTACACGTGTTCAGCCCCCTCCTGGCTCTCTGCTCACAGCGGCGCTACGTCACAGCTCAGAGGTTGCCTTAACGGGCCCCGACCCTGGAGTAGCTCCCAGACCCCCCCCCCCTCTAAAGTTTAATTCTCCCAACTAGAAAAGGCCCACTGATTGCTAGGTAGAAACCAAAGCGCTCTGCGTTTGGCCGGCCGGCGGATGAGACCCTTAACTCGGCGGGTAGGTCAGCTGGTGGCTGTTTAAAATTGCAAATCTCTTCCCTACCTCCCAACCTACCCCTCCTCTTCAGGAGAGAATTTCCATTGCAAATTTACCTCTGCCTCAAGCATCCCCTACCTAGTTCCCTAGGCCCTCTCTCCCGCAGTTTCTCCCGCCACGCACCGTGGATTAGACTTTTGTGGTCAGGCTTCTCCCTACTTTTAATCCTTCTGCTCCGCCCTCTTCTGACTCCTCTCTCTCAATCTCCAGGTCCCTTTTTTGTTTTGTTTTGCCGTTCTTGCTTTGAACTGTTGATGGCATGGAAGCCTCTAGAAGTCAGAGCCCCCGTCTACCCGCTATCCCTAGCCAAGATTCGCAGTGACGCTGTCCCCCAGCCATTAAGTCCGGTGCTTCCCCTCATTTCTTAAGAGCAGCTCCCCCGTGGGCCTGGTCTCACATGAGGGTAGAGGCAGAAGGCGGCTGCCACAGACCCTGACATTACAGCTCAGAAGGCGGCTGGTGTTCTGGAGGTGGGGACGGGAGAGGAAAGGGCTGGGCCTCCGCAGAGCAGGGGGGGCAGCCGAACAGGCAGTGGCAGCCGCGTGATTAGAGCGGAGATTGATGTGAAGGGGCGCCACAGACGGCAGAGAGAGTCAATAAAACGAGAGGATCGCATTAGAGGCGACAGGGAGAGCTTTAAATTACATGGCTGCTGCCACCACGGGGGATGGAAGAAGGGAGGGAGCCCTGGAGCCTGGGGAGCTGGAGGGCTCTGAGGATGTAGTCGCCCCAAACGACGGATGGATCCACAGTTCCAAAGCAGCCCTCAGCCTTGGGAGCTCCCCGAGGCTCTTCCACCCCCACCCCCAACGTTCCAGCTCCTCACCAGGGTGAGGTGGAGAAGAAGGGAAAGGCAAGGCTATGGAGAAATGGGCTTTTCGTTCTGGGAACTGTCTCCTTCCCCCTTCCGCCTGCCTGGTTTTCCTGTCTGCCTGTTACTCGGAAAGGGATGACAGGAATTGCTGTCCCGCAAACACAAGGCGGTCATAATTACTGACCTGAAGAGGAAGGCATATATAGGCAGGCACGCGCGTGCACACACACACACACACACACACGCACGTACACGTGTATATATTATATATCAGGGGCGGAAATCAAAGGCTTGGATTTGAGGTTCCGAATACAAGAGGAAGATCTTTAAGGCAGGCTTTGAGACCCTGCAGGATGGGAAACTGACAATTAGAGAAGTCGAGCGGGGCGGGGGGGGGGGGGGAAGCACAGAAGTGGATTTGGAGGCTCCACAGATTTTGAGGCCTCAGGGGCCCAGGGTGTTTCCCTCCAAGCCTCACCGGGGTTGGATTAGGAGGAAGAGAAGCACCACTGCTCCCTGCTGGTCACAGAGGGAACACCGAACTCCTGCCCTCCTCTAAAACCATAAACAAAACCTGCCCCTCTGCATTTCCTCAGGCCCAGTGAAGGACAAAGGTTTTGTGGCCACAGCTCCGGCACCAAGACACTCTCAGCCCTGAGCTTTACATCTTCAAGAGTAAGAGACCAAGGTCGTGCTGGATCCAGTACTCACCAGCAGTCAGCCTTGGCAAGCTGCTTACCCGGACTATTTCCTCATGTGGAAACCTGGGAGTAACATTCAGAGTGCACGGTCTGGGGGTTAGTGAGGGCCGTGCTCTACCCTCTGCCTGGCCAGCCGCCCCTCCCTCCCTCGGGGCAGAGCATAGTGTCGGAAAGGAGGCTGGCATCCCTCCTGCTCCAACTCTCAATGGGGGCAGAATAGGTGGGCGGGGTTCACACCCATCCTTCTACAGTTCACTTATTTGCTTGCCCTCCTCTCTCCCTCTTTCCCCCTCCCTCTCCAAAATAGCATCTTGCTCTAAAGCCCAGGCTGGCAGTAAGCTAGCCATGATCCTCCTGCCTCAGCTTCCCAAATGTGTGATAGGCATGGGTTATCCTAGGAGGTTGACACAGCTCAGGTCTTACCTCCTAGGCCTTTGTTTATTTTTCTGGTGCTGGGGATTGAACTTGGGGCCTTGAGGAATGCTGGGCGGGGCTTACCTCTGAGCTCCACACCTAGTTCTCCTGCTGCTGGGTCTAGAGACCTCTCGATCTCAGAGCCAAGGAGGATGCTTCTGTGGCTCACACTCAGGCTAGGTGAAGCAGTTGATACTGAGCCCGAACTCTGACGGCCTCTTCGGACATTTACTTTTTAATGGATTTCTTTATTTTTGTGCTTGTAGGGACTGAATCTAGGACCTCAAGAGACAATTGCACTCCCGCTGAGCTACATAGGCAGATTTTTTTATTTTAAAGATTTGTTTATATTATTTTGGTGTGTGTGTGTGTGCATGCGTGTGCTCGCGCTTGCACGGGTATTGATGAAGATCAAAGGCACCTGATGCCTGGCATCTGGAGTTCCAGGCAGTTGTGAGCCACTAGACATGGATGCTGGGACCCGGGTTCTCAGCAGGAGCAGTACGTGATCTCAACGTGATCTCAGCGGCTGAGCCATCCCCCTGGCCCCTTTTTCCCGAGAAACGTCTCATCATGTAGCCCTGGTAAGTCTAAAACTCTCTCTGAAGACCAGGTTTGTCCTTGAACTCACAGGGATCCTCCTGCCTCTGCAGCCCAAGTACTGGAATTAAATGTGTGTGCTACCAGATCCAAACAGTCCTTTGATTTTATTTTTTTTTAAAGAAAGTATCAATCTTCTAAAAATATTAATTTCCTCCGTGTGTGCAGCGCACAGGTACCCAGTGTGGTACATACACAGGTTTGGTGGCCGGTGCCTTTATGAACTGAGCCAAACTACTTGCTAGTACCTAGTGTTTAGAGGCAGGATCTGACTCAGCTGCTTAGGATGGCCTTGAACTCTGGAGCCCGAGCAGGCCAAATTCTATTTACTTACTTAGCCTCCCAAGTATCGAAGAAGAGAGGCAGGTGCCATTAGGCCTAGATTCCCTTACATTTAAAATAAAATTTCTCTCTCTCTTTAAATCTTGAGTTTAAAAGGAAAATTGCAATACACTATCCCGGCATCCGTTTTGATCCTACCTTTCCTACCGATCTCTCCATCCTCATGAATATTTAGAAAGCGCTTATTTGGTGTAAGATTAATTTTGTTCTACAAGAGACTGGAAAAGTGAGCACAGAGGAAAGGGAAGTAAGCAAGCAGAAGAAATGCCACAGAGGACAAAGAGAGAGACAGTTAGGGCCTAGGAGGGAGGAGGAGCCGCCCTGCGTCGTGATTTGCATATGTAAATACTGCAGTCTTCCAGCCTGGGTGGTGTGCTGTCCCTAGAGAGAGGAAGGCTACCAGGAGGCTATTTTATACCTGGCAAGACATTTAAGGTGGACTTGAGGGGACCCGGTAGGTTGTGAGGAGAAAAGGGGAGACTCCGAGGAAGATGGAGGTGGGTGGTAAGGAGCTGGGTGAAAGGGAGGGTGTGGGCTGGAGCCACACACACATTAACATGGGTTAGCATGGGTTTCCAGGCATGCTCACTGCCTGTAGAGGGGTGTCCAGAAGAGCACCCTGCCCCCGCACTTCACTAGATGTCCTAGGGTGCTAGCATAAGACTGCTTTGGTTAAACAGGGCTGTTTAACCATTAAAATAAACCTATTTATTATGTCTATGTGTATGTCTGTGTGAGGCTGCTCGAGGGAGCCAGAAGAGGGGCTATCAGACTCCCCCAGGGGCTGGACATCTGGGCAGTTGTGAGCTGCCCAGTGCAGGGAGTAGGAACTGAACTCTGGAAGAACAGCAACACTAACTGCTGAGCCATCTCTTGAATCCCTGTGAGACTCAGAGCTCCGAGCAGCGTATGTTCCACATGTCTCAGGCTTGGGTGGCCGCATGGAGCCAGCTCAGAGCCTTTCTTTTGTAGGAGCACTTGGAAGTGAAGGGGCAGAAGCTGGGGCCCTTAAATCTGGACTCACCATCTTATTTGATCCAGGCACAGGCTATCTCTGGACGATTCTCTGCGTTTGGAAGAATAACACAGTAGGGTCTGTTAAGTGTTCCTGGTTCTCCGATTTGATGTGAGCGTCTGTGGTGTAATGATGTCATTTTAATACTACTGTGGCAACCTTGCCTATAATCCCAGCTACTGGGAGATTGAGACAGGAGGATTCTAAGCTTGAGAAGGTCGTGGCTGCAGACTGTGGGAGCCTGTCTTAAAATAACAAATGTTAAGCTTGGTGATATAAGCATGCGATCTCAGTTCTGATCTCAGTTCTCAGGAGCTGGAAACAAAAGGACCAGGAGTTCAAATCCGACCTTGGCTATAGAGGTTACACAGGGGCCTGGCTTATAGCTCAGTGGGAAAAACATTTGCCCAGCATGTGTGAAGCCCTGGTCCAATCCCAAATACTACTAAACAAACAAACAAACAGATAAATAAATAAATAAATCATATTACGGTGTTGGAGAGATGGCTCAGCCAGTAAGAGCACTGACTGCTCTTCCAAGGGTCATGAGTTCAAATCCCAGAATCCACATGGTGGCTCACAACCATCCATAAAGAGATATGACACCCTCTTCTGGCATCTGAAGACAGCTACAGTGTACTTACATATAATAAATAAATAAATAAATAAATAAATAAAAATCATATTACAACTACTGCAGTTTGAACATCTCTATTCTAAATATCCAAAGTATGGGCTAGATGTACACTGTAAGGGAGTGTTTGCCTCATATGCACAAGGCCTTGGGTTAATATTCAGCACTGAAAGACATAAACAAATTAAACCCTCCTGGGCTTGGTGGCTGATGCTTATAACAGGATTGCTGTGAGTTGAAGACACCCTGAATTAGACAGTGAGTTTAAACTAGCCTGGGCTACAAAGTGGAGGACACCCTGAATTAGACAGTGAGTTTAAACTAGCCTGGGCTACAAAGTGGTAGGACTTCTCTCAAACAAGGAGATAAAAAGCCAAAAGAGAAAGTCTAAAATGTTTTAAAATTAATTTTGAGCAGCAATATGATCCTAGTATTTTACACACCCTTACTATGTTTACGAATCATAGACATAACACAGGTACACTCAAATATTATAGAAAACTCCCCTTTTCCTTCAGGGGCTGTGGAGATGTCAAAATGATTAAGAACACTTGCTGACCCTCCAGAGGGTCCCAGCATCCACACGGTTGCTACAATTCTCTGTTACTAGCTCCAGGGAACCTAATGCAAGCACCCCACCCAAGCACACAGGGGCAGCTGGGTCTCTAGGACTTCAAGGATAGCCTGGTTTAAGGAAGCCGCGGTTACATAAGTGAGACCTGTCTTGAAAAACAAAACAAACTTTCAAAACTTAAAAAAAACAAACAAACAAACCAAAAACCCCCCTGGCTATAATGCTAGACAACTAGGCAGGCCTAAGCAGGTGAGCAGGCTTGGATGCTTTTGAAGATAGATTCCATCTTTTATTACCTTATGAAAGGGTGGAGGTCTCACTTTGTTAAGGGCCACACTGAGGAAAGCTAATTCTTCCTGCTCAGAGGAATGGAATCTGAGTTCTTCTCTGGCCCTGGGAGGAGAGGAAACATTCTGGTTTGCCTTAAATATTGGAACATTCACATACAACTGCCTTCTCCCTTTACAGTTAATCCAATTTAGCCTGACAGTCGCTTAGCCAGGACACCACCCCTTCGGAAAGCTGATTCACCTGAAGACAGGTGGAGGAAGTAAGAGAACCAACTCTGCCTTCGATGGGTCAGCCTACTCATTAGGTCTCAGAAGCCCCTCTACAGTGCAGTTGCTTGCAGAGGCTCATGGCTAATCTGACTGCATTTGTTCCTGAGTTCTGGCCCAAAAGTCTAACTTTGTCGTTTCTCCTTCCGACCTTTTCTTGGACACCGGCCAGGATGCTAAGCTCGCTTGTCCGGCTGATTTCTCCGAAGTCCTCTAACGTCTGCCGCTTCCTGCAGACCCCCGGCTTATGCATGTAACTCAAGGTGCACAATTCTCTCTCTTTCCCGTCTTTCTCTTAAAGCTACCCGGATTTTCAATTTGCCTGTCCTGTTATTTTCTCATACTTTAATAAAATGGCCCTCAAGCTTCCTTTTATGGCCATTAAAATTTTTTTCCCAACGATATTATTTTACTGTGTAGCTTTGGTTGACCCTAAACTCCAAATGTCGATCAGGCTGGCCTTGAACTCATGGAGATCCAGTCTGCCTCTGCCTCCGGAGGGCTGGGATTAAAAGGCATGTGCTGACATATCCAGCTTTGTTTTTAAATTCTCCTATCGATGACACCCAGAACCCATAAAAAGGGACTCAATTCCTCAATAACACATGTTTAAACGATACATATGAAACATGATTTTCATGTTTAGATTGTGGCTTTCTAAGATATCTCCTGTGTGCTTTGTGTATCTCTGATTCTCTCGCACTGGGGACAGAAGATACTCAGCCTGTAGCTATAGCAATGGCTCAGTGGGGAAAGGCACTAGCTGCCAAGCCTGATGCTTGAGTTTGATCCTTGGGCCCCACAGGAGGAAAAGAGAGAACAGATTTGGGTGTGATTGTATGTATGTGCACATGCACCCGCTTGTGTGCTCATATACATAAATGCAATATATACCTATAAACATACACATTATAAACTATATATATATATATATACATTAATCCTAGCACAAGGGAGGCAGAGGCAGGTGTATCACTGAGTTTGAAACCAGCCAGTTACATAGTGAGGCCCTGTTTCAATGACAATGATAGTAATAATAAGTAATAACAGAGGATGAACTTGGGCCCCTGCTCTTGTAGCACGCAGCTTGAAGTGTTCTGTTGCCCTCGTGTGTGTGTGTGTGTGTGTGTGTGTGTGTGTGTGTGTGTGTGTGTGCTGCCACACCTTCTTTGAGCTTGAAGGTGCAGAGAGTTGGAGGCTGGGTACAGCTATTTGACCGATAATGTGTGTCTGTGTCTCTTAATGTTCAGAGTTGGAGAGATGGTTCAGCAGGTAAAGACGCTTGGCTGCAAGCTGGACAGTCTGAGTTTGGTCCTGAGCACCTCCGTAAAGATGGCAGGAGGGAGCCGGCTCCACAAAGTTGACCTCTGACCTCCATACACACATAATACAAGATAATTTTTTAAAAAGCTAACAGTCTACATGTGTATCTATATTAACATATAGATTCCGTCAAAGAAGTCTGATGTTACTTGAAACAAACAGAAAATAGACTTGGGGCTGGAGGTATAGGAGCAGGAATACCTCAGCACTAAAAGAAAACCGAAATCTCAGCTTCTGTTGTCAGACAGGCCCAGTGTCAGATTCTGGTTCTGTTCTATAACTATGTCGAGGAGCTGTGTGGCTTACAGCCTCTCTGCTCAGGGCTTCTCACGTGTTGCAGAGGACAGGAAGTAGTATGTCACAGAGTTTTGTCCCTCTTTCCCCCTTTCTAGCCTAACACTCTGGATGTGATCAATCAATCAAATAAGGACCACTTTCTACTCACATGCCTGATTTCCCGAAGTGGGGGATATTTGGGATGTATTGCTCTTGGGGGCTGGTGCACACGCTTTGGCACCCCCCACAAGCACAGAGGCAGATGGATCTCTGAGTTCAGTGTGCCTGCAAGTGCTTGGTGGCCGGGCTGGCGGCTGGCTCAGAGTGTTTGGGGTGGTGGTAATTACTAGGATGGCCCATCCCTAATGAGTGTGATCTCGTTACACTCTTGCTGCTTCTAATGGAGCTAACCTCATTTCACAGCCATTAGCGATGGAGATGAGGCCCCGCCCACAGGCCCCACCAGCTGCAGCTCTCAGGCTTTGGCCTCGTCCTTCCCCACTGCTCGCCATTACAGCTCACCTCTCCGCTCCCTGGTTCTCCCTGCCTTCCTCCGGCTCCTCTCTCCTGGTCCACATCGTTGGCCGCCCTGTTCACCCCTCTCCCTTCCTCTCCGGTCTCCTTGCCTCCACCTCTGGGCTGCCTTACTTTCATCAGCCTCCACAGGGTGTCTGCCCTCCGCATCTTCTTTGGCACCCTTCCCCTGCCCTTCACCTCTGCTGTCCTTCCCCTCCCCCCCCACTGCCCTGTCTGGCCAGAGGACAGATCTCCAGGGGAAACCAGCAAAGGCAAACAAAATGCAGTGACTTCATTAAATTGGTTAATTTGCCACTTCAGTTCCTCCCATAAGGGTCATAACCAGCAAGGCTTGAACTCAGGACTGACCTGGTGCTGAGTTAAGGCCTTGCTGTTCTCATGCAGGGCCACCCCACCCCACCCCACCCCCATCTTGGGCTGTCTTTCCTGGACTAGAGGGGTAGGGAAGGGTTCTGACTATCTGCCTTCTCTGAGGTCTTTTTCTCTGTCCACACAACCTTCCCCCCTTTCATGTAAATCGTGGACTTTCTCTCATCTCAAACCACTTCCTCCCTATCATGTTCTTCTGGCCCAGTCGGCCCAGACCTTTTTAAAGGAAAGGTCTCAGACTGACCTTAAACTCCCTATGTAGCGGAAGATGACCCGAACTGAGTCCGGCTTCCACCCTTCCAGTGCTGAGGTGACAGGCACACGCGTACCACCGCGCCTCAGGGCCCAGCACCTGTTTCTCACTCACGGCTGCCTGCTCTGTCCTCTCCACTCTCCAGTCCCACTCGTCCCTAAAGCACCAGGATGTATCTCTGGGCTTTCAGAAACGACAGAATTTGAAGAAGCCAGAGGTGGAAGAAGAGTTCCTGTGGCCCACACAGGCCAGTTTTCTAAACATAGGATGGAGGCTGCAGGAGATGGAAGAGGCCTGCAGGAGGAGAGAGGACACTGGAGGTGGACGATTAAAAGACGGGGGCAGAGGGCCTCTGGCTTGGAGAGCCAACAAAGCAAGGGATGAAAATTTGGGGTATGGAAATGAATTTACTCTATTTTTTTCCTCCAAGGAAACAGTCCAATCGTCTGCCTTCCTTCATTAAGACGCCAAATGATGGACGACTGACTCTAGACCTTTCGCTTAAACGGAATCCCAAAG
This sequence comes from Apodemus sylvaticus, assembly GCF_947179515.1. Classification (NCBI taxonomy): domain Eukaryota; kingdom Metazoa; phylum Chordata; class Mammalia; order Rodentia; family Muridae; genus Apodemus; species Apodemus sylvaticus. The sequence goes on along the minus strand of NC_067479.1, from coordinate 72,663,110 downwards.
GGAGGGTAAGGGCCGTTGGCTGTGGCAGGAGGCTGCATAGGGGAAATGTCTACACTTCAACTTTTATGGCCCACACCCGTCCTGCCCGCCCCATCAGCCTGGCACCTCAGCGCACTACAAACCCTATATGCATATACCCTTTCCCTACACTAGGGTTTCCCATGTTCAGGAAATTATGGTCTCCTAACTGTACATTTCATACATAATTCTGGAGGATGGCTCTACTGCAAATTCCAAGGCCTGAGCCTTAGCTCTGAAATAATCCTGTATGCTCACCCAGACACAGGAGGGAAGCTCCAGTACCCTCACTGGACTTTTGGAGGGGAAAAGAAAATGTAGAGTGCTGAGCTGCCTTGGTAGACAGAAAGGAAAGCAGACATGATGCTACCTGCCTGTGATCCCAGATTTGGGAGAGAGAGGCAAGAAAGGATCAGGACATCAAGATCGGCCAGCCTTTAATATGTAGTGAGTCTGAGGCCTGGGCTCCAGGAGACCCTCCCCTCTCCTGCTGAAAAAAAGATCAAAACTAAAGAGAGTGTCTTCTCAGCGTTCAGGAGGCAGAGGCAGAAGAGTATCACTGTTAGTAAAGGCTAGCCTGGTCTTTGTAGCAAGCTCCAGGCTAGCCTCTATAGTAGCATCCCTGTAACACTGTTCCCTAACCACCATTAAAACTTAACCACAGTAGATCCACCCTCTGGACAATGTCTCCAAATCTTTTACCCCTGCCTCCCCAGCCAGGGGTGGGTAGAAAAGGGACAGGCAGAGCAATTAGTTCACTAAGCTGTCCCAGGGAGCAAGGTGGCCCCGGGAAAGCGGGTGGTGGGATGCCTGACGCTCCGTGAGGAGCCTGAGAAGAAAGATGGAAAAATCAATGAAATGAGTTTCTAACAGTGAGGTAAAGGACCGCCGTGTCGACAGCTTGTCACCTGCTGCAAAATATGAGCTGCCCAAGTCAGCTGCAGCGGCTGCTGACAGTCACGCAGTGGCCCCTGTTCCTCTCCCCTCCCCCCCCAACCCCTTCTGCTGCCAGGACTTTATTACAAGCCAGACTTGCCCCAAAGCACCTTGCCATCTCTCTCCCTTGTCTTTTCTGTGAGCTTTCTTAACTCATTTGAGTCTTTTGGCTTTTTATTGAAAGACTGAGCCCGGCCGTGAGCCCTGGCTGGCACACCTCTCTCCTCTGAGGCTGCTTTCTGCAGATTCCCTCTGAGACTCTAGTGAGCTCTGGATCTCAGGATTTTTTTTTTCCCCACCAGTGGGCAGTCGGATGTGAAGGTCATTTCTAACGGCGTTGTTTACACCACGGTTTGGGCAGCAGCTAACTCCTATCGCTTGTCCTGTGACCCACTCAGTCAAGGCTCATGTCATTGTGAGCGCTTTGAGACGGGTGTTTAGGATGGGTCTCATGTCCACATATAGCCTTTTGTGGTCACTGTGGATGCAGGCATGCCCACGTCTGCACACCTGTGTATGCGTGTGGCCGATTCTGCTTTAACTTCATGACAGGAAATGGGGTTTGCCTGCTCTTTGAAAACCCTGGACCTTTTCTGCAATCTGCCTCCTCTGTGTCTTCCCTAGGCTCCTGGGACAGTTCATTTATGTTATCCTCGTGTGATTCCAGGCCCACTCTCAGAGTCAGCCTCTCTTCTCTGCCCCCAGGTCTGGCAGCCTTTCCGCCCCGTTTTTGATCTCCTAATGTGACTATGTATGCAGATAGGACTGGGAGTCAGGATGAGAGTTGGGATAGCTCTCAGACCCTGAGCCTGTGCTCAACAGGTATGTCAAAAGCCTGCCCTGTGTGACAGACAGTCTGAGGTGTTACAGGACAATTAGAAACTAGAGGCAGAGATGGTGGCTCAGACCTAAAAATCTAGAACTCAAGAGACTGAAGCTGCAGAATCTCAAGTTCCGGGCCAGCCTGCGCTACAGAGACTCAACCCCCAAAACTCACTCTCCCTGCAAAAAAAAAAAGAAACTGGCTGGAAGCACCCCAGGCTCAGAAGATACCTGACCAGCCCTGTACCTCCCACATATGCCTTCATCTCTGAAAATCTAGGGACCCTTTCCCTCCTTCATTTCAGTCAAGTACTACTGTGCCCTCTGGCATTTCAAAGCTCTCCTTCTGTTCAGGCATCTGTCTACACCCCACCACGTCTCTTCTGGATTTCCAGCTTTGGCATGCACTCCTAAATCTAAACCCAGCCTTGTGCTGCTTTCGACAGCTCTCTTCCTGCCTCACAAAGCCTTCTCCTTTCCTTTTCCTTGATATCCTTGCACGCCTTTCTATCCTACCATCCCAACCTCACTGCCTACTGTCTCTTGAGGTCACTTCCTCTTGCTTTTGTTAGGATTTGACAAGCCTAAGGCACTCACAAAAATGTGGTCTGTGACAACTGTCCAGAACTAAGAATAGCTCCAGAGAAGCAAAGTCACTACCAGAAAGAGGAGTCCTAGAGATAGGACTCCATCCAGGACCCTGTCCCACAAGTGACTCACAGGGGAAGTTGTTCCTGTATGGGTCTCAATATGGGAATGCCAGCTGCCTCTGACGTCATGGAGGAGGGACACTGTCAGGTTGCCAAGGCAACCAAGCAATTTATGACATCAGAGGCTTGAAGTGTTTGGTTCTCTCAGGGGGCTGGGAAGATTCAAGTTCCTGTCAGTTGCAGTAAATGGGAATTATACTTTTTCATCTCTTTTCTGTGTTCTCCTGGTTTGGCAGTAAAATAGGAAGAGGCTGATGGAATGTACGCTGGTGAGAGTCTCTCTCTGCCCTCTCTCTCCATTTCTGCAATTTCTCTCCTCAGAAGCATCTCTCTTTGAGGGCCCTGTGGTAGTCTGCCAGGCCATTTTTTCCAAATTGCTCACCCCCTGCAGTGCTCGCCGTTCTTGCCTCAGTCTGGTTTGTCCCCTCACACGAGGCGTCTGTCTGTCTCCTTTGATGCTCCACTCTTCCTGCTTCTCCCTCTCCAGGGCTCTCTGCAGCTCTCATCTGCCAGCACTCCTGCCTCTGCCGTCCGTCCACACCTTCTTTGTGCCGTACCCTCTCCCACCTCATCTTACTCCTCAGTTCCTCCCTTCCCCCACAGTATTAATTTCATATTGCTTTTGTTGACCCCTCCTCTGGAATACTCTCTCATCTTTCTCTCCCCCACCCCCATACAGCTATTAACTCATATTTATTTAATTATTTCATTTGCTCAATTTTTCATTAATCACTTCTTGGTTCCTCCCCTCCCCTACTCTTCCTTCTGCACAGATTTTTGCCATTTCCAGACATTTCTTTAACTCGTGTGTTTACTGAACCTGGTTTCTCCTTCCATCGTCTGCCTCGTCTCTTTATCCATCTAAGCTCCTGCGGTCTGGAAAAACAATGATGGATTTAAACCCACGGTAAACTCTCCGATCCATTATCCACCTTTACCATTCTTTCGACGGAAGGAGCACAGCCCTTGCACAAGATAGGTTTTCTGAGAATAATAAAACCTGCCTCATAAAGAATGCTGTTGAATCCAAAGAGAAGAAGGCCGGGATCCCACGAGGAAAATGAGCTAGAAAGTGAAGAAAAACCCACGGGGCGGCCAGGTAGGGTGGAGCTCAGAGTCCTAGAGAACATCCCCTTACAGAATTAAAGTTGACAGTTGGCTGTGGCACTGACGGGTGAAGGAGCTGTGTGACCCTGGAAGATCATTACATTGATTTCTGGGCCTATCTCTCACCCAGCCCTTTGCTTGTGACATCTTCTCCTAGGGTTAAAATGCTGGGCGACAGGATACAAAACAAAACCCCCAACAACTTTGGTTGACCAAGCAGAAAAGGGAACAAAGATGGATATAACGCAAGGGAGCTCTTCAGCTAAAAGGATATAGAAACGGGGAAATAAACTGGTGAGATAATAAATGTATATACAATGGCAGAGTGGGGGAAGGGAGGAAAATTAAGTCAGCGTGGATGAGGTTTGTGGTGGAAAGCTCTGGGAAAGGCAGAAGACACACCGGAGACCCAAAGGCACCTGGCAAAGGAGGGGCTCAACAAGCTCAGAAGTTCCAAGGCTTCCCTGGTGAAGGTGACCAGCGGGCTGCTGTGCCGTGTTGAGAGGGCACTGGGGTCTTTATGGGTAGGCACATCAGCTCCATCCTCCTACTTCTCAGGCCCCTGACCGCAGACTACCACAGTCATGGCTGGTAAGCCAACTCCAAAGTAGCTGAAAAGGCCACAGTTGTACAGCGGATGGCCGAACAGTCAGGCAGTCTAGGCGTGACACACAGGACAGGGGTACACGGGAAGGATCATTTGGATGAGAAGTGTCACTGTCACAGAACTGGATACAGATGGGGTGGGGAGCCAAGTGAAAAAAAATGGCACAAGCACAGATCAGTGGGGGCGCAGGCACAGTGAGGAGCATGGTCCAGAGCTCAAAAAAATGAGAGCGGATGGAGTCGGGGTGGCAGGAGAAGCAGGGCAGGCGTGCTTCGCTGCCAATGGGGCTCCCCTTACCTACTTCAGGCAAAAATGAACATTAAAGATATCCACTCCCCCTCCCACTCGGCACCCCGGCGCGCTAGCCCATCCGTCAGCCCTTCCGCCCGGGTTTCTCCCCCATTAGCAGCCAGCTGAGATCCTATGCGCTGCAGGCCCCTCCAGGCTGATAGCTCGGAGTCCTCGCACTCACCCGGCCTCCCTCTCCCTCCAGGAACCCCGCTCCGGGTAGAGCTCGGCGCCGTACGTCTAGGCTCTCGCTGCCCTCTGTCCGGCTGGCCCTATCATTCCCTTCTCCGTTTCTCCACCTCTGCCTCTCTTCCCCATCCCCATTCGCGCGCCCTTTCTCCCCAATACTCCTGTCCCCTTCTCCCCGGCTGTCTGTCCGTCCGAGTCCCCTCCCCCAGCTTCCTCCCGTCCCTCTCCGTCCCCTCCAGTAGCAGTCTCCCAGCGCCTCCTCTCTCCTCGATCTCGAGATTCGGAAGAGCATGGAAGGGAAGGAGAGTGAGAGGCAGAGAAGAGGGGGGAAAAAAAAGAAAAAAAAAAAAAAACCAACCCAGCAGCATCGGAAATCGATGCACTTACACCTCAGCTGGAAGCAGGGACGGGAGTCGAACCGCGGCCGCCAAGCAGCGTGAGGCGGGGAGGGGAGGGGGCGGCTCTTGGAAGGGACTTCTCCGATGTGTTGATTCCTTTTTGCCCCTCCTCCTCCCTCCCTTCAGCGCTCGCTCCGGGGCGTCAGGGACGGAGATGGAAAAATAAATAAATTCACGGCGGTGAGGGAAGTGAAAGAAAATAATCAATGCTATTTGGCTGCGGCTGAAGTGTTTTCCCGGCTTCGTGAGTGGGTTTCCATTGATTCACCCTGGGCACTGGCTTGCTCCCTGTCTCCTCCTCCTCCTCCTCGCCCTCCTCCTTCAAGCCCTCACTCCTCCGCCTCATTCACTGGCTGGAGCCGAGGCGTCCCACACAATGGAATAATCAATACCCAGGCGCCCGGGGCAGCCCCACTGAGCAGGTGCAGCGACCCGCCCGCCGCAGTGCACGCTGGGAATTGTAGTCTATAGGTATCCGCCCTCTATAGACAGCTAGCGGAGTCTACCGGTGTCCCAGGACACAGGGACCTGGTTGGGGACCAGGATCTTAGGGCGGGGCAGACCAACCACGTCTTCAGGCTTCTTCCTTGACTCAGGTCTACCCTATGCCTGCAAAAAGGGCAAGTCCCTTTAAACTTGTGTTCCCTCTTCTTTATCCTTCATATAAAAGTGTTTTTGTTTTTTTTTCGAGACAGGGTTTCTATAGGTAGCTTTGGCCGTCCTAAAACGCGTTCTGTAAACTAGACTTCTGCCTCTAATTCCCAAGCGCTGGGTTTTGTTTTATTTTAAATCACTGTTGCTTTCCAGAGCCTTCCGGAGGTCCATCCCTATTTCACTCCTCCTTCTAGACCTATCTTTTCTCTCCCCTCCCCCCCCCCCGTTTGATTACTAGAACATTGTTTCATAGCAATTACTCTGAAGTCTCTCAGTGCTGCTGGTTCTTAACTCTGTTACACCACCACGCCCTCCCTGAGTTGGGTAGGGAGATGGAGGCTTTGGTTCCTTCTCTTTGACAGCTCATCAGTGTTTTATATTCTAATTTTTAAGATTCTAAAGCGGAGCTGCATGTAGTGGTGCACGCCTTTGGCCTGGTACTTGGGAGGCAAAGAAGTGTGAGGGCAACCTGGTCTACAGAGCAAGTTCTAGGAGAACCAGAGCTACACAGAGAAACTCTGTTTTAGGAAAAGAAAAAAAAAATTCCAAAGTGGAGTATACAGGACTTCATTTTATAGTAGAGGAAAACAAGGTTTCACAGGTCAAGACTGCATGGTCAATAAATAACAGTACCGTGATGTAGACCTCAGTGGTCGGACTCTAGAGCCCAAGCCTGCTACTGTGGAGAATTTTCTTAGGGGACAACAATAACAAAAACTACTGAAACTGAGGGCGGTTACAAAACCAATATTTTGAGTTTCTACCATGTAACAGTAAAGTCTGTAACGGGCTCTTCAATCCTCATATAGCTGAGGCAGGTGGGGTAGCCAGGCCAGGAGCCCGGGTCTGCTAACGAGAACAGACGAGGGCCTGGCCAATGAGAAGAGCCGGGGTCGAGGACTTGTTTCCTCTCCTCTCAGATCATTGGCTTTCCTTTTCAGTTTTGTTGAAGCATTGGTATTTTCTGTGCTCTATAAGATCCAAACCATAGGTCAGAAGCAGGAGTTTGTTTAATGCTGAGTTCAAAATACCATGTCTAAGCCGGGCGGTGGTGGCTCACACCTTCAATCCCAGCACTTGGCCGGCAGAGACAGGTGGATTTCTGAGTTCGAGGTCAGCCTGGTCTACAGAGTGAGTTCCAGGACAGCCAGGGCTACACAGAGAAATCCTGTCTCGGAAAAACAAAATAAAACAAAACAAAAAACAAAAACAAACAAAAAAGCCATGTGTCTGTTAAGTGCCAAATTCCCATAATGCTCCCTGCCTGTCTCACTCTCAGCCGGTTGAGGAGGAACCAGAAGTCAGTCTGTAGCTCCGGCTCTCCTCAGGCTGTGATCTCTTATCCCAGCTTCCCCAACGGTGGGATGGGAAACCGGCGCACCACTCTGCCTGCCTACTGCTTGCTCACACTCCTGACAAAGCCACCTCAGGGACTGTGGGACTGAGTCTGGCACTCATGGCTTTTCAACCTGTCACTCAACTGCACTTCAAGCCATCGTCAGCTTAGATACTGGCTAGGTGCTGTAGCTAGTTTCTGGGCCTTTACCCAGGCAGTTATTCCTAGCTAGGTCTCCAGAAATCCCATCATATTCATTCATTCATTCATTCATTCATTCATTCTCATACTCTCTCATGTACCAGTGTTTTGTCTGTAGTACAGGAGGTGCCAGAAGAGGGCGTAAGAACGCACCCCCCCCCCCCCTCCGTAACTGGAGTTAGAGGTTGTGATCTGCCCTGTAAATGCTGGGAAGGTAATCCCAGAGCTCCGTAAACACAGCAAGTGTACTTAAGTGCTGAGTTCTATAGTGGCTATTCCTGGTTGTCATCTTAACTATATCTGGAATGAACTACAATCTAGAATTGGAAGGCTCACCTATGATCCTAATCTGGAGGCTGAGACACAAGTTTCTGACCTGGGTCTCGATGTGGCTATGAATTCCAGATTAAGACCGGGAGATCTCTGAGTTCAAGGTCATCTGGGATTAAAGGTGAGGTGACACATTCCTTTAATCTGGGTCACACCCTCTGCTGGAGACCTACATAAGGACATTGGAAGAGGAAGACACACTCTTCTTTGCCAGCTTGCCTCGTGGGACTGAGCAACTGCTAGATCCTTGGACTTCCATCCACAGCTGCTGCTGACCATTGTTGGAGAGTTGGTCTATAAACTGTAAGTCATCAACAAATTCCCAAACTATACAGAGACCCTTAAGATCTGTGACTCTAGAGAACCCTGACTAACCAGCACTCATCACTCCAACTGTCCCTTATTCACATTCAAAACATCACTTCCTCCTCTGATTCAAAGTTCCCCACTCATCCGCTCTAAAATCCCAGGATAGAGGTGAGGACATGGTGGCTCATACATGCAACCCAGGAGTTCCAGGCTAGACTGGGTTCCATGAGATCCTTGTGTCAAAACAACAAACCCAAATCAACCACAAGCAGCAAAAGACAGAACTATAAAAATATTCCAAACTGAATAGTTGGCTAAACCGAATTACTCCATTCCCGTCCCAGACCATTACCACTGGCCAGTTCTTAGCGGGGAGCCTTAGCTTGTTTCATCGGGCCCATTCACTGTCTACACTGGGAGGGGTTGGGAACTACTCTTTCCGTTCGCCACCCCCAAAGCCTTCCTGTAGAGCTTTAGGTAGAGTCCGGCTGGCTGACACTGATTGCTTGTTTCCGATAACTATAGTGACGGGTGGGCAGGAAAGGTGAGATGGCCCTTTGGAACTACATCTCCCATAATGCATCAGGCCCAGGATGCCAGGCTCACGCTAAGGCTCGAGATCTTGGCCGATGCCCGGGCTCCAGAAAAGATCCAGGATGAACAGCGGGCAAGAGGATGGTCTCACTCCTCTTGCCCACCGTGTTGGGTCGTACGTAACTTAACAGACCTCTCAGGCCTAGCTTGCCATCGGCACCGCCACACTGGCCTAATATGGCCGCTAGTGCTGGAACCGGACTCGCGCGTAATGAGCCTGGACTAAGGTCCGGAGCCAGAGACCACTCCCGGCATTCCTCGCGGGTGTAGCGTGGGCACCCTTCCCCCACTTCCGGGTCCCTGTAGAAGGGGACCCTAGGGTCTTGCAGAGTGTGTCCCGAGGTTCCGCTGTCTGGTGCTAGGCGAAGAGTGGCAGGCCATCCTGGGCAGTGAATCAAGGTGTAGAGAGAAGATAGGTCATCAGCATCACGGCCTGTTTTCTAGGGAGCCTTTTGGGTTATCAGTAGTAGGATTTAGCTGGAGACTTGTCATCATTGTTGCAGCCCGCAGAGACCTTGAAGTAGAGCCTTGTGTCACTGAAGCAGAGCTCTGAGACAGTGCATATGCATCTTAAATTCATCCGGGACTAGTGGGTCTTTGCTGACCAGTCCTCACCTTGAGCAAGGCAGTGAATTCCTCTCAAACCTGTGTTGCAGGTTAATATGGCCGAGGGCTTGATTGAAGTGGAGCGAAAGTTTGCTCCAGGGCCTGACACGGAGGAAAAGCTGCAGGAGTTGGGGGCCACCCTGGAGTACCAGGTCACGTTCCGAGACACATACTATGATACCTCTGAGTTAAGTCTTATGCTGGCTGACCACTGGCTGCGACAACGAGAAGGTAGTGGCTGGGAGCTCAAATGTCCTGGAGTAACAGGTCTCTCAGGACCTCACAATGCATATGTGGAAGTCACATCGGAATCTGCAATCGTGGCCCAGCTCTTTCAACTGCTGGGGTCTGGGGAGCAGGAGACTGCAGGTGTGGCTGCTGTCCTGGGCCCTCTGAAACTTCAGGAAGTAGCTAGTTTTATAACCACACGCAGCTCCTGGAAGCTGGCCGCCTCTGGAACCCGTGAACAGGAGCCCCTGCTCACAGTGGACTTGGATTCAACGGACTTCGGCTATGCTGTGGGAGAGGTAGAGGCCATGGTGCGCGAGAAGGCCGAGGTACCGGCTGCCTTAGAGAAGATCTCCAGCGTCAGCAGCATGCTGGGTGAGGGCGACAGGCCTTTGTGCGCCCAGCAGCTTGCGTGGTGGGGTCGTGGGGGGACAGGCCCTTAACCTCCCTGCACTTACTCACTGAGGCATAGAGGAGTGGAGAGTGAAAATCATTTTTGTCAGGGAAATTTTTTTGTAGCTATTTTCTTGAAAAATCTAATTTGTTTACACTTCTATAAAAACCTTTTTTGTTTTGTTTTGTTTTTCGAGATAGGGTTTCTTCTCTGTATATCCCTGGCTGTCCTGGAACTCACTCTGTAGACCAGGCTGGCCTCGAACTCAGAAATCTTCCTGCCTCAGCTTCCCAGAGTGCTGGGAGTACAGGAGTGCACCACCACCGCCCAGCTACAATTTCCTATTCTTTAGTAGCTAATTTGTATTTCATTCTTTCTGGTTCCAGTCTTCATCCTGGTTATCACTTAATTCTCCTACTTCTATTTATTAGGTCTCTGCTTTGATCTTTTCCACAAACTTCCATTTTCTTTTTCAACTTCCTACATGGTTATTATCCCCTTGGCTCTTTCTGTAGTCTTCTTTATAGCCTCGGAAGGGCCTTAAGCTTGTGGTCGTAGAGACTAGAGCATGGCCGGGTGTTGGTGGCGCACATCTTTAACCCCAGCACTTGGGAGGCAGAGGCTGGCGGATTTCTGAGTTCAAAGCCAGCCTGGTCTACAGAGTGAGTTCCAGGACAAAGCCAGGGCTACACAGAGAAACCCTGTCTGGAAAAGCCAAACAAACAATAAAAACAGCCAAGAGCATGACACTGGCATGGGGGCGGGGCATACTCTTTGGCAGATGTTTCTGTTTCCATGTCTAGCTTTGAAATCTGCACACTTAGGAGACTGTGTGCCCCTCTGGGCCTGACTACCCTGGAGGGCTGAGCCTCCTTGGAGACCACCCATGGAGTTTCCTGCTGTGGGTCAGCACGCTGCTGTCCATTAGCAGCACTGGCACCGGGCGATTAGAGATGAGGTTCTGTGGACGCCACTCCCACTCCACGGTCCCGCTCTCCTCTGTTTCCCAGAGCCCTTGGTTATCTTCTGAGCTCCGCTGCCTGTGCTTCATTACCAAGCTAATGAGCTTTGGCTTGCCTAGATGGGTTTGAATCTTGATTGGGAGAAAGCGGTAATAAATGAAGTGAGCTGGTCCCCCAGTCTCCGTGGCCCAGGATGCTTCCCCATTTCTCATTGCTGCAGGAGAGGCGCTTGCATGGTTTAGCCACACAACCCCAGTGGATCTTTGCTGCGTTCTTTGTACCGCTTTGCAAACTTTGCCCTGGCTGGCTAGGCAGGAAACAGACCGGAAGCACGTAGGAGGGCTCCATCTTCTTCTTTCCTCACTGTCTCCTTGTCCGCAGGAGTGCCGGCACAGGAGAAGGTACCTGCCAAGCTCATGGTATTCCTACAGCGCTTCAGGCCTCGGGACTATGAGCGCCTGCTAGACGCAGACAGTTCCGGTGAGGCCACAGGGAACTCAGCATCCTGACAACACTGTATGCGAGCAGGGTTCACTTTCTAAAACAGAAGGTAACTCTGAAGGCGCCACCCACACCCGGACCCGCTGTGCCCCGCCCCTTACGACTGAGCCACTTTTCCCTCCAGCTCCGCCTGGTCTGCGGCCCACTCGGAGCTATCCTGCCCGGAGCCCTCCCTCACTGCCTCCCTCATCCGTCAGATGCAATCTGTGGGCCGCCCCTCTCCCCTGGCCGCTAAGCAGCCTCCATTGATTTCCGCTCGTGTTTATAGGATTTCCACTTAGCCGTGATCAGTAGTTAAGCACAGGGAAATCCCTTGCCACCCCCCTCCCGTGGTCGATGCCATTGATTCTGCCAGAGGCTCTGAAGCCGCCTTACAGCTGAGTTAGAGATGAGGGGAAACAGCGGGGATTTCCCCGCCTTGGGGCAGAGGGAAGAGTAGGAAGGTGGGGAGAATGTTGGGAACTCCTTATGGGACCTAGAGATTCCGGACCTGCCGCTTTGCCTGGAGGGTAGAGCGCCCTGGGCGGGAGTTTAGAGACACATAAGAGCGGTAAAGAAAATGGTCCTTGTTGAGACAGGTTCCTACAGTTCCAGGAAGTCATACTCTCTGTGGAGAGGGCTCCACCCTTGCTCCTACACATTTTTTTTTTTTTTTTTATCTCAACTAGGTCAAAATAGGCCTCCCTTCCTCATGCTTCATACTTTATTTGTTGGGGAGGAGGCAGGCTCTCCATATTGTGGTGACAAATATAGGGTCTGAGCGCCACCTGCTGGTGGCCCTGAGGGCTGGGTCCCAAGCTGAGGGCGCAGAAAGATTTCAGATGAGCTGAGGCAGTTAAGAGTCGGGGGAAGCTTAGCTGCCTGAAAGGCCCCTTGGTTTGAGCTATACACACCTCTCATCTGACAGCCGACGGGCATTCTAGGCTCCTCAGCTGCGGGCCCGTGTACACACATTCTTCTAACACTGCACCCAGGACCCCACCTGTACTGAGTAGCACTCGCATCCCACTTAACTCTCCTTCCCAGCAGCCTCTGCAGAATGAGTTAGCGTATGACTAAAATCAGCTGTGTCGTGGGAAGGGTCCCGCACAGTGAGGAAATCACAGTGAGGCTTACAGAATCCAAGCCTGTCAATAAAAACAGAATCGTCGGGCAGGGCAGTGATGGCACACACCTTTAGTCCCAGCATTTGGGAGGCAGAGGCAGGCGGATTTCTGAGTTCGAGGCCAGCCTGGTCTACAGGACAGCCAGGGCTATACAGAGAAACTCTGTCTAGAAAAACCAAAAAAAAAAAAAAAAAGTGAATCACTCAAATTATGCCACTTTGTAGCTAAGGCCTCCTTTCCCTGAGACTTTGTTAAAGGAACATCAGGCAGTCAGGCAGTTCCCTCGGGTCCTCGAGGCTGTGGTGCATTTCTAATTTGTACGATCACTTGGCTTTTAAATAAAGTTTCCTTGCTACTTTGCAATTTATGTGCGTCTTTATTTCCATTCCTCAAATAACACACCAGGAGGCTGGAGACACCCAGGCCAGACACTGACAACAGTAAGTTACTGCCATGTCTCCACAGGCAGGTTATCCACCTCAAAGGTCTCCTGTACTGACTGGCCAGAGTGGTTGTAGGTGAGGCGCAGCTTTAGTCGCAAAGGTGCCTGAAAACGGGAAAGCAGAGACCTGGGTCAGGGCTCCTAGTGCTCCGGCCCCTCCTGCCCAGGGGGTCCGACAACTGACCTTGTTAGGGTTGAGGATTCTGAAGAGCTGGGTGATGGGAAGACCACCCTGAGCTGGAGCTGTGTTCCCGCTGGGGGCCTGTAACTGCAGCTGGAAACTCTGAACATGGGGGTTTGGGCAGAGCAGAGTAAGGCCTCTGGCTGGGCCAGGTGGTCCTCCACAGCCGATAACTCCATCACTCTTTTCCCACGACACTCTGCCGCCCACCCTCCTCCCTCCACTACTTTCTGGCCTTTTCTCCGGCAGTGCCTTGGCCACCTCTGAATGCTAACTTTTTTTTCTTTTATTGAGACAATGTAGCTCAAATGGGCTTCAAAGTCACGATGTTATCCCAGGTTGGCCTCAAACAAGGAGTCCCCCTGCCTCAGGTTTCTAAATCCTTAAATTACAGGCCCGAGCTATCACACCAGGCTACACCCCACTGTGTTCAAACCTTGGGCACAGCTGCCTGGCATACGAAGTGGGTGACATCTTCCTTCGAGGAGTTGGTGGCGGTGGCAGTGACTAAGAGCAAAGCTGGGGATTCCGAGGGCCGCACGAAAGAAAGATCCAGTTGTAGGCCCTCCCGCTCAAACACTCTGACACTGGGGATGGGAGCTGGAGAAGGGCGAGCGGCAGCTCAGAGCACGGGCTTAAGAGAGACACCCACCCACTCGCCCAGTAAAAACAGTCTTGACCCTGCAACTGCCCCAGATCTAATGACAAACTAGAGGAGTTAAGGTTGGGGCTGACCATCTAGTTTCGGGGAAAGAAACATCAGAATACAAGATAATCATGGCCGTGATGAACTGAGTTAAACAGGAGAGGGTAGGACAGACAGCATTTGGCTGAAGAGTGAGTCATATCCGCTAGTCCTTTTGGTGTCGGGTAAAGAATGGGAAATGTCAAGGGTTGGAGGTGGAAGACTTTGGGGAGTTGAAGGGGCCGAGAGTGGGCAGTGGGAAGTGGTACGAACAGGCTGCAGTGAAAACAGTCGGACAGACTGGGCTGAGAGATACGAGGGAGATAAAGAGCACCGCGATAGGACCGCCATGGAACGAAGCCTCTGCCTACTGAGATGGGCGGGCGTCCCCAACCTTGGCTCAGAAAGAGAAATGACCCACTTCCATAATGCTTCTCCCTTTGCTGAGGCCTACCTGGGGGTGGAGGTGCACAGGGAAGGTCGAGGAGATGAATTAAGGCTTCCCCTGGGGAAGGAGCCAGGGGAGGAGGGTCCTGAGCGCGCCCAGAAGTGTCACCCAGGAGATCGAGCAGATCTAAGAGTTTGGTGGCCTAGGAACAAGGGCGCGGTCACGGCAAGGCGCGAGCACCCACTTGGGTCTTCTTTACCCAGGTCCTCCCACCTCCTCACCTGGGGTTCTGTGGGGACAGGGGCTGTGGCTTCCACGAGCTGGGCCCCGGCTTGCTTCTCCTCTCCTTCCTCATTAACGTGGGGGTCACTGCGCTGCACGAGAGGCATCTTCTCGAGGATGGCAGCTCTGAAGGATGGAATGCAAGGGTTCCTGTGTGAGGCCCACGCTTTCACAGAAGCATTTGGGAAGAAGACCAAGGACATAGAAGGCTGTGGCATGCGGGGTCACAAGGGCTGTCCTGGCTTCCTAAGACAGGGCACCACTGCTGGTCTTCAGATGAGGCCGGGAAACCAGCTTAGCATTAACTATGGACGGGAGATGAGCCCCACAAAGACAAGGCCTCGAGAGGCTGACGCTCTCCTATCTAGAGGAGCACACTGGGAGAGTTTGAAGGTCTACCCGAGGCTTCTGCATACCTCATGTGGTCGTACTTCTGGAAGAGTGTGTTATACTCCACAGCCCGCTGTTGAAGTTCTACGTCCACACAGCTCCCGTAGATGGACACCACCTGGCGGATACGACTGGGCCCCCGTGTGGCATGTGAGAGGCAATGGCGGTCGGCCTGCTCCTCCACTCCAGGATGAGAGGGAAGGGAAAGGCCTCACAGAGACACCTGATATTTGTGGCTCAAAAGCAGATTCCTAAGGACTAGGTAGGGAGAGGACTGTGTGCCTGGGACTTCAAAGACCAGTAGGCCTGCCTGGCGAAAGGACACCTTCCAAGGGACAGGAGCCCCCTCCTTACTTGTTGTCCCCCCGGAGCCGGGAGCTCAGCTTCATAAGGGCTGTGATGGCGTAGCCTCGAGTGGCGGGCAGGGACATGTGGGACTGTAGCACCTTTTCCAGCAGGCCTAGCACGTCCTCTTCTTCCACCTTCAGGTATAGACAACAGGTCATGTCTGTCCTGAAGAATCCTCCCCAGGGTATCATGCACACCTCAGGTCTCACCTGAAAAGGCTCTGTCTCCTCACAGTTACCTTCCAGCAGGAGGTCCCCATACTCCCCGATGCACCAGGCCGCCACCTGAACCAGTGGTTGCTGTATGGGAGATGAGACACTGAGGGGCTGGTTGGGGGTGCGGGTGGGGGCGTGGGCGGGGGTGGGGTCCTCTGGTCTAGATCCTACTACATCCCTTTACTGCAGGGCAAAGAAGGTTGGGTTGGCAGGGTAGGGAGGGGAGTTTAAGTTTGGTAGCAGGCTCCATCTTAGCATTATTGGCCATTACTGCCCCCTGGTGGCCGATCACCAAAACTACATGGCTTGATCACATGATGGAACCCTGAGAGGCTCAAGAAAACAGGGAGAGTTCCTACCTACTCTACTGAAGTTGACAAAGGGAGTTATAGATATCTTAGGGTGTCACCTGTTAATCTACTCGGCGTTGAAAGTAATAATAGAAATGACTATATATGCCAAACTTTAATATATCTCATTGGATCTCAAAGACAAAGACAGGTATTCTAGAAAGTTGAAAAATTTTATTTCTAGAAAGGAAATAAAATTATTTATCTGGAGATGCAGCCAGTAGTTACCAGGGGCAGGACAGAAGCTTAAGTAAAAGGTGGACTTGGTCTTTGGCCATCTTCTGGCATCTTTGCGTGGGGAAAGAGAGTTGAGAAGGCTGGTCAGGTGGACCTGGAGAGACAGGAGTGATACCTGGGAGATATCCTCTGCTAAGGCACTGTAGAGGCGGCGCACAGAGTAGGTATGCAGCTCCTCCGCCTCTCCAATCAGCTGGGTCAAGTTGGCCACGGCATCATCCCTCACATGGGCCCCTGCCTGGAGAGGGGCAGATGCGGCCAACTCAGAGCTCTGCCAGCCCCTGCCCAGCTCCTGCCCAGCTCCCTGACCGCCCCCCTCTCACCGTGGTCAGCACATGCAGGATGGTGTCTATGTGCCACCGCTTGCTGGGAGCAAACCTGGGGGACATGGCTCATCAGTGCTGTCACTGTCCCTCCCCGGGCCGCAGCCTCTGACTCCCAGCCATCTGCCACTTACCTCTCTGCAGCCAACAGAATGCCCGAGGCACAATCTGCCCGCAGATCAGGGGGGCAGGACTCCAGAAAGGCCTGCAGTTCCTGCATCATGGCTCGCACGTTGGAGCCGTTCACCAGAGCCAGGCTCAGCTCCAAGGCCCGCCTGGTGAGAGAGAGAGGCATCTGTGCAGATGGCCCAGGTTACCCCGTTCTGGCGTCCCTGTTCCCAGACACCTTTTCTTCTAGTTCTTACACCAAATGCTCTGAGCTGGGGTCCTCTGCCCCCGGTCCCCTTTTCCCTTCTCCCTCTGCTCACCTGCTGAGGGAGGCGTCTGTTTCCTGTAGACACTCCACCACAGTGGACCGGTGACGTTGCACAGCACTGTGGTCAGACTGCACCAGCTGCAGCAATGATGTCAAGGCCACATATCTGGTCAGGGGAAGAGAGGCCATATCACATGGGGTCATCTGCCTCGATACCCTGTGTTGCCCCCCCCCCCCCCCAGTCTACCTAAGAGTTAGGTGGATCAGAAGGGAGGAATGCAGAGGGCGGTGTCTAGTGGTACAATCTAGCCAGATGCTGGCTGTTACCTAATATTCTTGTCATTGTTGAGCAAGAAACGACCAAGAATGTTAACAGCTAGAACCTGTGGGAAGAAGAAGGTGGGGACAGTCAGGGAAGAAGCCACTTGTTCAGTGGGATCTCCTCCATGATGGGGGTTAGGGAAAAGCCAGGAACCAGGACCAGCTGAGTAGGTGGGGCCACAGCAGAAGAACGCATGATTATGCAATGCTACCCGGAGGCCAGCCGCAGAGTGGATGGCCATGATGGTTAGCACGGTCTCTAACAGGACAGCGTTGCCTGCATTTCGGCTGGTGTCCGTGTTGGTGGCGACCTGTGCGGATGGGGAAGAGGTTCATCTGTACAGGGCTCTAGTGACTTCTGGAAGGTGGCCACTGTGCTCTCTGTTTATCCTTCAGTCCCTTGCAAGGCTCCCTGAACCCCACTAGATGTTAGGGCCCGTCTACACACCAGGCTGGCAGCGCAATGACAGACTAGAGCTGTCCTTCCTGGAATTCATTGGTTGGGTGGGGGTGGGGTAGAAAGGCAATTCCATGGCCTCTGCATGGTAAATGGTCATGTGAGGAGTGTCCAGGGCTGATGGACCCCCAAGAACCCACAAGGCCTAAGGCGTGCCTCCCACCTGGGCCAGCCTAAGGCGTGCCTCCCACCTGGGCCAGCAAGTCGTTCATGGTCTCGCTACTTTCTTCATGGTTCCGTCCCAGGATCCGAAGTAGGCGGAGTATCTGGACCTGAAAGAGACTGGGTCAGAGTGGTTCTGGCATAGGGTCATGGGCCCTCGGCCAAAAGACCTAACGTTGTAGACAACACTGCAGTGGGTCTGACCCCCTTTCACCTCCACAGGCCCCTTGGATGGGAGGCGAGCGGAGTTACATAGAGTCAGGGGAGTTTAGAGCAGGAGGGTTTTTTTCTCTGTCGTCCTGGCTGTGCTGGAACTGTAGAGCAGGCCTCTGCCTCATACACTGCACCTGCCTCTGCCGCCATGCCAGGCTTCGGAATGGCTACCAAACTGGACCCCCTGGCAGCCATCTTTCATTTCCCCAGTCTTAGGATGACCAGAGCAATCCTGCGTCGGCTACCTTCTTATTCAAGACATGGACTCTGCTAAAATGGGAAGTGGCCGCTGGCCGTGGTCTTCCTGTGAAGCCTTCTCTGTTCTGGGAACACAGCAAGTAAAGCCCAGCCCACCTGTAAGAAGGGGTCGCTGACTCCAGAGATGCTGTGCTCTGTGGAGTATCCTGTCGTCACCAGAGTCCGGAGGATCTGCACCAGCTGGGGCACCACCTGGAAGATGGGCATGGCTGGGCATGGCTGGGCTCTCCTCATTTCTCCTCAACCGTCCGTCCCAACTGTGCACCCACCACCCACCTCGGCCTAGCCCACCTTGCGAAAGTGCCTGAGGGCTGCAGGGCTTCTTTCACAGAGCTCCGTGATCAGCGTGATGGTGCCCAGCAGGATGCCTGGGGTCAGGGTGGGGCAGTGAATGGAGGGCCAGGCCGTGGGACAGTCTACTACACGTGTGTTTGTATGTGGGCACCGCCCTCATCCGATGAGCTGGTTTTCCTGATTTGCTTTTCATTTCATCTAGTTAAAGCCAGACCTGAAGTGGACAGCGGAGCTCCCTCGGCCCTTACCATGATGGCGCTCACGAAGCAGTTTGGTACAAGGCGGGAGGAAGATGCTGGAGAGCTCGGGGTCCTTCCGGATCATGTGCACTGCAGTCAAAATAGCCTGCAGAAGCCAAGGGCCTCAGACAGGGCCGCCAAGTTAGAGTCCACACTTCTTCCACCGGGCTGACCAGCTGGGAACGAGTTCTGGAGAGGTAACCACCTATACCTCACCTTCTTACGCACATAGGGGCCGGGCTCCAGAAGCAACTTTTCCACCTCGGTGGCTAGGTCCCGGCACATCTCAGCAGAGCCTATGGTACTCAGAGTACACAGGGCCAGGCCTTGAACCGGCTGGTTCCCTTGGCTCAGGTCACTGTAAGGTTGGAAGGATGGTTAGTCAAGTCTGAGAAAACCAGCTTGTCACAATACTGGAAGCTGGCAGCCCCCTCTGGGGATTTTGCAGTTCCCACTCTCCCAGCGCCCTGATGGCAAGTGCCCCAGAACCCTCTCACTTCTTGATGCTGTTGGTAATCAGCAGGTGGGCATCGTGCCTCTCATCCAATAGAAGCATGGCCCCAAGGTAGCCCACCCTCTTGTCTGTGAATCTGGGGGAGGCGATGAGCTTCAGGCACTCCATCTATGGGGAAGAAAGGAGGCAGACCAGGAAGGGCAGTGTGAAACCACAGGCACTGACTAACTTCCTGGCTACAACCTTCTTTAGGCCAGATTCACTTGTGAGGAATCGAATTTCATCACTCTCTCTGTAACCGGAGGCTTAAGTGTTGATCCAGATGACAGCAGGCAGGTTTCAGGGACCTGTGTAGGAGTGGAGGCTGGAAGAAGATGCGGGGGGTGTGGTGTGGTGTGGGGTGGGGTGGGGTGCTGAACGGGGCTGGCTAAGGAATCACTAGAAGGGTGGTGGGCAAAAGGCTCAGAAACTAAAGGATTTAGCTGGGCAGGGTGGGGTATGCCTGAAAATCGCTATACTGAAACGGAGGAGGCAGGGTTTTCTCGAGTTCTAGGCCAGTTGGGTCTATAGAGAACCTGTTTCGAAACAAAAAACTGAAGAAGAAGAAAAAACAAAAAAACAACATCCTGGGTACAAATACAAAGGAGCGCTCTGGCCATCTTCCTCAAAATTTGGGAGCCATCCCTGGCCAGTACCTGTCCAAAGTGGGCGGGGTAGCCCAACATGTGGACATAGAGCAGTTTGGCCAACTGGCGGTGCCTCTGCAGGGGATCCCCATCGCGGAAGGAGGCCCGAATCTGGGCGCATTCCCTCTGGATCACCTCCCGTTCCTGGGCCTGCGTCTTAGCCCCGCGAATCTCTTCAATTAGGTCCTGAAGTTTCAACGATAGTACCACCATCCTGGGGACAGAGCCCGGGAGTTGGAAGGGCTTTATTTAACACGTTCTAAAGGCTGAACAGAATTGTCCTGGGCCAAGCTCTCTAAGGGATTGCGTTCCACCGTTGCCCTAAGACCGTGCCCACTTTACCTCCCACCTGCACCCGAGAGCCACCCTCCCGCCTCGCAAGGACATCCCCACCACGCATGCGTCCTCGCTCCACCCTGTGACTGTTTCTACTGAGCCTGCGCTTACAGACCAGTCTAGGTCTCGCTCTCCTTCCCGTGCCAGTTCTCCTCTCTAGTTTTCTTTCTGGTTCTCTGTGCTGTTGTCTTCGCGAGATTTCTTGCGCCCATTCCCACTTCAGAAGGCACTAGTTCCCAGTCCCGAGCTCACCTGGCTTCGGTGTCAACTTTGCTCCTCTACCCCCCACCCAGCACTTCCTGGTATGGGACAGAGCAGGGGTTGGTGCTCGGTTCGGGCCCCGCCTCTACCACAGGACCCCGCCCCTCTGGTGCCTCCCTACTGAGCCTCCTTGAGACTTCTGACCTCCGGCCCGCCTTTGGCAAAGGAGTCTAGACTTGTTACAGGATTGTTGGGGCCTCACTTTTCATCCACCCCACCAGGTGACACTTGGAGAGTCAGAAGCCATCATACCCCAAAGGAGATGACAGTCCCCCCCTTTTTGGAACTTTTTTATTAATATACTTTTTTTGTTAAATTTCTTTGTATTTTTTTTTCCTGCAAGACTTGATGTTGGCGGCACTGTTGTGTAACTTCAATCCCAAATTCCATGAAATAGAAATCAGAAGTAAAGATTGAGAAGGAAGGAAGGTAGGAGGGAAGGAAGGAGGGAGGAGGAAGGCAGGCCAGGGAGTAAACAGAGGTTGACTAGAAAAATAAGAAGAGTGTGTGGTGGGCATTCCTGGGCAAGGCCATTCCTTGAGGAAGGGGGTTGGCAGGACGCTTGCCTCCGCCTCATGCAGGGAAGGAAAGTTCCCTCCGGGGCTCTACAGTTCCCTCGTGTGAGCTTTCTGTCCCCAGAGGAAAAGCTAGTAACAGGGATCGGCCATAATCTCAGACAGGCTCTTGACCCACCTCTCATCTGGGGTCGACACCCATCTCTGCCCTGCCTGGACGTGTGGGACAGCGTGCGGGACAGCAGCTTCCTCCGAGTCCCTTTAGTTTTCCATCTCACAGGATTCTACGTGAGGTGTGAGGTTAGAAACTAGCCTCGTGGCGGCATCTGCCGCTCTTCCTTACGTGCGCCCCACCCCCACCCCTGCCAGAGCTGAGGTGTGGGGCGTCCTTGCTTGCTGCAGTGCCTCTAGCCCTCTGCAGAAATGTCTTCTTCAGGCCCCGTAGGAATTTAATCAAAGGCCACAGTGAGTCCAGACCAACCAAATAAATTTTCAGGGGGCGGAGAAGGGTAGAGAGGTCAGTGGCAGAGTCGGAGAGGGGCAGGCTTGGGGCACCAGATGGTTTTCGCTGCTTTTCACGGTGCTCTTGGCTTGGCGTGCCATCCTTAGGGGTTGGGAGAGGGACTGGTTGAGGAGGACAGGAGAGGGAGCACGGGGAGTTTCCTGTTGTTGGCTCCCCTCTTCTCCCTCAGGGAAGGATCAACTTAGGCAAGAACTTAGGTAGGTTCTGGGAGGTAAGAGTGGAGGGCCCTCTTCCTGCAGCTTTCCACTGGGGCCAGTGGGCCCCACGTGGCCCCGCCAGGGCCTTGTCTGGCCAGTCAGTTACTCCTTATACATTTTCTTTCTCCCCTCCAACTCAGATTCCAGGAGATTCCTCAGGACACCAAACCCCGACCCTTGGTGAAGTTTTGATTCAAAGAAAAGGTTGGGGAGGAAATGGGGGGTGGGGGTGGGGGACAATGGTCTGACTTAGATTTGTGTATCTCAGAGGAGAAAGCAACTCTGAGAGAGAACAGCCCTTCATATGTAAACAATCTAGAGAGAGAAGGGGTTGGGATGGGAAAGAAAACCAGGAAGACCAGAGACAGGTCCAGAATAAATGAGACCATCTCAAAGAATAGAGGGAAGGGAGAAGCAAGAGACGAAAAGAAAGGGGCCCCGGGGAGAAAGGAGAGAGGGGAAAACACAAGGGGGTGGAGGAGGAGAGAAGAGAAGGCAGGTCAAAGGTCAGAGTGGGTGCAGAGGCAGGCAACCCGAGACTGGTGAGACTGGCGGAAGCCAGGGTGTTGCCTCAGGTGAGGAGCTGGGAGAACAGGAACGCCAGGCTGAGGTCCAGCAAGGCCACGGCTCCCACCACCAGGGGGTTGGCAGCTCCCTATAGAGACACAGGTAAAGCGGACTCAGTCCTGGGGGGCGAGCACAGCCCCCCCCCCCCCGCTCTGGCCTTATTGGCAAAGCAGAGGGGTCCCAGACACCTCCCCACACAGGTGAGAGAAGAGGAGCACTCCTGCATTTCAGGCTGTGAAGGACCTCGCTTCTATGCAGGGCCCTGCCCGCGAATGCTGAAGATAGCAGGCAGTGCCTTCACCCACCCACCACCACCGCCACCGCCGCCGCGCTCCCGCCCCTCAGCATATCATGTGGGCAAGGCAGAAGGTGCCTGGCCTTCGCAGCAGACATTGGCAGCAGCAGCCAGTACTGCAGTAAGGCAGAGGGAGGAAGGGGTGAGGGAGGATGTGGTTGCTAGGAGATGGGAGAAGGCCAGGAATCCAATCAGAGCAGAGGGTTCTGGAGAAACTCTCCACCTCTCTCGATTTTCTGTCTGCACCACCACCCCCCTTCCCAGGAGAGGGAGGGGGAGCGAGGGTTGGGAGGAACAATTTTTTCCTATTTCTGGGCACCAAAGAGAGAAAGTATGGAGGTGGGGGGTGGGGGTGGAGCAGGAAACTGGGACTGGAAATGATATGGAAGGAGAACAGGAAAAAGTGCTCTGATTCTACCATTAATTATTAGTTTGTAACTAGGGCCAGGTTACTTAAGTGCTCGAGGTCTGTTTCCTAGCTGTCCTCTGGGAGGGCTGGACTCCAAGGTTCATTTGAGCTGGAAAGTTATCTTTTTTATAAAGTGGGATATGGTCCAAGACTGGCCAGGCAGAGAGGAAGCTGGGTGGAAATTGAAGCCCCTCAGGGGATTAGACTGAAGTCTGGAGGGATGGGAGTCAGGGCTTTGAAAAGGAGAGGGCACAAAGAGGACGGGCAGCTCACCGGCTGGGCAGGCCTCTCGGTGGCAGCAGGCTCCTCAAACTCTTCTGTCAGGCACCCAGCATCAGGACCCCTTGAAGACAGGCCCCTCAAGACTGGTGTGGTGACAGGCTCCAACTCTGAGCCTCCTGGGGCCCTCAGCTGGGGCAAGGACTCTTCATCTTCCCCTTCCTCCTCTCGAAGACTTCCTGAACTGTCACTGCAGCCTCCGAGAAGTGGGGAACCATCTCTTGGTCCTGGACCCTGCATCCCAGCCTCGTCCTCAGCCTCATAGCCAGCTAGTTCCTCTGCCTGCTCACCGGGACCCCCCCACTCCTCGGGCCAAGCTTTAGGGCTGGAGAAGGGGCCCCAGTTCCCTCCAGGAGGCAGTGGGCTCCG
This sequence comes from Apodemus sylvaticus, assembly GCF_947179515.1. Taxonomy (NCBI): domain Eukaryota; kingdom Metazoa; phylum Chordata; class Mammalia; order Rodentia; family Muridae; genus Apodemus; species Apodemus sylvaticus. The sequence goes on along the minus strand of NC_067479.1, from coordinate 72,639,762 downwards.
GCAGGCAGGGGCTCGCCAAGGTTGGTGGGAGGAGGCGGGGCTGCTGGGCAGTTCCGGAGAGCCCTCTGAGGGGGTCAGTCCATTCTCGTATACCCCAGGGCTGTCCTCATCCAAAGGTTCTGTGTCAGAACCTCCTGAATCCTGTCTGGGTCTGCGGCCTGGGCAGGAATAGCCAGGCATCAGTGGGGGGAGGAGCCAGAGAGGGTACAGCTCTATGATTGACACTCCCCAGGCTTCGGGTTACCTCCAGGCTCATACCTTGTCAACACCAGGCCTCAAACCTTCCATTTTCCTTACCTTGCACAGCCTTGGTTCCACCTCCATCCTCCACTCCTCCTTTTTCTTTTCTACCCTCCAGATCTCCATGCCCCACCCCTACCCCATGAGCCTCCCCAGATTCCCAGGGAACTCTCCCCTTCCACAGGGTGCCCACATCTCACCTGGGGCCTCTAACATGGGTTGTAGGTCCTGGGCTATCAGCTTGGCCATCCGCGCCGCCTCCACAGCCTTCTCTGCGACGCTGCTGGCTGCCACTGCTTTTAGGAGGGCGTCTGCTGCCCTGTTGGGTCCCAGGAACAGGGACTTGGCTGACCTTCCCCCACATCATTTTATTCACGTTCTGATGTGCTAGCCCCTTATCCTGTCCCCACTACATCACATCTGACGGATTCCAGCTACCTCTGGAGTCCTCATCCCTCTGCACAAAGCCAGCTGCTGTCATCCTTCGGGGCTGGGTTCTTCACGTAGTCCAGGGCTGTATACTGTCACCACACCCCCCCTTTGCTCTCACACTACTCCACCCTTATGTCCTGTAGTAACACTTCTTCTGGCTGGCAGGCAGGGCCAGCTCCCCTCCCAACCCTGTGTTCCATTGCTGCCCTGCGTCTGCTTACTGAGCTGTTGCTTCTGTGGCAACTCCCTGGCAGCTCTGTTACAGTCTTAGCGCCTCTGATTCCTACCAACCCTTCCTGCCCACTGGGGTCAAACGCCTTTCTCGGGATGTAAGGCACTGTTCAGTACCTTATCCTATGCTAACAGCACCACCCCCATCTTCCTCAGCCACCCCTTCCTCTGTGTCATCCACTCTCCACTGCAAGCCCTCTTTATTTCATCCCACTTAGACCAGTCTAGATTTCCTGGCATGAAAAGTTTTCATCTTGCTGTGGTTTGGCTTCTTCTGTTATCACAGTCTTCTCTGTTCGTCACTGCCTCCCCCAACTCCAACACATCTCTGAGAGCTATAAGCCCTTCCTTCTCAAACTCACGTAGACCAGATTGGCCTCACACTCACAATGTAGCCAAGACTCCTTTTTTGCCTCGATTTCCCAAGCGTTGGGACTGAAGGCACGAGCCCATGTCCAGCTTAGAGCTGGAATAAGAGGGGCTCTCCCTCTCCCCTCTCTCCATATGAGTCCCTTCCAGTGTACGCCCTGACAGCCAGTGTTCATGTAACGTCTCATGCTACACCTGTGTAGCGCCGCAGCCTGCCTTCTGCACCCGCTTGTTTTCTTAGCCTGTTTCTCATGCTCAGCTCACTTTAAAGGACGCTCCATTGCCGGTTCTCCGGTCTCCTTTTCAGATGCTTCCTCCATCCGCCCTCCCATTTCACCCTCTGCTCTTAGGTGGTTTAGAATCATCCAATCGCTTTTATAATCCAGACTGAAGTCAGGCACAAAGGAGCAGAAAGGATCAGATGCATTTGCTCTGGTCTGACTGGATTAAGACTCATGACTCTTTTTGGTCATGGGCTTTTTTTTTTTTTTTTAAATCCATTTAAGGAAGGCAGTTTGTATCTGGTGGTTGGTGAGATCACTATAATTTTTGATGAACTTCCTATTGTGTACCTTGGGCACATGGTCAGCCTCCTTCCTTCATAGCTGGTGCGTTAAGTGCTTTAGAGCTTACTTGGAGGGACATCAGATAACCCTGTCGTACTTAGGGTTTTTATAACAGTCATGACTAACCCTGACCTGGAACTGAGCTGAGTTCTGAACAGATCTGAGCTTCACTCGTGGGTTGCACTGAGTTCTGCTAATGGCCACAAAACCCTGTGGCTTTAGGCACGGAAGGCATGGATTATTAAGCCTAAGCAGTAGATTTGGTCTGTGCTCAGGCATCAGGCTGGACTCAAGCTACCTGGTGGATGTACCTGCCACTGAGCCTCTGCTGTTTCCATGGCAGCCAGCAGCCAATCAGGGTTGCCAGGCCTGTTGCTGGGGAGACCAGCCAACCTCCTCTTCCCACTGCCTGATCTTCTAGTCAGTGAGATCAGTTTTTTCCTGCACATGTCTCCACCCTATCTAGCCCAAAATGTTCCATGATGCTCTGACCTCCCTCTGCCCTGGCTTAAGGCCTAGATTCCAGGATCCATACAGCCAGACACAACTGCAGACGCATATTCGCTGGCTCAGTCATCCACTCAGGATTCGACATGGTCATATTTAACCACATTCATACGTGTGCACGTATACAACAACTTGCCCATTATGCAAGTTCTTTGATTCATATCTAGGTCTATCCTGATCGATGCCTTCTTTAGTACCCTCAATCCTCATTACCTCATTAAAGAACACAATACATAAAAATTCAAACGTGTGAACTCTATAAAGCAAGGGTCTTTGACTCTCCTTCCAAATGAATTTTGGTTATTTTTAGATCTGTGCTACCTCATTCACAGAACTATTAAGCACTTAAAATGTGGCTGCTCTCAACCAGAAATGATATACTGTAAGTGAAAAAACTACACGCAACGTTTTTAAGAATCCAGAAGGAATGTAAATTACATTGCTTGGTTGAAAGGATAAAATTTTGGAAATATGACTTAAATAAAAATATTAAAATTCATGTTACTTGTTTAATTTTTTTTTTTCTGATACGGGGTTTCTCTGTGTAGCCCTTGCTATACTGAAACTAGCCCTGAAGGCCAGGTTGGCCTTGAACTCAAGAGATCTGTTTGCCTCCAGAATGCTGGGATTAAAGGCATAGGCCACCACATCTGGCTTATGTTATATTCTTTCTCGACTTTACTGCTTTAACTAACAAGATTCTGATGCATGGAGATGTAATCTTATTTACTGAAAGACAAATCTTCTTTAGAGGCAAGACTCCTCCCTTCAGATCTGAGAACGAGAAGCCAGAGCAGGCAAAGTGGGGAGAGAACAGATTTCAGCTGTAAACACTAAACTAGAAATAGATTTCAGCCAGGGCTGAAATAAAGTCAAGCCGGAAACTAGTGAGGAAAGGTCTGTAGTGTTTGTCCCGGGCGGATGCTCCCAGCCTGAGGCCTAAAGGCTGAGCGAGAAGACCAGGGAAACCAGGAGGTTTCTGGGCCTGTACAAAGCAGCATTCACTGTTACCAGCCACACACCATGAATTCTGTAGATGTGCATATCCACACAATAGACTGCGGCATAGTCTTACTACTCCCTGCCCCCCCCCCCCAACACTCAGCCACCCACATCCACCTATAGCCTCAGTTCTAAATACCCCAAATCCTAGGGCTACAAATGCCTGGACATAGACCTGCTCATGTTTCCCCAACAGGCTGAAGAGCTTGGGTCCTGGTTCTCTCTTAAGTGTAGTACCCAGAGGAACCTCTCCTTTCAACCCAAGTTGGATCTGTGCACCAGATGCCCACCTGGCAGCAGCAATTTCCTGGCGCTGGCGGGCAGCACTCACAGCTCGACGGGCACCTTCGACAGCCCTGTCCACTTTCTCCTTGACTTTGCCCCGTCTAAGGGCCAGAGGCAGGAGGCTGCGGACACGTCCTCCGTGTACCAGCCGGTTGCGCTTGTACTTGCCCTCCTCACGGGAGCCATCGGGCCGGGTGGTGCGCCCGTATCCGTGTCGTCGGTTGCCCAGCCACTCGCCTTCGTAGCGCAGCCCGTTGGATCTCTGGCTCACTCCGAAGCCACTGCGCCGGTCCGCACGCCACTCACCAGCGTACACCTCAGTGGCCGAGCCCTCGATGAGGGCAGGTGGCGCTGGGATAGGGGGCCCGCTGGCCTCGGAGCCCGGGGGTCCTGTACTGCCCACTTCGCTGCTCACCTCGCTGCGTAGAGATCCCCTCTTGCTGCCCAGGGAGCTGCGGCGCCCACCAGCCCGGAGCCCACTGAGCAGCAGTGAACGGCGGAAGAATCCACCTGCTGCTGGGGTGCGCTTACGGGAAGACGCCCCGTCGGCGTCCCCTGGCCCCGCCAGCACGAAGCCACCTCGGGAGCCGGAGGCCGGGCTGCCTCCTTCATCTCCCGGTAGGGGTAGGGGTGGAGGCGGCGTCGGGGGGTCGCTGTGGCCGGAGTCCAGGGAGGTGCGGCGGGGTGAGCGCAGAAGCGCCGCCTGGTGGTAGGGCACACTCTGGCGCACCCCGTAGCCGTGGCGTTTTCCGGCTTGCCACTGGCCTTGGTAAGTGCCTGTGGGTGTATAGGAGTGAAAGAGTCAGGACATTTCAGTGGGCTCCCAAACCCACTAAATCGTAGCCCCAGAGTCCTTGGGAGCTCAAGTGACAGGTGGAAGCAGTGAGTGTGGAGGTCTGGGAAGGAACAGGCCAGGCTTCGTTGGAAAGTGGGGAAGAGCAGATGAAGCAGGTGGGTTTTTGGCAATGTCGGTGGACTGGGGAAAGGCAGAGAAACGGGCAGGCTGGAGGAGATGAAGGACAGGTGGCTCAGATGCTGGGATGCGCAAGCTGACAGGTGGCAGTGTGTAAAAAAGGCACGTGACAGGCAAACAGGACTGCAGGCTACAAGCTGACTCGAAGATTATAGGTTAAGCGGAGAGGGGTCAGGCAGGTGGAAAGGGCAGGTGGGAGGGGCAGGCAGGTTGCAATGAGGGAGAAGCAGGTAGAAAAACTGTCAAATGAGTTTGTTATGAGTCTGGTGGATGGTGGGAGAGGCAGGAAGACGGAGGCTGGGGGTCCTGAGCTGGGGGATGGTGTGAGGGACGGACGGGAAGACTGGAAACAGAAGGCTGGCGCACCGCACGCATATGGCTGGGGATGGAGGATGGAGGATGGGAATAGCAGGGTGTGGAAGGCTGGGGAAGCACACGCGCCCCGGGCCGGCGGGAGGCGCACGCGGACGGGCAGACAGTAGTGGGCCGGGCCCCGCACCTCCATCGGAGTAGGTCTCGGTGCCGTAGCCGTCCTGGAAGCCGTCCTTCCAGAGCCCGGCGTAGCGCAGGCCGGACACGCTCTCCCACACGCCGCTGCGCCCCTTCAGCCCGCCCAGCCACTCGCCGCGGTAGGTCCAGCGGCTCTTGCGCTCCACGCCCAGCCCTTCACGCTTGCCCTGCTGCCAGTGGCCCTGGTAACTGTGTCCGCCGGGCCCCGTGAAGACACCCAGCGACTCGAAGCCGTGAGCCCAGCAGCCGCTGTACTCTCCCTGGGCGCCGGGCCCGGTGCACACGCCGTAGCCATGTGCCCGCCCCGCCTCCCAGCCCCCCACGTAGCAGCCCCCGTCGTCAAAGTCGAACTTGCCCCCGGGGGACATGCATGTAGTTGGCGCGGCCTCAGCCCCCCGGCAGCTCAGCGCATCCTGGGGCTGGAGAGCCGCCTGGGGGCCTGGGGGCCGGGCGAGGCCTGGGGGCGGGGGCAGTTAGACCGGGGCTGGGCGGAGGGGCCCCAGCGCGGGCAGGCAGGGCCGGACCCTCATCCTGAGTGGCTGCGGAGAAAGAGGGGTTGCAGGTGGAGAGCGAGGCAAGTGGAAAGCGAGGTCCCCTTCTTTGCCAGCCGCTCCCCTGCCGGTAGCTTTAGGGCATCAGCACCGCCCTCCAGCCCTCCTCCCATCCCCCCCCAGGCAGCATCTTTGAGCAGCTCCCAAGCGGTGAGGGCAAGGGGGCTTTCCCATCCCTCCCAACTTGTAGAGGGCGTCTCCCGGGACTTGGGGTCCCAGACCCGATCCCGAGTCCTATTTCTCCAACCTAGAACCCCAGAGTGTGGAGTCTGGATGGCAGTTGGAGGTGGGGGACCTGGGAGGGGCCAGGGCAGGGTCTTCCGACACCTGCTTTCCTGGCCATTTGGACCCCTCTGCCTTGATTCTTTGGCTTCGCTAGCAAACCCGGGTGCGGGGGAGGCAGGGGGGTAAAAATGTAACTGGAAAACCGGCCCCAGGTGGGCCGATGGTGGAATGGGAATGTTGCGGGTGGGGTGGGGGATGAGGGTAGGGATGGGCAGACCGGCGAAAGGGAGGGGACAGGTTACTCACCATGTGAGCTGGGGCTCAGGCTGCCTCCCGGGCGCAGTTTCCATGGCAGGGTCCCTCCACTCACACCTCACCTGGACAAGCCAAGCCCCCTTCCCTGCCGGAGAGACTGCTACAACCCAGAGAAGGAAGGTGGGGGAAGCTATGGGAGAGTCCCCTCTCCTCGGCTGAAGGTGCAGGCTAGTGTGGGGGGTGAGGTAGTGACAGGGCGGAGAGGATGAGAATAAGTGTAGGGGGGAAAATCTGCCTTGAACAGAGACAGCCAAGAGGCGCTGGGAGCTGGATGGGAAAGAGGAGGGGGCTATCAAGAGGGGGTGTTTTTATTTTTTTCTTCTTATGGTTGGGAGAGGAAAAAAAATCAAAATTCCAATTCCATCCCAGCACAAATCAATGTTTGCTCCAAACCCAGCATCAAGGGGGAGGCTGGGCCAGGCAGATTTAAAGGGGCAGAGAGGAGCGGAGAGGAGAGGAGAGGGTGGGGAAGAGAGGCAGTGGCAGTGGGGGTGGTGAGAGGATGCTCAGGCAGAAAAAAAATAAGGGGGTTCGCTACCCCTGAGGTGAGGGAGAAGGCAGGCGGAGAGGAGAAGGGAAGGCTCAGAGACCCCCACGGTGGAAAGAAACCCTGGCATGCAGGCAGGGAGTGGAGGGAGGCGGAGGGAGGGGAGGGGATAGGCGCTAGGGGGGAGGAGTCTTAAGATGGGGAGGCAGGGGGAGGCCAGAGCCAGGCGGGGGAGGAGAGATGCTGGGGAGACCGGGAGTGCGAGAGGGATACAAAGGATGAGGTGCAGGGGTGAGAGCTACGGCAGGGGGAGATGGCGAGGGAGACCCATCCCGGGGCTCAGGAGAGATGGCTAGGGAGAGAAGCCAAGGGAGGACGAAAGGAGGGGAGCAGAAACAGATAGGGAGCCGAGAGGGAGAAAGCTCTGTAGAGAAAGGGCAGGCATGAGAATAGAAATCCAGGCAGGAAGAGCCCACATTGAGACAGAGGGCCGGAAGTGGTGTTTATGAGGACCCTAGGGAGAGCGATGAACCTGCCAGCTGCTTGGCCCGAAGCCAGAAGCTTGGATACCTCTGCCCATTCAGCTCCAACTCCTCCACCGCACAGCGCCCACCCTCTCACAGTTTTAGAGGTAGCTTGAAACGGGGCCCTGTCTGGAGGCCCCACTTAGCTGATGTACGCTATATTCTGCCAGTCACCAACAGTTTCCCTATGATGGGCCCTCGGAAGGGAGTGTTGGTATGTTCATAAGGGGGCTCAAGTTTGAGCAGGCCACCACGATCTTAGGGCTCTGGAGTCTTCTCTTTCGCCACATAGAAGCAAATTACACAAGTTTGTGTGAGAAGGCTTTTGCTGTGGCCCCTTAAGCCCAGCACCCTCTTTCCCTATCCACTCTCCAGATTGACAGCACAAGTAGACCACACAGGTATTGGCATACTGCTTTCCCTCCCTTCTCAGCTTCCTCAGGCTTCCCTAAGCATTTAAGGGAAGCAAGCAAGAGTGTGCTCAGTTGCCTTCCCCCCCCCCCCCCAAGGACCTAGTCCCCACTGTACTGCTCAGCCCTGGCCCCTCCTGATTTAAAGAGAACCAAAGCTGAGAGGGCCAGTCACTTACCACGTGGCACACAGCAGAGTTGGTGAAGCTAGAAGCAGAACACTAGACACAAATTTTTATTTTTGTTAGTGTTGGGAATTGAATTCTGGGTCTTGGCTAAAGCATGCGCTCTATCGCTGGACTCTAGCCGGTAGCTTGGTATCTTTCGAGCCCTGCAGTTCTTCCTGTTGGCTGTGCTTGGGAGCATCCCCTAAAGTCAGGGTTGCATTGGGTACTTTGGTAAAATAAAGTCTATGAAGACTGAGATCAACAGAGATTTCTCTTGTGTTGAAATCACACACACACACACACACACACACACACACACACACACACACGCTCCTCCTTCATCCTTCTGAGTGCTAAGATTACAGGAACAGCCACCATAACGACTCTCAGCAGGGAACCACATATTTAAAGCACTTTTGAGAACAAAGCAGGGTAGCCATCAATCAGGTCCTGGGGATGTGTAACTTAGTGGTAGAGCAGGTGCCTACGGTGTGCAAAGCAAAGAGTTCAATATCCAGTACCAATAGCAACCACCACCAAAAATTCCAGAGTCCATTTGGGGTCCACTTGACACATGAGAGTGGGTTGGCATTCATTCATTCATTCATTCATTCATTCATTCAATAATTTCTCATTAGACATCTACATCTTTACTGGTGAAGTCCTGAGAAAATCTTGTGATGTATGCAACACTCAGTCTTGGCTGTGCAACACCTCTTCCCTCCCTCCCTGTTTCTCTGATAGAGCTAGCCTTTGGCCTGTCCCTCATGGTTCCTAGAGTCATCTCTTTCAGAATAGGGACACTTGTTATTTTTATTGCTTTTTTCTTTTTCCTTCTTTCTTTCTTTTTCTTTTTTCTTTTTTCTTTTTTCTTTTTTCTTTTTTCTTTCTTTCTTTCTTTTCTTTTTTTTTTTTTTTTTTGAGACTGAACTGGTTTGTTTTGTTGCAATTTACAAATGTGAAAGTGTCCTGGAGAGAGGAACGGGTGCTAACTGGAGCAGGTTCTGTGCTTGGCACGCCACGGGCGTTAGCTCATCCGGTCCCCACACCAACTGTAACTGAGCAGTCTAGGCTGGGAGCCAACCACTGGCCTCCCGAAACAGACAGAGCTGAGCGCGTTACCTGATGTTTCTGAGCTGTAGCTGGCTTGTCTCTAAAATGGGAATATTACAGCTTAGCCAGGGCTGAGGTGACTATGTGAACAGTACGTACCATACTATATGGAGAGAAAACCATTTAGTATAGTGTTCTCCCAGTGCATTTTAAATGCCCAGCAAATTGTGGCTTGAAAACTAATCTGGATCTAGACGTTATTTAACATGCTAATATGTAACAGCCCTTAGAACTTCATATATGCCAGTTTCCCAAGTTAGCATGTGTGTTTCTCATTGCTAAGATAAAGTACCCCACACAAGGAACCTAGTGGTAGAATGGTCTCCTTCACCTCACAGTCTGAGGGTCAATCTATCACAGTGGGGGAGGCTCCAGCAGGAGCACCAGGAGCCTGACAACCACTCTCTGGGATTAGCTGGGGAGCAGAGGAAACAAGTGCTCCCTCAGAGGAAACAAGTGCTCCCTCAGAGGAAACAAGTGCTCCCTAGGGTTACTTCCTCCTTTACAGTCACGTTAAGACCAAGCCTGTGGCTGTGGTGCCATCCACATTCAGAGCAGGTCTTCCCTCTTCAGTCTCTGGAAAAAGCCTCAGAGACACACCCAGAGGTGTGTTTCCATGGAGATTCCAAATCCTGTCAAGTTGACAAAATTATCCAGGCTTTAACAAATGCATTTGGGGAAAGTAAGACAGCTGTTGTAGACCTACGAAAGCCAGGCACAGTATCAAGAAGAAAATAAGAATTCCTGTAGTCTCCTGTATAATAAACACCTTAATGTATTTTCTTTTGCAGTTCTATTTAATTTTATTTTACGTGTATGAGGGCTGAATTGAGTCTATGCACCAAGTGCACGCAGCACCTGAGAAGGCCAGAAGAGGGCACTGTACGCCTTGGAACTGGAGTTATGGCTGGGTGCTGGGAATTGAACCCAGATCTTGTGGAAGAGTAGCGGGTGCCCTTAACTGCTGAGCTGTCTCTCTCCAGCCTCATTTAGTGAATTTTCATATACAATCTTCTCTATAGCTTTTATTTAACAGTTTGTTATAAGTTATACTTAATCTGTACTTCAGCTTGTACCATATTTGTTCTCTTGGCTTTATATAATACACATTTTTTCCTATCATTAAAATATTATTGAATTTTGAATGGTTGCACATCTTTAGTTGTCTGGGTGCACTAAAGTCTGCTGAGCTATACTAGCACAGCATATTATTATTGTTGTTGTTGTTTTTTTATCCTCTTTGCTTGCTTGTTTCTTTCTCTTTTTTTGTGGTCTCTCAAGAAAGGGTCTCACTGTGTAACCTCTGGCTGGCCTGGAACTCGCTATGTAGCTCCCACTATCCTGGAACTGACTATATAGACCAGGCTGGCCTCAAACTCATAGAGCTCTGCCTGTCTCTGCCTCCTGAGTGCCGGGATCAGAGTTCTGTGGCACCACCGTATCTGGCTCCATATTTCTTTTTTAATAGCAGAAATGTGCGAGCACGAGCTGGGTGGATGGTACACAGCTTCAATCCCATGGTTCTGGAGGCAGAGGCGGGTGGAGCTCCGTGAGTTCAAGGACCAAACCTGGTCTGACTACATAGAGGAAAAAAAAAACCTAGCAATGAAAAAATCCCTACAACCCGCCACTACCCAAACAAACACAAAAACCCAAAGCTAATGTTTGTAGAGAAATCTTTCCGTTTCTGTCTGCATTTAAAAATTGTTTTCCATGAAAATTAAAAAAAATAAATGCATTTATTATCGTGTGTCTTTGGGTGCATGTGTCACAGGCTCATGTGGGGGTTAGAGGACTTTGTCGAGTTGATTTTGTCTTTCCACAGCAGATTTGGGGCTCATATGTAAATCATTAGCTTGCAAGGCGAATACTTTTATCTGCTGAGTCTTCTCACAGGCCCTGTCACAAAAAAAATTTCAAACACATGCCAGGGACAAAAATGAATGAAAGAACGTTCATGCACCCCCTTACCCAACTGGATCAACAATTACTCTAGCAAGCAATCACACTTGCCTAATTTTGTTTCCTCTTCTCTGATTTCAAGTTTTGGAATAGGTTACCCCAGGCTATTGTTTTGTGATTCTGAGGCAAGTTTTCCACCTTTGTAGCTCCTGCTGGCCTTGACCGTGTTCCTCTTGCCTCAGTTTCCCGAACGATGAGGTACATGCATGTAAACTATCAGGCCACACTTTGAAATAGAATTTTCCCCCTTCTGCCACTGAGATACAGCTCCAGCTTGGAGACAAATTCTTAACTGTATAATTACTAGATTCTGGGTTAGAAGTGCCTTTTTAAGATTTTTGGCTTTATTTTGCTGGGGACACTTCTAGAAAGATTGTGTGAATTTGTGCTCTCAGCAAATGCGCAAGAGAACTCTGGTATGTTCTGACTGCACCCTGGCTTTCTATTATTGGCTGTTCTATGTGCACACTTACATGCTTGGGAACCTTCTCTGCCCTTTATTATTATTTTTGCGTGCCAGGTTTCTACTGAGAAGGTCTCCTATGGCCACAGCAGAACGGGCTGTCCTGAAGAGGCCACAGGAAACGCGCCCTTCTTAGGAACCCCAGCTGGGGGCAGGGCCTTTTTTCCAGCTATTCTAGAATCAGGCTGTGGCTTCCAGCTCAGGGAGGGGCCTGGAAGTCTCCTGCCTCATCTAAAGGGCAGCCACCAGGGGTCAGGATGGGGCTGGAGATCCTGATGCCAGGGGAGGGTAGGAATGGCTGGCAGCCAGACACTGACTGCATTTCCTCTGTCTGGCCACTGCTGGCAGGTGGCACAGCTAAACCTCTACTTGCCCGATCACGATTCCAGAATGCTCTGCAAAGGTATCCTTCCCTGTTTGGTTGCACAGTGTCTGTCAGCTTGGTGAGCAGGGAGATGGCCTGGACTCTGAGAAGCCCACATGCATGCTCTGGCGTGTGAACTTCTGAGTGCGTCCTTTTCTAACCTTCATGCTTAAAATCTGTATTAAAATATCTTTAATAAGACCTGGCTCTGTTTAATTGGCTGGCAGAAGCCACGCGGCCAAGAGAAGTGAATTTGCTTTGTCTCTGTACATGTTTCTGTGAGACTAAGCTCACCGTACATCGGAGATTTCAACTCCACAGCCTTGAGCTGAGGAAACTAAGGAGGGCTCCTACAGAACTGTGAACCCTTTCAATTTCTGTGAACACTGCATGCATAGAACCTTCCTCTCTGGGGAAAAAACAATAGCTTTTATGAGATTCATGCCTCAGGCAGCCCAGGATTTTCTCATATCTTTCCTCCTTCTCAAGCCTCTTCATTTCCTCTGGCGACTGTAAAGAGAATAGGGGATTGGAACACAGTGTACTTGGGGGCCAGGCTAAGGAGCTGGACTTTTCTAATCATCCAGGGGAACTAAGGAAGAGCCCGGATTTTCCCTGGGATGCAATGGAGAAAGGAAAGGACAATTCCGTGGGGGCCAGGATGGATTTGGATACTTATCCATATGGGTACCAGGGCAAATTAAGTAGCTGGTGTGGGTAATGGAGGATTGGGCGGAAAGGCGGATCCCGGGCTAATAGTCTCAGAGCCTGTGCCTTTGAGTCCCGAGTGCTGGGCCAAATGCCAGAGGCAGCAACCAGCGAGGCCACTTACTACCGGGACAGAGCTTTAAATCTTGCTCCACTGTAACTCCATCTAAATCTTTCACCCTGGGCAAGAATGGCCTTAGTTGGTGAAATACAAGTTTGTTCTGTAGAAGAAAGAGGATCTGGGGACCTAGAGAGCCTAAAGGGTAAATCTAGGGCTCAACATATCAGAAATGAAGAGAAAATTTCCAAACACTCTAAATCCCAATAGGAGGGTTTAATCCTATTTCACAATAGTGGTTTGTATTTGTACATGAAGGTAAGAAGAAGATTCAGTGAATTTTGATCATTACTCAAGTCTGCTTAGCAACTGGAAGAAGAGGAGGAGGCAGCCAGAGAGGACTGGTGTTAAAAAACACAACTGTACAGGACCTGTGAGATGACTGAGCCAGGAAAGGTGCTTACCGTGTAAACCTGCCGGGCTGGCTTCAGTTCCCAGAACCAATATAAAGGTTGAAGGATAGAATTGCTGTTATAAATGTGCCCTGTGATCTTCACATATACGCCATCACATACACATCTCACCCCTATCTATCATGTACACATAATAATAATAAAATACAAGTTAAAAAAAAACCTAGAGACTTCAATTATGCAGGTATACATACAGGAAATGAGCTTCAGACTTCGGATTCTGGTTTTCCGCATTTCCCACGGCCCTACAGTTCACCTATCTGCTTTCCCAGGGGGAGATTTCACCTTTTGCAGCAGCAACTGCTGCTCCTCGCAGAATTTCCTTGTTAAATGGAAAACAAGCAGGTGTTAAGGCTGATTACCATCTTGTTGACTTGCAGATGAAAATAGAAAATGGGGGGGGGGGTGACATCTTCGAAGAAAAATGAGAACAACTGTTTAAAGTGGTGTGCCAAGAATAAATGAACACAGGGAATGATGATACATGCCTGTGACCTCAGCATTTAGGAGGTGGAGGCAGGAGGACTAGGAGGTCAAGGCCAGCCTCTACTACAAAAGAGTTGAAGGCCAGGGAGCTACAGGAGACCCTGTATCAAACCAACCAACCAACCAACCAACCAACCAACCAACCAACCAACCAATCCTAACCCAGGAGAATTTATTTCTAGGTAAGGAAACCTTTCCTTCTGTCCCAGGGGACAATAGAGACCTATTCTCCCTTTGCTTGTGTGATTCCTTTTTCCAGAGACAGCAATCACAGACTCTGCTCCCACTGTTTACAATCAAGTCCTGTGCAAGGCTGCCCTTGGCCTGGATTTGTCTTTGGACAAAAGTAAGAATATTCACATAACGAGGTCAGCTCTGTCCTCCCACTTTTAAGAGGAAATCTTTGCATAAGCACATAAACCTTCCACCCAATTTCCCATCATCCATTGCTTGCCATAGGCATTGGTTCTGGATGTAAGTGGGAACCGACAAGGCTGAGGTCAGTTTTACTTTTCAGCAGGGACCGGGGAAGCCAGAATCCCTACTGTTCCATTTCACGGGAGATCCAAGAAGGCTTCGCCCATGGCAGCTCTTGCTTCGCATAGCCGGCAGCTGCGTGTGTGAGACGGGGTCTCCGAGAGGGCACAGATGCCTACTGCCAGGAGAAGATGGACCTGGTGCCTTCACATCAGTACTGTGGGTGCCAAAGATTCACGATCTCTGACAAGTTCCTACCAGGCTGCTGCTAGACCTGTGACCACAGAGGAGTTTCTCTGTCACTAAAGCCTGTGGTTAAACCACCACACACAGCCCCATTGTGGACTTGCCTGTGGAGATTCCCCAACACCTTGCCTTTGGTGGCAGCCGGCTCATCTGCTGCCTATATTGTACCCTTAGCTTTCTTGTGACCAACGTAGACATGGGTTATTCGAAACCACCCAATCTTGGTACAGCAAGATGCTCTCTCACTCAGAGATGACTTCTTAATGACAGACACTGTTGTGCTTTTTCCCAGCTCTGGATTCTGGGAGCTACCCTGGTCCTAAGCAGCAGCTATGAAGAAACCACAGTGGTATCTTATGATGAGTGTGGTTTCAAGATCACGAGACTGCTGGCCTTGCTGGGATCTAATACAATCTACTAGTGTGTGACACCCCACCTTCATGCTCAGCCTCAGTGGTTCCCAACCTTCCTAATGCTGTGACCCTTTAATGCAGTTCTTCATCTTGGGGTGACCCCAGCCATAACATTATTTTTGTTGCTATGTCATAACTGAAATGTTACTACTGTTATAAATTATAATATGAAGATTTGGTCTTAGGCCACCCTACAAAAGAGTTGTTTGACCCTAAAGGGGTCACGACCCACAGGTTGAGAACCATGATTCTAGCGCACCCCCCCCCCCCCACCGTAACGACTGAGATGCTGCTGCCCGGTCCCTCATACCATTGGCCAGACTTCTGTACACTCTGCCGTTTTTTGTCATCACTTTTCCTGCCTATAGCAATGTCCTGCCTATGCTGTGCAGGAGCTATTCTGATTATGTTCAGAGCGACCTTGGGTATTTATTCCTTTGGGGTATGGACCTAAAATCTCCATCCTAGTGTTGGGGATGAGTTTCTCTTCAGCCGCCATAGGATCCCCTTGCTGGCAAACTTTAGGGTAAAAGAGAACGTGGTAACTTACACTGCAGTACTGTTTTGCGATTCCAGTGACCTCAGACATAAATCTCAGGACTAGGCTGAGGGGATTGTGTAGCCCTGTTTTCTAGTGGGCAGCAAACATGGTAAGCGTGTGAGGGCTGGGATCCTTCCTCCCCCCCCCCCCCAGCAGTGCTGCGCTGAGCAAGGCTCTCACTGTGAAAGGGTACTGTTTCATCTTTAATAAATTCAGCATTGATTAAGCACATTCGAAGGCCAAGTGACTCATTTCTATTTCTGGCGTTCAGACATGGATGACAGTGGTGACCTCAGACTGTGGACAGGCAGGATTGCTTGAGAGTTGGTGACAGCAAAACGAGCCTTATTACCTCCCTGGGGAGACTCCTGGATGACTTATTAATTACCATTATGGGTACTTTTACAATGAAAAATTTTCCTTTACTTCTGCTTTATGTGTGTGGGTATTTTGCTGCGTGTAAATCTGTATTCCATCTGTCTCTGGTGCCCAGAAGAAGGTATTGAATTCCCTGGTACTGGAGTGACAGACCGTTGTGAGCTGCCATGTGGGTGCTGGGAACCAAACCTTGATCCTCTGGAAAAGCAGCCAGTGCTCTTAACTGTTGAGCCATATTTCCAGCCTTATTATTAGTAATTTTTTTTTGTTTGTTTTTTTGGATTTGGTTTTTTCGAGACAGGTTTTCTCTGTATAGCCCTGGCTGTCCTGGAACTCACTCTGAAGACCAGGCTGGCCTCGAACTCAGAAATCTGCCTGCCTCTGCCTCCCAGAGTGCTGGGATTACAGGCGTGCCCCACCACCGCCTGGTTTATTATTAGTAATTTTGAGATAGGATTTCATAAAGCCTAAGTTGGCCTCGTATTCAATTGATAGCTAAGGGTGACTTAGAACTTTTGAGCTTCCTGCCCTCACCTTCCAAGTGCTGGGAGTACAGATGTTACCATCATATACGGTGCCAGGGATCGAACCTATGGTTTTATGCATTGTAGCTAAGTACTCTTCTGATGGAGCCCCGCCCCAGCCCTCTGGACTACTGAAGAACTTCTGGCAGGGTTCACTTTGATGGTGACACACGGACACTCTGGTCCTTGCCCTCAGTGCATTTTGACTCCTGGGCCTTTGTCACTGTGAGCTTACAATTGAGCACTCTGGTTTTGTTACATCTTCCTCAGTTTCTGGATCACTTTCCAAGCAGAACTAGCACTCTCCAGGCATTGGATGCCTGTGGTTCGGCTGCTGCTGGGGAGATGCCTGGATACAATGTTGCGAGATGCCTGGATACAATGTTGCCTGTGGCTATGGTCTTCTATCCGGTCCTTCACCATAGAAAAGTGCAATCCAAGCAAATGCTACCACAATGGATAAAAACTTAAAGGCTGTCACATGAGTCGGCAGGCGGCGGCCTCCTTCTGAGGCCCCTCTGGACTGCCAGAGTCTGGGTGCTAGCCGCCTACACAGGCAGGGAGAGGGGAGCTGAGGAATCGCTCCTTGAAGTAGGCTCCAACACCAGGAATGTGAAGGGAGAGAAACATTTGTGGAGCTGGATAAAGAGGCTCCAGGCAGGGGCATGCTTCTGACAGGAGACTATGCAGGCCCTGGAAGCTTATCTGGGCCAGATTCAGCCTCTCCTGGGGCAGCACTCACGCTAACTAAATACTAATATCCTGTGGTAGTAAGGAAGTGGGTACCAACGCAGGAGACCTGGGGCACCGGCAGCACAGGAAGCAAGAAAGACCTTGTAGGTTGTTAGCCAGCATCCATCTTCACGTTCTGGCTGTCCTTCTCTGTAAACACAGCTTCGGTACGAGGCCTGAGTTCAACTACAGGTTCCTCACAGGCCACTAGGCCTCCTCACAAGTTATAGGGCATTCTTCCCAGTACATGGAAGAGGGCTTGGGTCAGCCAGACTGTAGCATGTCTTTGAGAAAGTTGTATAGCCTGCCTAAGACTCAGCTTCCTTATTCTTTAAAATGGGCGCAATATTACTTCACCTTGATCTAGAGTAGATTTTCTACCGTGTGAGGAAACTCAAAAAGCCAGGCAATCCTGGAATTCTGCACTGTAGGTATCTGACACAAACGGGAATACTGACTTGGTGCCATCCTCGGCTTTTATCAGGCTCCTGGCCATGTGTTGATGTTTCCTGTGTGACGGGCAGCCCAGGAGTGCGCAGGCTACCTGGGGAGTCATGGTGGGAGGAAACGAGGCAGTTGGTCCGTTGCATCCACCGTCAGGAGGCAGAGGGACATGAATGCCGGCGCTCAGGTAGTTTTTCCCTTCTCTTGTGGCCCAGGATTGAGTGCACGAGCCAGCACTGGAGTCTCTTACCTCAAGGAATCTAATCAAGACAATTCCTCACAGGTGTGCCCAGAGGCTAACCTTATCTAAATAACCTCTCACAGGTGTGTGCACGAAGGCTCGTCTCCTAGCTGACTCCAGAGCCTGTCAAGTTGACAATGAACTCCACCCCTCATGGTCCAGCCACTCGGCTCACCGTAGGGTCTGAGAAAGGAAGTGACGGAAGTCTTCAGGCATGTGAAAAACCGCAAACCCTCTCTTAGAGTAGGAGTGAAGAGTGTCTCCTTTGGGCCTTGAACTCAGAGATGGGGCTCTCCCCCACACTCCCGGGTTCTTGTCTGTTTATGTCTTTCCTCCTCCATTATTCCAATTCTCTACTTCAATTTTTCCCTACATTCTACTCTGCACCTCCCTCAATGTGCCCCTCCTCACACAAGGCCCTTTCTAATCTCCTGGCTTCTGCTTGGTTAGCATCCTCCTCAACTTTGAGAACCTCAACAGTAAACCTGGGACCCCTGCTTGTTTATACCGGTACAGCCAGCCTGGTCTAGGTTTGTCTGTTTATTCTGAGACAGGATCTCACTATGTAACCCTGGCTGTCCTGGAACTCACTCTATAGAGCAGGCTGGCCTTGAACGCAGAGATCTACCTGTCTCTGCTTCCCAAATTGTGGAAATACAGGCATGCACTGCCATGCCCAGCTTCAACCTGTTCTAGTTTTTTGTCCTGTTCACTGTTATCCCCGGAACCCTTAAATCCATCCCTACATATGTTTTCCAGACTTCAGGTTGTAAGAGCTTAGGAAACTCAAGAAGTTCAGTTGGGGCAAATGTCACACTCTAGACCACACTCTTCTCACCTCTAGGGATGTGGCTGGATCTTGGGTGTGGCTACGGATCTGGAGGTAAAGATGGGTGTTGAGGGTGGGTGGGCTCTGAGGGCCATCAGCTTTGCTTGCTTGCTATCTCTGTCGGGGAAGAGCATTCATTGCAGGTTCCATAGACAATGCAGGGCTAATTCCCGTGGGCAAGGATGGAGAGGACCATACTGTGGGGGGTGGGGTGGGGGGTGGAGCTGTACCTGCCTCTAAGGGAAAGACGATGACTACTCAGGCAAAACCAACCCTCCGCCTCATCAGGGCCCTCCCATATACCTCCATCTCAAGGCACAAGATCAAAACTCTTTTCCAATCATCTTTCTCTGAGGCAGGGGATTTAAACTTGTGGTGAATATCAACCAATCACATAGTGAGAACTTGTGTTTGGTTTTGGCAACTTGAGCCCTAGGGCTTGTTAGAGAGAAGATTCTCTTTCAGGATATACTTAGAAGTCTTTTTTTATTTTATTTTATTTTATTTTTTTGAGACAGGGTTTCCTCTGTGTAGCCCTGGCTGTCCTGGAACTCACTTTGTAGACCAGGCTGGCCTTGAATTTAGAAATCCCCCTGCCTCTGCCTCCCAAGTGCTGGAATTAAAGGCGTGCGCCACCAGACTTACTTAGAAGTCTTTACCTAGTTTGTGCACATCTGGAGCTGGGGAATCTCATCTTTGAGACCTTTCTTTTCCTTTGATACTTTAAAGATGCTAGAATTAACTAGCAAGTATCATTATCTACTTGTTTTTCTAGAGATGTTGAAAAGTTTTCTATAGATAGTCAATAGATTCCTTGAATCTAACAAGAAATGAATCAGAAATATCAAATTTACTCATCTTGTACAGTTTGGTTTTTTAAAAAATATAGATTTATTTTATGTATGTATGCATGCATGCATGCATGTATGTATGTGTGTGTATCTTCATGCATGTATATGCACCACTTATATGTCTAGTGCCTGAGTTGACCGGAAGAGGGCAATAGATCCCCAGGAACTAGAGTTACAGGGAGTTATGAACTGCCATGTTGGTGTTGGGAATTGAACCTGGGTCCTCTGTAAGAACAGCAATCACCCTTAACCACTGAGCCAGCTCTTCAGTCCATCTTGCATGGTAATTTAAACAGGTCACAGTATCTACTAGAGGAGTCTTTAGCTTAGTCGAATTGGTACCACAATCTAAATTAGGCAGGGCTATCTAGAAGGAATGAACCAATATAATGAATATATATTATAACAAAAAAATTTAAAAAATTTTGGCTTACAGACATGTCAACCCTGTTGCTCATAGATGACATGGGCCCAAGGATAGCTAGATAGCTATGAATGCAGACCAGAAAAATATTGTAAACTTACTTAAAACATTGTGAGATTATTCTCCTCCCGCTTTTTTCCCTTTCCCTTCCTCTTTCTTTCCTCTCCTCCTTTTCCTTTTCCTCCTCCTCCTTCTGGTATTTTGAGACAGTACTCCACTGTGTAATCCTTGATGTCCTGAAACTCAATTTGTACACCAGGCTGGCCTCAAACTCAGAGATCCCCCTGTCTCTAGTGCTGGTGTTAAAGGTGTGTGCCACCACTGCCCTGCTCTTTTTTTGTGCAATTAAAAAAAAAAAACCTCAATATTGCCATTTTAAAATGTGAACTTTGTATATGACAGTTTTGTACAATAATGCCAGTAGGTTAGGTATGCATAGATTTGGAAGGGTAACCCCAAAATGTTCATCTTCATGCTGGGGAGACTGAGACCCTCAGTCTATAAGACTGAATGCCTTAGAAGTTTCAAGATGGCACTTGAGATATTCAGTATGAAAGCCTGAGGGATTCCCAAAGAGCCATCCTGAAGGCTGGAGAAGTCTAGTTCTGATGTCAATGGTGGTGGCATCAATAACAGTTCTTCAGCAGGCAGCAGAGGCAGGCAGCACTGCCTTTGTCTAGGACCTCTTTATATCTGAGATGCTAGATGCTGCCTACCCTTCGTGGAAATGTCCTCTCAGACACATTTCTTCCAGAACCATTCATGCTCACAATCAAGATTAACCATTCAGTCACCATTCTCCCCACGACACAGGCTAGAAACCAGGCCTGGGTTAGCACCTGATTCATTTTGTCTCTTTCTTTGATATCACTGCCACTTATCCACACTGTAGCTCCAGCCTGATCATGGATCCTAGCACATACGTGTTTCATTCCACTTTGTTCCACATGAGGCTGCCAGATTCATCCTCTAGACCACTGTTCAGTGCTCCTCTGGGCTCTCACTGTTCACCGATTAGCTAGGTAGTCAGTGATATCCATGTAGTCCCAGTGACTACAGTTTGCCTTTCCAACCATCCCCCACTCTTTCCTGTACTCTCCCAGTTTCCTCCCACGTTCTTGTTCTTGTGGGTTTTGTGTATATTATTTGTGCTCCCTCTGTCAGGAGCGCCTCTGGTACTTGCAGGATAAGATTTGGGTTGGTTCCTGTTCCCTTATTGATTTCTCCTGGGGGGCATCTGTCCTGTTAATCACCGTGCAAGCTAGTTATATGCCAACTTGGCACAAGCTAGGGTTAGCTGAGAGGAAGGAGCCTCAACTGAGAAAATGCCTCCATAAGATTGGGCTGTAGGCAAGCCTGGAGGGCACTTTCTTAATTAGAGATTGATGGTGGAGAGCCGAGTCCATTGTGGGTGGTCCTGGGTTCTATAAGAAAGAAGGCTGAACAAACCATGAGGAACAAGTCAGTAAGCAGCACCCCTCCATGGCCTCTGCATCAGCTCCTGCCTCCAGGTTCCCGCCATTTTGAGTTCCTGTTCTGGCTTCCTTCAAGGATGGAATACACTGTGGAAGGGAAAGGCAAATAAGGCCTTTCTTCCCTAGATTGGCTTTGGTCATGGAGTTTCATCACAGTAGTAGAAACCCTAAGACAATCACTTGTACATGAAATTTTGTCTAAGCTTCTGATAACCCAACCCAAGGCACTAAAGTAAGAGAGACTTGAATAAAACAGTGGAAAGGCTCGTATGACATCTTCATTATTCTAAAGGCAGAATGTAATGTTGTAGTCCTCAATCCTCAACATGTTCCTTCCTCTTCAGGTCAGAGAGGAAGCACCACACATTCCAGCTAGCCCAAGGAAGATAAAGAAAGGAAAGTCCAGTCTGGCATGGTATGCATGCCTTTTAAAAAAATAATTATTTTTTTATTTACATTCCAAATGTTGCCTCCTCCCAATCCCTCCTCCCAGTCACCCCTCCCAGAGTTCTTCACTCCATCTCTCCCACTTTGCCTCTGAGAGGGTGTTACCCACTCCACTACACTCCAGGCATCTCCTTTCCCTGGGCGATCAGGTCTCTACAGGAGTAGGTGTATCTTCCACTGCAGCCAGCCATGACAGTCCTCTACTACATATGTGCTGGGGCCTTGGACCAACTCCTGTATATCCTTTGGCTGGTGGCTTAGTCTCTGGGAGCTCCCAGAGGTGTTGGTTATCCTATGGGGTTGCCACCCCCTTCAGTCCTTCAATCCTTCTCCTAACTTTTCCCTAGGGGTCCCTGACCTCAATCCAATGTTTGGCTGTAAGTACCTGAGTCTGTCTTAGTCAGTTGCTGGTAGGGCCTCTCAGAGGACAGCGTGCTGGGCTCCTATGTCTGCAAGCACAACACGACATCAGTAATAGTGTCAGGGTTTGGATCCCAAGTTGGGCTGGTTGCTGGATGGCCTTTCCTTCAGTTTCTGCCCCCATGCTTTTAATCCCAGCATTGGAGAAGAGAAGCAGGTGGATCTCTGTGAGTTTGAGGTTGGCCATGCCTACAGATCCAGTTCTAGGACAGCCAGGGTTATTATAGTGAAAGCTTGTCTCAAAACAAAACAAAATAGAATAGAATAAAATAATACAAAAATGAAGGGCATGCTTTTCCCATTTAGGAACACTCCAGGAAGTTACACACCCTACTACTCCATAGTTTATCCAGAAATTGGCTATATGGCCATTCCTAGTTGCAAGGGAGGCTGGGAAATATAGGGAAATCTAGCCCTCACAGCTAACAGTTACCAGGTCCTGGGAAGATGACACCTTGCTCCATGATGCCCATGGCTATCCGGGGCAAGGAAGGCTCTCTGTTTTGTCTTAATCATCTTTATAGTGACAATTTTGGCATTATAGCTTCTTTTAAAAATCACAGTGAAATATTATGAGACTATGTTTTTATTTTAATCCCAGGTGTGGGGTATGGAACTGCCTCAGATTGTCCACAGCAGCTGACTATGATTTGCCTCGCGCTCTAGCAGGGGCGTGATTTTGTCTATGGCAGATAGTTTCTGTGATTGTGTGACATTTGTAATTCTGGGGACTTTTCAGAGGGTGTATAAATGCTAGGGCCTGGAGAGATGGGGTGAGTTGTTGGTTAGTGGTTGGTTGGTGTTGGCCAAGGCTTCTTAAATAGTCACGCACAAAGAAGAAACAACAAGAAGAAATTAGATATCCTGACGGCAAAGATCAAACTTGCCCCAAGGAACTCAACACCTTTAGTCAGCAGGAAGCAGTCTAACGATAACATTGCCCCCTTTCCTTTTTGTCAGTTTTTTCTCTCCTATCTGCCATTAGGGGGTTGACAAGGTGGAGAAGGGGGAAAGAAAGGAGAGCTCACTAAGTAGTGAACGCCAGCTACACATCTTCATGTGTATTTTCCCTAGAGCTGTGAGCTTTTTCAGAGTAGAGGGTGAGTCCCAAGGAATTTCTGATTTGAAACGTGAACTCTGCCAACCTCCATTATCTGGGAATGTTGGGTCAGAGTCTGACCAACCTGGCACAAAGATAGGCTTTCTCTTTAAGCCAGTTATATGGCATTTTACAAACACTTATCAGTGCTCTCTGTCACCCAGGCATTATTACCAACGCTGGGAAACATTGAGGGCAATACAATGAGGACCGCTCTTGTAACGAATGTAAAACATGCTGACTGAAAGCATGGGCTCTAGGCTGGGGATGTTGCCCAGTGTTGGATTAAGTTACACTTTAAAAAGTATCAATGTATGTGAGTGCTTTTGCCTGCACGGATGTCTGTGCATGCCATGTGTGCGCTGTGCGCTTGGAGGCTAGAGAGGGCACTGGACCCTTTCAAACTGGAGTTACAGTTAGTTGTGGACTACCATGTAGATGCTTGGAAGTGAACCTAGGTTCTCCTTCAGAGCAACAAGTGCTCTTAACTGCTGAGCTTTCTTTCCAATCTGTCCCTCTGGCCTTGAATGCAGCATTTCAGGACTGTAGTGACAACTGCATGAATTTACACATGAGAAGTACTTCGAACAGTGACGGTCTCAAAATAGGAGCTAAACAGCATTAGTTATTATTGTTAACCTATAAGAGTTTCGTTCTTGCAGGAGAGGGACTAACAAATAAGTGGAAGGGAAACAGACAATGATAATTACAGATCGAGGCAGGAGAGGGTTCTGTGGAAGTACTGCCACATACCCCGTGGTTCAGGAAACAGTGGGCACCGAGAGGTAGGGGAGGCAGGCCTGAGCTGGCAGGCAGGGACGGTGGGAGGTAGGGGCAGTGTCTACAGGTTGGTAGAGAAATCTTGCCAGGCTTTGTAAATAACATTTACATTTGATTGAGGGTAGGGATGTGTTTGAACAGGCATTGGTTGCAGAGGAAGGGAGACTGACTTAGACCTGAAGGTGGACTGGTGTGTGTGTGTGTGTTGTCTGCAGAGGTTGGAAGACAACTTTCGGAGTTAGCTTTTACTTTCTTCCCTGAGTACTAGGGATGAACTCAGGTAGTCTGGGTGGCTTTTGCTTTTACCCACTGGCCGTCTTGCCAGCCCTCACAGTACCTGCTCTTCACCAGTATATGAAAACCACAAGAAATGATGTTTACAAAGTGCTTAAAATAACCGCTAGCAAACACAGAGAGCCATAGCATTGCTTCAGACATGCAGAAGTCATTAAGGTCCAATTGTAGTGAGCCGTATGCAAGGAGAGTGGTTTACCCGAGTCAGCGACGATTGTGAACTGGGAAGGACATGGAGAGAGGAGGGAAAGGAAGGGAAGGAAGGGTAGGAAAGAGAGTAGAAGGAGGAAAGAAGGAAGGAAGCAAGGAAGGAAGGGAGGGAGGGAAGGAGGGAAGGGAAAAGGGAGATTGTCCCCTTTGGGACACTGGGTAGATTTGCTTCCCTTTACCTAGTCTTTTGTAGGAAGCAGAAGAAGAGGGAACATGGTCCAATTCATTCCTAATTTATTTTATAAGACTAGTTTTCCTCTGCTATGAAAATCAAACATAGAGTTAGAAAAAAAAATCCAGGAAAAAAAATACCACTACAGCCCAAGATTTCAAACAGAAAATCCTCAAGGTGCTGGCAATTAGGATTCAGCAACACATAAGAACCGTCAGGAGGCATGGCCACCGGAGAACACAGTGCGTATTCAGCAGCCAACTGTCCATCTAGGTGGGTTACCACTCTCTTACGCTTTCTTTTGAAATTTATATTTTAATTAAGAAATTAAAACCTGGGCTGGAGAGATAGTGGTCAAGAGCTCTGACTGCTCTTCCAGAGGTCCTGAGTTCAATTCCCAGCAACCACAGGGTGGCTCACCACCATCTTTAATGAGATCTGATGCCCTCTTCTGGTGTGTTTGAAGACAGCTACAGTGTACTCATCAATATAAAAAAAAATCTTTAAAAAATATATTTAAAAAAACAAATTAAAACCTTACTATAAAACACTGCAAAAAAAAAAAAAAGAAAAAAGAAAAAAGAAAAGAAAAAAGAAAAAATACACACTAAAATTTGCCAGACCCTAAAAAAACAAACAAACAAAAAACAAAAAACAAAACCGATACAAGTCAATGAACTTCTATTCAGTTAGAAGGCAGGTGGCGGGACACGGCTGGAGTCTGCTTGAGGGTATTTCCCACAGGCTGGAACTGGTGTTGTTGATGTCAGACAAGGACTCTCAGCTGCTCAGCCATCGGTCCTGCTGGGTTTTCTTTTAAATATCCTAGAGTCTCCTGTGCTCAGTTTGTGCTGTTGTGTGTTGTATGATGTGTGGGGAGGTTGCCTCAGTCAACTATCCTAGGGTTGGGAGCACAGGAGGGCACAGGAGGAAGTAGGAGGGTAGGAGGGGCCCAAGAACTGGAGGGGAGTTCTGTGGACCTGCTGTGAATTGTGAAACGGACCCCTGCTGCTGAATCTTAGAAAAATAATTAATGACTAGGCAAGCAAAGAGCTATTGAGTCACTAGGTAGGATCAACCGAGAACAGGGCTCCGGGAAGTCAGGGAAGCCGCCAGACTCCTAAGGTCTTTGGTTGTGGCCTGGGAAGCCATGTTGTCAATCCTCACTTTAATTAACCTGTCATTTTCTAGATCCTAGGCTGTGCTCACCTGGTGTGGCCTAGGGAGGGTGGAGTGGGCCTGGCCGCTCCTTAGTTAAGACATGGAAACCCAGAGGGGAGCTTGGGAGCGTTTTCCCATGGGGTGTGGGAAGCGTGGCTGCATGGGAGCCTGAGCTCAGGGACTTTCCCAGGGACAGAAACTGGCATTATTGATGTGAGATAAAGATTCTCAGAGGCCTAGTCGTCAGTCCTGCACTGCGTAGAGTCGTCCAAGCAGTCATGCATCTGTGGGGAGCTGGAGGAGCACAGGTATAGGGGCGTGGGCTCAGCCAGTCCCAGGTGGGCAGGAGAAGTTGCAAGATTGTGTCCTCTCCTTTGACCTTTTGTTGGGGACAGAATACATCATTCTATCTCAGCCTCACCCCCGTGGCCTAGAGGGTGTGATGACCAGGATGGACCACACAAGGGTGTCTAGAACTAGGTCTCTCCAGGATCTGGCATATGACGACAAGTGTTAGGGTGAGCTGTGTCACGTCAGGGAGGAGAACGGAGAGATGACTTTTGTGAGGGATCAATTGGCTGGCATGCTCCAGGCACCCTGCAGTGTGCCTCACCACACCTCGCTGGTTGGCACTGCCACCTCCATCTGACAGTAGAGCAAACACACGTGCTGAGAGTCCCGGCGTTCTCACTGAGTGACAGCTGTGCTAAGTCTAGTTCTGTGGGCCTTGTCATAGTAGGTCTGGCTAAGCCTTTCTGACCAGGCTTTGACAGCTAACCCAGATGCTTCCTGATGTATCCCCTGGCTAAAGTCAGCTCTTCCTCTGCTCCCCCCCCCCACCCTTTCCCCCCTGTATCCACAAATCACAGGCGAATGATCACTGCTTATTTCACTCAGTGTAGGAAGATTACCCTTAATTAAAAGATTGTTTTCATGGCTGGTCTTTTGTTTTCAGAGGCAGAGTGCTTGCTTAACTTAGCTGAGGCCCTGGGTTTGATCTCAGTGATCTAACACTGAGAAAGTTTTTTTTTTCCCTTATATTTTAGTCAAAGATACAGAATACAAGAGCATTTTCTGCATATGTATGTGTGTAGAACATGTTGATAGTTGGTAGTGTCTTCCTCAATGGCTGTCCACCTTATATACTGAGATACAGTCTCTCTCATTTGAACTCAGAGCTGGCCAATGTAGTTAGCTCAGCTGGCCAGATTGCTCCAGGGCACGCTCCTGAGCACAGGTGGGTCGCCACACCAGCCTGGCATTTACACAGGTGCCAGGGGTCTGAAGCTCTGATCTCATGATCTGTGGCAAGCATTTTACCCTTTGAGCATTTTCATCTGTCTATCTATGTCTGTCTGTCTGTCTATCTATCTATCTATCTATCTATCATCTATCATCTATGTCTATCTATCTATGTCTATCTATCTATCTATCTATCTGTCTGTCTGTCTATCTATCTATTATCTATCATCTATGTCTATCTATCTATTATCTATCTTTCTATCTATCTATCTATCACCATCTATGTCTATCTATCTATCTACTATCTATCATCTATCACCTGTCTATCCATCTATCATCTATCATCTATCTATCTACTATCTATCTATGTCTATCTATCTACTATCTATGTCTATTTATCTATCTATCATCTATCTATCTATCTATCATCTATCTATCTATCTTTCTATCATCTATCATCTATCATCTGTCTATCCATCTATCTATCTATCTATCTATCTATCTGTCTGTCTATCTATCTTTCTATCATCTATCATCTATCTATCATCTATCTATCTATCTATCTATCTATCTATCTATCTATCTATCATATGTCTATATCTATCTAAAATATTAGAAAGAGATCATTTAGGGACTAAAGAGATGGCTCAGAGGAGAAAACACTTCACTTCTCTTCTAGAGAACCCAACTTTGGTTCTTAGAATCCATGTCAGGGAGCTTACAACCTCCTATAATTTCATTTTCAGGGGATCACATGTTTCTCTTCTGTCTTCTGTAGGAATCTCCACACATGGTATACACACAGAGAGACACATACATATACATAAATAAAATAAGTCTTAAAAAGAAAAAAAAAGAAACCATCCAAGTGTGCATTAGTGGAGACATAGTCAAATATACCAGGACAGGGTTCTTAACCTTTTTTGGTCTCAGGGACCATACATATTCTCTTTTAAATTTATTTTTATTATTTTAAGTTATGTGGAGGGAGGTGTGTGTTTGAATGTGTATATGTGCATGTGAGTGTACAGGTGCCTGCGGAGCTCAGAGGCACCGAGTCCCGTGGAGCTAGAGTTCTAAACGGTCGTGAGCCGCCTCACATGGGTGCTGGAAACAAAACTTAGGCATCCTGGACAAACAGCAGGTGCTTTCAACCTCTACCCAGCTCCGTGTTTGTTCTTAAAAATCATCAAGCATTCCAGGGTGCTTTTGTTCATTTCGGTTCTATCAATCAACATTTCCTGTAATAGGACTTAAAAGCTGAGGAATTTAAAAGGTTGTTCAATAAAAACAATATACTTGTTGCATTTATGCTCACATAAATAAGATTTTAAATGAGAAATAGTTATGTACTGTAAATGGAAGAGCTAGAAGAGAGCTGTGTGGGACCCAGTGCAGCATGCGAGGTCATCCTCTGCCCACGTGCTCAGGCTGCTGCCTTCTTTCCACTTTTCACTATAAGTCAGGCTCTCAGGTCTTCTGCGAAGGCAGCCAGTGCTCTTAGCCACTGAGCCGGCACTCCAGCCCCACAGTCTATTGTTCTAGTGGGAGAACCAGATAGGAGAGTGTATGGTCTCATACAAAGAGAGGAGTGTTAACTTTTTCAGTTATACATCTTAAAAAGTACATATTAATTATACCCAGCGGTGAGTTTCATTATGACATTTCATGCAGGTATATAATGCTTTTTGATCACAGTCACCTTCCATTTCTCTCTTATCCCCTTTCAGCTGAGTCCCTGACTCTTTATCATGAGTCACCCTTTAACCGCATGTCTTATTTTATATTATGATGACCTAATGAGTTTTATCTGAGCTGCTTATGACAGCATGGGTGAAAGGTTATTTACAGGGATACCTTACCAGTAGCTACACCACTGAAGAAAGTGCCCCTCACCCCAGCAACTCTTAAACTGTCTTTAGATCCTCAGAGAGATCTTGGACTTTGTGAGCCCCTCCCCTTAGCTACTACTAACATTCTATAAGTCCTCAGAGGGAGAGCAAGGTCCTTATGACCCCCTCCCTCCTTCATGACAAGGTGCTGATGGGCTCACAACTGTTCTGAGCTGGACAACACACCACCTCACCCTCTGGCTTACAGTCTCTACCCTCTCTCCAGTGGTATTTCCTGAGGCTTGGAGGAGGTGAGATAGATGTCCCACTTACGCCTGAGAATTCCACAGTCACGAACTCTCAGCGTTGGATCAGTTATGAGGCTCTGCAGTTACTGCTGCCCACGGCAAAAAATAAGCTTCACTATTGAAATTATTTACAGGGCAATTTGGTGGGTACATTATATCAACTTAGCAAAACAACGGCCCTAGCTTCCCCATCTGGGCCTATGACTTCCTCAACCATGGGCTTTTGATAAGGTTAGAGTATTAGACCTGAATTTTCTCTTGTAAAGTGAGCCTAAATTTAAAGCAGAAAGTGGTTGGCTGTTGGTCCCGTCACAGATTTGCCACGATTGCACCAGGGACACATCTTGTCTGGTAGGTCAGTATTGTTGGACATAAGGTCCTTAGCTAAGTCAACTGTCCAGCCTTATAAGACCAAGCCACCAGGGAAGGACTTCTCAGTATACGTCTACCTTTATTTTTACCATGTCCTGTGTCCAGAGGATGTGACTACCATCTAGGTCTGATGGGCGGCACATGAGTGCTGCTTGACGCCATGCCAAAGCTTGGCCGCTGGTAGTTTTGAAAGGGTTGGTTGCAATGTGGAATCTGAAAAAATATTAACGAATATGTTTCAGTCCCATTATCTTAAAGTGCTATTGGTCTGTCAAACCTTTTGAGTGCGTTCATATTTCATATACACATGATTCTGTAGCATCACACACTGGTCGTCTGGAAGTTTGTTTCACTGTGCCTGTTCATATATACAGGTCTATATGTTGATAAGTTTCATCGTGCAATGTCCACATTAAAAAAAACATTCATTTCATATTGATCTCATTAGCACACTCAGTGTCATAAAGTTGTAAAAATGTTCACATCTTATATTTTTGCTGGAAAGTTCAGATATTTCCACTGACAGGCACAGTTGTAACTATTTTACTTGAAGTGACATTCTCTGATTTTCTGGGAGAATGTCTGCCAAATACCCAAATCTGAACAATCATAGTTTGACACTCTTTCCAACGAAACTAGTATTATGTGAACAAACATGGTAGTTCGGCCCACATTACAAGTAATTGCGAATAATTTCTTGAGATATCCATTGTTCATCAGCATGCAGTAGACTCATGATGTGTAAGTCCTGTTTCTTCACAAAGATTGTTAAAAAAAGATGTGCTCTCAAGAATCACAGGCACAGAAATAATCTACAAAGCTTCCACTTGACTGTAAGCACGTGACAGGAAGAAAGGGATAACCGTGAGGACAGTGTTCTGTCCCCGCCTTGTGTTCTAAGTACTGACAGCTTTACCTACGATGGCTTTTGGGTCACCAGTGGGAATATCAACACTATTGTTCAAGGATGCAAACCAAAAACATTGGTCAAAATGAGAGAGAGAACATAAAACACATGTCCACACAACTTCAGCACCACCTGTGTGTGATACCAAGCAACCTAAACAAGACCTGCCTGATGACAAGGTGCCGTCATGGCGTGGAAGGGGGAAATCTCACAAGGCTCCACTTCTAGTGAAGAGCTACAGGCGAGGAACAACTTTGGAGAGAGAATTAGTCCAGGGATGAGCATCCTGAAAGGTTATACAAGAGGTCAGCCCTAAGCACACACACATATATAAGCAACACTAAATGGTTGTTGCTTATATATATATATATATATATATATATATATATATATATATATATATATATATATATAGAGAGAGAGAGAGAGAGAGAGAGAGGTAGAAAAGATATAAATACAGTACTCATGTATGAAAATCTCAAAATACTTAAATAAAAAGTATTCAGATGAGAGAAGAGGTTATGAGTAGTCCGTGCTGATACTGAGAGGCTACGAGAAAACACGCAGTCCCTGTGCATGAAGCAGATGAGAAGAGAGAGTAATATAGGTTTCATGCTTGCAGCTGTGCCCTTAATTTGACAAGTGACTGCATCATTGCAAAACAGCATTATACTGCCCCAAATCCCATTCACTGACTGCATTCAGCACCATCAGGGATGAGGGAGTCCAAGCGTTGTCATCCTTGAGTCACTGTGGGCTTCTCCAGCTGAGGCGGGGAGATAACTTATCCGGGGAGATGTTCCAGTGACCATTCACTCTCAGCTTGAAAGCTGACAATTTTTAGCTTTCAATGCGTATTGTATCTACATTTGCGATAGCTGATCCAGTTTTCTTTAAAATCTCAATGACTGTCTCAAAACGATGCTGTCACTTGCCCAGACCTATATTCAACGTGCTGTGCTGTGTAAGGCATAATAGCATCCACTGCTGATATCCACATAACCGAGGCAAGCAGAGCTCGTACCTTTGCTTTGTATTTATTTAGTGTTGCAGTTTCTTTGGAGGATATCCCTCCATTCTTCTAGTCAGAGAACTCTCTGAAATGCCAGTTTCATCTTTTCTGTTTGTTCAGATGTAGCGATTCAACTGTGGACTAGAAGCAACAGCTGAACATCTTTCTTAAGCGACTTGTAGGTTCTTACATTCAAGGACTCATAATCATAACGGAATGGTTTTTACAGGTTAGAGTAAAATGTCACACCTTAGAACAATGTCAGTTGAACTTAGAACATTTCTAAGGGTTTGCTTTTCAGAGAACATGAGACTATGCATGCCTGGTTCTAAATGGGATGTCTGTATCACCCCCGCCCCCGGGCTCATCCCAGAACAGAGAGGGAAAGATCTTTTAAGAGCCAGAGGGAGTGGATATTCATGGCGAAACAGCATTTGCCGGACACGTCCTTGTGTTTGCACATATCAGTTATAGCAACCGAGACTTGTGCCGAAGACCAGTTTGGTTAGGATCAAGCCAGCCCAAATCCTGGCATGGGGAGGGGAGGGGCTCATGAGGGCCCACCTTGAGGAGTGTTTGGCAATTGATGGCTTCTGAGGAAGGAGAGCAAGTTTTCTTTAGGCATGTGGCCCTTAAGGGGCTGCCCATGCTCCAGTACACACACACACACACACACACACACACACACACACACACACACACACGCGCACGTGTGTGTGTGTGTGTGTGTGTGTGTGTGTGTGTGTGTGCAGGCAGCCCTAAGTAGACTCAGTGAGTTAAAAAAAGAGAGCGTGTAAAGTTGGAAGGAAAGATGGTGGAGGTGAGGAAATGGAGGTAGATTTGATCAAAACACATTATATGCATACATGAAATTCTCAGACAATGAAAAATATAACTTAAAATTACACAAGAGAAAGTGTGTTTTCCCCCCAGTACTAGGGTTGAGCACAGACTCCTGAAGTCTTAGGCAAGTACTGAGCTACCCCCACTCTCCTCCTTTAAGTTTCACTGGGACACTATGCCTCTGGTTTTCCCAGGCTGGCCTTGAACTTACTATGTAGACCAGGCAGATGTTGAACTTAGATTCACCCTAACTCAGCCTCCCAAGTAGCAGGATGGCAGGCATATGTTATATCTGGTTTAAAGTGCTGAATTTTCTCTGAGATTCCAGTCCACCCAAACCCAGTTTTTCTGTGAGTTTGTTTGTCTGTATTTATGATAGTCCCTCACTGCCCCAGTCAGGCCCATGGCTCCAGAGAGGCTGTGCGTTGGTTGTGCTGGCACAGCAACATGCTAGGCATGAGGGCCATTAGTGTAACCCCAGCACTCAAGAGCTTGAGACAGGAAGCTTATGGGTTCAAGGCCAGCTTGGTTGGGCTACATAGTAAAACCCTACCTCAATTTATTTTTTATTTATTTTTATTTTTTTACTTTTCTTCTGAATAGAGTACACAGTTTATAAGCTGGACTTTTTATTCCAGATCAGTTAATAAGCTTCACCACGGTTCACTAGAAA
The DNA here is from genome assembly GCF_947179515.1 of Apodemus sylvaticus. Taxonomy (NCBI): domain Eukaryota; kingdom Metazoa; phylum Chordata; class Mammalia; order Rodentia; family Muridae; genus Apodemus; species Apodemus sylvaticus. The sequence continues at coordinate 72,606,994 of NC_067479.1, read as the reverse complement.
ACCATCATCAGGAGTATAAACAGTGATGGTCGCTACAAGAAATATAGAATGGAGGCTGGCAAGATGGCTAAGTGGATGTATAGACCTACTAAGTGATGGAGGACGGAGGATTGATTTTACCCTGTAGCCTGAGTTTATCTCCAAAGGTGTTTGTTTGGGTCTGTTTCTGAAATTTTGCTTTTATGACTTAAGTTGTTCACGCATCAGTGCAACAATGTTTTAATTATGGCTGCTTTATTCAAAGCTCTTTATAGTGCAGGGATTTTCTGTTATCTCTTCAATGGCTTTATAATTCTCAAGGCTCCTGTTTTAGCTGTCCATTGCTTCTCAACAAAAGAGCCTGCAGCCCTCAGGCTAGAGAGCGTGGCTCTGACCCGGTGGTTCTGGCTCAGCACTGTCTGGGCTGCCGTGGTCTTCACTAGACAGGGGCTGGGAGAAGTCGGTGGAGAACACTCAGGGCGAGGCTGCCGGGCAACTGCAGTCAGGGGCCCTCTAAGAAGCTGGTGCTCCGACTCTGGCTTGTTTTCCTTTTCACTCGATTTACAGTCCTGGGGTCTCATACTGTCTTGAAAGGCATTGACCCCCGCAATTGCTGTCCTCATCACTAAGTGGTCCTCCTGAGCACACCTCAAGACACAGCGCTTTCTCCATTGGCTCCGCCATGGGGCTTTTCCTGTTGTTCTCAGAAGGCCCGAGCCTCATGCTCACACCGCTCTGCATGTCTTTTATCGGAATCCTCCATTCGCTGCAGTGAACCTACATTTCGAAGCTTAGTGAGGGAAAGGGCGCCCGGCCTCTGCCTTCCTCATCGTGGTGTTTTCGGTACTCCCTGGGACAGCCCGAGTGATTCACGGGCACCAGGAACGCCAGCTATCGATTTGGTTAGTTCCAGAGGTCCGAGCTGGGGAAGAGGAGCCAGTGAGTGGCTTTGCAGCTGCGGCCTGTGGCCTCTTTGTGGCGCTGGTAGAAATGACTGTGGCCTTGTCGCCAGCTCTGCCTCTCTAGCCAGCGGAGCCTGTAGCTGTCTTCCTGCCCATCTTGGCTTCCCCTGTCTGGGGCCTGGAGCCTGTTTGAGTTCTGCGTCTGTTTCTGGTATGACAGCTTGTCAGTGGGTAGAGTCCTTGGGATGGAGGTGTGTGAGCTCCAACTACGTGTTGACAGGTCCAGTGTCTGCCCTCCTCAGCTTGGGTGAGGCCCTTCTCCACATCCCTGAATTATGAATTATAAGTTCCACCCTTATTGGAATTTATTCAGATATAATCAGCAGTCCCAGAAAATCAGCTCCTACGACAGCTGGTGAGGCCAAGCCAACATTTTAACAGTTCAGAGTTGTTGGAATGATGAGGCCTGGACCCACACCTCACGGCTGCACCGGGACAAACGACCCTTGAAACTGAGTCTCCATGCGTTTCACCTTGTGTCCCACTGCTTTCTCTCTGGATTTGTCTGAAGCTGTCTGTTTCTGTTGGTCGGTTGGTCGGTCAAATAAGCCCTCAGGACCGCCCGAGTCACCTCAGCTTCCGGGGAGCAGCTGGGCTGAGAGGGGGAGGAGCCCTCTCAGAGAGCAGAAACCCTAAGCTCTCTACTGATGTTCAGTGTTTTAAGTATTGTGTGCTTCTCATCTTCTCCTTGAATATCTTTTTCTTCCTTCCTGTCTGCCTTCCTTATTTCTGTCCCATTTTTCTCTCTCTTCTTCTTCCTCACCTCTTCAGGACTAAATATTTTGTGACATCGTCTCTCTAAGTTGTTCAGGCTGGCCTTGAATTTACAATTCTCGTGTCTCAGCCTCCAGAGTAGCTAAGATTATAGGCCTGTACTATTAGGACTGGGTTTCTCCCCTAATCTTTCTTTTTTTTTTTCTTTGCCCTTTATTTTTCCCCCCTTTGGCCCTAGCATTGAGGGTCATTTGCCTCTGATTTGGGGCTAGTTTGAAATTATGTCCAGTTGGCTTCTGCCCTCTCAAATCTATGCATCTGAATTAATGGACTTGGACGGGCTTGGAGGCCGCTGGAAGGATCTGCTGTCAGCTTGGCTCCTCCAGGGTAACGCCTTGGAACAGAGAGTGCCTGAGAGCCAGTGAGTGAGGGCCCTCTTGCTTTCTCTCTCTGGACGAAAGGCACAAGGCATGTAAGGAGAACCAAGATCAGACAAGACTCACCTCATCTCTGCAGGCTGTTTGCTTGCAACAGACCTGCTTTTCCAGTCAATGGGCTAGCTTCTCTGTAACACCATCAGGCAAGCTCAGACCAGTAGGCCTGAAATTTCCTGAACCAGGGTGGCTTTACAGACATGTTATAACTCAGGCATTCCAGCAGGGGGTGCTCTGACACATGAAGTGTGAATCCTCTTTTTTTCTTGGGGCTAGTGGAGGAGACTTGATTCTCTGTTCCCTTCCCCTCACTGTGTGGGTTAATCTGTGTTTGTGGCTTGGGGAGAAGAATCCTCCAGAGGGGTATTAGAATATTTAGAGGCCTGTGTTTAGGAAAGGTAGATCAACCAACATCTGAAACCCCCTCAGCCTCTGGAAATAATAAGACTCTAAATGTATTTCGTAGAAAAGAGAAAGGGAACATGCAGAGGAGGGAGGGAGGAAAACTGAGGGGGGGGGCGAACAGGGCAGGTCTGGAACCTACAAAGACCAGTGATAGAAATAAAATATCAAAAGAAGGAAGCCAAGGCTGAGCCTGCCAACATGGAGAGTTTGGCTGCCTTCATGAGAGCATTAGGTACAGACTCGAATTTAATATAAAATGTCTCTCCATTGCCCGAGCACCCATCTACTTATAATTTATAGATATCAACTCTGAACTCAAGGGAATTGGGTTCTGCAAGGGTTGCTAAGGAACAAGAGCAGACGCAGTAGGTAAGGCAGGGGTTGCTTAGTAACCAGGAGTCCCTGGGTGATGGAGTGGCCAGAGCAGGCTTGGAACTGACAAGAATCATTCCCATTGCGGTCCTGCAAGCTCCTTCAGTCTCTGGGCCAGGCACTGCTGGAGTTAAGCTCCCTCTGGTTGCCAGTCCCCAGGGGCCCTGGCTTAACCCTGTTCCCTACCACTCTCCTCTCTCAGCAGGAAGCTAGTCCTCAGTGGTGTGGACCCTCATGTTGAGAGACACAGGAGCTGCTGGGCTGATGTGGGGCTGGCACAGTTGCACCTGGATCAAACGAGAGCTTGTAGAGAGCTCACTGTTCATAGTTTTCTACCTCATGGAGAGCGAGACTCCAAATGGCTGTGCCTGAGACTCCAAGGCCGGATCCTCACCCTGCCTCTGTGTCTGCATGTGTCTGTGGGGACATACCTCTTCCCTCTTCTGGGAGAGACCTCCTGGGGCCATGGCTTGGCTCTATGTGAGGGACGTGCTTCTGAGAGCTTCTCAGCCTGCTTTTAAAGTCACAGACCCTGTCTCTGCCCTCCAGGCATACAGGTGTCCTCACTGTTTCCCCATCTTCCCCTCAGACAAGGGTGTCCGACCTGGCTAGGGAAGCCAGGTTTTCCAAGGGAAAGCTTGGGTTTTCCAAGTCCTGTTTATCTGCAGCTTCCTGCGCCCTCAGCATGAGCCTGACCCTCTTTGTGACTCAGACCTTTGCCAGGGCTCAGGCCCAGAGGGTGAGGTGGAGAACTCCTGTCCCCATCCGCACTCTGCTTCCTAGCTTCTTTTCAGGAAACCCTTTGCAGACTGGCTATAACTGCAAGGATTGTTGTTTGAAATGAAGCCCTGGCATTTTGATTAACTTTACAGTACTGGATATTTATCTATTCCCTCCTGCGGAGCCACTTTCACATGCAACCCAAGAGCGGTTGGTTAGTCCTGTAACAAGTGTGCTGCTCTCTTTCCAGTGGGAACTTCTTGCTTGGCAGGTTGGCATTGTTGTTCATGAGGCTCACTGCTGGCTGAGAGCACTGGAGCCCCCCAACCTCCCCCACACCAGCAGCCTGCATAGTCTTTGGACGCTGCCGTGAAAGCCAGCAAGCACGAAGGAAGCCTCCGGTTCCGTTCCAGCTCTGATTCCTTTCTATCTTGCAGCAAAGATGTGGAAGTGTCTGCAGCAGTAGGGGTGTTTGAAATTAAAGGCAGGGTCTTCCTAGGAGGCCAGCTTAGGTCAGCTGGCATGGAACTTACTCAGCAGACCAGACCAGCCTCAAACTCACAGAAATCTGCCTGCTTCTGCCTCTCAAGCACTGGGTTTAAAGGTGTGTGTCACTGTGCTCAGGCAACAATAAGGTCTTACCGTCTAGTTCCTAATGACTACTGAGAGTACCGGTAATATAGTCTGGAGTGTTTTGGGGGTCTCTGGGGTCTCTCTGACTAACAACTCATAAGCAGATATCCCTGGCACTGAGACATAATCCTAATTAAAAAAGAAAAAACTAAAAAAGCCTAAACAAAAGGAGGCTGTAGACTGTTGGGGATGGTCTGAGTTGGGGTTTTATTTCTGTGAGCAGACACCATGACCAAGGCAAATCTTATAAAGAACAACACTTAACTGCGACTGTCTTACAGGTTCAGAGGTTCGGTCCATTATCGTCATGGCAGGAGCATGGCAGCCTGCAGGCAGACATGGTACAGGAGAAGGAGTTCTAGATCTTGATTTGAAGGCAGCCAGATGGAGACTGTCTTCTGTACAGGGCAAATCTTGAGCATAGGACTTCAAAGTCCACCCCCACAGCGACGAAACTTCCTCCAAGACCACACCCACTCCAACAAGGCTGTGCCTCCTAATAGTGCCACTTTTTATGGGCCAAGTATATTCAAACCACTTCTAGGATCTCATTAATGCTTTGATTTAAACTGACACACAATACCAAATTGCAGCCTAAAATTTCATGTTTATACACACACACACACACACACACACACACACACACACACACAATACCAGATTCATCTGAGAGAGACTTTTCTCTTTTTCTTTCCTTTTCTTTCTTTTTCTCTGTGGAGGGTGGTGAATGCAGAGGACCATTGCAGTTTCACTGTGACTGAGTGCCCCGCCCCAGGTGGTACCACCCTGTCTAAGGCTCAGGGAATATTGTGGAAGAGAGAATACAAGGAATTTAAAAGCCAGGGCGATAAGGAAAAGAGATATAAAATGGTGTTTTTAGAACACGACACAGCCATTGTGACCAGGATCTCACAGCAGCTGTGGTGGCCTGCCCGGTTTCTATACAAGCTAGGGCTTGTTGACAGCCAGTCATGGGTCACCTAGGGGCTGCTAGGATGCCATCCCTGATGACTTTAGCAGAGGGAAAGTCGTTGCCGTCAGTGAACCAAACAGTAGATCCAGCAGGCTACCATGGACAATTCCAAGTCCATGGCCACACAGAGGGTCCTGGTTAAAACAGGTGGTTGATAAAGCAAACAAACAAAGAGCCACGAATGTGGGACAAGGGAGTGTGGTGGGAAGGAAATAGGTGGGAGAAATACAAGGCAGATGGGAATAAGGAGAGCGTACTGCCCTCCAGTAAGAAAACATCAAAGGACAAATTCAGTCAATCAATAAACATGAAAAAGGTTACAAACTACTGAAGTGCATTATATATAACAAGAAGCCCTGCTGGATATTGCTGGACATGACTTTAATCCAAGTCAGGTCAGGTGGTTCTCTGTGAGTTCAAGACCAGCCTGGTCTACATCATGAGTTCCAGACCAGCCAGTACCACATAGTAAGACCTTGTTTAAAAAACAAAACAAAACAAAAACAAAAATCAAAAAACCAATACCCCTATTATATTTCTGTGGAAGTCTTTGAAACAGAGGTAAGTGGTTTTATCTTTTAATTGAGACAGAGTCGTGCTGGTGCAGGGATCTTGACATGAGCTGACATGCTCGGCTACAGATTTGACTTTGGGAAGGGACGTGGGAAGTTTAGTTTTTGAACTTGTCTTGACCTGCTTGAGTTTTAAGATTTACCATGAACTTTGAAAACGTTGTTTCTGCAGTTTCATCCTCCTAACCCTGCCTCTCATTTACCCCGGAAGCACCCCTGACCTTTGGAGTAGTCTAGAGTTCTAACATGTGTTTGCATTATTACATGACAGGATTGCTTTATCTGTTTGACAAACTTGTATAATTACATTTGCATTCAAATTAGGTTTTCCTCACTGGGTATCTTTTTAAGAGGTGTTTTTGTTGTGCAGTATATTTTCTGAGCATTATTTTTCACTGCCATGTAGTATTTCACTGTACAAATGTAACAAAACTGACTTCTTTTACCACCAATGAGCACATACACTTGTCTTCACTTCTGGGCTTTGACAAAGAATGTGGCTGAGAAGACACAAGGGTTTGTCACACAAGCACTGCTCCGTTTTGCAGGGCATGAAATCCTCCTGTAGCCAGAGATCTATTTTTACCGTCTCTGTACAGTGCCAGACCATTTTCCAAAATGATTGTATATTTACCCTCTGTCTAGAACTGAATGAGGGTTTCCTTTGTTTTTGCTTTTCGACTAGGCACAGTTAATTATGATCATTAATTAGTAAGGTGTGGTGGCACATACCTCTAATCCTAGCCCTCAGAGGAGGCAGGGGGACCAGGCTGGGAGTGGGGAATTTCAGTGCTGCACAAAAAAACCCAGGAGCAAATCAAAAGAAAAGGGTGTGTCATGCTCTCCAACCGAGCCAGCAAGTAGCAGCACTCTGCCAAGATGGCCCCTGTGTGACTCATTCTCATTTCATTGGTGGGACCTTGATTTCACAATCTGAATGATTGGTTAATCATCAAAAAGGGGAAGAAGGTAAGTTCAGGAAATAAGGGCCTTAGTTAGGCTGAGTACCTTTGGTAGAAAACAAAACAAAACAAAACAAAACAAAACAAAACAAAACAAAACATTCAATAACATTTCTTGCAACTATAAATTTGAGGTGAGATGTACTTTGTACCAAATTCCTTGTTAGACATGGTTACCCAGGGCCCCCCCCCCCACCTCGAGCCCATGCCCCTCTCTCACACCTTGCTAAGTGGGAAGCAAGAAAACACTAGTGCAATAGTTTTTTTGTTGCTGTTCAGAACCCTCATTGCTTTGTGATGCTCCATGGGGTGGGGGTGGGGGTGGGGGTAGGAGATATCAGAGCAGGCCTGGTGCCCAGTGAAGTGTCTTGATATCTACTGCCCAGTCTGGGAGGCAGGGGCGGGCTGATTTCTGTGAGTTCTAGGGTAGCCAGAGCTACATAGATCCTGTCACAAAAAAAATCAATAAGGTTGGCGAGATGGCTTTGCCAACTGCCTGCTCTTAAAGTAGAATGAGGTGGAAAAGACCAATCATTAGACGCTGATTCACTGATTTATTTAGTGACTTACTTAAAGCACTGTTTGCACTGCCTATTGCCAAGATGACTTCACCCAATACCTGGAACAGAATGACCTGGAGAAATGGCTGAACTCATGGGTCGTTGCCCTTAGCAACCTGCTGACTGCCACGTAAGCATCTGTAAAGTCTCACTGGCTTTCCTGGCCTTACCTTGTAGTTTTACAGCTATAAAACAAGAGAATGGAAACGGATCCATGAGCCAGGCCTCCCAGGAACTGTCCTGTCTTTGGCCCACCCATAACATCTCTTTTCTTCTACCATCATGGGTGTAGAATGCATACTTCAGAAACATCCCCTTGACACTCTGCTAGAGGATCCTGGCTTGAGTCCCAACACCTACGTGGCAGCTCACAATCATCTGTATCTCCAGTTCCATGGAATCTGGTGCCCTTTTCTGGTCTTCCCAGGCACCAGGCACACAAGTGGTACACAAACATACATGCAGGCAAAGCACTCACACACATAAAAATAAATAGGTATTACCCAGTGTCTGGCACCATCTAGGAGCTCAGTGACGGCAGGTGGGGAGAAGTTTCTTGGTCTGCTGAGTGTCAGGTCTGATTACCAGTGTAGGAGCTGTAACAAGCCTGGGGGCTCTACCAAGTCAGGCTTGCCCACCCACCTTCAGTAAGCCAATTAGACGGACCAGATTAATAGTGAAAGGCAGAAAAGTAGCTTAATTCAGTGAGGCCACACTAGGGAGAAGAACAAAGAGCTCTAGTTAGCAAGTCCCCACCAGTCCATCTGCAGCATCCTTCAGGAGGGTAAGGTCCAGGCAGCAGAATTAGGGGGCCAATCCTGGCACAGCCCACCCACTACCCTTGTCTCATTCCAGCCTCTCTTGAAAGGTTGCTGGACAAATCTTTCCTAGGAGACCATCTCCTCTTCCAATTGCCTTCAGGCCATGCCCCTCCCTCCCCAGCCTGGGCTGCTGGGAGATTTCAATTTCGTGGAGTGTTTTGTTTCAACAGTCTGAGTGATGAGGGAGAGGGCAGGTGTCTCTTGAGTATAGCCCTGGTTCGGTCCAGGGATGCAGCCTCATACCATTTCATTTTTGTTTGTCATGGTTCTTAGATGTTCTTCCACTGAGTTGTAGCCCCAGGTTTCCTACCTTCAGAGCCCACTTCCCACTCCTGATTTAATTTTGAGACAGTGCCTTACTAAATTATCCATGCCAGCCATGAACTCGTGGTCCTCCTACCTTGGCCACTCCAGTAACTGAGGTTCCAGGTCTGCACCGCCTGACCCACCGGACCACAGACTGTTTATTGGTGTGCATCACCATCCGCAGTACTGGCTTTTGCAAAGTACTTTCTTACAAGTCTTCCATGTACTGTACTATGACCACGTTTGTCCATCTGTTGCCTCTTGTCTTTCCTCTCCTCTCCACATTCTGCTGCTCCATTTTCTCCCGGGCTCTTCTGTTCTATTTCGTTTTTTATGTATACACATGCGATTTTATGTATCTGTATAAAATCTAGGGTGTACAAATGAAAGAAAATGTAATAGAGCCGGGCGTGGTGGTCCTGTTGATCCCAGCACTTGGGAAGCAGAAGCAGAGGGAAATCTGAATTTGAGGCCAGCCTCAACTCAAAATCAAGTTCCAGGATAGTCAGTGCTACACAGAGACCTGTTCTGAGAAGCTGAAAAGAGAAAAAGAAAAAGAAAAGAAAAAAAGAAAACACTATGTTTATTTTTCTGAGATCGGTTCAATTCACTGTGGAGAGCCTTTTTGGGTGCCGTGCTGCCTGGCAGTATCCTGACATTGACCAAGGACAAGGGCTCAAGCAGGAATCTGACTTTAGGGCATACTAGGGAAGTAGGCTACGGCAGAAGCAAGCTTCAAGCAAGATTCTGGACTTGGACAAGGAAGTAGGTTCAGGTATTTTGCCCATCCTTACACACCCTTGGAAACAACTGTCACTGAAGGGATGTGGGACTTTGCTCACTGCCTTGTCAATTTTGTGTTTACTGTCTTGCTTATTCCTCATTGTACTACTATTGACCTTCATTCTTGCATGCAATCAAATCATTAAATTGGTATAAAAAATGGATTGAGAATTATTAAGCCCGCCCTCAGTCTCAGAATTGACTGGGGTCATGCTGCAGTTTTGTTTAATTGTCTCTTTCTTTTCAATCCTCACTCCTGCACTGGAAAACCTGTTGACTGACTGAGCGGGCTTGGTCAATTCACTTAAACAGTAATCCAGCCACATCCTCTTTCCTGCAAATATTTCATTCTTTGTGACCAGGTGTAACTCCACTGTGCGAAAGGACTGCATTTTCTTTATCCACCCCTTGGCTGATGGTCCGTGACTTGGCTATAGTGATGTAGCAGACATGGGTGTGCTTGCCATCTCTGATTTTTTTTAAAAAAGATTTATTTATTTATTATATGTAAGTACACCATAGCTGTCTTCAGACACCCCAGAAGAGGGCATCAGATCCCATTACGGATAGTTGTGAGCCATCATGTGATTGCTGGGATTTGAACTCAGGACCTTCGGAAGAGCAGTCAGTGCTCTTAACTGCTGAGCCATCTCTCCAGCCCCCATCTCTGATTTACTGACACTGAGTCCTCAGGTTGAACACTCAGCCATGGTCGGTCTAGCTGCTGACTGTACAGGATTGTTCTTGCTAGTTTAAGGAAACTCCACCTCCTGATTTCCACTGTGGGAGTGCTAGTTTATGTTCCCACCCACTGTGCACTGTGTAAGTGCCTCCCCATACCCTCCCCATTTCCCCCCATTCTCATCAACACTTGCCATTTCCTTAGTGATAGCCATTCTGACGTGAGTGTAATGGACTCTCTGTGTTGTCCTGGTTAACATTTCTTTGGTGGCTAATAGATCCCATTTTGCTAGGCTCTAGACTCCACTAAGAAAGACACACCTTGAGGTAGGTCTGTAAGGATACTTCAGAAAAGGACTAACCCTGACTCCAGTTGGATGTCAGAGAAGGGAGAGGAAAAGAGGTTTGGGGACAAGATAGCCCTTCCTACAGGAGGTTTATGAAGAGAGTTATTAATGTTGCAGACAGCACAATGGGGATCCAAAGCAAGAGAGAGTTTCAGTTCAACCAGACAAAATGGAGGAGGAATCCAGACATCACGAAGCAGCAGGCTTAGCTAATATGTGACCTGTGTATGTTCATGCAGTCAGGTTGCATCTGGTTTCTGGGTAGCAGAGGTGGGGATGGTTTTGTCTGTCAGCTTTTTGTATTAGTATCAGAGGTGGGGGTTGGGGGATGGACACAGACCACAGGGGGTTGTGGTTGGAGCTGTCAGCTGACCATGGAAGCTGTGTCGTCATAGGCCCAGCCCTTTCCATTGTAAGAAACAGAGCTTTCATAGAAATGGGATAGGAGCCCATGCTTCCGTCACTGATGGACATCAACATCAGTCTGCTCCTGTTGAACTGGGGTGTCACTGGGTCAGTCCCCCATAGTCAGGTGCTGGTCTCTGGGTTGGGGGCTGGTAACTGGGTTTATGTGTCAGATGGATATTGTCCACATGTTGTAAGAGTGTTGGAATTGGGTCTGTTGAATTCTGGACATGATGGACTGCTTATGTTTATTGGGAATAATGGATGGAGGCAACGAGGAGTCAAAAGAACAGGCTTTATCAGAAGAAGGGATGCTCTTAAGACCACGATTTAAATGTATTTGTGCCTTAAGGAACTTTTAAAAATTTATTTACCTTTATTTTATATGCAATTTTTGGTTTGTTTTTGCCTGCATGTATGTCTGTGTCAGGGTGTCAAATCTTGAAGTTACAGTTGTGAGCTGCCACGTGGGTGCTGGGATTTGAACCCAGGTACTCCCACAAGAGTATTCAGTGCCCTTAACCACTGAGTCACTTCTCTAACCCTTTTCAGGATATTTTTGATAACTCAGTAATTATATGCTAGGCTAGAGGAGGCTGGTGGGAGGCACCAGAGAGTAAAGATGCTTTTCCAGTAGGGCTGCTAAAGATGCTCTGTGGTTAATCCCAAATAATTGATGATGTTTCCTCTAAAAAGATGGATTGGCTAGGGCTGGCAGACAGGTGTATTTGTTTTTTTCATCCAGAGTCCCTTTACTACATACACAGGAAAATTTGTTGTTTTACTCAGGTTAAATATTTGTACAGCAAGCAGCCTGGCTGGCCAATTTGTGACTGGACCACAAGTTCAGTGGTGTTCTGCCATTGGCTGGCAGAAGATCGGAAAGACTGCTTCTGTGTGTTTTTCCAAATGCTGGATGTGTGTTGCTTCTGTGTCGAGTTGGAGGCGCATAGCCAGCAAAGGTGGGTGATATTTAAGAGGGAAATAGCTTAATTGTCCAGGTCATAAGCAATGGGATGTTGAAACGTTATAATTCAGAAGGGAATAGAAGGATCAAAAAGAAAATGTTTAGGACACTCTTGATGGTAAAAAGCACAGGGAGGCTCTGCTAACATGAGCCGGATACATAAAAGAATGATTTCACCCCGGAGAGAGTAAACAGGCTCTCAGGAATTATCTAGTACAAGATACGGCTGCCCTGGAAGACTGCCGCCCAGAGCAGAGGTGTCTCAGAGCATCCGGGTGAAATGCTGCTTCTCTGATTGGTTGAGGAGTCATCGGGAGAGACATTTCAGATATTTTATTGGTTTCCAGTCATCTGAGGCTAACTGCAGGACTCTTCTGGCACCGGAGTTCCTGCCACAGGGCTGTGGCGTCACACAGTGGCATGGCCAATGATCGACTGTTTTAAGTAGCTGAGACAGCCCATGAGAGCTTTGGCTGTGGACCTGCAATGCTCGCTACAGTTGCTGACGCCAATCACCCAAGTTCTCAGAACACAGGTCGCTTTTATTCTGGGAACTTTAGAGTTCCCCTACTGGTCAAACTCCACAGTTCGTGTGTGCAGTAAAGAGCATCTCATGTTCCCTACTGCCGGGAAAAGCTTATTCCCAGGATCTCAGACAGATGAGGCCAAACAGGCCAGAAATCAGTTATCAGCGGAGAAAACTGGTTGGCACTTCATTAAGGAAGGAATCCATGAATCGAGCCAAATCTGAGTCACCATGATTGGGTCTGGTTTTTATCTTGAATCCTCTGTATATAAAATAATACGTGCATGTCACATGTAACAGGAGGATTATCCTTAAAATAATCAAGAACACAGTGTGGCTAAATAAATCAAGGCAGCAGATGAAGGAAAAGGTACTTTTCTTCTTTTAAGCTTATTTACGTTATGTATGTGAGCACTCGGTCGTTGTCATTAGACACACAGGCACCAGATCCTGTTACAGATGGTTGTGAGCCATCACATGGTTGGTAGGAATTGAACTCAGGACGTCTGGAAGAGCAGTCAGTGCTCTTAACCACCTCTCCAGCCCTGAGAAGAAGGTATTTTAAAGTTGGGTAAAAAGAGTTAACCTCAAACTTTGAGTGTTTCCAGAAGAAATGGAGTTAGTTACTTTAAGTTTGTCAGAAGTCTGGGTATATTGTGAGACTTCTTAGAACATTTAATTTAGTTGTAGCTTAATATCATAGCAACATAGTGATACAATTTGTTGGACCCAATTAATATTTTCTCTTACTAGGAAAATCTTTGTTTAATACTTTAAATATAGGCTGGAGAGATGGCTCAGTGTTTAAGAGCACTGACTGTAATTCCAGAGGTCCTGAGTTCAATTCCCAGCAACCACATGGTGGCTCACAACCATCTGTGATGGGATCGGATGCCTTCTTCTGGTATGTCTGAAGGCAGCTACAATGTCTGCATACATATTAAATAAATTTTAAAAACCTTTAAATATTTGAATTTGAATTAGAAGTGCCACCCAGATGGAGTTCTTTTGGAATTGTTTTGTTTTGTTTGTTTTGTTTTTGGACCGGGGTCTCACTTTGTAGCTCTGGGTATCTTGGAACTCACTATGTAGACTAGGCTGGTCTCGAACTCACAGAGACACTTCTGCCTCTGCCCTGGGAATGCTGGGCTTAAAGGACTGCGCCATCATGCCCAGAACTACTTTTTGGAAAATTTAAAAGAAGGGTTTTTTCCTACTTAAAATTAGAATTTTAATTTTTTTAAAAAAGTACTTATTTATTTTATGTATGTGAGTACACTGTCGCTGTCTATAGGCACACCAGAAGAGGGCATCAGATCCCATTACAGATGGTTGGGAGCCACTATGTGGTTGATGGGAATTGAACTCAGGACCTCTGGAAGAGCAGTCAGTGATCATAACTGCTGAGCCATCTCTCCAGCCCTGAGTTTTAAACTTTTTAAAAATTAAAATGTAATTACATAATTTCCCCCTCTCCCTTCTTCCTTCCAACCTTTCCTGTGGAGCATCCTGCTCCCCTACTGCTGCTCTCCCTTGAATTTTTTGGCCTTAAAAATACATATCAATTAAATATCATATATATGCCTATATACACAAACACAACTTTCTCAGTCAGCTTACCATGATATATATATGACACACATATGATACATCTCTCTCTCTCTCTCTCTCTCTCTCTCTCTCTCTCTCTCTCACTCACACACACACACACACACACACACACACACAATTATTTTAGGACTGATCACTTAGCATTGAATGGCAGTGAGGGTCTCATCCTCTGGGAAGACGCTGGTTCTTTTGCTCTGGCTGTCTGGGTTTGAAGTCAGGGCTGCTTCCTTCCGCCCACCCCACAGAATTTCTCCATCCCTAGTAACATCTCTATTGGTGCTGAGCTTGGTCAGGCACTGTTTAGGCAGCCTTGTTGTTGGAGTATCGTGGGCAATGCTTCCCTGTCGTTTCCACGAGACACATTCTCACTGCAGATTTGCTGGTGCTCTGCCTCTCACAGTCTTTCTGCCCTCCTCTTTCCCTCCATGCTCCCTGAGCCTTAGGTGCAGGAGTTGTGGTGAAAACTAGACTTTTTTTAAAACAGGTCTAGGAAAACAAATAGTTATATAAGAAGCTTAATCACTGTAAGGACTTAATACCATCCCAATTTGTAGCTTCACTAAAGGTAGCATTTTTTTTTTTTTTTTTATCACTTGGGCATTGTGATGACTTATATATGCCTGATCCAGGGAGTAGCACTAATAGGAGGTGTGTCACTGTGGGTGTGGGCTTTAAGACCCTCACCCTAGCTGCCTGGGAGTAGGATTCTCCTAGCAGCCCTCAGATGAAGATGTAGAACTCTCAGCTCCTCCTGCCCCATGTCTGCCTGGATGCTGCCATGCTCCTGCCTTGATAATAGACTGAACCTCTGAACCTGTAAGCCAGTCCCAATTAAATGTTGTCCTTATGACAGTTGCTTTGGTCATAGTGTCTGTTCACAAAAGTAAAACCCTAAGACAGGTATATATACCCAGCAGAGTTCCAAATATCTTGACCAATTTACACAATAGCTGAATATAAGAAGATTCAAGAAATATACAAGTACAGTCCCTTTCCTCTAGGCTGGAAGGAGTCTTGGCTAAGACCTTTTCCCAATTAATTAAACCACCTGCTTTTCTTTATCTTCTGGAAGCTTACTGTGAAAAAACTCTATAAATAATTTTGAATTTTTAGTTACTATGTATAATCACATATATCTTTCCTTAATAAACATGGGTAATGTAATTTTTAAACTTAGTTTAGAAAATATTTATTTATTTTTATATGAGTGAACTGTCTTCACACACATCCAGAAAAGGAAATCAGAGCCCATTGCAGATGGTTGTGAGCCACCATGTGGTTGCTGGGAATTGAACTCAGGACTTCTGGAAGAGCAGCCAGCATTCTTCTTCTTCTTCTTTTTTATTCGATATATTCTTTATTTACATTTCAAATGATTTCCCCTTTCCTTGATTCTCCCCTCCCCGAAAGTTCCATAAGCCCTCTTCCCCCATCCACCCCTTCCCACTTCCTTGTTCTGGTATTGCCCTATACTGCTGCACTGAGCCTTTCCAGAACCAGGGACCACTCCTCCGTTCTTCTTGGACATCATTTGATGTGTGGATTGTGTCTTGGGTATTCCAAGCTTCTAGGCTAATATCCGCTTATCAGTGAGTGCATACCATGAGTGTTCTTTTGAGACTGGGTTACCTTACTTAGGATGATGTTCTCCAGCTCCATCCATTTGTCTAAGAATTTCATGAATTCATTGTTTCTAATGGCTGGGTAGTACTCCATTGTGTATATATACCACATTTTTTGTATCCATTCCTCTGCTGAGGGACATCTGGGTTCTTTCCAGCTTCTGGCTATTATAAATAGGGCTGCTATGAACATAGTGGAGAATGTATCCTTATCCCCTGAGCCATCTCTCTAGCCCTTAAGCTTAGTTTTTATAGAACATTCTGTACTTATTTTATAAGGAGATAATGAATATTTTCCTGAAGGGGCAGATCATAGATTTAGAAAAAGTGATGGGAATATTTTAAGCTAAGAATATAAAAAAAAAACTTTAGTTAATTCAGACAATTATTATACCATTTTTTATACCACCAGTATAAAAGACTGAAGATCACAGACACAATGAAATTTCTAGACAATAAGCCAACTTTTAAATAGATTTAAAACCTTTGTCCAATAAGGTTTTATGCTAATTTTGTAACTTGAAAGGAATGCCCTAGGTAGGAATACTTTTTAAAAAAACCTTCCATTAGTTCTTTGAGAATTTCCCATCATGCACCCCAGTCCTACTCATTTCCCTTACCCTTTGTACCCCTTCCAGCCTTGCAACTTCCCATCCCACAGAAGGAAAAAAAAATTCTTGTTGTGAAAGTTGTAGTGTGTCACAGAGTGTCCCACAGTCTACCCTTTTGTCTACACGTCTTTGCTTGCAAATGTTCATTGCAGTGAGTCATTGGTCTGTTCGAGGCCTCTGGCTTTTGCTACATTATCAATCCTGGATCCTTACTGGGACTCCTCTCAGATATCCTGTGTCATGGAGATCCTGCAGCTTTGGATCTTTAGAGCCGACTCCTTCAATCACTCCAGCAGTTTATCAATGGGGTAGATGTAGGAGTGGGCCAATTCAAAGTCCTGGATCTGAGCCTGAGAGGTATCTGATATGGCAAGCCTGTCAGCCCACTCACACCCAAATCACCAGGGTGAGCCCTCCTGCCCTGCTCTGACTGGCCTATCCAATATGGCGGCCTGCACAGGACAGAGCCAGCTTTTTGGGGGCCACCTGTAATCCCCACATCCAAGGCCAGCTCTACTGTGCTGTTCAGGCAAGGTTCCAGGCCTGTTCTCCTGAGAGCCGGTCTGGCTCTCCTGCTCTCATGCCCCCAGAGCCAGCTCTCCCACAATGCCCAGGTGCTCGGTAGGGCCACTTCTGCACAGTTCTCAGATATAAACATGTTCTTGAGTAGCAGCCCAGGCCAGAGATGTCTGCCAGGACTTTGGTGGTAACAGACCCCTGCTGTTGCAGGGCCATGGACCCAGACTGGTCCCCAGTGGCAGTACAGGCCAGGGACCATGCCTACTACTATCCTAGGTGGCAGCACTGGGTACTCACGTTAGGATGTTCCTCACTACCCTGGAGTCTCTAGTTCTGCCTCTCTTCATTGTGCCCACATCCTTCTGTTTCTTGTTCTCTTCTATTTCTCTGCCACTTTTAAAGATTCTTCTATATTTATTTTTAAGGAAGGACTCTTATTTTTGTCTTATGTGTATGACTTTTATCTGCATGTATGTCTATGTACCATATGCATGCTTAGTGCCCAAGGAACCAGAAGAAGGCATCAGGTCTCCTGGAACGAGAGCTACAAATGGCTGTTGTTAGGAGGTAGTTACCCGTGTCCAGCCATCTCGGGGATGAGTTCCACCTTGCTGGTAGGATGGAAACTGAGTTCATGTTCCCAGGACCCAGAACCAGCTCCTATCCTGCTTCTTCAGATGTTTCATGTTTGTCTGTTAACCGGTAAAGGATACAAAGAGGGGAGATGATGCTATCCTGTTGCTTAAAGCAGACAGTCATGAGTGTGCTGCCTGCCTAGACTTAACCGACTTCGTGCAGTTTGCTGACTCCCTTGTTCCCCTATCATTCTAGATTGCAGGTCAGAGTCCAGGAGGGCCGGACTGACTGCAAAGGCTGAGTCGAGGACCCTGAAACCTGGAAACCCAGATAAGGCCCAGCCACCAGTACAACATCCCAGCCTGCTCCCCCTTGCTCTGTGTTCCCATCCTATAACAATGTACAATCTCCCTTCGGGGACGAGGTTCAGATGCTGGTGGCCCCCCTGAGTGCTCAGAAAATCAAGCTCTCATTTTTAAGCTTCGGTATCTGAAGTGAGTGAGTTTTCTCAACTTCTACTCCAAACTGAACAGTTCCGAGTCATCATGTGGGCACTGGAAACTGAATGAGTCCTCTGCACGAGAGGTACTCAGGTCACTAGGTGTGGTGGCAGGCATCTTTTCCCACCAAGTCATCCTTCTGGCTGATTTATTTATTTATTTATCGAGACAGGGCCTCTCAATGCAGCTCTGACTGTCTTGGAACTCACTATATAGACCAGGCTGTCCTTGAACTGAGAGATCCTCCTGCCTCTCCCTCCTGAGTGCTGGGATTAAAGGTGTGCACCACAACTGCCTGGCCTTTTATTTTTTTTATTTTATCTTATTTGTTTAAAAATTTGCTGTATTCTTTTAGTTTAATTATTTGCAGCGTTTAAGTACAATTAAGTTGTAGTGTGGCAGAGGTGGTTCCTCTCTACTTTATCAGCTCCACCCTCTCAGGTCACGTGCTTAGGGGATAGGGACAGTTCCCGGTATAACACCAAGAGTAAAATCTTACTCTGGCAACTAAACTGCTTCTTAGGTGCGTCATAAAATAATCTACTTAGGAGGCCGTTCCTTTATCTCCAACAACGACCGGGAGAAAAGGAACAAGGGTCGTATGGTGTGTACTAAGACATGAGAGAGCACAGTTTTGGGTTCAAACTCCATCTTAGAGAACCTGACCTAAGTGTGAACTCAGGTAAACGAACAGGCCGGTATCTTGCATCAGTTTCCAAGTTACCTCCCAACAAAACCCGAGCTTAGCTCCAGTTTCTAGGCTAACTCCAACAGGACCCAAGTCTCTTGGTTAATCTCCCCCAGTGAATCTAGCGTTTCCAGGTTAATCCAACAAGCCTGCCCCCTGCCTGACAACCACTCGTGCAGAGGGGAGCAGAAGTGAAGTTTATGGCGTGACTCCCAGCACCAGCCAGTTATGCTAAAGGCCACAGGAGCTCTCCAATTAGATGCTTGTTGGGCTAGACACACTCATCCCCAGCTTGCTGCTTTCTATAAAACCTTGCCCTGATGATAGATGTTCGGGGCTCCTCTCCGCCAAAATCGTCCTGGGTGTTGGTGGTCTGATGGCATCAGATCAGCTCCTGTCTGGTCTTCTGGGGTTCACAAACACTTCCTTGGTGCTACAGTAACTGAGGTTGGGGTGGATAGGCTAATGATAGGTATTGATCAGCTGAGAAAAAAAATCAAACTGAGGAAAGCAGATGGAAGAAGGAACTAGAGATATTGTTAGAACCCAAAGTTCGAGGGTTATTATTAAAGCGTTGGAAGCCACGTTAAGTCTAAAGAAGAGGGGCTGGTAAAGAAGAGGGGGGAGGTCGGAGAAGCAGAAAACATGTTATGAATTGTATATACCATCAACAGCAGCGTGTATACTTAGAATAGGTGCAGAAAGACACTGCACAACCACGAAGCCTACCGAAGCAGTACATGAACGAAACAATATCATCTTGATCTCTCTTAAGAGATTCACGCAAGAGTGAAGATTAAAAAACAAAAAAGTAAAATAAAGGTACAGTAGATAAGAACTCTGATGACAGTCCGTGTTTCTTCCTTGATGGAACAGATTGCTTTGATACCTGTCATGCTACATATAGCAAACCGTGCTAGTAGAGGAGGGGCAGGTTGTAATCCAGGCCAAGCCTACAGAACCTGATTTATGGATATCCAGTTTCCCGGTATAGTTTAAACAAACTGCCTTTTGATCAAGTTTCTGTCCCTGGACTGGGTTCAACCGTTTATCTCTCAGTCCCTGTTTTGTTCACTAAGCCATAAGTGCTGCCCCTCTCCTGGTTACCCTGGGGAGTCAGCGGCCACCTTACATGTCTCTGCCTGTACTGATGCAGCATCTCCCTGCTCATGGTGTTTCCAGCCCTTGGTCACGTCACCCTCTCCAGCTAGCTTTTCATGTGTATCTGTGAGAATTAGAGTGGGCAGAGAGGATGGAGAGAACGAAGGCTCAGACGGACTGCAGTGGCAAGAGCAGAGTTCCAGGGTCTGGAGAGGAGTCCTCGGGACCAGAGGGCCAGTGTGTGAGGAAAGCGCTCTGTCTAGAGACTGAGAGATTTTGTTACTGAGTGGGGAAGGGAAAGGACATGGCTTTGCCAGACCCAGAAGCTGCTGTGGATAAACTGCTTTTCACAACCTTAGGGTGGAAGATAAGCCGGGCTGCCTGTTTTTACAGCCTCTGACCCCAGAGGCTCGTGGGCTCATGGTGGGGTTAGATATTTTCTGGAATTCCCCCAGTAGCAGGTTTCCTAGAACCATGGGTCTATTTTGGGGGCCCAGTTTTGGGAGGATTTTTCCTTTATAAAGTATAGGGAGCACCATTTTGGATCGGGCTGTTTCCTGCTGATGGGTGTGTGTGTGGCATTATTTTTGGTTCTTGGAATGGAAGGACTGTGAAAGAAACACCGCTTTTACTTTCTCTTGTATGTTAGACTAGATAGTGTGGGAATGTGATTCAGGAGGGACTTCTGCAAAAAGTTTAAGAGACACAGTAAAATCATAAATATGGGAAAACCATGAATATGAGGATAATCAGAAGCAAGGGGGTGAGTGCTGGGACGAGCCTCAGTGGGAGAGAACTCCGAGCATCCAAAGAAGGGGCGTGTGGCTGAATTCTGTGTCTTGTCCTCAGTCTTGTTTCCTGTCTCAACCAATTTTGATCTGTTGGTATAGGAGCAGCATTGTTCATGCAGGACCATGCAGATCCCTCCAGGGACAGAAGTATGGAGGTCTAACCCTCTTTGACCAATGAATTGAGTTGATCCTGAATGGGGTTGAGCTGATCTGACATTTCTTTAAGGCTCTCGGAGAGCTGGTGAGGCGAGGCAGAGAAGTTAGCTGATGTAAAGAAGACCCCAGTCCAGCTGTTCCAGTCTGAGCCCCGAAAGGATGCCCAGAGAGACAGCTGCATATCTCTCTAAGAGTTTGAGTTTTAAGAAATAGCAGTTTTTGAAATTCAAGCGCTTTTGACTACTAAAATGAACATTGACCATAAAAACAACCCATGAAGAAACTGGGAACCTCCTACCTAAAGTGTGGGTGATGGGAATTGAACCAAATTCTTTTCATTTTAATCATGAGCTTTCAAGGGCTGAGTTATCTCCCCAGGCCCCAAGATTAGTCAGTTTAAAAAGAAGCAGCGCACAACCTTTGACCCTGGCACTCCGAGGCAGGAGGATCTCTGAGTCTGAGACCAGCCAGGTGAGGGGTGATTTGGTTTTACACTTGTTCATTACTGTCCGTCGCTGAAGGAAGTCAGGACAGGCACTCAAGCAGGGCAGAGACCTGGAGCAGGAGCTGATGCAGAGGCATGGAAGGGCGCTGCTGACTGGCTTGCTCCTCATGGCTTGCTTTTATTGTTTTATTACAGAACCCAGGACCACCAGCCCAGGGATGGCACTACACACAATGGACTGGGCCCTCCACATCACTCACTAATTAAAAAAATGTCCTATACCTGAAATAGTGAGTTTCTCTGTGCTTTGGGGACTATCATTTCTACTTTTTGGTTACGGTTTATGTATGTGTTTACTTTTCTCTGTTCTTTATTATTTTCAATTTTACTTTTTATTATTTTAAGATACATTTGATAAGTTAGAATATTTTATGTCCTCGTTTATGTGTATGAGTATTTTGCCTCCATGTGTGTCTGAGCACCACCTCCTTGGTCCCGGCTGTGGAAGTCAGAAAAGAAGGAGTCAGATTTTCCAGAACTGGAATTACAGTTGGTTAAGAGCAGCTTGTCACACACCTTGAATAAAAACAACAACATATTCACATACCAAAAAAAAATGTCCTGTAGGCTTGAGTACAGCCTGATCTTCTGGAGTCGTTTTCTTCTTTCTTTAATTGATAACTTAATATTTGCTAAGCAAGTTTATTAGTAAATCCTTTATAGCATCAATTTTATTTTTACAAGTTTCTCGCATCAAAAGATCGTCTGGTCTCGAAGGGTTACCCTGTGACACCTGTAAGTTAATAAAGGTCATAGGTACGTGGCACTCTGCATTACGATCAAGCCAAATCAGGCTGTCCAGGGAAGGGATCTGCATTAACAAATGTCTAGATTTTCCGTGTCTCAGCCTGGGAGCCGAATTGCACAAAAGTTTATACCCACATTCAATTTATGTGTATCCGCAGATGGGAACAGACAACTCGAAAAACGTAATAAGAATTTCACCTTTACATGTCCCCTTCGGCCTCCCTTTTAAATATGTAAGTACTTATCACCTAGGGAACAGTCAACAGAAAACGGATAAAGCAGACATTTAAAAGGATCAGAAGGTGGGAAGTGGGACTCTGAGGGGCCCATCCCCGTTACCCACTTTCCTGAATCTCACCAGCAGTAGATTTCCTGGAACCCTGAGCCTGTTTTAGGAACCTGGCTGTGGGGGTGGGGAGAGCAGATTTTCCTTTAGTATTGCTCTCTCTGCGTGAAAAGGAAACCTTTTCCTGAAGGCTTCAACTGAGTCAGCTGGAGGCCAGCACGCAAGGCAGGCATCTCTGTTTGGGGCTGCACCTGTCACACTTTAGCCTCCAGCTTCACAGCTTGCTCTAATCCTGTGGTACACACAGCCTCAGCGCGCGCCCCTTCCCCGCTCCCAGCTCTGTCTCCACAGAGGGTGTCCGCTTCAGACTTCCGTGTGTCCTGTCCCGCAGTCTCTCTCCTGCCGTTTGTCCAGCCCTTGGTCTCACTCGCTCTCCAGTTAGTTGTTCCTGTGGCCTCACCGGTGTTGGGGAGGGCACCCTCTGCCACGCCTCCTGCCGATCTTGGCCCGAGCACCTTAGCCATGTGCTGTGGACACGTTCATGGGCTCTCCTGCCTGTTTCTTTGTGGGAGGTCTCACCTGGATCATTAAGTTCATTGTTCAGTTATTATCTCTTTTAGGGATAGAGATTATTGTTTATTATCCTGACTGTTTTCTTTGATTCACTTGAACCAGAAGGGCGTCTAAGTCAGGGCCTTACCTGGAACCTCGTCTTAGTCTTATGAGTTAATATTTTTCCCTTCCCTCCCCTTCTCCCTCCACCCGTCCCCTCTTCCCTTCCCTTCCCTTCCTTCTCCTTCTCCTTGCTTGGGTGTTAGGGATGGATCTTGGGGCTCACATGTGCCGGGCAAGTACTCTGCCCCTGAGATCCAGCTCTTATGTGTGTCGATTTTATGACTATGAGAGCTTCATGGGCCCATTTTCTGACCTAAGATTTAAGTATTAGATATTCGCTCTGTCTAGCTGGGCTTCCTGTTGCCTCTGCTGGTAGCCTTGACTGCCTAAGAGGTGTGTGTGTGTGTGTGTGTGTGTGTGTGTGTGTGTGGTGTGGGCTGGGGCTAGGAAACTGTCTCCTTAATGTCACCACTGTTTCTGTGGAAATGGACTCTTTCCTCCAGGGCAGCAGGACCCAGCAGGATCCGGCCTGCTCACCATGCTCAGAGTAGTGGTTAGGGCCCAAGGCTGCCTGTCTCACTCAAGCACTGGGCTCTCTGTGAGGATGCAGAGCAGTGGGGAGCAGAGTCCAGGCTGAGCTTGTGGCTGTGCTCACAGGGTGCACTGTGTTCTCATCTCCTGGAGCCTCAGCCTCTTACACAGAGGGACCTTGGCCGCCATGGAAAGACTCGGACTCGTAGAGCAAGCTATCCACATCTTTGCAGATTTCCAAGAAGGTGCTGGAGAGGGGCGAGGCTGACTTGTACTCTGCCCGCCTGCACGATTGGCTTTGCCAGTGCCCGAAGTCTGGCCTAGGATGGAGCCCATGTGGTCGTCAGCAGCTGCAAATAGCAGACCGTGGATTATGCGGTGGCCATGCTGCAGGGGGAGGGGCTGAGTGTGACTGGCACCGTGTGCCATGTGGGAAAGGCTGAGGAGAGGCAAGGGCTAGTGGCCAAGGTGAGAGGTCAGGGAGTAGAAGGACAAGGAGAAGGAGGCCCAGAAGCTTTGTTTCTCTGTGCAGGCCTGGGAGAGGCAGGATGTGAGTGGGGGCCTGGACCTTCTGCAAAGCGAGAAGGGAGAGAACTCCACAACTGAAGAATAGATTAAGGAATGGGGGATGCCCCAGGGGATTCCTGGAGAATCTATTAGGCCTCAGGACCTCTGGGCTTCCCTTCCATTCCTGTTTGAGGTAGTTATTGTATCAGTGGTCCTGCACTCCCAGACTGCTCTCAAGAGAGTCCCCCTCGGGCCGTCTCCACCCTCTCCCACACACTCTCTCATAGGCCTTGGAGCACTGTGGAGGCGTGGTGTGCAACACTGCAGTCAACCCTCTGGTGGGGAGCACTCTGGGGGCCAGTGAACAGGTGTGAGACAAGGTGAGAGACCAAAAGGTCTGGGGGCAGGTACTGGCTCCGTACTGGGCTCCTTCCAGAAGTTACTGTAAAGGCAGGGCCTGCATGGTGGGACTTTGTTCCCTTCCTTTCCCGAGCTGTGATCTATTGTGGTTTATTTTAAAATCCAGCCCCTACACGCTTCCTGATTCATCTTCCCATCTCCTATACACTTACTGCACAGTGACTGTCAATGATAGTCTGATAAAACACAACGAGGAAGAATTGTTTCTTAGCTCAGAGTTTCTTAGCTTTGCTTGTTTGTATGCTGTGATGATGCCGCGGGGCCTGGAAGACAGGCACGTCTCACTGTGTGCTGGCCAGGCAGATGAGAAGGGAGCAGATGCCTGCAGTAGTGGGTCTCCATTCTTCCCTTTTGTCTTAGTCAATGTTCCATGGTTGTGAAGAGACACAATGGCCATGGCAGCTCCTATACAGAAAGCTTCCATGGGGGCCGCCTTACAGTTTGAGCTCCTTTCACCATGGCAGGAAGCATGGAGCATACAGGCTGACGGGATGCTGGAGACGTAGCTGCGAGTTTTCCATCCAGATTTCCACGCAGGAAGGGAGACACTGGGCCTGGCTTGAGCTTTTGAAACCTCAAAGCCCCGCCTACAGTGGTGCATTTCATCGAATAAGGCCACACCTCCTAATCCTTCTCAAGTAGTGCCACTTCCTTGACTAAGCACTCAAATGTGCCCATGGGGCCATTTTCCTCAAAGCATTACACCTTTCACTCCATCTGGGCACTCAGCTTGTATTGGGTGGTGTTGCCCACATCATGGTGGATCTTCTCTCAAGAGTCTCTCTGGAACACTCTCACAGACATAGACAGGAGTGTGTTTTCCTAATCTAAGTATCTGTCAGTCAATTAATGGGGCAGCCAAGATTAACCATCACATCTATTGAGCACTTGGTGTGTGCCAGGCACTGTTCTGGGCCTTGACCTACAGCTATGGGCACATTAGGAGGGGTCTCACGGGCTGTGTATTGCTTGCTGTGCCCCTCTGAGGATTTGATCAGTCAGCACTGGGTCTATGGGCTCCATAAATTCACTCCTTAGCCTTAAGGATCTGGGAGAGATTGTAAAATGAGTCTAAGTCATCTTAGGGTCTGATATTCTCCTACTTCCTGCTCTATTAGGTCCTATGGTTTGTTCCTAATTCTCTCCGTTAGATCAGATAGACGTGGATTGAGTCTCATTATACCTGTCAGTATTTCCTGCTGTGCTCTAGGCACTGAGTCAGAGTTCTTTGTCCTGCTGACCTTGGTGTGTTCTGTCTCCCCAGCTTCTGTTTTGATGATGTCATCTTCATCCCCCTCCTTTTTCTCTGCCCTTGGTTGAGTGCCCTTCACTCCGCCCTCAGAGATGACCTGAAATTTGAACTGCCGGCAGCCACCACTGTGTGCCCGGCCTCCAGGGCTCTTTATTTCACTTCTAATGTCTCTGGAAGATCATTTGTGACTAAGTAGGTGGCATTTTGTTGTGTACAGTCTCCCATTCTTTCGGAGTTTCTCTTTTTGGTGTCTTAATTCACGAGATCACGACTTTTCTCAGACTGTTAGAAACCATCCCTCGTGATGTGGCTAGAACACGCCCACCACTGGCCTGACTTTCTTTGATGTACTCTTATTATTCAAGGACTTGATAATAAACAACCCTTTCTGCTCACAGGACAGACATTTTTGATGGAGAAATTGTCCCTGGATTATATCTACCAACATCTTGGAAGCATTGTCATAAAATGGGTTTGGAATTTATGCTAATACAATCATTATGAAAATATCTCTTACACTCCAAGAGCCTGGAATTGTTGCTAGACCTCACAGCCAGCAGTAATAGTACACCTCGAGATCACTTAAGATTTGAGAATGCCATCCTACTGTGTGCTCAAATTGCTTGTTTAACCTGCATTTAAGAGAATAATATAACAACCGACCTCACTTGCTTTGGATTTCCCATGTGGTTGGAGTTTAGAACCTAAACTATCGCATAGCTCACCTTAAATTATGTACCCTTCCACCCCCCCCCCACCCCCCGATCCAGAGGGCGAGGCACATGTATTCATATGTGTGCTACGATAACCTGATAATCATTTGGCTTAAAAAGCAATCATATGAAACAACTGTTCCCCATCAGTGAATGCTAGAAGCAGCATGTGGACATTGCTTGATAACCTCTGTAGGTTTGGTATCTGGGTCTGCTGAAGCAAGTGACTTAATCCCTTGTGAAACTCTGCTAAAGATTTCTTGAAATGTATCCCATTCCTTCCCCACATGATGGTTCTGTGCTGCTCAACAAAAGAAAGACCAAAGCCCTCTATTAGGGACAGACTCATTAGACAGATGTCAGGCAGTCATAGGGACACAGATTCAGACACATACAACAGACAGATTCTAGACAGCCAGAAATCATGTTACAGAGTGACAAGGGTTACAGGGAGAGAAGTGGAGAATTCAAATCTGGGCTAGCTCTTGGTCAGACCACTCCAAAAGGAAGTCTTTAGTTCTTTCCTTAATGTGACAGGGACTTGGTAACTTTAAGTCTATCACTAATGTGCTTAACCAGTGAAAGATTTACCAGACACAACTGGGCACTGGTGGTGCACAGCTTTAGTCCCAGCATTTGGGAGACAGAGGCAGGTGGAATTTTATCAGGTGCTCTTTTAACTGAGTCAAACTGGCAGCTGATGTCTGTGAGAGAAATCCCTTAACAGTGAGATTGCTCATCCCTGGGCCACTGTAGACCTGGTTTAGACTTCCTGGAAACCGACTAACCACTACAGCTACACCCCTCACTCCCTGTCACTGCCCAGCCACTCTCTAGCATGTGCCCTCCTGAAGGGTCACAGCCATCTTATTTAGGACCTCCTGTCTCAAGGAGAGGGTCACCCTTCTATAGCTAGCGTTTCTATTTGCCATGTCCTAACACGACTCCTCTTTGGTTTGCATATCTCATCTTCACTGACGGCAAGTCTTAAATTCTATCAGGACAAAGCACAACAACAACAACAACAACAACAACAAAGTGCCAGAGAGACAAAGGTGACTGTCTTTCCAGTGTCTTGTTCTTTTTTGAGACAGGATTTCTTTGTGTAACCTTGGATGTCCTGGAACTCACTCTGTAGACCAGGCTAGCCTCGAACTGAGAGACAGAGAAAGAGACAGAGAGAGAGAGACAGAGAGACAGAGAGAGACAGAGAGAGACAGAGACACACAGAGAGAGATAGAGAGACAGAGACAGACAGAGAGAGAGAGAGAGATCTGCTTGCCTCTGAGTGCTAGGATTAAAGGCGTGCACCATCATCACCCACCCAGAGACCTATTCTTAAAGGTTTTTCCCTTCACAGCCAGAACATGGTCTAGTTTCCAGTCTTTGTTGTTGCTGTCCTGCCCTCAACTGGTCCTCCTCTTCTTCCCGCTTTTCTGTTTCCTTTTGTGAAAGGGTCTCATGTAGCCCAGACTATCATCAAACTAGTGGTATACCTGAGGCTGGCCTTGAACTCCCAATCCTCTGCTTTATCCTCCAAGTGCTAGGGATTACAGTCACACACCACCATTCTTGGCTCAGTGCAGTCACTTAAAAAGCCATGTTCTTCCTTAAAACTATTTGAAATATGTTGCGGCTGTGCTCATGGGCCCATCTCTCTCTTAGCCAGGCTGCCTGTAAGTCATGAGCAGGTTGGAAACACTTGTTGAGGTTCCCACTCAGAAGGGGAACTGGTCTCTCAACTCTGCACACATTTGTATCAACTGAACAAACAGACTCCAAGTGTCACATGGCCAGGGCGGGCCATGGCTTCCTCTGCCCCTGCCCATTTGCTCTGATTTCAGATCCTGAATGTGAATGTGAAGGCCCTGGCCTCACTGCTGAATCAGCTTCTGCCTCCCATGGAGAAGAGAGGGTGAGGCTGCAGAGTGAGGGTGGAAGTCCTGGGAACTGGGGAGGATGAAGTGCAGGATCAGAGGAGTCTGCAGGACACTTGGTCACTACAGGAGCAGGCAAGGGACAGAAGAGGGCTCTCTGGGATCTCCACACTCTATGTCTCCTGCCTCACTTCACCCTCTGTGCGATTATTACTTCTACTTCCACCTAACAACTGTGATGGGCCTTTCCCATTTCATCCCATTCTTTGTAAAAATTTATTTATTTATTGTTTATAATGTAGGAGTGCTCTGTTTGCATGTACACCTACATGCCAGAAGAGGGCACCAGATCCCTTTATAGATGGTCAAGAGCCATCATATGGTTGCTGGGAATTGAACTCAGGACCTCTGGAAGAGCAGTTAGTGTCCTTAACCAGTGAGCCATCTTTCCTACCCACCTCTTATCATTTCTTACTCTCTGCTTTCTGCCTCCAACAACTGCATCTGTGTCTAGACCCAGCCTTACTGTTCTCCTCACTGACACATTACCAACTGGCAGAAGGTTGTCTCTGCCAGTAGAAGAAAATGTCTCTAACCACCTTTTTATTCTTTAAAACAAAATAGTATTATTTTATGTGTATGGGTGTTTTGCCTGAATGCTTATGCCACCATATGTGTGTAGTGCCCACGGAGGCCAGAAGAGGGCAGCCAGTCCCTTGAAACTGGAATTACAGAGCCTTTTGAGTTGTGGGAATTCAGCCCTGGACTTTAGGAAGAGCAGTCAGTGCTCTTAACCACTGACCCATCTCTCTCTAACCCCTGATCATCATTTGTGCATGTGTGTGCATATGAATGTGAGGCCAGAGGTCAAAATCCAATGTCTTCCTCTGTCTCTGCTGAAGTGGGAACCTAAGGGTTCTTTGGAAATTCAGTTGGATGGTGTTTTGCTGGGGCAAACACATGAAGGAACGTTTTGTTAAAGTAGACACAGGAGTAAAAGGCTAAGGCAGACTCATGAAGGAACATTTTACTGAAGCAGACACAGGAGAGAGGATGTTTTGCTAAAACAAACACATAAGAGGACATGAGATAAAAGATTCTTTGCTAACAACACGTATGTATAGGTTTGCCTAACATTGCATAGTTGAGCTGCATTTGTCGAGACTCCATACAGAGAAACACATCTGGTGGTGTTCTGCAGTTTGTTGTTGCTTCTGAGGACTTGGGCTGACTGGATACATGTGCTGAGGCAAGGCATGTGGAGGACACGTGATGTTTGGACTCCATGGAGTGACGGAGACAGAGCTTGGCTTGCTGGTACAGCTAGCTGTGCAAGGCTTGTGGGGTCTCAAGTTTTCGCTGCTCTTCAGTTCCCTGAGAGAGGCACAGCTGAGGCCCATTCCTCTTGGTCCCTCCTGCTGACTTGAGCTGAGGCTGAGGCCTGGTTGTCTCTGCTAGGTCGTGTCACCACTGATCCTAATACGACTCTACTGAACTGGTCTGCTGGTATATCTGTGAGGTGTTTGTGAGTAGATTAAGCTGCTGTTGCCAACCTGTGCACTGAACTGTTCATTTCCAGACAACACAGAGGGGAGTTACTCCAAAGAACCTTTATAAACAGGTCCACTTCCCCTGTATCATTTCTTTCCCACTACCTCTGGTGTGTGGTGGGCTAAAAGGAAGGCTAAAGCATTTAAGAACCATCATTAAAAATAAGGTTTGAAAAATTAAAGTCACACTCCGCTTAACCTCTCTTTGTTTGTTTGTTTGTTTGTTTGTTCCTTCCTTCTTTCCTTCCTTCCTTCCTTCCTTCCTTCCTTCCTTCCTTCCTTCCTTCCTTCCTTCCTTCCTTCCTTCCTTCCTTCTTCTCTCCCCCTCTCTTTCTTTCTTTCAAAAAGACAAGGTCTCCGACTGGACCTGAAGCTCACTGGCTGCACTTGTCTTTACTTATGCTCCTGGTTGGTTGGGATTGTACCTCAGTCTCGACTTTCACTATAAGCATTTACCTGACCAAGCCAGCTCCCTGGCCTCATGTGCTCTCTATATTATTTATTTCATCTCTTCCCTGCATCACTGATAGGCATTTGTCTCTTGTCCCGGCAGTCATTTCTTCAGACCTACTCTATACTTCCTTCTAACATTTGATTTTCTGCTTCTCTCTTCCTCAGGAAGATGTGGCAGAGGAGGACAGTACGAGGGATAAACGTAGAGATTCTGCCCATTGAACTCAGAAATCTATTGCCTCTGTCTCCCAAGTGCTGGGATTAAAGGTATGTGCCACTACTGCCCGGCCGACCTGTTTTTATCTCGTGGAGACTCTGACTCAGAACTCCACCATCTTGCTAGGTTCCCACTGGTGAGTCGCTACCATGCCAGCTCTGTGCTTCAAATCCCCTACGGTCTTTGTGGACCACCTCAAGCAAACCAATGCTTGGCCACCATACCTTTCTCTCTTGAACCCAGACAAGCCACTGTGTGAAGTAAAACACAACACAAACTTAGTTCAGAAACGATGGTAACTCAATTGCTGGGTGCAACAACTAAAATCCTAATCTTGAAAGCCTTGTTAACTCTAAATCCTCCGGTGGAGAATCCTAACAGATCTGCCACTGAAGCCAGGAGACTCTAGTAGCTACATCTTATCCTCACACTATCCCAGTCCAAAAAGGCCTCTCTCCTGCTTCCTCTCTTCTTCCAACCTGGAAGTCCCGCCTACTCACCCAGTGATTGACTCCTTTATTCATTGGAAGATTGGTTCATAAGAAGTTACCTGAGTACACGACTCACTCCTTGTCTAAAGCCCCTCCCAGGAGAGCAGAATTAGCATCAAAACACAAGCAACCCCAAAGCTATCCACAACACTTCTCCTCTTGCCTCTCTCAGTCTCTTTTTGGGAGTGCTGCTGCCATCTTTGTCTCTTCCGGGTCAACTTGTATTCTGTTTGTGGTAAGTTCTTGGTTCCTATCTGCTTGGTTGGTGTACAGTAAGGGGCAATTGTGTGTTCCAGAGTCACCCGGGACCATGTCCAGGATAGACACTTGTCTTACTCCTGATGTCCTGGGCTGAGCTTGTTCCCATGTGTCTTTGCTCTTTGACAAGGCTGGGCAGAGTGAATTTGAGCTCTGAGCTTGTCCGGCTGTGATCCTTGTGAGTGAGAAATCCAACAGATGCTTTTGTCTACCCCTTCCACATCCCAAGCACTTGTCATTCTCTTTCAGGGCTGGGCGCCTACAATGTCAGCTAGATAGCCCTACTAGGTCTTAGTAGGACACCGGCACTGGAGTTGGTTCCCAAGAACATCTGGGTGAATTGTCTGGTTCCAGGGATTATTAAGACTGACTTCAGCAAAGTGGTGAGAACTGACTGTCTCCAAGCTGACTGCATGTCCTCCTCACTGTCCTCTGAACTCAGCTGGAGCCCACTCCCCAACACGACTGCATGTCCTCCTCACTGTCCTCTGAACTCAGCTGGAGCTCACTCCACAGATGCTGCAAAAGGCAGTCGTGGCTGCTTGGCCAAGGTAGCCACTTCAGGGTCTCATCATGTCCTTGTCTTAGCTGGACTGACCCAATTCTCTCTTCTCTTTGCTGTGGTACATAGTGACCAGGCTGTCTGGAACCACTTAGAGGAGAACTACCAGCTGCATAGGCAAGTAGGTTTGCAGTTATGGTGGTCTGAGCATGGGGAGGTGCAGCTGAGAATATTTTATTTCTCTATCAGTTGGCCTTTCCTTTTGCTGAAGTCTGGGTTCACACAGCTGGGTCCACTCCATTCTCCCCCACCCCTATGGCTTCTGTGGCCTGTGAGCTCCAGGGCATCAGAACCAGAGTGCAAATCCTCTTTCTATCCAGGATTGGGCAGCCTGAAGACTGTGTGTCCTTCAAGTGCTTGAAGATGTCAGCTACATTACTGGGGAGAATATTGTGGGGGCTGGCTGTTCCTCTCGGCTTTTCGGGAGTTGGAGGGCGAATCAGCTAAGGAGAGGGCCTGTGGCTTGGCTGGGCTGGCACCTTGAGGCTCACCTATGCCATGCTCAAGGAAGAAGGAAACCCACCAGCCTTCTCATCTCTGGATTCTCCTCAGGATCTCTAGAGACTCAATGGACCTCACCAACATTTGAGGCTCTTGAAAGGAGGCTGTGGGCTTCCGGATGTAGTGGGCTTGGCATTCTGAAAGAATCTTAAGGGAAAGGACTGGAAGCTAAGGTCCTAAAGGATCCCAGGATATTCTCTGTAATTTGTGCTTTTACATCTCTTTTCTAAAATAAAATCAGATTTGTCCTCACCTCTGGACGCTTCTAGGAAGGGTGAAGTCAAGAGCAGCATAGCAGGGACAGATCTCTCCTGTCTTCTGTGGCAGGACCACCATGGTGGGGACTGGAGGCAGAGGAGAGGTGTGCTGACCCCTCTGCCTCAGTTCAATGAGAGTGGAGGCAACGTTGCCTGCTTGCGGAGTAGTGAGGGGGTCACCAGAGGGAGAGCCTTGTTTCCAGACAGAGTATCCAGAAGAGGACTTTGCTTGTGATGGAGCAGTGTTCCAAGATGAAGGTTGGTGGCCCCCTGATGTATGTTTGGAGAGGGAGAGACTGCTGTTGGGAGAGGAGAGACTGAGGAGTCATTACAGGTAAAAATGGGGTGTGTATGTGGAGGAAGCTTTGTATTCCACACATGGTTGTCTCCCTCTTGTCCAGAACTGGTGAGGTGACAGAGTGTCCCTAGTTATTCTGGGGATGGGGATGGGGCAGCAGAAGAACCAGTGGCTCTGACTTCATCTGCTGTGTCCTCCATGCCCAAGTTTCATAGCCTCCCCCTAGTGGCCAGGATGAGGTCGGGTATTTTCTCTCAGCCCTGCTCAGCCCAGGGCTCAGAGTTAGAGGATTGTGGATACTGTACACGCTGCTTTCTTGGGAGAT
Organism: Apodemus sylvaticus; assembly: GCF_947179515.1. Taxonomy (NCBI): domain Eukaryota; kingdom Metazoa; phylum Chordata; class Mammalia; order Rodentia; family Muridae; genus Apodemus; species Apodemus sylvaticus. The sequence goes on along the minus strand of NC_067479.1, from coordinate 72,574,332 downwards.
TTAACCTCAGCATCTAGGTGGTTTCAATCAGGACCAAGACTCTTTCTTTTGGGCTAATATCTGGGAGGAAAAAAAAAAAACCAGAAACAAAAAAACAGCCAAGATTGGTACTTCTGAGAGCTCCTGCTGGCCAATGGCCATTTATGTGGGGAGAAAGAAATAAAGTGCCACCAGTAGAGGAAGGTTGTGGGTGGGGCTACTGCACTTACCCATCGTCAGCTGTTGGGGAGGGGGAGGGACAGGAATCTGAATAACAAACCCTCCATTGGGAGTAGTTTGTTGTACATTAGCACATTTCAGCTGGGGCTCCAGCTGTCCCTACCCCAGGGTCCACTGTAGTGTAGTCTACAGTAGAGTGACTCCAGGCTGAACTGGGGCAGAAGAAGTGGTCTTGGGGTAGTCCGGGACTGGGTAGCTACAGTAGAAAGGAGAGTGTGAGATATTTTGGGAACTGGGTTCTTTGGGGTAAGGTGAAGACAAAAATAGGGAGGTATCCAAGGCTGTGTGTTCTCTGTTAATAGACGGTAGACAACCTGGGCTGGGTGTACTAAACCGTGTCCCTCTCTAGTTTGAATGCATGCTTTAAATCCAATGGATGGAATCAGTATCATCAGCAGTATTTGGAGACTAAGCCCTTGGAGTTAATTAGCGGTAGATGAGCCGTGGGAAGGGGCTTTACTTAGGCAGCTCTCCAGCTTTAGCGTTTCTGTTCCTTTAATCTTTAAAGGCTAAAAGATACTGTCCATTAATTCAGGAAATGTTCCTGCAAATCCCAGTGACTAAAAATGTCATTTTATTCCTGAGCTCAGAGAGGGTCTCCTGTCTGTGTTTTTATGTAGCTTGGCAAGACTAAGATTTGAATTCAAGTTCTTCTCTCAGTCAGCCTCTGTGAAAAGTGACCTCAAGCCTCTGTCCAGCCTTCTCTTGCAGCGCGTACATGGTCTGGTTTCTTTTGAAATCCCTGTCCAAGCAAGGCTCTGGAGCAGAAGTGGTGGGCAAGGGGTGAGAGTGAGTGAAGGAAGTCGGAGAAGCTGCTGTGTGTCCTGATACAGGCACAAATCAGAATCCAGAGGGCACCTGCTGAGGTTCCTCAGGTCTCATGTTCGGGAACAAAGAGTTGGATGAAGGACACATGGACAATGATAAAAACAGAGGCGGGTTTTAAAAAATGAGGAATTGAAGTAGGCCAGAGAATTGGGCAGGTCTGAGCATCAAAACCTCTGGGCCATGGAGAGTGTCTACCCTTTATAGACCGACTGTTTGTATGTGTCCCTTCCTAGCATTTAGCATTTAGAGATCTCAGGCTGGGACGCAGCCTAATGGTGGGGCTCTCTCCAGTCCTGCTCTATATTAGCTTCGTACAGATGCCAATTTTGATGCCTTTGGCCTCCTCTTTCATCCCATCTTCCTACTTCATCATGGAGGACGGCACTGTGGGTCACAGGGCTGTCTCCCACAGGTTCTCTAATAGGAGTACAGCTTACTTCTCACAAGCGAAGTGTCTACTAACAATGGCAGGGAGGGAGTTTATCTATGGGTGGTCACCTTCTGCCCATCAAGAGATTCAGAGTTGGGGAATTATCCACCACTGTTTCCAACCAGAGAGGAAGATGCTATTCCACAGAGCACAAGGGAAAGCAGGCGGCTCCCCCACCCACATCTGAAATTAAAATGAAGGCCAGAGGGCATGAACAGGGCAGTACACATGTCTGCAGTGGTCTCTAGGAAGCAGCAATTCCTGTGCTCAGATGTGTGGCGGGGACAACACTCCATCTGTTGCTTTTGTGAAGCTCTGCACAGAATGAAACAATCGCTTCACTTCCTGCAAGGATTGGACGGGCATGGAGAAATGTCCGGAAGCTTTCAAACTGCTAATCTCAAATCTCCACTAATGGTTTGAGCAGTCCTGTGGCTGTCCCTGGGGGGGGGGGGTTACCAGAAGAAACCAGAGAATGAGAAGGATGGAAAGGCAGGAAGGGAGGATCAGAGAGAAAACCCTTAATTAGCTAATCATGCATAAAGGAACCGGTGTCTCTCAACAACTGAATGTTCTATTTGCTACAAATAGAATTGCTTAAATGTAATACTGTAAAAATTTTCCATCACAATTTAAAATTTCCCTTCAATTTTCTCTAAGCTAGCATTAGGACGTTTTTTAGACTGTGATGACCCTGGAAGGGAAAATGTGCAGGGCTGCCTCCTGCCTGGTTTCTGGTGATGCAGCTTTTGAAGACAAGTGAGAAAAGGTGTAGGTGGCAATGGTGGATGCTTTGGTGACCTGAATGATGCCAGGCTGAGATGTGGGGATCTGGGGGGTTTAACAACTAGTAGCGTTTAGAGCTGTCCTGGGTCTGACTCTATCAAAGACGTGAACTGTTCTTCTGTCTACGGAGAAGATCCTTTATATGACATTTGACTCATTTATGGGGAGTTTCCTTTATTTTTTCTTTCTTTTTCCTTTTTATTGGTTCTTCGTGAGTTTCCCATTATGCACCCCAGTCCCACTCACCTCCCTGTCCCCTTGTATCCACCCTACACATGTACAACCTCCCTCCACAATGAAAAACATTTAAAACATCTCATTGTGGAAGCTGCAGTGTATCACAGTGTGTCCCACAGTCTGCCCTTTCATCCACACATCCACATCCACACATCCACAATGTTCATTGTGACAAGTCACTGGTCTGCTTCAAGATCTCTGGCTTCTGCTACACTATCTACACTGGATCCTCACTGGGGCTCCTCTCGGATCTACTCTGGATCCTCATGGAGATCCTGCAGTCTTGGATCTGTAGGACCAGTCCCTTCATGTAGCTCCAGTAGTTCATAGATGGAGTAGATGTTGGGGTGGGCCGACTCAAAGACCCAGATCGAGGCCTGAGAGGTATTTGAGCTTGTCAGCCCAGCATCTCTTCTGTACTACACCACAACTAGGGCGAGTTCCTCAGCCCTGTCCTGGCTAGCTCATCCAGTGTTGTAGCCAGCAAGGTACAGAGCCAGCTCTCCTACTCTCATGGTCTCAGGGATGTCAAACCCATGCCAGTAGGGCCAGGTCTACTGTGCTGCTTAGGTGAGGTACAGGGCCCACTCGCCAAAGTGCTGCAGCAGGCCAGGGGCTGGCACAGCTCTCCCTGGGAGAGCTCTGGGCTGGCTCACCCACCATCCTGGCGACCAGGGTCAGCTCTTCTTTGCTGCCCGGGCCGGGTGCAGGGCCTGCCCTCCCATTCTCGTGACCCCAGAGCCAGTTCTCCCACCTGCCATAGGTGGCGAGGGATGGAGTACGAGGGCATCTCTCCCTGTCTTGGCCACAGGACAGCAGACAAGCTTCGGGCCAACTCTCCCCTGCTCATGCCCTCAGGGCCCACTCACCCTCACCCCTGCCACCAGGGTTGGCTTGACTATGCAGGGCTTGCTCTCCTGAGTGCTGCAACAGGTGAGGGGCTGGGCCAGCTCTCCTGCTCTCATGATCCTGGGGCCAGCTCCCCCTCCTGATACAGGTGGCAAAGGCAAAGAGGAGAGAGCATCTGGGGGAGTTTCCTTTGATGAGTAGAAGGAATGAGCACAAAATGTCATGTGAAAGAGACTGTCATCATCCTTGTTTTAACCTGTAAGTGCTGCTGTAATCAATCAATCAATCAATCAATCAATCAATTGATCGATCAGCCAGTCAGTCAGTCATCAGTCAGTCAAACAGACAAACCAGACAAACAACAGTATAGGGGCTGGAGAGGTGGCTTAGCAGTTAAGATTATTTGTTGCTTTTGCAGAAGATCTGGGTTTGATTACCAGAATCCTCATGGTGGCTAACAAACTGCCTTTAACTTCAATTCCAGGGATCCATCAACCTCATCTGGCTTTCAAGGATACCAGGCACTCAAGGTAGACACACACACACACATACACACAAAGGGAGGGAGGGAGAGAGAGAGGGAGAGGGAGAAGGAGAGGGAGAGGGAGGGGGAGGGGGAGGGGGAGGGGGAGAGGGAGAGGGAGAGGGAGAGGGAGAGAGGGGGGGGCAAAAACACTCATATACGAATCTTTTAAAAATTTCTTTAAAAGCCATAGAACGGAGATTTGTTTGTTTATTTGTTTATTGATCGGTTGATTGATTGAGACGGTGTCTCATGTGTCTCAGGTTGGCCTGGAATTTGCAGTGCAGCCTTGTTTCTACCTCCTGACAGAGAGGATTACAGATCTGCCCTACCACTCTAGGTTTATGTAGTGCTGGTAGCAGGACCTTAGGCGTTGTGTAGTCTAGGTAAGCATTTCACTAACAGTGACATTCACAGCTCATACTAGAGAATTTGTAAAGGGCAAACTTTATTCTTACAGTTCTGGAGGCTGTGAATGAGTAGCATTTGGTGTCTGGTAAAGATTGCACTCTGTTTCTAAGCTGGTATCTCTCTGCTGTGTCCTCATGTGGCAGAAGAGTGGCACAGATCATACTCCCTTGAACCCTCTTTTCTTTTTCTAACTTATTAGTTTTTGAGAGGCTCACACAGTGTGTTTTGGTCCAGCTCAGCTCTTCCTCAGCTCTTATTATCAGACCCAAGTATGAATCTTGAGACACAATAATCACTGGCCTGGAAAGATAAGCCTCGTTGGTAAACATCACAGGAGGAGCCAAACACTTTCCAATTAGGTCTAAGTCCCATCCCACATGGCCAGAATCACATCTGGTACCATTGTCAGGCCAAGAACTATGGCTAGACAGGTCAGAAGGCCTGGGGGGAGAGCCTACAGTTATGCTGCTAAGTGCATATAGGGTTAAACTGATTCCTGGTTATTCATGGGACACTTTAAAGGTCCTAATTCTACCTAGAAGGCCACAACATTCCTCCAATTCATTTTTCCTTCTTCTACAACCTCCCAAACTCTACCAGATAACTTCACACTGTACCTGGACTCCATACTAAAGCACAATCTTGCAATAAGCAAAGAGAGGAACAGAGAGGTCTTAGCTGCTGCTGGTGATTTTAAGCATATAAACTTTTATTTGCAGAGAGGCACATTGGCTGCTTTTTAGTCAGTCTGAGCTCTCTTTCTGAAACAGAATGTCATTGTCATAGAAACTGCAGAGTTGTTTATTTATTTTATGTTTATTTATTTATTTTTGAAGCCTTGCTTTGTAGCCCAGGCAGAGTTCAGTTTGGTGATCTTTCTATTTTAATTTTTTAAGTGCGGGGATTACGGATGTGTGCCTGCCACCCACTGTTGAAGCTGCAGTGAGTCTGCCTGTGCAGTGTGTGGGGATGGGGATGGGTTCTTCTTACAGAACATCATTTACTTACAGTTATAGAGGCTGGGGAGTCCAAAAGCAAGGTGACAGAAAACTAAGGCTCAGTCTCTTCACTTCTAAGATAATATCTTGAAATTCTGCATCTTATGGAGGAGAGAAAAGAAGAAAAGAATGGTAGACAAGGGAAGAGAAAGAGTCAAACACAGTGCAAGGCCTCTTTTGAAAAAGTTTTAATCTCATTCACCAATGGGGTGACTTTGTGGTTCAATCACCTCTTAAAGGCCTACTTCTTTAAAAATATTTAAAATTTTTTAAAAAATCTGTGGGTTGGACGTTTCCGTGGTTATGAACACCTGTTGCTTTTGCAGAGGAACCAGGTTCTATTCTCAGGATCCATGGTGGCTCACAGGCATCTACGACTATAGTTCCAAGGGATCTGGTGCCTTCTCCTAACCTCTGAAGGCCTACACGTGGTACATAGATGTACATGCACACAAAACGTTCTGACACATACCACATGTTGTATTCCATAGCTGCCTGCAGCTACTATGAACTGGGTTGCTGGAACAGAAGCTGAGAGATAGATGGGGAAGGGGCGAAAAGAAAGAAGGCCAGGATGATATTTCACCGATCGAGGCCCCAACTTTAATGGCGGTCAGACCTTTTAACAGTTTGGGCAAGCCCTTTCCCCCCAGACTCTGGGCTGAGTTCGAGTTCCGGCGGAAGTCAGAAGTCTTCTAGCTTTGCCTGGCGGTCCTTGGCTCGACTGCTCAGGCAGCTGGGTGGGTCACCTGCTTAATTCAGGAATTCGTAGACCTGGAAGAACAATGAACTTAACCTTCACTCTAAGCTTCTCCACTCTAGGATAAAAATTCCTGCTGTAACCTACTTCCTAACGCCAGATTCCTGCCTGAAGCCAGGGATTGTCCTTGGCTAGTGTCAAGTTCCTACCATGTGGCATGACTTCCCAATAAGGCTCTGTACAACATGTGTTTTTGGTGCCCTTGGCGGTCGGAAGCAGGCATTGATCAGATCCTCTAAAACTGGAGTTACAGGCAGTTGTGACTTCTTATGTGGGTTCTTTAACAAACCCAGCAAGAACAGCAAGTGTTTTTAACTGCCGAGCCATCTCGGTAGCTCTAACACCTACCTCTATTTTTTTTTTTTAAGATTTATTTATTTTTATTTTATACATTGGTGTTTTGATTACATATATGTCTGTGTGAAGGCATCAAATCCCCTGAAACTGGAGTTATAGACAATTGTGACCTTCCACGTGGTTGCTGAGAATTGAACCCTGGGTCCTCTGGAAGAGCAGCTAGTGCTCTTAACTGCTGAGCCAACTCTCTAACCCAAGGCCCATCTCTTAATACCATCACATTGGCTGCTAGGTTTCAGTGCCTGAATTTTGGGAGAGGCACACTCACCCACAGCTAGGCAATGACTTTAGGAGAGAGATGAAACCATTCGGGCTGTCTTTCCATCAGCTTAAATCAAGACCAAAGTCCTTTGAGTGGCAAACATCCCCCCAGATTCTGCCTCTGCCTTTCTTGCCACTTTCCCCTTTAACCACCATGTGCCCTTGAAAGCTTTTCTGTTGCTTACAGGACAAGGGCATAATTACTGCCGGGCCTTGCTCCTGCTGACCATGGACATGGTGTCACTGCTGCAGAGCCTTGCTCCTGCTGACCATGGACATGGTGTCACTGCTGCAGAGCCTTGCTCCTGCCGACCATGGGTGTCACTGCTGCAGAGCCTTGCTCCTGCTGACCATGGGCATCACTGCTGCAGAGCCTTGCTCCTGCTGACCATGGGTGTCACTGCTGCAGAGCCTTGCTCCTGCTCACCAGGGGCATCACTGCTGTAGAGCCTTGCTCCTGCTGACCATGGGCGTCACTGGTGCAGAGCCTTGCTCCTGCTGACCATGGGCGTCACTGCTGCAGAGCCTTGCTCCTGCTGACCATGGGCATCACTGGTGCAGAGCCTTGCTCCTGCTGACCATGGACATGGTGTAACTGCTGCAGAGCCTTGCTCCTGCTCTCTATGGACACGGGCATCATTGTCCTTCTCTATGTTTTCCCTTAAAGCCTCTATTGGGGAACTCGTCATGCAGAAAGTCCTCAGCAAAAGTTTGTTAAACAAATGAGGTGTGACAGGATTCCTCCTGTATAGGAGGATCACTCAGACATGTCTAGTTCCTCCTGCTTCTTGGGAACTTTTCTTTGGGCATGGATTTTAAGTGACATAAGAAAATTGTTCTTTTTAAAATTAGCATTCAATTCTGGCTTCTGCCCACTCCAGAGCTTTAGGAGTTTGTCTTTCTTTGAAGGAAGGAAGGAAGGAAGGAAGGAAGGAAGGAAGGAAGGAAGGAAGAAAGAAGAAAGAAAGAAGGAAAGAAAGAAAGAAAGAAAGAAAGAAAGAAAGAAAGAAAGAAAGAAAGAAAGAAAGAAAGAAAGAAACCAGTGTAGCCTAATTGGCATGCTCCAGGACTCTTGTCTGGAAGTGGACAGCATATGAGGAATGGCACCCTATGTAGATCTGGGCTCTGCAAATGCATGTATGGTGGTCTGAATAAGAATGGCCCCTGTAGGCTCATAGATTTGAAAGTTTGGTTCCTTGTCTTTTCAGGGTTTCTATTCCTGCACAACCATGATCAAGAAGCAAGTTGGGGAGGAAAGGGTTTATTCAGCTTACACTTCCACACTGCTGTTCACCACCAAAGGAAGTCAGGACTGGAACTCAAGCAGGTCAGGAAGCAGGAGCTGATGCAGAGGCCATGGAGGGATGTTTCTTACTGGCTTGCTTAGCTTGATTTCTTATAGAACCCAAGATGGCACCACCCACAGGGGGCCCTCCCCCCTTGTTCACTAATTGAGAAAATGCCTTATAGCTGGACCTCATGGAGGCACTTCTTCAAGTGAAGCTTCGTTCTCTGTGATAACTCCAGCCTGTGTCAAGTTGACACACAAAACCAGCCAGTACAGTTCCTGGTTTGTGGAACTATTTGGGAAGAATCAGGAGGTGTGGCTTTTTTGGAGGAGGTGTGGCTTTGTTAGAGGAGGTGTGTCATTGGCACTGTCATGTGGTAATTGGTGGTTATTCTTTCATGTATGATGAAAAAGGGCAAACAGTAAAAAGAAATATAAAATGTACAGTTTGAAGTAAAAAAGAACAGTAGGAAATTCAATGTTGGAGTCAAGGCCCATGCTGAAATAGACAAAGATGCTGATGTGAAACCACAAAGGGAGAGGTGCCCTCAGTGTAAGACCCACCTAGATAACCTGTTAAATGGAAAGGCCTGAGGAGTTTTCTGCTTCAGAAAAATCAATAAAGAAAAGCTTCTACAAATGTGATTCAAGGAATGGGCCAGGTTCTGTCTCACGTGGACTAAACTGGGCAGTGTTGTCCATTAGGTTCTGGCTTTAGAGTCACTAAGGATGTGAAAACAAAAGGGTTATAGAATTTTCCTGCACAGTTAAGGAGAGCTAATGAGGCCTGGTGTGAGGCAGGGGAGTTCCTGTACAAGAGGCTCTAAGAGGTCATAGCATGAAACTATGAAAGTGAAGCCTTGATTGTTCTGGGGACCCCAAAATATGGGAGATTCAGAGACATCTGTCAAGGAGGGCTGCACAGCGGGGGTGGGGCAGCCAAGAAGTGTGTTGCAGTCAGCAAAGCTGAAAGGGAAAAGCCATCTAAGCCCTTTGACACCAGATGTGGAGCTACAGGATTTGGAGTTTTCCCTGCTGGGTTTTGGTCTTGCTTTGATTCAGTATTTCTTCACTAGGTCCCTCTTCCTCCTTTCAGAATGTGTCTTAGTTCAGGTTATTATTACTGCAATGAAGCACTGTGGCCAAAGAACTTGGGGAGAAAAGGATTTATTTGGCTTATGCTTTTACAAAACAGTTCATCATTGAAAGAAGTCAGGACAGAAACTCACACAAGATAGAAGCCTGGAGGCAGGAGCTGATGCAGAGGCCATGGAGGGGTGTTTCTTATTGGCTTGCTCCCCATGGCTTGCTCTGCAGCTTTCCTATAGAGCCCAGGACCACCATCCCAAGGACAGCCCCACCTATAATGAGCTTGGCCTCCCCCTCAATCACTAAGGAAATCCCCTACAGAGTTGCCCACAGCCCAAATTTATTGAGGCATATTCTCAATTAAGGTTCTCTCCTCTCTGATGACTCTTGTTTACTTCAAGTTGACATTAAACTAGCCAGCACAGAATGGTAATGTATATTTTGTGCCTTAGTATGTTGAAAGCATGTAATTTGCCTTTTGCTTTTGATTATACAGGGAGTTATAATGAAGAGATTCCCTTGAGTCTCTGAAGAAACTTTGGACTTTTAAATAGTGTTATAACAGACAGTGAGGTCTTTTGAAATTGGACCTATATTTTGCATTATGATATGACCACACCTCTGTGGGGGTCCACAAGGGAACAGAATGTGGCAGTTTGAAGAGACTGGTCCCTGTAGGCTTGTGCATTTGAGTGTTTGCTCCTCTGTTGGTGGAATTACTTGGGAAGGGTTAGGAGGCATGGCCTTGTTGGAGAAGGTGTGTGTCACTGGGGGCAGGATTTGAGATTTTAAAAGTCCACTCCATCCCAGTGCTCTCTCTGTCTGAATCATGGTTGTTGTATCGACATGCAAGTTCTGGCTACTACTCTAGAGCCATTCCTGCCTGCGGGCTGCCATGCTCCCCTCTATGACGGGTATGGACTCTCTGAAACTGTAAGCCTCAAATAAACTCTTTCTTCTATAAGTCGGTCATGGTGTCTTATCATAGCAATAGAAAAGCAAGACAACATTCAAATGTACCCTGAGCAACATGCATACATCCACCAGAGAGAGAGAGAGAGAGAGAGAGAGAGAGAGAGAGAGAGAGAGAGAGAGACAGAGAGAGAGACAGAGAGAGACAGAGAGAGAGACAGAGAGAGAGACAGAGAGGCAGAGAAGAGACATAGACATGGATCAATCATCTTTCCCATGTAGAGTGTGGGAGGGAAAAGGGGTGTGTGACTGAGGTGGCTCCTAGACCCACCAGACAAAGGAGGTCTCTGCTGTTAAAGGTTTCTAAGGAATGGGGAGTCCTTGCAGTTCAAGGAAGCAGGCTTAGTTTGTAAGTGATCTACATACACTACAGGGCATGTTGACTTGGACTATGTGATTAGAGCCACATCTGCACTGGGCGGGGGATGCAGCTGGTCAGTGTGCGACTGCTGTTAGGCTGCTTCAGATTCTGGGTGGGTGGGCTTGGGTTTGCGCCCCACCCTCCTTCATCGCCAAGGGGCTGGGCTCTGCTCTCAGGGTTTGCTGCTTTGGGCTGGGAAGGCCTGGGTCCTCTCACAGTGACGACACCCCCAGCTTTAGCACATTAGAATTTTATGAGAAACCACATTGTTAGCCTTTAAAATTAGGAGCTGAAACTAAAACAAACTCCCTCTAGGATCCAAAGGAGTCAGAAGCAACAGGAAATGCTTTGGAGAACAGACCTATTTTGCCCTTATAACACATTTGCTAAGACGAAAGTCCAAACTGTTCTTACAGTACTGATCTCTACACTGCCGCCGGGTCTGATTCAACCTCTGGTTGCCTTGAAGGAGAGCAGCATCCCTTCTGTTATTAAGTCGCAGTCAAGTAGGGATGGGCTTCTGATCCTTTTTAAAAGGCAAGTGTAATAGGGAGAGATTAGAGGTTCTTGGAAGAGGCTGTCTGCCCGAGAGGCAATCACTCTGAACCCAGCTCCACCTGGCTGTGCAAACATCTGTTTAAAAAAAGATTAGGAGGCTCAGAAAACCCTCGAGATCTATGGGGAGCCCGAATTATGCCAAAGCCCAGGTTCCCGGTTTGAAAAACAAAAGAGAAAGAGCCGTAGGTGAGAAAAGAAGATAACTTCTGGAGAATGGGAACTCGTGGGTGTGTGTTTCATTATTAAAGGTCTTATACGGGGAGGAAGGACATTACTTTCAGCTGTTCGAGCTCATGTCGTAGAAGAGTGGTTCCAGGGGCAGGTCAGGGTCAGAGAGAGGCTAAAGTCTGTGTAGACTTGGGAAGGAAGGGAGCCCAGAGGCAGTACAGTGTGCAGGGAGGGCTTCTGTGGCGTACCTAAAGGACAGGTGACCCTTATCTCAGCCATACTTTTCTGACCTGCAAATTTTATTTGGTATAGCCAGAAATTTGAAGTTGAAATTTGAAGTCCCCTGTGGCTACCAGCATGACAGCACTTCTGGTTGGGAAGCTGGTTCTCCAAGGGAGGGGGTGGGTGGGGTGGGGGGGGAGGGGGATATAGGAGGGAGGGGGGCCGCGGGCGGGGGCGGGAAGAGCAGGGCTGAAGAGCTCTAGCAGGAGGGTCTTCAGCCCTTCACTCCCACCCTCTCCCTGCAAAGGAGGCTCATTTCCCAGGAGTGTTCCCATGAGTTCATTTCCAAGGCCAAACGTCCTTTCTGCACAGATCCTTTTTATTGCCATGGAGACAATCTGCAGCTCCGACCAATCACAAGTTTGAGCAGCAGGCACCATGACAACCTGTGGGGGCTGAAAAGAGCTCCAGAACACCTCAAAGACCAAATCCATGACAGCAATCCAATCTGGAGATGCAGTGATTCTCACAAGTGTGGTCGGGGAAGGGCATCCGCCTTCCTCTGAGAGTGAGCTGATGCCCTGCGGGGGCACAGCTGGCCCGCCTGGTGGGTTGAGGTCCTGGGCTGCCAATGCCAGTCAGCTTCATTTCGTCTGATTTCATGTCTTGCTTTTTTTTTTCTGGCTAGGCTAGCTAGTGGAAACCTGGAGAGATGGCAGAGAATGATCAAATGACTCTGGGGCAGGGACAAGAAGCAACATTCCCCTGGGAGACCACCTGCTACTGAACAAGTACTTGTTGCTAGGTTGCTGTCTCAGCAGCAGGACTTGCTTGTAGAAGGAGGCCAGAACCCTGCCACATCCTCCCTTGTAGATCTCAGCATAGTCTCCTACCTACTGGTGTGTACCTGACAAGGGCAGACCTGGTGACTTCCGTGCTAGTTAGTGTAGCCGGTTCCGGTGCAGAGCTGGCTAGGAGCCTTGCCTGCCCTTTTCTCCTAGGCTTTCTCTAACCCCGTGCTTCCTGTTGTGCCCTCTGATGTTCTCACTTCATCTGTCCTTTGTGTCTCTCCCATATCCTTCCCCCAGGAGGAACAGAGTGGTACTGAGATCTGCTTGTTTCTGGTGACGGGAGGGGCTTAGGATAGCCACAGACATGGCTAAGAGCTAGTGATCTGCTGGGGCTGTTCTCCTGAAGAGCACAGTTCAGGAAGGGCGAGTGACCTGACCTGCATGTGTGTCCCTCACAGCTAGCTAACCAGATGGCTGAATTTTCACAACAGATACAAGTCATATCTCTCTGGTCTAGAGGGCTGTTCCAGTTTGCTTTTCTATTTCTCTGATTAAACACTATGACCAAAACCAACTTGGGGAGAAAAGCCTTCCCCCATATCCTTCCAGATCACAATGCATTACTGAGGGAATTAAGGGAAGGAACTCAGGGCCAGAACCCAGAGGTAGGAACCAGAGAGGAGTGCTGATTGAGGGGTGTCTTAGTTGGTTTTTTATTGCTGTGAAGAGATGCTGTGACCAAGGCGACTCTTATAAAGACAAACGTTTAATTGTTCTGGCTTACAGTTTCAGAGGTTGTGTGCATTATTGTCATGTCAGGGAGCGTGGCTTTGTGCAGTCAGACATGGTGTTAGAGGAGAGTTCTACATCTTGGTCAGAAGGCAGCAGAAGGGAACTGTCTCATTGGGCATAGCTTGAGCATAGGAGACCTCAAGGCCTGTCCCCACACTTTCCTCCAACAGGGCCAGACCTCCTAATAGTGCCATTCAGCTATGGGCCAAGCATCCACACACACACACACACACACACACACACACACACACACATACACACAAGGCTATGGGGGCCATGTCTATTCAAACCACTACCGCAACTCCAAGCTGTGTTGTCTTAACAAGAAAAACTAAGCAGTATGAGGATCAACCTCTCTCTGGCTCAGTTTTCTCACTTTAAAACTTAAAAAAAGAAAATGCATTTGGGTGTTTCGCCTACATGCATGTCTGTGCACTGCGTGTATGCCTGGTGCCCACAGAGGCCAGAAAGAGGCTCTGAAAATGGAGTTTCAGGCAGGGAGTCAAACTCAGGTCCTCTGGAAGAACAGTTATGTCTCTTAACTGCTGAGGCAATTGTCCAGCCTCAGCTCAGTTTTCTTATGTGTAAAATGGGAAGAAACTCTTAAGACTGTTAGAAGCATGAGGTGAATGGATGCAGGAGCCTGACTTAGGGTATCTGTTAGCTGCTATGACAACAAGTTCTTCCACAGAGCATGAAGCCACATCCCACTGTTCATTTCCTGTAAGCAACCTACTCCCAAGGGTACTGCTGGTCCTTCACCTGCTGGGCTGAGAGGCAGCCTCTGCCTGCCCTTGTCAGTGTGCACTGAGTATCTGAGGTGTTCAGGCTTTGTGTCATCCTTTTCTACCCCAGTCTGATGCACTTCTCGGTGCTCTGAGCTAGTGGGCGTTCATCTTACCCTTTTGCACAAGAGAGCGTCTCTCAGGCCTTCCTTATATTGGGGGTTTGCTCCTCCCCTGTTATATCTATCTCACAGACTCCTCCATATTCTGTCCCCCAGCACAGAACATACACTTCTGACTGCTAGCCACCGACCCTGTAAATCTGCATATAGTCAAAATGTCAGTTCTTTGTACTGATCTCTGTCGGAACCCTGCTGGTCTAGCCTTCGTGTCTACCACCTCTCCTAGCAATCCCCACAGTTAGAAGCATCGTCTCCTCTCTGTAGGATGGTATAAGAGCATCTTCCTCTGGGGTGTGGTAAGCGTTAAGTAGGATGGTGCCTTGGAGGCTCTCAATATGGGGCTAGGAATAAAGCAACTTGTTTATTTTATTTATTTATCTTATTTATTTACTTGGTGAGGGGATCAGGTTCTTACTGTGTACCTTTGGCTGGCCCACAGCCCATCATGTAGCTCTGCCTGGCCTGAAACTTACAGAGATCTGCCGCTGCCTCCTAACTGCTGACGTTTAAGGTGGATGCTGCCACACCTGGCCTTTTTAGGTTTCGTGTTCCTCACAGATTTGTGTTGAAAGACTGAGGGTGGAATACCCAAAACATAATCCACACATCAAATGAGGTACAAGAAGAAAGGAGGAGTGGCCCCTTGTTCTGGAAAGACTCAGTGAAGCAGTATTCGGCAAAACCAGAACGGGGAAGTGGGAAGGGGTGGGTGGGAGGACAGGGGGAGAGAAGGGGGCTTACGGGACTTTCGGGGAGTGGGGGGCTAGAAAAGGGGAAATCATTTGAAATGTAAATAAAAAATATATCAAAGAAAAAAAAAGAAAAAAAAAAGAAAGACTGAGGGGGCTGTAGAGGTCCTTTACCACCAGAAGAGAGAGGCCCGATGCTGTCCTGGCAGATGATGAATTTGTTGGTCCAGGGAAAAGAACTCACTGTGCTGCCTCTCTCTGTTTCCTGGGTGACAGAGTCTCTAGAAAACCCAGCAATAATGAGATGAAAGCAAAGTGTCCTGCAGTATAATAAACATGACAGAAATAGAGATGGCATCTAATGACAGGTCAGTTGTGGCTGAAGAGCAGGAAGAGAGTCACACCCAGAAAAGGGAGGCCTCTGCTGGGTCACTGGGACTCAGCCATCTAGAGCTAGTTTTGAGTCCTGGTTTGGGAAGACTGTCAGAGAGGGATTGCAAGGCAGGCCTAACTAAAAGCTTGGAGGAAGCACTGTGCTGTTCTCCGTGAACAGAGTCTACCAGAGGAGGGCCAAAGATGTGGTAAGCATGAATTGTCAACAGTAGTTGTGAAATCACTGCCTCACAAAGATTTCTTGATTGCCAGCTAAGTATCAGAAAGCTATCTGTAGGCATGATGGCTCATGGCTACAGTGCCAGCCCTCAGGGGGCCAGAGAGGAGGATCTCCATGGACTGTATGAAACGAAACGAAACGAAACCAGCCAGAAACAGTAGAAGGAAAATGATCTGCTACAGTTTGGACCTGAGAGGTCCCACAAAGGCTCTTGTGTTTGAGGCTTGGCTGCTAGCTAATGCGCTTTGGGGAAGGGATTTGATTTCAAGGGCTCTGACCTTATGGATTGTAGAGAAATGAGTCAACATACTCTGACGGTGGCCCATAATGGCCCACTCATGCACAACAGCTGCATCTGCATTTTACCGTCTTAAGATCTGCCTGGCTCATGGAGACAAATGACGGCAGAGGGCATGACCTGGTCAGCCAATCAGATGGTGCCAACAACAAGGGGAGATACCAAGGGCCAATGGGGCATGGTGGGGGTATAAAAGCACTCCCCAGTTCAGCAATAAATGATCCTGCTTCTGCTTCTTACCAGACTCCTGATTCCATGCCTTCTTACCCCCCTACTCCCAAGGACCATCCTGAGGGGCTGAGGGCTGGGGTAACAATGGATGAATTAATCCCTTGATGAATTTATGGCGTTGCTAGGAAGTGATGGAAACTGGGAGGTGGCATCTAGTTGGCAGAAGTGGGTCACTAAGGGTCTTCTCTGGCAAAACACATTGGCCCCCTGATCCTTCCCTCTCTGCAGGCTGGAGGCTATGGAGGAAGCAGCAATTCCTTCTGCCACAGCCCTGAATAAAAGCAATGGAACCAGTTGGTTAGTTATAGATTGAAACCTCTGAAAGTGCGGAGCCTTTGGAGACATGGAAGCGACGCACATGTGGCATGAGAGTTAACGTTGCCTCCTGTCCACTAAGCAAGAGTGGAAGGCACCTGCTCACTTTTTTCTCCTTTGTTCAGTTGGTAGCTTGGTGTTCCTGCCAGGAAAAGCAGATGTTCTCAGGAAGGAGGTGCGGTAGGGACAGCTGCCTGGAGAGCCTTCTGGTGCCAAGCCCTCCGATAGTCTTTCTTTCAAGCTATTTTCTAAAATTTAAATTAAATGTATTTTTGAATAATGAATGCATGCATATAGTATGGAATTCAATGTGGAGCAAAAAAGACACAGATACCCCTTCTTTCCGAGCCCCACCTCAGCCAATAGTATTCTTTTCTAAAGACAACTATTGAGGTTTGCTAAGTATGAATAAGCAGGTACACACACACATGCACACACTCACACATGGACACACACAAACCCATGCACTTTAAAGAACATAAATGCTACATGCTAACTGTATAAGTAGAACTGAAGCAATCAGATAGCACACATCAAGTGAGTGGAGTTTAGTATGTGTATTGCTTGCAAAGCTGTGGGCAGACTATGGGCAAAGCACAGGATTGGCACAGAAACCAGGACAGGCATCAACTGCGTGAGATGCTGTGGCAACTGTGTGAACCATACAGCTTACCGAGAGGCAGGGCAAAGAAGAAGCCTGGGCACAAATAACTGTTCTTACTGCTTTCCTCTCGCTGCAGGACCTACTGCAAGGACCAAGCCTGTACCTCAGGACAGGAGAGCCTGGTGTATAGTTTACAGTGCTGAGAATGGGCGGGAAGGATGGAAGGATGAGAAATGCAGATGGTGGTCACTCAAATGCTGAGTGGTACCTTTCTGTTTTTCACTTAACAATCTGTCTGGACGAGTAGCCCCTTCCTTTTGGATGGCTTAGAGTCTTCTACTGCATTTCTTTTGTTGAATACTATTATAACATGTGCTGTGCACCTAACCATGCCCCTTTCCTATGCTGAAGTCCTAATGGGCAATGTGACTAATTGGAGTAAAAACATCATTTACCCTAAATGATGTCATGAGGACAGAACTAAGGGTTAGGCTTATAGCAAAAGATATCCTGTAAGAGAAGACATCGGAGAACTCCATCTCTGCCCCGTCTCTGATTCTGTCTCCGTCTGTCTGTCTCTCTTTCATCAGGACATAGCAGGAGGCAACACCCAACAGGTCTTGAGAAAGCAGCCCTCACTAGGAATCCAATCAACAGACTTTCCTAGTCTTCAGAGCTGCGAGAAACACAAGGCTTTTGGCTAAGTCACTCAGCCATTGGTATTTTGTTTTGGCAGTGTGTGCTGACTTAGAAACATATAAAAATGATATACTACATATGTAACAATATATGCCACTGTACATTCTACTACTCCTCACTAATAGAGTATTAAGGCCACTGCACACAAACAATGCCACCAGGCACAGCCTTTTACTGAGTCATTTCCCATGGTAAGGATATGCTCAGAAGAAATCCCCTGGAAAGTGATTGCTGGATCAAAGAGTGCTTTAACATTTTGATGGACATAGCCAGAGCAACTACCACAGGCTTCACACCTGCTTACCGCAGCCACGGATGAGGCTTCTGTGCAATTTTTAAACACCTGGGTTAGAAACATGTGGATGACTTACTGAGGTACTGTCAGCAGTATCCGTCACCTTCACAATGCATCAACTCTGTCTGAATTTATGAGCATGAACATTTCCTCCTCGTTTTCTGACATCTCTCCCAGATTTATTCAGCAGGAATAAAATTCCTTTGCTGAATGGAATTCTCTGGAAGCAGTCCCATGTGTCACTTTAACTCACAAATGACAGCCCCTGCCCCTCTGTACTGAAAACCTTTCATAATAAGATTAACCTAGAGGAATGTCCAACCAAGAGAGTTGTCAATATTTAATACTTGATTTGCAGATAGCTTTCTCTCCTCGATTCTCTTTTTCTCCCCAGCCAGGACCCAGGGTAGGAGTCTGATTTATGAAGGCGTAACAGCGTCTTGTGCTCTCTTCCCACTCACCTCCTCCATGATCAGGGTTGAGAGAGGTGATCAGGAGACAGGACAGTTTACTTGACTCTCCGAATCTGGCAGTTGTCTACAACAGCTTTACCTGCGGCACAGTTTTTGTAGCCATTAACACGGCTAGTGACACTAGGTCTTGTGGTTTGAGTATAAAATGTCCCCATTGGCTCATTTGTTTGAACACTTGATACCCAGATGGTGGTGGTGTTTTGGAGGGCCGTGGAACCTTCAAGAAGAAGAGTGTGTGGCTGGGGGCAGAACTGGAGATTTGACAGTTCCCCACTTCCTGTCTGCTCTCTGCTTCCTGATTGTGTATGTAATGTGACCAGCCACGGAGTCTTCCCCACTGTGAAGGACAGAATCCCTTCATAAGCTGTAAGCCAAAATAACTCTTCTGTTTCCTCCTCCTCCCTGTCCCCCTCATCATCCTCCCCCTCCTCTTCCTTCTTCTCTCCTTCCTCTCCCTCCCCCTCTTGTTCCCCTTTCCTCTTCCTCCTCCCCTTCTTCCTTACCCTCCTTACCCTCCTCCTCCCCTTCCTCTTCTTCACCCTCCTCTCCCCTCTCCCCTCCCCCTTCTCATTCTCCTCCTCCTCCTCCCCCTCATTCTTTCTTTGAGACACTTTCTTTGTTTAGCCTTGGCTATCCCTGGAACTTGCTTTGTACACCAGGATGGCCTCAAACTCAAGGAGATGAGTCTGCCTCTGTCTCCTTAGTGCTGGGATTGTTTTTATGTGACTGAAGCAGTCAGAAGAGCTTTCTTTCTTTTTTCTTTGTAGACATAGAAGTTGGCACGTTTTGCAAACATTGCTTTGGGGCAACATTCTTACATGCAGTGCTTTCTGTTTTAATGGTGCAAACACTTCTCCCTCTCTGATTGCTGACTGTGGATCAGTATGACCCGCAGCCCCATGTCCCTGCTGCCCCTCTCTTCTGATGGACATGTCCTTGAAATGTAAGTCAGAATAAACCCCCTCTCCCTTAAATTGCTTCTTGAGAGGTGTTTGGTTTCAACAAAGATAAAAGTAACTAATGCACATACGTTTAATGCTTTAGATATAGTTTCATAATGGGTCTTATGCCATTAATCTTCATTTGTTTCTAAATGTATCATGCATAAATTATCTATTACTACAATAGCCAAAACACCAATGTCACTATTCCATACGCTATCTGAGTCTGGAATCCATGGTTAGTTTAATGGGGCAGTTTTATTTCAGAGCCTCCTGTGAGTTTGTAGTCTCAAATGGGCCTGTTGTCACCTGAACGCGTGCCTAGAGAAAGAGCACCTGCTTCCTGGAGGCTCACGTAACTGAGCAATAGTTAGTTCCTTACTACATGGGCTTCTTTATAGTGCTACTTAAGACAGGACAGTTAGCTCCAGGATGAGTGGTCCAATAGAGCAAGGAAGAAGCCATAGTCTCTTTCTTGACAGCCTTGGAAGGGATCTGTTACCACCCGTGACAAAACATTGAAGAGCAAGGGACAAGGGTGTGAACACCAAGAGATCAGGACCTCCTGGAACCTCCCAGAGAAGGCCATAACATCTACCGATGTCAGAGACTATCTACCTTCCTGTCACAGGAGAAGTGAGCACGGATATGGGGCAGCCCCAGGAGAAGACCTATGCCTACCCCATCTCCGAATATTCAGAAGCTCTGTGAGTTTAATGGCTCTGTCATCACCGTGGACCTGCTCTTACAGGAAGTGCTCTTTTCGAGCCTGGTGGGAACTGTTTACTTGACATTTATATGTAACCAAGGGTAATAGGCCATATTTGTGTTTGCACACCAGAGTCTTGTACTTTTGGCTCCTGTACAATATTTTCTGTGTTCTTATGACCTAGGTGGTCCCTGGGGTTTTGCTGCCAGGAGGGACAACCCTAGCTACAGCACTTATCTTGCTAGCTACTGTAGCTGCTGATTTTCAGGACTCAGCCAGCCTTGGCACTCCGGTCTAGTTCAGTCTACTCACAACCACAGAAGCATACATCACCACATGGCTTTATGGATGATGAAATGTGCCGGCGAGGGGTATATGTCACTCTGTGTTTGCTCCCACTGCCCAAATCCAGCCAAAAACCCATTCTTTCCCACAGCTGTAACTCTGTGGGCCATAAGTCTGTGAGATGGTTTATCCTGACTTAGAGGATATGCAGGAACTGTCTCAGTCTGTCAAGGTTGTCCTGAAACCAGCAAAGAGCTTTAAAACCTGAAGGTTCAGAGCACACACCCTAACTGGCTTGTTAGAATGCCTCCCGCGGCTGGAGAGAGGCTTTGACAGTGATTGTCATGTTCCCCTGTGCTTGAGCACCGCCTCCCTCCGTGATGCCTTCCAAGTCTTTCTGCTTTGAAATGAAGGCTCCACTGACCTGCGTCCTTCCCGGATTACTGTCGGTTCTACTTGATGCCCTGAGGTTTGCCAGCAGTAGGTTTCATCTACTAACCTTTTGGTGCAGGGCTATTTCATCATAGTCTGTCCTTTGGAAGTAACCAGGGAAGACAGGAATAGACCAAAACCATGTCACTCTCTCTAGATCGTTTCGTCTGAGGAGTGTCTTCTACGCAGCACTTAGCAGGATTTAGAGAGATCTCATCTGAGATTCCTCTCACGCTCACTTTTAAAAGGATATTTTCAGTTCATTCTTTGGACACTTTCACACATGCATACAGTGTGTCTTAATATTTACCTCTAGCTCTCCCTCCTAAGTCATAGACCCCCACCAACACCCCCCCCCTCACTTCATGTCCTTCCACCTCTCTCTTTTTTTACAAAAAAAATTTTAGTGGTCAGTGGAAAGCCCAGGAGGCCTCAACCTGGCAACCAAGAAATGCAGAGAGTGCGGGAGTGGGTGGTTTGGTGAGCATGGGGAGGGGGATGGGATAGGGTGTTTTCAGAGGGGAAACCAGGAAAGGGACTAACATTTGAAATCTAAATAAAGAAAATATCTAATAAAAAAAGAAATATGAAGAAAAGATATATGAAAAAGTCATATGGAAAGCAACCATCTTATAACTCAATTAAAATATATAACTTAAAAAGAGAAGGGAAATTACTATGTAGATGCATACTACTACTCCTAGAAGCCCTGGGTTATTCAATAAAAATGTCAATGAAGATGTGGCATTAAAAAAAAGAAACACAGAGAGTGGGAGAAATAGTGTTCCCTAGGGAAGAGCACACCGGGTGATTGTCCAACGCCAATGGTCACCCCGAAAACATACAAGGAACATACAGACTGTGCAGGTTGCACTTATGTATTTGAGTGTGTGTGTGTATAGCAACAGTTAATGAAAACAGAGGCCATAAATGTGAAAGAGAGCAAGGAGGGATATATGGGCAAGGTTGGAGGGAGGAAAGGAAAGGGGGATGATGTAATTATGCTATAATATTAAAAAAACAAAACAAACAATTAAAAACTTTAAGACTTATGTATATTTCGCCTGGATATATGTGTACTACATGGATGTCTGGGGCGTGAAGAGGTCAGATTCCCTGGAACTGGAGTTATGGGCGATTGTAAACCACCACGTGGGTGCTGGGAATTGAACCTGGATCCTCTGAAAGAACAACAAGTGCTCCTAAGACGACTCACCAGCCTCTTCCTCTCACATGTAACCCTGACTGGCCTGGAATGAGCCCAGGATGGCAATCTTCCTGCCTCAGCTTCATGAGTGGTAGGATTACAGAAGTGAGCCGCCGTGACCAGTTCTGGTCCCCTTTCTTCTTATGATTAAATTATTATACAAAGCAACGGCGCTTTCCATTTATAACTCGTTTGTGCCGACCCTTCTTCTCCCATTTCCCTCAGCCCCGTCTCCTCCTCACGCCCTCCCCCTGCAGCATCCTCTTCCCAGTTCCATGTCATATGCATTCTCTTACTCTTTTCTCTTCCTAAGAACCTCTTTTCCTCTCCCGTGTCTCTTCTGCATTTTGTGACCTACTTACATATACATGAAATTAAAACCTAGGAGCCCCATGTGAGAATGCATTCCCATCAGCATTACTTCCATACATCTTTGCCAGCATTTGTTATCTTGTTTTATGTTAAATCACAGCAATGGAATCTCAAAGTAGTTTTTTTCTTTCTTTTTTTTTTAAGATTTATTTATTTATTATATACATGTATACAGTGTATATACACTGTAACTGTATTCAGACACCAGAAGAGGGCACCAGATCTCATTACAGATGGTTGTACACCACCATGTGGGTGCTGGGATTTGAACTCATGACCTTTGGAAGAGCAGTAGGTGCTCTTACCCACTGAGCCATCTCTCCAGCCCCTCAAAGTAGTTTTAATTGCACTTCCCTGATAACAGGATGTTGAACATGTTTTATATCTGTTTTCCATTTCTGTTTCCCCTTTTGAAAGCTGTCTGTTTAGTCATTAATTCTTTTATTGATTTTCAATTTTGTTTTTATAGTATTTTTTATTGGGATATTTTATTTGTTTACATTTCAAATGCTATCCCCTTTCCCGGTTTCCCCTTTGCATACTCCCTATCCCATCTTCCCTTATCCTGCTTCTACAAGGGTGCTCCCCCACTCCCTCACCACCCTAGCATTCCTCTACACTGGGGCATAAAGCCTTCACAGGACCAAGGGTTTCCCCTCCCACTGATGCCAGATAAGGCCCCTTCAGCTCCTTCAGTCCTTCCCCTAACTCCTCCATCGGGGTCCCCATGATCAGTCCAATGGTTGGCTGTGAGTGTTCGCATCTGTCTTGGTCAGGATCAGGCAGAGCCTCTCAGGAGACAGCTGTAACAGGCTCCTGTCAGCAAGCAATTGTTGACATCAGCAATAGTGTCTGGGTTTGGTGTCTGCATGTGGAATGGATCCCCATGTGGGGCGGTCTCTGGATGTCCTTTCCTTCAGTCTCTGTTCTACTCTTTGTCCTTGTATTTCCTTTAGACAGGAGCAATTCTGGTTACAATTTTAGAGATGGGTGTGTGGCCCTATCCCTCAACCAGGGAGCCGTGCCTAACCTCTGGATATGGTCTCAACAAGTTTCTCCTTCCCCTCTGTGGGGTATTTTAGTTAATGTCATCCGTGGGGTCCTGGGAGGCTCTTGCTTTCCTGGCATCTGGGACTTTCTGGTTGCTACCCCAGTACCCAATCCCCCATTGCTACACGCCTCTGTTCAATTTCCTGACCTTCTGGACATCTCCTCCATCTCCTCCCATACCTGATCCTGCCCCTCTTCCCCCCTCCCCCTTCTCTCTTCCTCGAAAGCCCCTCCCATCCTCTACTTCACTTGATTATATTGTTCCCCCTTCTAAGTAGGACTGAAGAATCCATTCTTTGGTCTTCCTCTTGAGCTTCATGTGGTCCGTGAGTTGTATCGTGGGTATTCCACACACTTTGCCTAATATACACTTATCAGTGAGTACATACCACGTGTGTTCTTTTGTGACTGAGTTACCTCACTCAGGATGATATTTTCTAGATCCACTCATTTGCCTGCAAGTTTCGTGAAGTCATTGATTTTAATTGCTGAGTAGTTTTCCATTGTGTAAATGTACCACATTTTCTGTATCCATTCCTCTGCTGAGGAACATCTGGGTTCTTTCCAGCTTCTGGCTATTATAAATATGGCTGCTGTGAACATAGTGGAACATGTGTCCTTATTACATGTTGGAGAATCTTCTGGGTATATGCCCAGTAGTGGTATAGCTGGGTCTTCAGGTAGTATTATATCCAATTTTCTGAGGAACTGCCAGACTGATTTCCAGAGTGGTTGTACCAGCTTGTAATCCAACTAACAATGGAGGAGTCTTTCTCTTTCTCCACATCCTCACCAGCATCTGCTGTCACCTGAGTTTTTGATCTTAGCCATTCTGACTGATATGAGGTGAAATCTCAGGGTTGTTTTGATTTGCATATCCCTGATGACTAAGGATGTTGAGCATTTCTTTAGGTGCTTCTTGGACATTTGAGTTTCCTCAGTTGAGAATTCTCTGTTTAGCTTTGTTCTCCAGTTTTTGATAGGATTCTTTGGTTCTCTGGAGTCCAACTTCTTGAATTTTTTGTATATATTGGATATTAGCCCTTTATCAGATGTATGACTGGTAAAGATTCTGTATGTACCAAAATTCTGGGTCCTGTTTATGTATTCAGTCTGTTAGTATATGTCTTTTTATTGGGGAATTGAGTCCATTGATGTTAAGAGATATTAAGGAATAGTGATTGCTACTTCCTGTTATTTTTCTTATTAGAGGTGGAATTATGTTTGTGTGGCTATCTTCTTTTGGATTTGTTGAAATAAGATTACTTTCATGCTTTTTCTAGGGTGTAGTTTCCCTCCTTGTGTTGGAATTTTCCATCTATTATCCTGTTTTGGGTTGGATTTGTGGAAAGATATTGTATAAATTTGGTTTTGTCATGGAATATCTTGGTTTTTCCATCTATGGTGATTGACAGTTTTGCTGGGTATAGTAGTCTGGGTTGGCATTTGTGTTCTCTTAGGGTCTGTATGAGATCTGCCCAGGATCTTCTAGCTTTCATAGTTTCTGGTGAGAAGTCTGGTGTAATTCTGATAGGTCTGCCTTTATATGTTACTTGACCTTTCCCCCTCTTTGCTTTTAATATTCTTTCTTTGTTTTGTGCACTTGGTGTTTTGACTATTATGTGATTGGAGGAATTTCTTTTTTGGTCCAGTCTATTTGGAATTCTTTAGGCTTCTTGTATGTTCATGGGCATCTCTTTCTTTAGGTTAGGGAAGTTTTCTTCTATAATTTTGTTGAAGATATTTACTGACCTTTTAAGTTGTGAATCTTCACTCTCATCTATGCCTGTTATCTTTAGGTTTGGTCTTCTTATTGGGTCGTGGATTTCCTGGATGTTTTGGGTTAGGAGCTTTTTGCATTTTGCATTTCTTTGACTGTTATGTCAATATTTTCTGTGATATCTTTTGCAGCTGAAATTATCTTTCTATCTCTTGTATTCTGTTGGTGATGCTTGCGTCTATGATTCCTGATCTCTTTCCTAGGTTTTCTATTTCCAGGGTTGCCTCCTTTGTGATTTCTTTATTGTTTCTAGTTCCATTTTTTAGATCCTGGATGATTTTGTTCAGTTCCTTCACCTGTTTGGCTGTGTTTTCCTGTATTTCTTTAAGGGATTTTTGTGTTTCATCTTTAAGGGCTTCTACCTGTTTACCTGTGTTCTCCTGTATTTCTTTAAAGGAGTTATTTATGTCCTTCTTAAAGTCCTCTATCATCATCATGAGATGTGATTTTTAAATCAGAGTCTTGATTTTCCAGTATATTGGGGTATCCAGGGCTTGCTGTAGTGGGAGAACTGGGTTCTGATGATGCCAAGTAGCCTTGGTTCTGTTGCTTATGTTCTTGAACTTGCCTCTCATCATCTGATTATCTGTGGTGTTAGCTGGTCTTTCTGTCTCTGACTGTGACTTGTCTGCCCTATAAGCCTGTGTGTCAGCACTCCTGGGAGACCAGCTCTCTCCCAGTGGGATTTGGGTATGGAGAGCTGAGGAACAGGGTCAGATCTGGGGCACAGATGGAAATTAAAAGGATCCTGTCCCAGGCTGCTCTTCAGTTCCTGCGTCCTGATGGTTCTGGGTGGGTCCCTCTTGGGCCAGGTATTTGAGTAGAAATGGTGGTATCACCCGTGCTCTCAGTGTGTCAGCATTCCTGGAAGACCAACTCTCTTTTGGTGGGATTTGGGTCCAGAGAGCTGTGGCACATGGTCAGCTCTGGGCACAGATGGAAACCGGAAGATCAACATATTATTTTTAAAGCTGTCCCTGTAGTAGAATTTAATCTGGTCTTCTGTGTACACTGGAATCCAGAAGAAGTAGATTCCAATGCTAGTGAAGGAATGGATGTGCTTGCAAGGCACGGGCAAGTAGGCAAAGAGGCAGTGTTTTATTTTTTGTAGTTAGAAAACATATTCTAGATACCAACTCCTTGTGGTTTGAGTGTGAATTGTTGCCCCTAAGACTCACATTTTAAACATTTGGTGTCCAGCTGGTAGTGTTGGTTAGAAAGTTGTGGGACCTTTAGGAGGTCGAGTCTTTCTATGGGAAGTGGAAAACTGGGAGTGGCTTGAGCCTTGGTAGCCAGGTCCCACTTCCTGTCCACTCTCTGCTTCTTGAGTGTGCCTACAATGAAATTAGGCAACCTCTTGCACCCATCACTGCATCTTCCGTGCCTGCTGTTGTGTCTTCCCACCATGGAGGACTGTATTGCTACGGAACTGTAAGCCCAAATAGTCCCTTTCCTATTTAAGTTGTATAATGGTTTGGGTAAAATGGCCCCCATGGGCCCATAGGGAATGTTGACATTAGGAGGTGTGGCCTTGTTGGAGGAGATGTGTCACTAGGGAGTGGTCTTTGAGGTCTCAGAAGCTCAAGCCTGGCCAGTGTACCACTGTCACTTCCTGCTGCTGGTGTATCCAGACTTAGAACTCTCAGTTCTGTCTCCAGCACCATGTCTGTCTGCCTGCTTCTGATGGTGGACTAACCCTCTGAACTATAAGCCAGCCCCAACTAAACGTTGTCCTTTATGAGAGTTGCCTTGGTCATGGTATCTCCTCACAGCAGTGAAACCCTAAGACAAGTTGCTTTTGTCAGAGTGTCTTATCTCTAATAACAAAGCAGCTCCTGTCTGAAGCACGGCCAGCAGAGATTGTTCTTCCATCTTGTAGCCTGCCTCTCCACTTTGCTGTAGTTTCCTTTGCTGTGCAGGAGCATTTTAATTTCCTGCTTCTGCATTTCCAGTTCTTGGGTTTCCCCCTATGCCCCCTTCCCATAGGAAGTCCTTGACTACGCCTATGTCCCCTCCCCCAGCAGTTCTGTGAAGATTGTCATTGGGTTTTGATGGGGATTGCATTGACCCTGTAGTATAGTCATTTTCAAAGTATTCTGCCTATTCTGGGGCTTTGTCATCATCTAGGACTTTATGTTTCCTTGAGTGTCTCTCACTTCCTAGGTACTCAGTTCTCTCCCACTATTGTGAATGGGATAATTTTCTTAATTTCTTTCTCAACACATTCATTAGATGGACTAACGGTCTGAAACTGTAAATAAGCCCTCAATCACATGCTTTCTTTTATAGGCTGCCTTGGTCACGGTGTCTCTTCACAGCAAAAATAAAACAGTACTAAGACACCACTACCAAGCTGGTTCCAGCTCATTTGTACATATGAAAGTTCCCGAGTTTGCTTTACTTTTTTTTTTTTTTTTTTTTGCTTTTTGAGACTGAATTTCTCTGTGTAGCCCTGGCTGCCCTGGAACTTGCTCTGTAAACCAGGCTGGTTTTGAACTCAGAGATCTGCTTACATCTGCCTCCTGAGTGCTGGTATTAAAGGCATTTGTCACTACTGCTTGGCTTTTGAAAGTTTTTGATATTTCAATGTTGATTTTTTTATCCTAAGGCTTTATGGAGAGTGTTTATTAATCTAGTAGTTTTTCTGGTGGAGTCTGTAGGGTCTTTTGTGTATAGAACCACCTCATTTACACACAGATATGAGTTGACTTCTTTCCTACTGGTATTATTTTTGTATCTTTCTCTTATCTAATTGTTCTAGCTCAGATCTTTAGCATAGTTTTGAACAGGAGTGGAGAGAGTGGACATCTTCTCTCAGTCCAGAATTTTTTTGTATCTTCATTTGTGTTGGTTTGGCTAGAGGTTTGCAATACTGTCAATTGTCTCAAAGAACCAACTATTTGCTTACATGACTCTTTTTAAAAAGAATTTTAAAATTATCTCTTTCTCTCTCCTTCCTCTCTCTCTCTTTCTCCCTCCCTCCCTCCCTGTGTGTGTGTGTGTGTGTGTGTGTTGGATATTTACATGCTTATATGGTGCACACAGATGCTGGAAACACTGAATTTCTACAAAGATGGATTTATAAGTGGTTGAGAACTGCCAGATGTGGCACAGCTGTATGTGCTCCTAACTTCTGGGCCGTCCCTCCAGGCCCTGTTTGAATAATTTTATGTATTGTTCTCTTAGCATCTATTGTGTTTTTTTTTTTTTTATTCTAATCTTATTGTCTGTTACTGTGTATTGGGCTTGGGTTTGGCTTCTTCCTGTTTATCTGAAGAAGCCTCCAGGGGGCATCATTAGGTCACTTGCTTGAGGGGTCTCTAAGTCAACATGAGCACTTACTGCTAATTCTTTCAGAACTCTTTTGGCTGTGTTCTAAGGTTCTTTGAGGTTGTGCAGCAATTTGATTAGAAATTAATCTCTGATTTCTTCAGTAACCTACTGTTCATTCAGAACTATTTTCTTCACTTTGTATGTATTTGCATGGTTTCTGTGGTTATATGGCTGTGGATTTCTTGTTTCCTTCCACTGCGGTCTGATAAGGTGCCAGGAATTATTTTAAAATTTTTCTTGTACTTCTTAAGGTTTGCTTTGTGGCCTATGATGCGATCAATTTTAGAGAAGGCTCCATCTGTCACTGAGAAGAGTGCGTATTCTTAACTTTTGGATGGAATATCCCAGAAATACCTTTTAATCAAGTTGTTCTAATGGTATAATTTAACTGTGAGCTTTCATCACTGACTTTAGTTTAGAAGATGGATCTAAGTATGAGAGTAGGGCATAGAAGCTGTTCACTACTCCTGCGGTGGGATCAGCATGACCTTTGATTCCTTTGGTGTCTGTTTTATAAAACTGAGCACTCCAATGTTTGTTGCATAAATACTTATAATTGTAATATCCCCCTGGTGGTTTGTTTCCTTTATTAGTATATAGTGGCCTTTGAAAACACCTTCTGACCAGTTTTGTTTGAACTATACTTTATCAGATGGAAGAATCATCAATTACTCTGTCAGTGGCTGTGTCTTCGGTTAGCTTGACAAGCCAATCTCCAGCATTCAATTCAGCTTTGGGATGTCCTTCCAAGTTACACGAGTTTCTTGGGGACAACAGATACTGGATCTTATATATTTTTAATCCATTTAGTCACATTTTTAAATTGATGAATTATTTATTAACTTAGGTTGTTATTGGGATGAGTTTGATATTTCCTATGGTTTTGTTAATTGTCCTGGTCAGTCAGATTGCCTTTCCTTCTTCCATTCCTGCTCTGTTAGGATTAGTGGCTTTCCTGCTCGCTGTGCTGGACACCACTGGCTCTTTCCCTGCTCTTTGTGCATCTGTTCCTCTCGTGGGATGAACTTTCTTGTGGGTGGGACTTCCTCCTTCTTTTCTGTACACTGTTTCTTTAAGTATTTTCTGCAGTGCTGGCTTCATTGCTACATGTTGGCTTAATTTCTTTTTGTCTTCAAATATTCTCCGTTCTCCATCATTTTTAAGAGGTAACTGCGTTAGATAAAGCAATTTCGGTGGTGTCGTTTACTCTCAGAGCTTTAAATATATCATTCCATGCTTTCAGGGTTGCTGGTAAAGCTCTGATATTGTGGTGTTTTTGATGGTGTGTCTTAGTGTTTTCTTCCTCTCAGACCATTTCATATTGTTTCTTTGTTTTGTATTTTTGACTATGAGATGTCATGGGGAAGTTTTTTTTTTTTTTTTCTTCTGCTCATGTTTATTTGGGAATTTAAATGTCTCTTGTGTTTAGAAATCCATTTCTTTTTCTAGGTTTGGGAAATTTTCTTCTATAATTTCAATGACTGAACTATGTATACCTTTTGACTTTATCTGTGATCCTTTTATTCTGTGGATTCTTAGGTCCGGTTTCTTGACTACATTTCAGACTCCCTGGAAGTTGGGCCACCTCCATCAGTGTTGTGTTCTGTTATGTAACGCCTTGAATAGGCTCGTCTTGAATCTATCCTGGCTTTTAAAACTGATTTTCCTGTTGGACTCTATTGACCATGCTTTCTTTTGTGTTTCTTACTTCAGTGGTTGACTTTTTCTTTTTTTCCCCTAGAAATCTAGTTTCATTCTTTCCCAGAAATTATTTTTCTTGTCATAGTCTTAAATTGATCTCCTTCCTTCATCCACTTGTTTGAGTACTCTTATGGTCACTGGTCCTTTTAAAAATAAGACTCTAAATTGGTTATCAGTCAACTCAGTCTTCTAGCTGTCTTTCACTTTCATTACTGGGGAGCTGTGGGGTTCTAGGTTTCCACCATAGTCTTTCTGCTATGTGCTGTTTTGTGCATCCATTGGGATGGGTGAATCTTCCACTCCTGCCCATCCCCAGTCCTCTGGCTCATTGCCTTTGTTTATGTCTGTCGTCCTGGTGGGTCGACTTCACTAGGAACTACGTTTCCTGTTGCTGTTGATGGCAGAGACAGCTGTAGTTCCCTTCGATGATTCACCAGCAATTTCAGCATTGACTTGCAGCAGGAGACACTTGGCAAGTTCACTTGTGTGCCAAATAAGGCTCAGAGATATCCTTATTAGGGGTCCTGGTTGGGGAATGTGTCCCTTGTAAACTCCTTAGTGCCGAGGACATTGATACTTAAGTAGTGAAAGAATGAGCTCGTTCAGTAAGAAGTAAGGATGGGAGAGGGCAAGCCTGGAGCACAGCAGTGTGAGGGGGGCAGGGGCTCTGCAACTGCAGAAACATGTAGAAGATAGATGTGAAAGCTGAAGATGTGTGTAAAAAAAAGCAGGTGCGGAAAAGTGGAGGTCAGTCCTGGAAGTCTTTCCAGTGAGATGGAAATAAAAACATAGTAGCTTCATGCTTAAAGTAGAAAAATATAGCCGGGCGGTGGCGGTGCACGCCTGTAATACTAGCACGCTGGGAGGCAGAGGCAGGCAGATTTCTGAGTTCGAGGCCAGCCTGGTCTACAGAGTGAGTTCTAGGACAGCCAGGGCTACACAGAGAAACCCTAAAAAACTAAATCCAAAAAAAAAAAAAAAAAAAAAAAGAGTAGAAAAATATAAATAACAACAGATAAAGAAAAGACTCTCCAAAACTAAGAATTAAAAACATAGGTAATAATGTGAAGTGGAAGGAGGTATGCTTGTATGGGTTAGTCTTTTGTCAACTTGACACAATCTGGAGTCATTTAAGAGAAAGGAACCTCAACTGAGAAACTGTCTTAATGAGATTGGGCTATAGGCAAGTCTATGGGAGATTTTCTTGATTGATGATTGATGTGGAGGGACCCAGCTCACTGGATGGTACGATCCTTGGGAAGGTAGCCCTAAGTAGTATAAGAGAGCAGGCTGTGCAAGCCAAGAGGGGAAAGCCTGTAAGCTGCCCTTCCCCTTGGTATCTGCTTCAGTTCCTGCCTCCAGGTACCTGCCTGGAGTTCCCTATTTGAATTTCCTTCATGAAGAACTATGAACTATAAGCTGAAGCAAACCATTTTCTCCCCAAGCTGATTTTGGTCATGGTGTTTAACCACAGCAATAGAAATCCTATCTCTAGATAATTGGACCAGCAGAATAACTTTGGAGTTGTGTGTAATTGCATGCTGCCCCTTTATAATATTTTTAATGCTGAAAGCTACCAAATGGGAATCTACAGCACCCTCTCTAAGGCTCAGGAACTGTCATAGAGGGGGCAGAGAGAATGCAGATCGGAAGGAGTGTTGTAAAGTGGTTTTTGGACATGACACAGTCATTGCATCTATGAACTCATAGCAGCAGTGGCATCCTGCACACGCCTGGGCCCATCAACATTCATGGGTGGAAGAGGGTCTGACTCATAAGGTCGCAACCCTGTAAGAGACCGTGTAGATAAAGGTCATAGGAGGAGAGGGAGTTCTAGTCCTCAGTGGTGTAGCCACTGGTACACGGCCCCCCGCTCAAGCAAATAACCCACCACCCAAGCTCATTCAGGCAACACTAATTAAATGAAGTGGGCACACACACACACACACACAGATACATACACACAGACACATAGATACATACACACAGACACATATATACACAGACACACAGTTACACACACAGACACATACACACATACACACACACACAACACAGAGACACACAGGCACACACACAGAGCACAGAGACACACATAGGCACACACACACACACACACACACACATGGCAGAAAGGCAGGAGGGGGCCTCAGGAAGAAGGATGGCTTGGAGGGAAAGGGAAGAGGATAAGGGCGGATGGGAGGGGTGCCTCAGTGAGTTTAGGTGTCTGCTGCCAAGCCTGGTAACCTCAGTTCAATCCCTGGAACCCACACAGCAGAATGGAAGAACCAATTCCCATAAGTTGTCCTCTGACTCCTGGTCACAGAGTAAACATAAAATCAATTTAAAAAATGTTACTGGATGGGGGAAACATTGATTAAAGAATATCATTAAATCATAAAATAATTGTAAAAAGAATTAAAGTGTCTTAATTGTATAGCAGAAAAGAAATGAAATTTTTATTTTTATTTTATAGCTTTAATGAATGCTGACAGGTATTATCAGGTTAGCTAGTGGTGTCTAGTTCATCTTTGTGGTAGTAAAGGCATTATGCTGTAATAGAAAATTGAAATAGAACACAGTGTATTGTAAAATATAGACAAAGCAAGCCTCCAGCCCCAGTAATTTTATAATATAAATATTCTATTTTCCTGACTGCTGCTCTGTGTTGAGTATTTAGACAGATTTTTCAGTTTTGCTATGATAAGTCATTTTATGGTGAATATATTTACCAGGAAGTTCCTTAGGTGATTTAGTATTATGCTTCTAGCAATATTCCAAATGTGAACTCATCACAGCAAGGGATGTAAACATTTTCAATGCAAATGGCTTTTGACATTTATGCGTACATGTGACTTTCCTCCAGACATCTTGATTGAAGTCTGGCACTGCTTTTCTGGTCTTTCATTGATCTGCTCCCCAAGATGAGGTAGTGAGAGAGCTACTCTCATGTATTAAAGTTTTACTTTTCCTAGCATTAAACTGAAAGGGCAGGAATAGGCAGGCTTTATCTTTCTAGACACAGTCACATTAATGATGGGATATCTCATATCTAACTTTAATTTTTAAAATATTTTTTAAAAAGATTTATTTATTTATTTTATGTATGTGAGTACCCTGTAGCTGTACATATGGTTGTGAGCCATCATGTGGTTGCTGGGAATTGAACTCAGGACCTCTGCTCGCTCCGGCCCAAAGATTTATTTATTTATTATTATATGTAAGTACACTGTAGCTGTCTTCAGCCATACCAGAAGAGGGCATCAGATCTCATTATGAATGGTTGTGAGTTACGATGTGGTTGCTGGGATTTGAGCTCAGGACCTTCAGAAGAGCAGTCAGTGCTCTTAACAACTGAGCCATCTCTCCAGTCCCTAAAATCTTATTTTTAATGACGGTTTTTAAATGCTTTAACCTTTCTTATAACCTACCACTCACCAGAGGTAGTGGTAAGCAATGAACAGCATTAATGCTAGCACTAGCCATAAATTTTATTTTTTATTTTTTGAAGGTTGCTGTTGCAGAAGGTGCATAAAGGGAGGATACAAGGCTAGGTTGAGACAGTGTTGACCTGACACAGATCTCACCTAGGAGGTGACAGTGCAGATGGGACAGGGGAATTCTATATAGGCAGTTGTTCTCAGCCAAAAAGAACTGTATCAGGCTAGGAGTAGGGTTTAAAAAACAGATGTTAGAAAAATTCTTATCTCAAGTATATTTATGCTGTGCATGGTTCCCAGAAGTAGAAATATACAAAAGACATGAGAGGGAGAGAGAGAGAGGGAGGAAGAAGAGAGAGAGAGAGTAAGAGAGAGGGAGAGGAGAGAGGAGAGAGAGAAGAGAGAGGGGAGGGAGGGAGAAGAGAGAGAGAGAGACAGAGAGAGAGAGAAGAGAAGAGAAGAGAAGAGAAGAGAGAAGAGAAGAGAAGAGAAGAGAAGAGAAGAGAAGAGAAGAGAAGAGAAGAGAAGAGAAGAGAAGAGAAGAGAAGAGAGAAGAGGTTTCAGAAAAGCGGTTGTCCTCTGTCTGGGATGCATTAGCAAAAAGTGGATACAAGCTATTTCAGAGCTCTCCTAGGGGCAGGAGGAAATCGGGAGCCGTCCTGTTTCCTCTCTGGCTCCTCCTGGAGATTAGGTTCACTTCTCTTCCCTCTCTGCCTGTTGTCTGTGATTGTTTGTTAGAGGCTGAATTTTGCTTTCCAAAGCTGTGGTTGTGCTGGGTGTTACAAGAGAAGCTTGAAGGTTGTGGTTAAACTGCCAGTGTTCGCAGTTCATTCACAAGCTCAGGATTTTTAACTCACTCATATTTGTAATTAAGATGACTGATAGATTAATGAAAGTTAAAAACGGCTGTTGCCAGTATGGGCCTGCTGCCCCTTTTACATAAGCTTTATTGGATACAGTGGTAGAAGCAAATTTAACCTCACCCCCATATACCTGGTGTCCAGACTTTATGTTTGATTTTGTCAATTAGCAGCTGAATTAAATAGCTGGGTCATTCCCGTAGACAACTTTAATTTCTAATTATAATCTTGATGCTTTTAACTTTTGGACCTTGTATCTTGAACAGATTGGTTGCCTTCACATAGGATGGCTTTCAGCAGGCTCAGCTATTCACCATGGCAATTATTCATGGCGATGAAGGAATGCATTGAGTGCATATTCACATGTCCTTCCTGGCTTTGGTCTAAATGGGAAAGTGTGCACTATAGAAGGCTGGTAGCTAGGGATGGGTAAGCATGTTCTTGAGTTCCTATCGACCCAGGCCAGACACATATATCAAAAAGCTATGCATGTAGTCCATGACAGGTAAAAAGGAGCAATATAGACATGGACCTAAGACAGGAACAGCCACCTAGCCACTCTATACCCTAGATGGGATTCTGGGAAACAAGTAAATCTTGTGCCCCCACCCAGGTTATCTTTAAAAAACAAACAAAAAAAGGGGGGGGGGAATTGTGCCCTTCCCCTACCCTTGA
Organism: Apodemus sylvaticus; assembly: GCF_947179515.1. Lineage (NCBI taxonomy): Eukaryota > Metazoa > Chordata > Mammalia > Rodentia > Muridae > Apodemus > Apodemus sylvaticus. Next base: position 72,539,523 of record NC_067479.1, on the reverse strand, counting down.
GCAGGCTAAATAGACCTTAAGTGTTTGCTGCAGTTGGACCTTAAGACCCAGGTGGATTCAGTTTCCTACAGTAGTGACTGCCCACTGGGCTTGCTTTGCAACACAATCCAGCTGAAACAAAGGATAGGGGTCTGCGGGCTTTCCCTATAGAAATGCAGTGCTGACTGTTAAACTTTGAGCCTTGATCAAAAACTTTGTCTTGGCTTCATCTTTCTCTCACACCCAGGCCTTTTTCATTTCCAGTCCCCCTTTCAGGTAACCCAGTTCATCCATGGCTGCTGGATAGCCACAGTCTTGTTTAGATATGTTCAAGAGTTGGTATAACTGGATCTTGAGGTAAATCTATTCCCAGATTCTTGAGAAACTGCCACACTGATGTCTGTAGTGGCTATATAAGTTTATGCTCCCACCAGCAATGGAGGAATGTTCTCCTCACCACACATCATTGCCAGCAAGAGCTGTTATTGTTTCATTGACCGTAGCCATTCTGACTGTGTAAGATGAAATCTCAAAGTAGTTTTGATTTGTGTTTTCCTTGTGGCTAAGAAAGTTCAACATTTCTTTAAGTGTTTCTCAGCCATTTTTTGCTTTATCTTTTGAGAACTCTCTGCTTAGTATTGTAGTTCATTCTTAAATTGTGGTATTTACTTCTTGATGTGTACTTGTCTTGGTTTTAAAATAAAATTTAGATGCTAACCTCTATTAGAAATATAACTGGTTAAGTTTTTTTTTGAATGAGTCTGAATGAGAGTGGCCCTTGCCATACAAGGGTTTTCAGTTTTATGCAGTTCCAGTTGTTGATCTTATGCCTACGCTAACCATGTTTTCTTCAGAAAATCCTTTCCTGTGCCAATGAGTTCAAGCCTGTCCTTCACTTTCTAGTCTGTCAAATTCAGGTTATCTGGTCTTTTATTGAGATTTTTGATCAATTTGGAGTTGGGTTTTGTGATAGATATGGGCGATAGATATAGGTTTATTTTCATTCTTCTACATGTAGCCATTCAGTTTGTCCAGTATTTGTTCAAGATGCTTTTTGTTGTTGAGGTACATTTTTGTTTTTTGTTTTTTGTGAAAATCAGGTGTCCAGAGGTATGTGCATTTATGTCTTTGTCTTCGATGTGGTTCCCTGATCAACATGTCTGTGTTTTAACCAATACCATGCTGATTTACTGCATCACTGCTCAGGAGGCGGTGGGATCTGTGAGAATGGAACCAATAAGTGAGGCACACTAAAGTCTCATGCAATGGCCAACTTTATTTAGAGCATCAGATAATTTATACTCTGGTAGTCAGGAAAAAATCACATGAGTAAAATTCTCATGAGTTCAATCTGTATACAATCACAAGGACAAGCCACACATGGAAAAACATGGTTTTCCATAGAAGCATATAAAGGATTTTTTTTCAATTTCTGTGAAGAATTCTTAGAATTTTGATAGGGGTTGCATTGAATCTGAAGAATATTTTTGGTAGGATGACTATTTTCATTATATTAATCCCACCAATCTATGAATGTGTGAGATCTTTCCATCTGATAACTTCTTTAATTTATTTCTCTTTATTAATATCTTTTTTTTTATTATACTAAGTCTTTCTTTTGCTTGGTTAGAGTTACCCCCAGGATATTTCTTGAGATTGTTATGAAAAGTATTATTTCTTTGATTTCTTTCTCAGTTGGTCATTGGTATATAGGAAGCCTACCCATTTTTGTGTGTTAATTTTGTATCTTGTTCCTTTGCTGAAAGTGTTTATCATCTGTAGATGTTTCCTGGTGGAGCCTTTAGGGTTTTTTTTTTTTTTTTGTATAAAATCATATCATGTGCAAATAAAGATACTTTGGTGTCTTCTTTTACTAACTGTATCCTTTTGATTGTCTTCAGTTGCTTTATTACTCTAGGTAAAACTTCAAATGCTGTATTGAATAGATACAGAGGTGATAAACCAGCTTGGGCCCCTTTTGGCCATGGAACTTGTTTTCTTATAAGGTCATGACAAGTTCTGGTGAAGTCTCTGCATGCAGCTGCCAGGAGCAGGGCTCTGGGAAGAGTAAATACATTATCTCATTAAAGGGATCAATATTTCTCTCATCTCCTTACATTGCCTCCAGGTGAACCAGCTTTCCTGGGATTGGGGCTGGTGGTTCTCAGGCCAGGCTATTGACAATTCAAACTAGATTAACTTCTGGGAGGAGATTATAGTATGTGAAAAGTCTAATCTTTGATGAAGATCTGAATTCTGGTCTCCTGAACTATTCTGTTCTTTCAATCGGGAGAATTAAGGAGTAGAAAAGTAGATGTTTTCATTTCTTTGTTACCAGGAAAATGGGAGTGGAGTCCAAAGCTAACCTTGAGGGAGGAGTCTGTTCAAACTGTCCTCCTTAAACTACTGTTCTCTGGCTAGCGATTGGACATCATCCCCTCAGGAGTTTAGACCTTAAAACCATTTACAACAAGACTAAAGTTGGGGGGTTAGAGATAACCCATTTTCTTCATGACAATCCAGAGCCCCAGTTCCAAAGTGCTTGCAAGGAGGGATTACGATTAGGGTTTGGCCTCACCCTCACATACAGCTTGAGGGCATGGGGACAAGAGCCAAGCTGCCTTCTGGGACTCCTTGTCTCTGGATAGGACAGAGCAAAGCACTTTTGGCTTCTGACCAAGGACAAGAAAGGAACTATTCTTTTCAGTGTCCTTGTCCTTAAAATGCTTTTCTGTTTCTGTCTCCTGTTCTCATCAAGACATTTCAAGGCAGCACAGTCTTCGCCCATCATCCCGAGGAGAGAACTGCCGCAAATCCCAATACCTCCAGCCAGGGCCCTCTTTTTCTCCCTCACCTTCCTAAAGAGTACATGTGAGAGCAGCCATAGGGGTGGGAGGAAGGCCAGACTGTTGGGCCTCAAGACTTGAGGAAAAATAGCAAGCAAGTTATTGATATTTTTGGGAGCTCAGGCACCTGGGAGGCTGAGACAGCCTGTGAGTCTGAAGCCAGCCTCAGTTACATAGTAAGACCATGCAGCATAAGTGTGTGTGTGTGTGTGTGGAGGTGGGGTAGGGGCTGAGTGTGTGTGGGTGGAGGTGGGGTAGGGGCTGAGTATGCAGAACAACCAAGCCTTAAAAGGAGAGAGAGAATCACAATTGCTAGGGACCAAATCAATAGTTCAGTTTCACCTCTCCGTCTCCTTTCAAATGCATGAGAGCAAGATGGTTTCACAGCAAGAAATGGGTCACCTCTTACAAAATCTGTTTTTGGAAAGAGAGAAGGAGACTCACTCAGCCCTATGGGTCCCACACAATATTGATGTCTTTTCACTTTCGTTTAATGAAGACCTCTCTGGGGCACGAGCACTCGGCAATGTGCCGATTCCCTTCCAGATATCCAAGGACTTCTCAGGTATCTTATCTCCTCCCAGTTTAAAACTGTTGGGGCTGGAGAACATGATGGCATGATTTGAAATCAGTTTAAATTTGTTGGGGATGGTGGCAGCCCAGGGGTGCTGAGCTTGAGAGATAGATCAGTGGTAAAGAGCACTGAGTATTCCTCCAGTAGACCCAGGTTTAATTCCCAGCACATTCATGACAGCTCATGACCTTCAGTAAATCCAGTCCCAGAAGATCTAACACCCTCTTCTGGCCTCCTCAGGCACTGCATGCATGTAGTCCACAGACATAAGATGCAAGCAAAACACTCAACACATACAATAATAAAAATAATCAAACTTACTGGGATTTGCTTTATCTCTTAGGATCTCATCTCCTGTGACATTGGGTCCAAGTGTCCTTCAGGAAAATGTGATGCGTTTCTTCTGAGAGGTGTGGTCTCTGCCTGTCAGTCAAGTAGAGTTGATGGTGGTTTTTAGGTTTTTCTCTGTCCTTATTTTCTGTTCCCTTGTTATATCAGCAGCTGAGAGAAGAGTATGGAACTCTTCAGTTGTGAATAACATTTTTCTATTTCTGTTTTCAACTTACTAATTTACCCCTAGTTTTTGGACTTTTTTTTTTTTTTTTATCTTGTTATGGTTTGGACCTGAAATGTGATTGAATGCTTGGTCCTCTGTTAGTGGTGTTGATTTTGGAGGCTGTGGCACCCTGGCAGGCAGAGATGGGTCACAGAGATAGGGCTGTGAGGATGGTAACCCTGCTCCATTTTAGGTCTTTTCCTGTCTGCATCCCGAACCACCAAGATATAAGGAATCTGGCCTCTAGCTGTTTGTTGCCATGGACTCTGTCATGCCTTGTCTACCATGATGCATTTTAAGATAATGTTAGAAAAGGAAAAGCAAATCCTTCCTCCCCTCAGCTGTTCCTCTTAGGTATTTCATCTAAGTGAGGACCATAACTAAGTGGGATCTTTTCCCCACTATATAATATTTCTCTTTTATCACCAATCTTTATTTTGAAATCAACTTCAGTACTGATACAGTTCTATCATGCTTCTTTTAATTAGTGCTCACAAAATTTATATTTCCCCATTTTTACTTTAAAGCTGGTTTTTTCTTGTATTTCGTGTGTGTGTGTGTGTGTGTGTGTGTGTGTATGTGTGTGTGTAGAAGAGCACAGAGGCTAAAGGTCAACTGTGGGTGCTGTTCCCCGGACACTGTCCACCGTAGTTTTTGAGGCAGCATCTCTCACTGGCCTGGAGCTTAGCAGCTAGGCTAAACTGGCTGGCCAGTGATCCCCAGGGATCCTTCTGTCTCTGCTCCTCCAATGCAGGAGTACAAGCATGTGCCACCATTCCTGGATTTTTTGTATGCATCCTGGGAATCAAACTCAGATCTTTATTCTTGCAGGCAGACTCTATATTGGTGGATCTGTCTGCCCAGGACCTCTTTGAATTCATAGTGAACTCCTAAAAAACAACATATTAGTTGGCCATATTTTTTATCTAACCCTTTTAAAATTGGGCCTCTCCTTTCCCTTGCCTCTTATTTTTTTTTACCCTGTATTTTTGGACTTCTGTTTAGAAGTGGATATACATTATGAGTTTTAATAATTTGATTTTGTCTTTGTTTGAATTTGACATGTCGCACAGACTTATGGACTTATGTGTTTGAGTGCCTGGTCCCCAGCAAGTGGGGTGGTTTTGGAGACTGTGGCATGACGGCGAGTCCTTGGAAAGAAGTCGTGCGTGAGTGGGGGGGGGGGTTTCCCTATACTTTGGTTTCCTTGTTCTACAACCTGTGGTCCTTAATAGAGCATAGTGTGTCTTTCAGGAGATGTTTGGCAACCTGGAGACATTTTTTGGTTGTCATAAGTGGGAGAGGAAGTATTATTACATGTAATAGGTAAAGGCAGCAATATTGCTAAACACACTGCAGTACGCAGAACAACCTCCTGTACAAAATAATTATGCAGCACAAATTGCCAATAATGCCAAAGCTGAGGCCTGGTTGTAAGAGCTATGGACTTTACAAACTCTTTAAAAACTTCATGGCTTCACTTTCCCACTTCTGTGGCTGTCGCCTCTAGTTTCCACATACCGACAAAAGTGAACTAGCTTGTGTGTGTCACCTTTTATCTGAAGGCCTTTGCCACTGCTCCTTTGAATGTTTTGTGTATGGTTGCTTCACCTCTCTGGTGGATTCCAGAAAAGCTATGATTTTGAAGATTATCTTTGATTTTAAACTGCATGTGCCAAAATGATTTTCTCTTGTGGCTTTGTGTGGTCAAGTAACATCTGACCCCCATCTCATTTTTAAGTGATTAATTAAAAACCTGAAGAAAAAAGTTGTATCAAATTCAATGGTAAGTGTAGATGCAAAAAACCCACTAAGTTGTCATAATAGTGTCTGTGCAAAATAAATCACAGCCATGCATTCATTTCAAGAATACAAGGAATGTTTACCAATGGCAAATTTATCATAATCCAGCTTTCCAACAGACTCTTCATATGATATCCATGTTTTTAAACATTTATCTATAATCTTAAAAACTTTAAAAATAGTCGAGCATTTGTGGCTCACACCTTTAATCCCAGCACTTGGGAGGCAGACGCAGGCAGATTTCTGAGTTCAAGGCCAGCCTGGTCTACAAAGTGAGTTCCAGGACAGCCAGGGCTACACAGAGAAACCCTGTCTTGAAAAACAAAAACAAAAACAAAAACAAAAACAAAAACAAAACAAAACCTTTAAAAATGGGATTAAGAGGGGATCTTTTTTCAACCCAATACAGACCCCCTATTCAACATCTACAGTAGGCACCACTTAATGGTAAATCCTAACTGTACCCCTAATGAAGGCAGGTATACGACACAGTATTTTTACCACTTAACACTATAATGAGTTAAGTACACTACTGCTTAACAGCATAGTACACCAAGATAAAGACAGAGTGAAAAATAGAATCTCTTAAAGAAGGAAAATTTTGCTGATGAGATCAGAGTTAGGAAGGTCACTCAGACGAAGATGTAAAAATCAAGAGTCACCACAATGCACAGTTCTAGCTAAAACTATTAAAGTAGAAGGTACTGCTTGACATATATGCATGACACATGAATGAAAATAGCACAGAATTTTGCAGTATTTATTTTGAAGAGTTTTATTTTTGTCTTAAATTGTTTGTGTGTCTGTTGGTTTATGCATGTGAACGCAGCGCCTTTGGGTACCAGGTCCTCCGGAAGAGCAGCAAGCACTCTTAACTACTGAGCCGGCTCCCCATGTCCATTCTTCTCTCCATCTTTATGGAGAGATAACGTATATAAGAGCAAAATAGAGCCTGAAGAACTGAAGAGATATTCCATATATGTGAAGGGTCAACAGCATAAATATACCTATCTGTCCCATTTTAAAATATGTCAAAATATATTAAAAATATTTTATGTTTATGGTGTTTGCTTGCATATATTTATCTATGTACCACATTTGTGCTTAGTGTCCTTATAGACAGAGGGTAGAATAAGATATCAGATCCCCTGGAACTGGAGTTACAGACTATTGTGAGCCGCCATGTGGGTGCTGGGAATGGAACCTTGGTCCTCTGGAGGAGCAGACAGTGCTCTTCACCCCTGAGCCATCTCTCCAGCCCAATTATATAGCCTAGGTTAGCTGCAAACTTGTGGTCTTCCTGCCTCAGCCTTGTAAGGGCCAGGATCATAGGAAAGCACCACTAGGCTGGGCCTGATAGTTGTTGTTTTAGTGGAGTTCATAGGAAAACTGAAACTTTGAGAACAGCAAACAAACAGTTTTGATAAATAGAAATAAAATAGAGCAGTTAATGCCATAGCGGGTAAAGTCTTTTAACAGCGCCATGAAAAATAAAATACCAAATTGTTGGGATAGAAAAATAGGTCAGTAGCTTGGAATAGAGAACCTAGAAACAGACCCTCGCAGATGAAAGTTTCATAAATAATAGAGTTTTAATCCATATTATAATCAAAAGGAGGGCTAGTCAGTAAGTAGCAATGGCATTGCTGGTTTTCAACATAAAGATTAATTAGATCTCTACTTCAAAGTATTGTTATTATTATTGCAGTGTTTGGAATTTAACCTATTGCAGGTTCTCTAACAACTGAACTGTACCCCAGCCCTTTAGACTTTGATTTTAGCCACATTTAACAATAAGCTGAGATTGACTTAAAGATTAAGTGTAGTCGGGCACATATGGTACAAGTCTTTAGTCTCAGTACTTGGGAATTAAAGGAAGGGGGATCTCTGGGAGTCTGAGGCCATTCTAGGCAACAAGAGTGAGTTTCAGGGCAACCAAGGCTGCAGAATGTGACCTCACCTCAAAAAATTAAATATAATAAACACAACACTTTTGCTTTCAGGAGAAAGAATTTGTTTATTTGTTCAACAAATCTTCATCCAGCTGCCATCACATGCTAAGCCTTGCACCGAGCACAAAGCAACGAGTGAAGCAAAGGTCCTGCTCTTTAGATGATCTGTACTCACAAGTCAGGGCTACATACATAGAATGCTAGATGATGATAAAGGTATGCAGAATAAGTAAGCAGGGGAAGGGGGCAGAGACTGATCACAGAGGACGTTGCACCTACACAGGGTGGTTACAGTGGGCTGCCTCGGTAAGGCGGCACTTGGGCTGTGAAACCAGCTTGCCTATGGCCCTGAGACAGCAGTGTTCTGGCCTTCTGATGTGTAGCTGGGGCCAGCGAGAAACATCATAGATGACCAGACCAAAGTGGGAGTGGCGGGATAGCTAGATGGGGCTGGAAAAGCTGTAGTGGGGCAGCTAAGGAGCCTGGGGAACTGCAGCGGGCTTTGCCCTAAAGAGCGAGAGTCTACAGCTGGCACAGGTACCCTATGCTACTGTGTGCAAGGCGGAGGGAATCCTGCTGACTGTTTCAGTGGTCCAAAAGAGGCATAGTGACCCATCGCTGGGTGGCAGCAGTGGAGATAGTAGGATGTATTCACACACACTGAAGGTAAAGAAGATACCATTTCCTGGCACTGATTGTGAGAGAAGAGAAGTCAGGGTTTGGAGGCTGTAAAGACTTAATGATGGTAACTTTCCATGAAATGGTCAACTCTGCTCCCAGGGGAGGAACAAGCTTGTGGAAGAGAGGAAGGTATTGGCTTTAAAGAGGTTTAGTGAGCGATGTCTGTCAGACATCAAGTAGGAAGCTGATTAGGTCGTGAGTCTGGGTTTCAGGCACGAGGGTGAAGCCTATCATCCTGTTTTGAGAGTGGTCAGGCTAAGCGGCATTGCACAGGGAGTTAATTTACAAAGGTAAGAGCCTCTGAGACTTGAGAAGCCAAGAAAGAAGCCAGGGAAGGAGGAGAAGGAACACTCTGTGAGATATGAAGACACCAAGATGTTCCAAGAAGGAGGGCGACTCCATCACAGTCTGTTGAAGGCACAGTGAGCATCTGACTAAGTGTCTACCACTGGATGCCAGGCGGGGATTGCCCATGGCCTGACAGTGGTGCCCAGAGAGTCGTGGGGATGAGAGCCTTTCAGGAGTGGGGTCAGGGCAAGAGAGGCAAGCGTGCGAGTGCTCGTTAGAGGAGGTCTTCTGTACAGGGAAAGGAGAATGGGGCGGTGCAGGAGGAAAACAAATGACTATTTTTTAAATAAAATGACATTTTATTGATTGATTTGGCATGGAAAGTCTGCATGCTGTCTTGCTTAGGTTTCCATTGCTGTGAAGAGACAACGAGACCAAGGCAACTCTTCTTCAAGACAACATTTCACTGGGATTGGCTTATAGTTTCAGAGGTTCAGTCCATTATCATCAGGCAGGAAGCATGGCAGTATCCAGGCAGACATGGTGCTAGAGGAGGGGTTGAGACTTCCATGTTGTGACCCAAAGGCAGCTAGGAGACTACTGGTATCTTCAGGCAGCTAGGAGGAAGCTCTCTTCCACAACGGGTGGAGCCTGAGCCTAGGAGGAAACCTCTAAAACCCACCCCCACAATGACATACTTCCTCTAATAAGGCCACACTTCCTAATAGTACCACTCCCTATTGGCCAAGCATATGCAAACCACCATACACGCTATGGTGCATGTGTGGCCAGAGGACAACTTGTGGGAGTCAGTTCCCATATGTTCTTTAATATAGAGTGGATGAAAAACAGAAGTAGAAAAGGAGTCTATAGCTGCCCCTAGGTATGGTGGAGGAGAAGGATTATTGTAGATACAAGGGAGAACATAGCAGAGGCAGGGGCATCTGGGAGAGTCCAGAATGAACATGACTCTCAGCTGGACCATGTGAGGAGATGGAGGGGCGAGGAGTGAGGGGTGAGGGGTGAGGGGTCTCAAGCCAGGAGACCAAGAGGCCAGGAGGGTAAAGGGTAGACAAAAGGACCAGGTAACCAAAATGGCTGGACTGTATAGGGAAAGGCAGTTGCAGGAAGGGCTGCCCAGTCACTGGACTGGAGAAGTTTAGGGTAAAGAGCAGGGTATGCCAGTCAGACCCTGTAATGGGTCAGAACTGAGAGATGCTGGGAGAACCTGGTGACCAGAACCTGGTGAACTAGCTGTTTGTCCTGAGTTTGAGAGCCAAGACTGAGTGTTTGTATGCTAAGGGAAGGTGTCGGTAAGAACAACATCCTTGAGGTGAGGAGGAGAAGGGTCCAGAGGTCAAGCCGATGTGTCAGCTCTATATCACAGTGCTGCGGCTTGTCCACAGAGGGAAAGCAGAGAGCCTGAGATGTAGGTAGGGGTGGGCGATCTCCTTGTTGCATCTTCTTCCCTGTACCATAAGAAGCAAGGTCATCAACAGAAGGAGCAGAACCAAATGATGTTAGGAGTTTAAGGAAAGAAAAGGCTATGAAAGAATTGCTTATAAGAAATAAGAGGGGCCTGTGGATATAGTTCAGTCTGTAGAAAGAACATTTGCCTCACAAATATGAAGCCCTGGGTTTGATCCCTGGCACTGCACAAACCAAATTGTGGTGGTACACTCTTAAAGTGCCAGCTCTCAGAGATAGAGGTGGGAGGATCGTAAATTCAAAGTCATTTTCAGTTACACGGGGAGTTGAATGATCAGAGTGGGTCACTAAAGAAGTGAATCAGGGCAGAGGGAGGGCACTAAAGATTTGCCAGGTGGGCATGAATCTAATACATTGTGCTTGTGTTGGTGACCCGTGTGCCCTTGGGTTCATCTGCCTCCTTCCAGGTGTGCTCTCTGGGGAGTGGCTCACATTTGGTGCAAGGAGAAGTTCCCAGATGTGCTTTCTAGGGAGCAGCTCACATCTGGTACAAGAAGTTCCCAGATGTGATCTCTGGGGAGCAGTTCACATCTGGTGCAAGAAGTTCACAGGATGATGTGGTAACATTTTGTGTGTGTGTGTGTAATCGATCAAAATTTAAATGATGTAATTGTCAATCAACAGGAAAAAAAGAGTAAGTTAATGTCTGTGCAATATTCATAGCTGCACAAATAAATAAACTAGAGAAGCCATTTGTTCCAGTTCAATACCCAAGTCATAAGAATGCAGAGAACCAGGAAGTTTCATAGGTTTAGTGTGATGGTGCCACGCTTGGTAAATAAAGTATTAAAGCAAGAGGAATGCTCTGTGTGCATTGGTGCATACGCAGTAGTGATGCGAGCCTGTGCACAAGGGGAAAGCAGGTAACTCCTGGATAATGGTGCCTCTTGGGAAGGCAGGGAGGAGGGAATGGGGTATGGGAGAGGCACAGAAGAACTTCTGTTCAAGTTTTAATGCTTTTTTTCTTTTAATGTTTAAATAGAAGTTGAAGAAAACAGGAAGAAATATCAGTGCTTGTCAAATGTGCGGAGCAACTTTGCCACCTCTCTGTCGTTCATGTTTGAAATGTTTCCCAATAGACTTGGTGTATGATATATGTAGGGATGTCACCACTTTCAAAGAAGAGATAAGCACACGTCTAAAGCTCACGGCACCCCACTGCGAGGTGACAGCCTTTCAATCTGCAAGTGATTCCCGAGTACCCAAACGTTGCTCAACAGCGCCCGAGGTCTTAGGGAACGTGCAGAGAATGAGCAACATTTACAGATGCCAGGACAGTGCCACAGGCAGAAACATCTGATGCTCTGTGACAAACGTGCCTCCGGAGGGGTCAAGATGGTGGGTTAGAATGGAATGGATTTGATTAAAAAAGAAAAGAAAACGGAGAAAAAATTCTAGAATGTGGTGAGTTTGATAAAAATCTACTCAAGTGTTTCCTGGTGGCCACAGCTCTTCAAGATTTTTTTTCTGTGATGGCTTCTTTCGGGCTCTCTTCACCATTTGGCTATCGACCACCTGTTCTGTATGATATACATTTATGTATATAAAAGAAATATTTATTGCATTTATTTAATAGATATGCACTGACACATAACCTAACTCAGTTCTCGGGTCCTCCCTCTTACTGCAATCGTTTTCTCTGTATCGACTCTAGGAATAAAGTGGTCTTCTTCCAAATCTTTTGTCACTAGGGACCCATCTGGGGTGGTAAGAGGGTGTGTCTCAGGAGGTTACTCTGAGGTAGCTCTAAGGATGCAACGAGTTGCAGATATGTGTCATGAGTCATCGAAAGGGTTTGGGAGTGTTACAGAAAATAAGATGGGTGATCTTAAGGGTGGTGCCTGAGAAGCGAGCGAGGGTGGGATAGACCTCTATAAAGCAGGCGGCTGTGGCCCGCGTAGTTTTGTGACTGCTGCTGCCCGAGACAGCTCTCCAGGAATCTGAGTGCCTGAGTCCACTGGCCTGAGGTAGGCTTGTCATATTCTTCCAAGGCTCCCCGACCTTGGGAATGGGGGGCTGTAGTAGAGTTTAGGGATATCAGAGGCTTCTAGGACACATACTCTTAGCACCGGTCCTCTGCTGAAAGGGAGAGAGTTGGCTTCCAGGGGATCCGGTGGTCAGTAACGGCACTGCACATTACCGGAAGTGGGAGACCACGGACATGGAATGTCCGAAGGCCCGTACTCATTTTTCAAAACTTTTTATTGACTCTTTGTCCATTTTACATCATGCACCCTAATCCCACTCATCTCCCAGTCCTTCCATACCCTCCTTCCACCCTTGAAACTTCCCCCCAAAAGAAAACAAGCAAAATATCTTACTGAGTAAACTGCTGTTATGCTACAGTGTGTTAACAGTATACTCTTTTGCCCAATTAGTTTTCTTGCACATAATCATTGCAATGGGTCATTGGTCTGGTTAGAGGCCCCTGGCTTCTGCTACACTGTCAGTACTGATCCTCACAGGGACTATTGTCACATACCTTCTTGTTGCCCTGTGTTGTGTAGAGCTTTCAGCTTTCATTTTGGAGGACCAGCCTCTTCACACACACCAGCAGTTCTCAGATGGCGTAGATGCTGGGGTGGGACAACTCAAGGCCTGGATCTGGGCCTGGGTGGAAGCCTGACCTCTGTCCCTTTCTTACACACGGGTGCCAGCTCTTCCCCACCCACACTCTCCAGCCTAAGTGAGAGGCAGAGCCAGTTCTCCCAAGCAGCACAGCTGGCAAGGGTCAGGGTCAGCCCACCCCCTCACACGCCATCGGGCCCACTCTCCCACACCCACGCCACCAGGGCTAGCTTTACTGTCCATGGCAACACCACCCTGAATGCTCCCGACCTCACTTGCACACACTTTTGTTGGAGGAAATCATTTTGTTGGAGGAATCATTTCCAGTGTTACCGGACACAAAACACGGAATCTTGATTCTTTGCTGTGAAACTATCAACTACTCTAGAGACACCAGTGTGTGGAGCTGCTTCCTTCACAGAGACCTAGACCTTGTTCCCACCAGGCCAGGGCAGGGGTGGAGGAACCATAGGGCTAGAATAGAGCTCATTAAGTCTGGAAGGGTCTTTTGGGATCTCCTGGGAATCCTGCCATCTCCGAAGTTTCTATAGGTCCTATTCCAGTGTAAATGTGTAGGGTATTATGTCAGAAAATTTAATAATTCACCATCTTAAAAACAAGTGTGGGAAGTGTAAAGGGTTAAATAAGGCTGAACTCCATTTAAAAGGATTGTAAAGAATCCACTTGGCAGAAATACAAATTCCTCCAGAGCCAGCTCTTCTGGAAATCAATGCAGGCTCCTGTTTGCAGCCCGTTTTTTGGAAGTTGTACTTACTTGTGCCTTTTGAGTGAGCCAGGAAGCATGTGGGGCCCGGTGCTGACCACTTGGGGCTGCACAAAGCCCTTCCTATGCACCCTTCTGCAGAAATGAGGCCCTTTGTCTTGATAAAACACTTAGGCTTGTGTGGGCATTTTCCTAGGACCCCCAAACTCATTTCTAACAAGCATGGCTCGCTCTTCCACAAAGCTAATTTAAAATTGTTCAAGTTCAGTAACAGATCTGACTTTTCACAACTTTAATCCTTGTTGAATGCTGCGTTCAATGTTCAAGAAATTACCTTTGAGAGTTCTCGGAGCTCAGGAAGAAAGAGCATCCTTGTTTACTTTGTAGTTGTAATAGATTCACCAAAGACAGCCAAGGCTACACAAAGAGCAACCACCCACATCCACCTTGCTGCCTGTTGCCTACGGTCAGTCTCTTCTAGAACAACATCAAAGCTTGCCCTTGATGTGGTGCTACAGCTCATTATGAGTTTTGTTCCCATTTCACAGATTCCCAGCCCCTGCACACTAATGTCCATCTGGTAATGTCCAGGACTCAGTCCACGATGCCACACAATGTTTAATCCGCCATCTTGTTTTTTCCTCCTCTGGAGACAATCCCTTGGGCTCTTGCTTCTCAAGTTGTTCACGGCTTTGAAGAATGTTAAAGAACATTTCTCAGTTTGAGTTTCTTAGATGTCTTCCTGATTAGATTGGTGGATTTAGGCCGAAATGCCGGAGTGGAAGTGCCCTCTTATTATGTCAAGGGGTGCACAATGCCGGCATTATTTATTTTTGAGGTGACATCACCATAATCACTTGGAAGTATCCTCCATACTTCTCCACTACAAAGCTAATTTGTTGTTTTCTCTCTGCGATGCTCTTTGGAGATAAGTCTCCAAGCCCACCTCACTTTCCTTACAAGAAGGAGCAACCGCAGGGAGCGTTCTTTGATAAAGACTTGTTTCTTCTCCACACCTACCATTCTATCCACCCACCCACCCACCCACCCACCCACCCACCTACTGAGACAGGGTCCCGGGTAGCACAGGTTGGCCTTGAGCTTGTTATATAGTGGGAGATGGCCTGAGCCCACCATCTTCCTAAGTGCCGGATTATAGGTGTGTACCACCATGCCTTTTTATTGTTTTTAAACAAGGAGAGTCCCATTGTAATGAACTTAGTCAATTTTGAACCATTAGTGGGCAGGTACATGCATATTTGTGTGTTCTTTGAGCTAAAACCCAACACTCGGACCTTTATTCCCTTGTTTGGACTTCTATACCTTTAACCACCTGCAGCTCTTACAGGTGGTCTCTCATGCCCTTCCCCCATCTCCTTCCCTTTGGTTTTTAAAGATACATTTCCTTGCTTTGTTGATTTGTTTGCTTATTTATTTTAGTGGTCACGAATATTCTGGCACTACACGGTAGCCCAAGCTTATTTTATATTTTTCCTGTTTCCAGCTCTAGGATCGGCCGTGTCTCTAAGAAGTAACAAAGCCTTTAACAATTTCAGATGCTGCCTCCTCCATGTCTCCCCCTTCTCTTTTGTTGGGACGGAGTGGGAAGCACTGCATCAAAAACCTCACCATGTAGCCCAGGCTGGCCTGAAACTCAGTTCTGCCTCCAGCTGTTTTAGATTTTAATTTCATCTTGAAGTTTTACTTTCCCATTCTTTTTGCATGGTTTAATTAGTGCTTGTCTGAGACAGGGTTTCTGTGTAGCCCCGGCTGTCCTGGAACTCAATCTGTAGACCAGGCTGGGCACGAACTCAGAGACCCACCTACCTCTGCCTCCTGAGTGCTGGGGTCAAAGGTGTGCATCATCATCACCACCATGGCTGTATTTATCTTTCATTAATTTGTTGAGTTAAAAGATTGTCTCTCTGCTGTCAGTTAGTTCCCTTTTAGAAGGTTTAAAGGCCCCTTTATTTTTGGTGTGTTGCTTTGGTTGTGTCCTAGGGCATCTGTTCTGTGAACTGCTCCTACTCATTGTCTTCTTATGCCTATTTGTGTGTGTATGTGTGTGTGTGTGTGTGCGTGCACACCTGCATGGATTGTGCTCTTCCTCCTCTGTGTGGGTCACTGATGCTCAGACTCAGGTGTCAGGCTTGGCAGCTCACAGGGTCACCATTCACTGAGCCCTGACTCATGTGTCAGGCTTGGCAGCTCACAGGGTCATCAGTCACTGAGCCTTCTTGCGGGGCCTGCTCATTTCTCAATAGTGGATGTCCCTTGATTTTCCCCCAAAAGTCTTGTTTTGACAATAGTCCAGAACGTGCCTGCTTCTTTTGTCCACTGCCTCAGAACGTCTACATCCTTAGCATCCTTTGAAGGCACTTGAGGCTGTGAGATTTTCTTGTGAGGTAACCCTATTTGTCTTTTAGTTTTTTCTCGTAATTATTTAAAATATCAAAAACTTTCTTTATGTGCACTCACATTCCTGCATGTGTGCACGAGTGCAGGTGCCCTTGGAGGCCAGGAGAGGGTATCGGGTCCTGCCTAGTGTGGTGCCCTGGACACAACTCAGGTCTTTGGTAGAACCGCCAAGTGCTCTTAAGAGCTGTGCCATCTCTCCAGCCATTCCTTATAATTTTTATGAGCCTTTATACCATGTTGTTTTGAATTTTTTTTCAAAAATATTTTTCATTAGGTGACCTGGGGCAAAGGGAATGACTGAAGTACAGATTTAATTGGTCACTTTGGTAGCATCACCACTTATTTGGGTTCAGCTCCGCTCTACTCCCCTTCCCTTCCCTTCCCTTCCCTTCCCTTCCCTTCCCTTCCCTTCCCTTCCCTTCCCTTCCCTTCCCTTCCCTTCCCTTCCCTTCCCTTCCCTTCCCTTCTTCCCTTCCCTTCCCTTCCCTTCCCTTCCCTTCCCTTCCTTCGGTCTCTTCTCTTCCTCTTTGCATCTCTTTAGTACCATCTGGGTCTGTGATTGTTAGACAAGCATTCTCTCACATTCTCTCACAGAGCAACACCTTTAGCCTCTATAGCCTCTATATTTTTTCTTTTTTTTCCATTTAAAAAAATTCTTCTCTCACATATTATATCAAACTGCAGCTTCCCACCCCTCTCCTCTCTGCAGTCTCTCCCCTCTCCACCTCCCACCTCTCCCCCAGATCTATTCCCTCCTAAGGAAACACAGGCCTCCCGGGCACATCACCGAAACATATCATGACAAGCTCCACTAAGACCAGGCACACACATCACATAAAAGCTGGATGTGGCAACCCAGTAGGAAAGAAAGGGTCCCACTAGCAGGCCAAAGAGCCAGGGACAGCCCCCACTCCCACTGTTAGGATATGCAGAGGAACACCAAGCTACTCAGCTATAACATTCTATGCAGAGGACCTAGGTCAGACCCCTGCAGGCCCCCTGATCTCTGTGAGCCCCCACAAGGCCTGGTCAGTTGATTCTGCAGCCTTTTGTTGTTTTGTGTTAATTTTGTGTTACCGTGTTCTCGTGGTATCCCTGACCCCTCTGGTTCCTCTGATCCTTCTGTAACAAAGCAAGACCTCAATTGGAGAGATTGGGACACCAAACCAGTCACGAAACCTCCAACTTACAGTTTGTCCTGCCTGCAGAGTGTTCTGGGACACTGAATCACCATCAAAGAGACCAGAGAGACTTCCTCTATCCTTTCTTCTACGTAGACATTTGTCAAGCATTGACTGGGACTAGAATGAGAGATGTTTTATGCAGTTGCAAGCTAGAGAGATGCTCCTTCTTGCTCATCATTTTCTTTGGGAGGAGCAGCTATAGAACAGTGACATTTTCTGGGCCAAAAATGGGCACACATGATTTGCTATGTGGTACATCCTGGCGGGTTGGGGACAGAGCATAAATCTGGAAGCATGGCGGTTGTCTTGCATGGCCTCTTGTTTCTCAGCTGCTATGGCTGCACGGAGGAAGCCCCATTTCTTCTATTTGCTCTATGGACACTTTTGCGCTCCAGGAACCGACGGATCTGAGGCTTGTGGATTCACTTCTTTGGCTTCTTTTCCCTGCTGTGCTGTGAGAGCAGCCGGGCCTTGCATTTGCTGGCAAGCACTTGCTCTTCCACTGAACTACATTTCCAACCTCTCACGGCTTGTTTTTTATTTTTGTTTTTCTATGGACTGTTTTGTGGAAGGCCATAGCTTCTTATTCATGTATCTCCTAGTAAAAGGAGTGTTGAGAGATACGAGGTATCACAGAAAATCATTGACTTTTCCCCCCTCTTTGTAAGTGTTACATTAATTTACCAGGATTTGGTGATAAGGCCAGGTGTCTTAAACCACAGAAAACCTGTAAATCCACAATCTCTCCTGACATCTCTCAGTTGCTTGCAGATGGCCATCTTGTCATTGTCTTCATGTGGCTTATACAAATCTCTACTGTCCCTTTGGTGTGACTAAATTCCCCCCTCTCCTAATGTCACCAGTCAGCTTGTTTCATTATTCTCCTAGAACATTGTTTCAACACAATTATCTCTTTAATGGCTTCATCTCCAGGCATGGAGACACCCAAGGCCCTGGAGGGTAAGGTCTCCACATGATTTGTAAGATGACACAATTTATTCCCTAACACTCCTTGGGAAAAACAAGATTAAACTTGCCTTAAAATTCAAAAATTTTGATAAAAGGTGCTTGGTGGCTTAAAGCCTTTATGTTGAGAACAGATGTGACCCTGTCTAGTTTTAGAGACTCATGACCCTATTCCCAAGAAAGGTTAGCTTTCTATACTAAGTCATTGTTTTTGCTTGGCCTTAATCTATACACAAAGACTAGAAGACCAGTCATAAAGTACATAAAGGATTAAGTCAAGACGAAAGCTAGGCATATGAGGAATGATTAGGATTTTTTTAGTTACTAGGGCCCAGAGGGATATTTATGCTGTCATTTATTTACAGTCCCACGGTTTCACATCATCCCCCCAAACCTAGGCTGTTTGTTTTCCTATGCCAGTCTCGGGCCCAGCTCACTTTGTGCCTGGGGAAGTCTTCAGCCCTATTTCCTAATATCGGCTGTTCTGCCCTCAAGCTCCGCCTTGCTTCTCCCCAGGGACCTTCCCTTATTCTTAATCCCTGGGCATCAATCTTCATTCATTATAATGCTTAGGTTGATATATTACACATTTCTGGGGGGGGTGGTGGAACTTGTTTTTGGTGCTGTGTTTCTCAAGCGCCTGTATTGTGCCTTCAGACCTTCACTGCTGAGTATGGAATCCAATCACTGACCGGCAGGTGCTGGAAATATACCAGGAAGGTTCCCTCTCCTGGTTTGTATGGGATTCATGAGTTTCTTAGAAGGTACATTTCAGTGTTAAACCCTGCCAATGCTTGTCCAACCTACGTCATCAGTTTCCTTGGATTCCCGCTGACATTTGAATCGGCGGCTCAGAGTTCCTCAGCAGACATGAGCTGTTGTAGACCATAGAGGTCTACGACATGTACAGGATCATGCGCCTTTCATTCCACTATTTTAGGTTGTTTTCTCTTTTCTCTTGTCTATTCCAATCCATTTTTAACACTGCTTCCCAAGACTGCCTCTCAAACAACTACTGGCCTTGACATGTGCTTCTGAGGTGACTGGACTGGAGAACGGTTGTTTCTGCTTACTCTGTGGCAAGTGAACACATTCATCAGTTTTCTCCGTGCTGAGACTCAGTACCTGACAGGAGCCAGGCACCGGAGTAGGGATTTGTTGTAGCTCATGGCTTAAGAAGGGGTACAGTTCACCACGGTAGAGAGGCCTGGCAGAAGATGGGAGTCAATACCGCAGGAAGCAGAGGCAAAAGTAGGCACCTTTCCAACTTCTCCTCTTCTATTTATCCAGTTGGGGATCTCACTCACGGCACCTCCTTCCCAGTAATCCTCTCTGGAAACATCTTCATAGATACAACCACAGGTAAGTCCCTAAATACCAGAGGCACTTCTTAATCCAATTAAGCTGACAATGAGGATTAAGCATGGTGAGGTAGGGTTTGAGATGGAAGGTCTGGCCTGGGAGGTGGCTTCAGAGATGAGGTATTAAGGATGCAGTTAGAATGACAAGGTGAGGCGGGCTCTTTGGGCAGAGGAGTCTGGGAGGTGTGATTTGGGGTCAGGGGGAGGTAAGGGTAAGGGAAGAAGCCTGGTAATAGAGTTCAGAACAGGAAAGGAATGGATGGCTAAGCTTTCCATGGAGTTGAGTGGGAGAGCTGTGTTGAGGGAAGCAAGTGTCTCTCAGATCCACCCAGGGCCCACCCAGCACTATGCCTGGCTGTGTACTGTGGTGGTGGTTCATGATAGGGGAATCCTGCCTTGAGCTTAGGTTACAGCAAAGTCACGAAGAGCTCTGTACTTTTCTGGAAAGTTTGGAGTGTGGTGGAACACCCGTCAGTGACTTCATGGAGAGTCCAGAAGAGTTCAGGTCCCAGTGTGGTCCGTAATCATGATTATCTTCACAGGTCTTTCTTCAATGGCTGCCATATTCAGGTCTATCCCACGGGCCTTTAGGGGCTATCTGTGTACACCCGTTCCTCTCTCAGCAAGAGGGTTCAGCAAAAGAGCAGATGAGAATCGTACCCTGGCTGGTAAAGTGGCTGTGGTCACTGGTTCTACAAGAGGGTGAGTGACTGAAGTATCTGGCTGGCTCATTACCAGGAGATGTTACCACGGTCTCCAAGGACACACACACACACACACACACACACTCTGCATACATCCCAGCTTCCCCCACAACCATCATACAGGTCTGGTGTATCTCAGCATCTCTCCTTAAAATATCTAGTTTCTGAATCCCACGAAGAGTGTGGAGTCCAAATGTAGTCTCTTACCACTTTTGGTAGGACAGTCCCTCGATAATGAAAAATTTACCACCAGAACAGTGTATCTGCCTCCCTGTCTTTCATACCAACATGGCCACTGTCTTGTTGATCCTCTACTAAGAGAAAAAAGCCTGGCACCTACTGTGCCTCAGACTCAGGCGACTCATTGGCATCATGCTCCCTATGGCACTGTGCAGGGGTCTCACCACCAGCTTGGAATGGTCTATGGTCCCTCACACTGGTTCCCACGTGTCCCCAAGTTCCCATTGTCCTTTGGCTCCCATATTGCTATGTACTTTGTAATGAGTTCTTACCATCTCCAGATGGAGGCAGATCATCTCTTGATCTTTTATGGTCTTAGCATCACCAATATATTTAGAACTGTTTAGAATCACCAGGGAAAAGAAAGGAACTAGACTTTCCAGACCCCTGTGATGTCTTACATATTTCTGTGTGCTCCCGATTCTCAGTATTCATAACACGCAAAACACCTTTAAAGTTCTCAGCTACCTAGATCATTTTGACAAGATGTTGGGCACATGCCTCTTTTCTCTTCCTTGATCATAACTGCTTAACCAGTACCAGTCAAGAGTCTTTAGACCTCCTCAGTGATAGGAGACCTAGAGGGTAGCACATTCTCCAGGAGAGGCGTCTTGAAATTGCAGGCCAGAGGGCAGGCAATAGGTTTAGAGAGAGCCTAATCCATGCCAGGCGAGCGTGGCGTGAGCCAGTGAGAGCCAGTGAGAGCCAGTGAGAACCAGTGAGGCTGGGCGAGCACCGGCAGTGCTGAGCAGTTAGGGCCGTAGGCTCAGCAGCAACAAGGCTACGACTCTTCTGATGGAGCATTACGTTTCAAAGTTCCTTTTGATAAAATCATAAAGACGCTTCATTTATATACTATACCCATCATGCATAGAACTGTGAGAATGGGATGAGTGGACCGTGAAGGATCGGCATGTGGCATGTGCTTACCCATCTCTCTTGCCTGCTACTGAAGACTTGGAAGCCACTTCTAGGCAACACGGGAGAAACATAGTCACCAGGGTCTGTTTGGGCACAAAGGCACAGAGGGCTGGACCCATCACCACCATCTCCTCTTCTGCCCACAGGATTGGCTTTGCCATCGCCAGGCGCCTGGCCCAGGATGGGGCACATGTGGTCATCAGCAGCCGGAAGCAGGAGAACGTGGATGAAGCGGTGACCACATTAAAGGAGGAGGGGCTGAGTGTGACTGGCACCGTGTGCCATGTGGGGAAGGCTGAGGACCGCCAGCACCTTGTGACCACAGTAAGGAGCTACAGGCTGGGACAGATGAAAAGATAGGGGTCTGACCCTAGCACGAGGGAATTAGGGTCTCTAGGTCTGTAAATGAAGCCAATCCCACATTCTCAGGATAGTGAGATATGACTAAAAAAAATTTCCTGACAGGTAGGAACAGCTGTGCTGCTCATATTAAGCAAAGAGATGACTGAAGATCTTGCCTAGAACCTCCTTGGGGCCAGCGTTATCAAATCCCCAAGTGATCTTTCTCCACGATCAAGTCTGAGCAGTGTAGCCCTGGCCCAACATAGATTGTATTGCTAGTCTATTAGACTAGCCTCTGAAACAGGAGCTGCAGGGTAAGCTCCTGCTGTAGCTACCCTGGAAGAAGTGAGTTGTGAGGTGGGATCTGAGGGAACACAGAACAAACAGGCACCCTAATAAACAAAGGAGGATCCTTCCAGACCAGAGAAGAGAACAGAGAAGGAATTAACTAGAAATGGAAGAGCTGAGAGCAGAGGTCTGGAAGGGTGGGGCCCAGGGACCAATGAGATGTCTTACAGGGAAGAAACTACATGTATCCCAGGAGGCAAGAGACACCATTTTATTCAGTCTCTGTTAGAATCCAGCTCTGGCCTGGCTCAGCCCCAGGATGGCCAGTTAGCACTGCTTTAGTTGGCTGTGGTCGCAATACCTGACAGAAACAAGTCAAATAATGGTTTATCTTGGTTTGTGGTTTCAGTCCAACATGGTGGGGAAGGCATGGGTATGGAAGTGTGTGATCAAGTCTGTCCCTGTCACAGTACACCAGCATGCAGAAAGTGTGGCAGGTACTGTGGGCCGGGTGTGACCGGATTGCCGTCAGTGACCCTGTGCCAGTTAGACTCCATCTCCCAAAGATCCACAGCACCCCCCAAACAGAGCAATAGCTGGTGAACAAGCACTCAAACCGTGAACGTGTGGGGATATTTCCTGTTCAAAACACAGCAGTAGTTTTCTTCGGGTCTTTACTACATTCCTTCACCTGCATGCCTGATCATTTGCTCTGCAGGCCCTGAAGCATTCTGGGGGCATTGACTTCCTTGTGTGTGTGGCAGGAGTCAATCCTCTGGTGGGAAGCACCCTGGGAGCCAGTGAACAGATCTGGGACAAGGTGAGGAGAGCGCCTTACATGGCCTAAATGGTGTAGCTATCTCCTTGTGACTATAAGAATGCATGTGACCATACCATGCCTGAGTTTCCATATAAGTGTGTGAGCCTTGACTTAGGTGGACGAAGATGGGGTTTACCTGAGTCAGGCCCAGGCTCTACCAGGTTCCTGTAGCCTCTGTGTTGAATCTCCTTGTGCTGATCACTGCTACTAAGTCCCGAGATGCCAGAAAATAAATTCTGGGTCTGTCTATGGCAGAGACGCTCTGACTCAGGCTTATAAAGCTGTTACAACCTGGATTAACATTGGCATCTCTGTGAATCCTTTAGTCTGGCTGTCAGCATCTAAGTCAGCATCTCTGGAGCTCAGAGGGGCATCTCATGTGTCCAGAGATATAGCTGACAGATGGGACCCTCCCACAGTTCTGCCATTCCTGTTGGAAGCCACTGGGTACTTAGGGAG
This sequence comes from Apodemus sylvaticus, assembly GCF_947179515.1. Classification (NCBI taxonomy): domain Eukaryota; kingdom Metazoa; phylum Chordata; class Mammalia; order Rodentia; family Muridae; genus Apodemus; species Apodemus sylvaticus. Next base: position 72,516,361 of record NC_067479.1, on the reverse strand, counting down.
CTCCTACTGGCTCTGCAGACCCCCATCCTTGTTATCCTGAAGAGACCACCCGTGACTAGTCATGTCTGAGCCCCATCCTGTCCCTAGTGGCAAGGAATGGGCCTGTGATCTCAGTGTACTGTTCCCTTCCTGTGGGCTACCCCTCCATTTTCTCTTGGTAGACTTTGCCCCACGTTTCCCTCTGTGTTTCTCATGTTCCCTGGCCCTTCTGGATCCACCTTCCAGTCCCTCCACCTCACCCTCCAGCCACATCCAGGCTTTCCCAGTTCTTTATTTTTATTGATGGCCAACACTGCAAAAATGCTTAACCCAACCCAACCTAACCCAACCGAAATACTATTCCAGATAATTAGTATAAGAATGAGCAACACCACCCCGGTTCCTAATGCTTCCTGAGGTGGGCTAGGTGCTGAGTACAGACTTCTTTCCTCACACTCACACTCTTCCTTTCAGTTAGTCACTGGTAACTAACTTCCTCACGCTCACGTCCTGTGCTTCCCCAGCCTTTCCTCTGGAAGGCAGTAGTGGAGGTCATATGGGAGCCGACAAGTCCATAGGCCACACAGCATGGTAACTCTCTGAGGCCTAGGGAGCTCAGGGGCCTCTAAAGCATGTGCTCCCTTAGACAAACTCTGACCCTCACACATAGTCAAAGGACTCAGTGTCTCAGCTTCTTCCCATACGTGTGGAGCTTTGGTCCTCGTCTGGCTCCCGGGCAGGGCCCCAGACAGCAGTGTCGGTCTCCCCAGCCCAACGTCTGTGTTATTTGGAATTTCAGATCCTGGATGTAAATGTGAAGTCCCCAGCTCTGTTGCTAAGCAAGCTGGTGCCCTACATGGAGAAGAGAGGGTAAGTACGTGTGGGAACTTGTGGAGGCCACATAGGTTAATTTTTACTCACAGGAACTACTTGGGTAGAGGCCTAGGTAGTTGAAGATGTATTGGGGTGTGTGTATATGTGTGAAAAGTGTGTCTTTTGGGAAAAGTTTTGTTTCTAGACCTGATATTCCTCCGGGGACATACTTTGTGATGAAGAGAAACATTTTCGGGTACAAAAACAAAGCTTGCCTTCTGTATCCTCAAAGGACCTTTCCCGGGCCCTGTGGCCTTCATCTCAGGGGCTGTCAAGACCTTGCTTCTTGTGACATCTGTAATGATGAAGGGTTCAGAGTGAAGCAGTCTGGGGTCCCATCTCTCATTCTGTCCCTCTTGCCTTCCACTGTAACCCATCTCACTTGTTTCTCTCCTGGTCAGAGGCACCACAAACGCCTCCCTCTGACTGCTACACAGCCTGGTCCTTCTGTGTATTCTGTGGTTACACAGGGCTGGTTAAGGCTTGGGTCTCCTTGGTGACCCATTGACTCCATGGAGGAACATTACTTGAACTTTGCCGGCTGGGTGTGCTACCTCAGTTTGGGGGCCCAGTCTAAAGGATACCACTCTCGCAGTGACTTTAATGTCTACTTTAGATGTCTCATGTCTCAAAGTTCTAGCTAGTTGTTCTTTTACATTTTCACTGTGAACTCTGAACTGTTTTTCTCTTCACGTGAAAGCACAGTTTCCTGACTCTTTTAAATGAATGAATCTTTAATTTCACTCCACATCCTTTCTCCTCAAGGGGAGGCTGCGTTGTTCTAGTGTCCTCCGGAGTGGCTTATGTACCAGTTCCCGTGAGTATGATCCCCTTCTGGTAAGCTGAGTGAGCATCAGCTGCCTTGATTTCTTGTGAGACCTTGTAGCGGGGTGTGGGAGAATTGACTGTTGATGCTAGATAAAATAGAAATAAACTATGTGTCTTCGGGATGGTACTGTGAATGCTCTAGGTCAGAAATTATGATTTTACCCCCAAGGAGCAAAAAATCTGCCATTTGCCTTTATGTGATGCTAGGTACCTCCCTGCCAGGATAGCGCCCTAAATCTCCTAATTCCCGTGTTCTCATCAACTATTCAAACAAACAGTGCAATACTCTGTGTTAAGCTTGGATAGACATGACATCAACTTGATAACATAGATGAGAACCTGAAACTTTGAAATACTACTGTTGGGGTGGTGAGGCACAAGGGTAGAGAGTCTATGTTCAGGCCTACAGTCAGGTACATTTTTGTAGTTTGCAGCCCAGAAACAACTTTTGTTCCGGGAAGATCCCTTCCTACCATATTGATTCTTTGCTTCACAGAAGCTGGGCGTCTACAACACCAGCAAGACCGCTCTGTTGGGGCTCTGCAAGTCTCTGGCTATGGAGCTGGCTCCAAAGGGCATCAGAGTCAACTGCCTAGTGCCAGGAATCATAAAGACTGACTTTAGCATGCGGGTGAGTATGACACGTTCCTTCCGATCTCAGTGTCGGCCCTCCTACATCATCCTCTCCACAGACCTTCTGGTCCCTTTTAGGGCCAGGCTTCCATCTGAATGGATGCCCACAGAGCCTGGGCATGCAGCGAGATATCCCCATTCCAGGCCCAGTCTTCGGACAGCAGCCCTTTACTGCCGATGGATGAGGGTCTCTTTCCTGTTTGAGCAGACGGGTGTCCATCTTATCCTCCACAGAGGTGTGGCTCAGCCACAATGCTATTCCACCCTACTGTGTGACCAGTCCTCTGCCTGACATTGGTCCTGCAATCTCTCTCTAGGAGAAAACAATGCCCAACATGCTGCCCGAAATGAGTAAAATCTTCGGTGTGCAACGGTAGGTCGGGCTTGGGGACGTCGGTGCTCTGTGACTCTACAGAAAATTATTTTTCAGTATGAAAAAGATCTCATTCCTGCTGCCATTCTGCTGGCTGCTTCCCCTTTCTGGCATCCTGGGTTAGGGGCAGGAACGTAGGTTTTCCGTCAACCCCCGTCACCCTCCCATTGAGGCTGGTGAATGTTAGGTGCCCCTAGGGGTCTGCAGAAGCCCACGTCAGAGCCCATCAGTGTTTGCTGTGACCTCATCTCTTCTCTTCTACAGGTTAGGGGAGCCGGAAGAATGTGCTGGACTCGTATCCTTCCTGTGTTCCTCAGATGCCAGCTACATCACTGGGGAGAACATCATGGTGGGTGGCTTCTCCTCTAAACTGTAAAGAGACAGCATGGTTTAGAGACTGGGGTTGAAGTCCTCAAGTGGAAGACAAAGGGCTTGGTGGGAAATATGTAGGGGTAGAGCTTGTAGTCCAGGTCATATAGGGATACTTACTTAAACATTGTGAAGGAAGGCAGGTGTTTAAAGATTTCATTTGGAATAAATTTGTTTGGCTACTTTTGGACATGTTGCTGTTTGCCTCTTGACATACTGCCCTCCTGACCCAGCCGTGTCGCATTATAGCCTTTTCTTACTACTGCCTCTCATCCCTCACAGTTCTTTTTAAAAATCCCTCCCTCTCTCCCTTCATTCCTTTTCTATGAAATTAGAAATCAGGGAGGAACCTTTCTATCTGCTCTTCCATACATACCCTCTTCTTGGTGTTGACTCTATGCCCTGGGACAATCTGTAGGGATACTTCAAGTCCTTTGAAGGTTAATTTGGTCAATTAGAGGCAGATTGGGAGTCAGGCAAGGATGAGGTCAGAGAATGTATTTCTCAGGTTCCCTTCATGTCTGTTTGCTGAGTCTGGGTTATTCTGTCTGCCAAAGGAAACATTTGTCAGGTGGCACCCTTTAAATAGGTAAATTTCCATAGTTTCTTACGTATTCCTTCTGTTCTAGATGTGGTTGATGGCTTTTTACCTTGTTGAGTGCTAACTAAATATTAGCCATTCATTTGTAAAGGCTGTAGATATCATCTTAAGATTTTCTGTTTATTTCATATTTACATTATATAGTGATCAAATCAAGGCAGAGTGTGACTCTTCCAGGGAAGATGTAAACAACTGACCATTCTCCTTAGACGGGACACCAGTTATAGGCCAAAGAGGCCATTCCATGCAAGTTTAGCAAGGTAAAGCACTGAGTTTACTGAGGTTACTTATAGGAGCCTGGCTGACTCAAAGGCAAGTGCATCACCCCGCCATGGGAGATGACTCTCCAAAGATGCATCCCACCTTGCAGACTGCTCAGTCTCCTGCCCTCTCCTTAGCAATTGTTACTGCTCATGAAGCTTCAGGCAGGGGCCTTGTGAAACTTGTAATTCTTTTGAGCTTTCTGAGTCATGCTAGTTGTATGAATTTCCCTGCTGGGAGGCCCCCAGCAGGAAGTGGTTCAGTTGGGAAGAAATGGATACACAACACCAGATGAGGAACATATCCTTGCCTCAAACATTTATCATTTCATTGTGGGAAAACATTTAAAACACTTTCTTCTAGCTACTTTGAAACAGCGTAGTGTAACTAGCTGTTGTTACACTGTAGCACAACAGAATAATAAATTTTATTCCCTCTATCTAACTCCAACTTAACACTCATGGGCAAGACAATCCTATTTCCCACTCTCCTGCTTTTCTAGATCCTGAAAACCATTATTCTAGTCTCTGACCTTATGAAGTGGAGTATTTCAGACTGTACACAGAGTGAATTGCATATTTTCTTTTTAAAATTAATTAATTTCTTCTCCTCCCCCTTTCTCTTAAGAAAAAGAGAGGTCTCCCATGAATATAAACTAGCCTTGGCATATCAAGTTGTAGTAAGACTAGGCACATCTTCTCCAACTGAGGTTGGATGAAGCAGCCAAGTATTGGGAAAGGGTCCAAAGACAGGCAACAGAGTCAGAGACAGCCAGCCCCAGTCCCCGCTGTTAGGAGTCCTACATTAAGACCAAGCTAGACAACTGTTATGGATGTGCAGATGGCCTCGGTCAGTCTGTTGTATGCTCTCTGGTTGGCAGTTCAGTCTCTGTGAGCCCCTGTGGGTCCAGGTTAGTTGATTCTGTAAGGTTTCTTTTGGTGTCCTTGACTCTTCTGGTTCTTATGATACCTTCTCCCCTTCTTCTGTAGGATTCCCCAAGCTATAGCTGATGTTTGCCTGTGGGTCTCTGCATCTGTTTCCATCAGTTGCTGGGTGAAGCCTCTCTGATGATGGTTGTGCTAGGTTCCTGTCTGCAAGATAGCAGAATATCATTGACAGTGTCAGGGTGGGCTCCATCTCATTGCATGGGTCTCAAGCTGGGCCAGTCATTCATTGGCCATTCCCTCAATTTCTGCTCCTTCTTTACCCCTGCACATCTTGTAGACAGGTCAAATTGTAGGTCAAAGGTTTTGTGGCTTGTTTGGTGTCCCAATCCCTCCATTGGAAGTCTTTCCTGGTTACAGGAAATAGTTGGTTGAGGCTCCATATTCCCTATTGCTAAGAGTCGTAGCTAGGCTCACCATCATAGATTCCTGGGAGTTTCCATTGCCCTAGGTTTCTAGCTCATCCCAGAAAAGCTCCCTGACCCAGATTCCAGCTATCGCTCCCTCTGTCCCCCCTGCACCCGATCCTTTGGTTCCCACCCCACTCCCTCCCTAGTCTCTCCTCCTCCAGGGTACTTATTCTATTTTCCCTTCTCAGTGAGTAACAATTTTCTTTGGATCTGTGGACTGTAGCCTGGTTATTTTTTACTTTATGGCTAATATCCACTTATAAGAGAGTGCATACCAGGTTTGTCTTTCTGGGTCTGGGTTACCTCAATCAGAATAATTGTTTTTTAGTTCCATCCATTTGCCTGCAAATTTCATAATGTTTTTGTTTTTAATAGCTGAGTACTATTCCACTTTGTAGATGTACCACATATTCTTCAGTTGAGGAACATCTAGGTTGTTTCCAGTTTCTGGCTATGACTAAAGCTGCTGTGAACATAGTTGAGTTCCTGTGGCATGGTGGAACATTTTTTGGGCTTTCTAAGAATCTGCTAAATTGATTTCTAAAGCAGCTGTACAAGTCTGAACTCCCACCAGCAATGGAGGAGTTGTTCCCTTTACTACACATCCTTGCTACTATGAACTATTGCTTGAATTTTTGATCTTAGCCATTCTGATGGGTATACAATAGCATCTCAGTGTTGTTTTGACTTGCATTTCCCTGATGGCTAAGGATGTTGAATATTTCTTTAAGTGCTTCTATTGACAGAGATTCCTCTGTCAAGAATGCTCTGTTTAGATTTATGCCCCATTTTTAAATTGGGCTATTTGGTTTGTTGATGTCTAGTTTCTTGGATTCTTTATGTATTTTGAATATCGGCGCTCAGTTGGATGTGGTGTTGATGAAGATCTTTTCCTATCCTATAGGTTGCCATTTTGTCTCTTTGATGGTATCTTTTGCCTTGCAGAAGCTTTTCAGTTTTGAGAGGTCCCATTTATTAATTGTTAGTCTTATTGTCTGAACTATTGGGGTTCTGTTCAGGAAGTTGTTTCCTATGCCAATGCTTTCAAGGCTATATACCCCACTTTCTCTTAGTATCTGGTTTTATGTCAAGTCCACTTGGACTTGAGTTTTGTGCCAGGTAATAGATGTGGATCTTTTTGCATTCTTCTATATGTAGACATCCATTTAGACCAGCACCATTTATTTAAGATATTTTCTTTTGCCATTGTATAATTTTGGCTTCTTTGTCAAAAACTAAGTGTTCATTAGAGTGTGGACTTCCTTCTGGGTCTTTGATTCTATTCCATTGATAATCTATTTTTATATCAATACCATGCAGTTTTTATTGCTATTATTCTATAAATCAGGGATGTAATAACTCCAGAAATTCTTTTATTGTATAGGATTGTTTTAGCTACACTGATTTTTAAATTTTTTTTCTACACGAAGTTGAGAATTGTTCTTTTAAGGTCTGTAGAGAATTGGGTTAGAATTTTGATGGGAATTGCATTGCATCTGTAGATTCTTTTGGTAGATGACTATTTTTACTATATCATTCCTACTGATCCATGAACATGAGAGATCTTTCTATCTTCTGATATCTTCAATTTCTTTCTTCAAAGACTTGAAGTTCTTGTTATACAGGTATTTCACTTGCTTGGTTAGAGTTACACTAAGATATTTATATTATTTGTGGCTATAGTGAAGAGTGTTGCTTCCCTAGTTTCTTTCTCAGTCATTTTATCATTTGTAAATAGAAGGGCTACTGATTTTTTAAAAAAAAATTTGCCTCAAGTTTATTTGTAAAAACAGCATAGGACACTGGTCATCTGCAAACAGTGTGTAGGTAGGTGTGTCATAGTCCATGTGTCTTCACACTGGCAGGAGCCTTTTCTGTGGGGCCTTCACAGGGGTCTGGGCACCTTTGGGAGCCTGAGTTGGAGCTGAAGTCTGGGCCTTAGCTGGAGCTTTGGCCTCCACCTTGGTTTAAACCTTGGGCTTTGGTTGGCAGAGCCTGCGGCCTTTGGTCATGTAGCTTCGAATCTGCTTCCCAAGCTTGGGGTGATTAATGAAAGCCAGACAGCTGAGTTTGCACCTGGGGCCTTTGGCATCTTGAGCTTGATGGCCTGAGTCTTCACCAGGGCCTTGATGTACTCTGCGCATGCACTCACTGCCTTTGCACTGTTGGCCTGCATCATCTTCAGGCCTTTCTTGTTGTGCTACTTGGAAAAGTGTATGTTCCTCAGGAACTTGGGGTCAACCTCCTGAAGAGATTTGTGTCTCTGTGACTGGGGTTTCTTGATGCCATTATTGCACCATTATCGGGACTGGTTGTGTGTGGTGTGGTTCTTGGATTTGGCCATGTCTGCACTGTAACTGGAGATTCCCTTAATTTTTTTAAAGTTAATTTTATATCCAGTCATTTCACTGAAGGTATTTATCAGCTGAAAGAGTTCCCTGAACTCTTAGAAATTTTGAGGTCACTGATGTATACCATCAATATCATCTATAAATAAAGATGCTTTGACTTCTTCCTTCCCAATTTATATCCCCTTGATCTCCTTTAGTTGTCTTCTTGCTCTAGCTAAAACTTCAAGTACTATACTGAGTAGATATGGAGAGAGTAGACAGCCTTGTCTTGTCCCTGATTTTAGTGGAATTGCTTAATATTTCTCTCCATTTAATTTTATGTTGTCTAGTGGCTTGCTGTATTCTGTTTAGCTATGTGTTATCCCTGATCTTTCCAAGATGCATTTGGGCATCTGAGTTTGGGATGATTATAGGTCTGGGTGCTGATTTATGTGTTTGTCTTTATTGGCTGGATATTTTGTTTCTTGGTTTCTGTTTCTTCTTTGGTATTCTGGGTTTTGTGGCCTGGTTTTATGGTGGCCTGTTTGGCTTCTAAACTACTAGGGAGTCCAAGACCAGGTTGGGGGCTTAACTTCTAGCAACTTGCTTGGCCTTTGGTACAGCAGGGAGTCTCTGTTCTTTTGACTGGTATGGTCTACCTGAGCAGCTGGACTCTGTTGGAATTAGGGACAGGAGCCTGGCCAGGCATGGGACTGAGGTGGGGAGGGTTTGGGGGAGCTGAGCCTAGGGAGTGGCCACAGTTCAACTGGCAGGGACTCACTCACCTGTCCTTTTGACTGTTGTGGCCTACACCTGAAAAGCTGCAGTCTCAAAAGCTGGGATTTCTAAGAGCTGAGCCCTTGTGAATGGCTTTAGTGTCCTTAGAAAAGAGGATTGAGAGTGCTGTCTGACCTATTCTCCCTTCCAACATGAATGGACACAGAATTTGTCCTCTCTGGTGACCATGGCAACAAGGTGCTATCTTGGGAGCAGAGTGAGCTCTTTTCAAGCATGGAATTAACCGATGCCTTGAGCTTGAATTTCTAAGACTGCATTTATGGGAGAATTTCTATTGTTTATAAAATTTCTAAAATAAGTTCTTTTTATAGTAGAAAAATCAAATGAGAGTGTTCTCCCCCTCCTACCTCTGCTCTAGCGAGGCTTCCCTCTCATCTTGAAGTCTAACACCTGTCAGCCATTCTTTCTCCTGCACTTCTCCAACTCCCCCAGTCGCAGAAGCAAACCAGAGCCAATGACCTGCTGAGCCAGGCACCGCAGGGGTCAACAAACTGTTTGGCCATGCACACCCTCCAGGTGCTGTCTCTGCTTGGGACTGTGCTGGAGGCCCCTTGCCTAGAGCAGGTGTTCTGTCCATGTTTTTCCTACCTAGTGTCTGAGAGAGCAAAGGTGCTCCCCAATGGCTTCTTCCTTAGTACCCATGTTCCACTGCTCTCTTTGGTGATGGGAGCAGGTTGGCAGTCCTGAAAACACCTCTTCCCTAGTTTAGAAGCTCCTGGCTGCCATTTCTCTCCTGAATCAGGAAGAATGCTTGGGTTCCCAGAGCTTCCTGAAGACTTTGTTGTTGTTTTCTGGACTCTCTGTTCCCATTTTGTTTACAAAACTGCCTTTGCTCTAAACCAGGAAAGGTACTTGAAATTTGGAAGTGGGCAGAAGAGAGAATAGAGCATTTATATTGTAGTGTTGGGATTCTCTGGGCAAAGTGTGTGTTGTTTTAAATGCAAATACATTCTCTCTACTGGGACAGATGACCCCTAAGATTATGGGTTTTTTGTTTTGCTTTGTTTTGTTTTACTGGAATCAACCAGTTTTGTGTCTGACCTCACAATCTTATTCTAACATTCTCTATAACTACTTAGCCTTTCAAATGCTTTAAAACTGGTTATAACATCATTTTTGTTCACTCCCTTGTGAATCGGTCAAGTAAAACTTTGACATCAGCTGGTTTTATGCGTGTATGAGGTATATGATGTCATCTCTTTGAAAATTACAGGTTGGTGCTGTTTTATCACATGCAGGGGCAAATGCAGAATGATGGTACAGTCTTGCAGTAGAAACACTTTTATTAATTATGCTGTTAATCTTCATCCTTCCCCTTTCATAGGAGAAGTTCTTTGTCCTCCCATTTTTAAATAAGAAGACTCTCCTGCAGTCCCTTACCATTCTATACCTGCCACACAATATTCTATTTCCCCTGACAATGCCATTTAAAAAGTTGCCTCAGACCAAACATCTGAGGTTGTACAGAAGAAACATCAGGAGTGTGTCAGTTGATGTTGGATAGGTGTGAAAGTTTCATGCCTGGGATTTTTTACTGACAACTTTATTGCAAAGTTTTGACCCCTGCTAGGCTCCACTAGCCTTTCACATCAGCCAGCTTAATGAGCTCACTGAGTAAGCGAATACTCCCAGCTGCTACAATTCTGCCTAGACTTTCTCTACCGTCACCATAGAAACAAACCTCTCACTTTCATAGAAGAAATTATATTATAATGAAGAAGACTGCATAGTACAATTAATGAGCTGTCCTGCAAACATGGTAGAACTTGAAGGAGGAAGGAGCGGAGTGATGGTGGGTACAACTAGAGCATGAACCGAGAGACATGCACACAGTGAGTCTGGCTGTCTTGCCGCATGCTCCTGACTCTGGCTGGAGTCTCCCAGCAGGCCAAGGGTGAGGTGTTGAGCAGAATATTTACCAATAGTTTTTTGGTTTCTCTCCAGAGAGAGGGATCAGCAAGGGGTCTTTTTAGGTTGCATTATAAATCCAAGAAGGAACTGATTCTGAGTGTCAAACGCCATGGGAAAGTGGGACCCTCACTTGAAAATCAAATGTTCAACCCATTGAAGGTTGAGAAGTCATAGATACAGGGCAATGGGCTGATAAGGACAGATCGGCAGGATAACGTAAACTTATTTAATGATATGGACATAGGGGTATGGACAGATAGGAGACAGATCAGCTGTATTTTCCTGGATGTCTCGAAATTCTGGTTTGACCTTTCCAATTCCTTTTGTGACAAAGACTGACTAAGGAACAATAAGGGGTCAAAGGGAAGAACTTGGGGAGAAACCAGAAGGAATGTAAAAGGAGAGGAGTTATAACCTATAAACATGTCCAGACACTGGATCAACAACCATTAAACTGGTCTTTGCACAGAAGGAAAAACAGCCTCAAGTGCAGACGCCATGACATTCTTAGCTGTGTCCTGACATGAAGAAATAAGATTGTTCTTGCCAGATTGCCCTAATCAAAAAGGCTTCCATGGTCCAGGGCCCTCTCCTTCCTTCTTCTTGGGAATCATTTGATATGTTAATTGTGTCTTGGGTATTCAGAGCTTCTGGGCTAATATCCACTTATCAGTTTCTGCATTCCATGTGTGTTCTTTTGTGAATGGGTTACCTCACTTAGGATGATATTTTCCAGTTCCAACCATTTGCCTAAGAATTTCATGAATTCATTGTTTTTAATTGTTGAGTAGTATTCCATTGCATAAATATACCACATTTTCTGTATCCATTCCTCTGTTGAGGAACATCTGAGTTCTTTCCAGCTTCTGGCTATTATAAATGAGGCTGCTATGAACATAGTGGAGCATGTGTCCTTACTGTAGGCTAGGGAATCCTCTGGGTATATGCCCAGGAGCGGTATAACAGGGTCCTCCAGAAGTGTCATTCTATTTCCCTGACAATGCCATTTTCTGAGAAACTGCTAGACTAATTTCCAGAGTGGTTATACCAGCTTGCAATCCCACCAGCAGTGGAAGAGTGTTCCTCTTTCTCCACATCCTTGTCAACACCTGCTGTCTCCTGAGTTTTTAAACTTAGCCATTCTGACTGGTGTGAGGTGAAATTTCAGGGTTGTTTTGATTTGCATTTCCCTAATGACTAATGATATTGAACATTTCTTAAGGTGCTTCTCAGCTATTGGAAAATTCTTCAAGTGAAAATTCTTTGTTTAGCTCTGTACCCCATTTTTAAATAGGGTTATTTGACTCTCTGGGGTCTAACTTCCTGAGTTCTTTGTATATATTGCATATTAGCCCTCTGTCTGATGTAGGGTTGGTGCCGATCTTTTCCCAATTTGTTGGTTGCTGTTTTGTCCTTTTGACAGCGTCCTTTGCCTTACAGAAACTTTGTAATTTTATGAGGTCCAACTTGTCAATTCTTGATCTTAGAGCAGAGAAGTGGGAGGGAGTTGATTGGGGAGCGGGTGGAGGGAAGAGAGTTTATGGGACTTATGGGGAGGGGGGGACCAGGGAAGGGGAAATAATTTGGAATGCAAACAAAGAATATAGAAAATAATAAAAAAAAAAGAAAAGAAAAAACAGATTGATCTGAGAAAAAGCAAACAGTTTGGTGACATGTATATCTAATATAGAAGAAACCCCAGGAGTTAGGAAATGTCTACAGCAGATCCCTAAGATTATCTTAGACTGTACACTTTACATACTCCTTATTATGGGAAACAAGACAGGCAGATATGAGGAGAGGCTCTCAGGGCAAGGGTAAGACCTTTTATCCACATCTTTCTATAGGTCAGCATTCTCTGCAATCTTATTTTCCTGAAGTGCAGAGGGGAGAACACCTCTACAAGTTGAGATTTCTTATAATGGTTAAAGGTGAAATGTCTTTAAATTAAGTATGTATAATTCTATTTTTAAAATTAAGACATAATTGCATTATTTCCCCCTTTCACTTTCTTCCCTCTAACCCCTTCAATGTACTTCAATGTACCTCGAGCTTTCTCTCTGATTCATGGCCTCTTCTTCTTTAACTACATATGTATGAAAATGTAAAGACACTGAAACAGAACCTGGTTAGTCTGCTTAGTGTTCCTTGTATGTATCTGATCTCAGGAATGACCACTTGGGATTGGATACCAGGTTTGGTTTATCCCTGGGGATAACTCGGCACTCAGTTCTTGCTTAGGAATGGGGCCCCATGAGATTTCCCCTTCTATAACAGCATGTCTGTTGCAAAATGGTCCAAATATGAAGTTGTGTGAAGAGAATTCTGAGTGCTTGTGAGAAAATGCCAACTTTTCAGATTATTCATCATGATTCATATTGTTGTTTGCATGCCTCTATGGAAAACATGCTTTTGCCACGTGGAGCTTGTCTGTGGATTGCACACTTCACTCTTGCCACTCCTGTGACTCCTCTTAGTCCCCAGAGTATAAATTGTCTGATGCTTTGAATAAAGCTGGTTATTGCGTGAGACTTTAGTCTACCTCGTTTATCGGTTCCATTCTCCTCCCAGGTCCTACTGCCTCTAGAGTAAATCCATGTCTCCTGCTACTGTTATTATCTCTACAGCATGGCAGCCTAAAACAGGACATGAACATTTGAAAATGCCTTTTTAAGACGCCAACTTTTCAGGGTTCCTACAGTGTCCACAGTTTCTCAGTACAGTCAATTCAAAAATAATCTTTAAGCCAAAGAGGCATATTTTGGGGTGGTATATTCTAGACTTAGATTTGAGCCAACATATCCTAAGCTCATGACAAGGAAATTAAACAAGCCAGTCAGTGTGTGGGAAAGCTTAACTTCCTCACTATCACTGCTGTTCATCACACGGACAGAGATAATTAATGCCTACTAGAGATGGAAGACATAATGAGAATCTTCAAGTCTTCTGGTAGAAGTTGAAGCACACGGTGTCTTAGGAAATCAATTTGGCATTATGAATGAAAACCCTAACCCATTTGGTCCAAGATTTCTACTCATCAGATTCTTTTTAAAGAAATAATTTTTAAAATTAGGTAAAAAGTCATAAAATAAAAACATCAGAACTAGCCTAAGAGTCTATATAAATTATCACAAAAGCCTAACTTTTTACATAAATTATGGATGGCCTCCCCAGTCTCCTTCAAGTCCACTCACTTTACCTCAGCCATGCTGTCCTCTTGGTTGTCTCTTATTGGGTGAGGATGATGGCATGTTAGGACACTCTCATTTGCTGGACTCTTTCTCCCCTCAGACATCTTCAAGTTGTTAACTTTACCTTGTCTTTGTTACTTTTCTGTTTCTGTGAAGACACACCACCATTAAAACAACTTACAAAAGAAAGCATTTAATTGGGGCCTTGCTTACATTTTTCCACAGGGTGAGTCCATACCATCATGGCAGGGAGCATGGCAGCAGGCGGCTATGGCCCTGGAGCCATAGCTGAGAGCTTACATCTTAGCAGCGAGTTGGAGGCAGACAGCAAGACTGGGCCTGGCATGGCCTTTTGAAATCTCAAAGCTCACCCCTAGTGGCGCACCTTCTCCAATAAGGCCACACCTCCTAATCCTTTCCAAACAGTGCTACAAACTGGGGCCCAAACATTCAAACCTATGAACCTGTGGGACCATTTTCATTCAACCTGCCACAACCTCATCCAGGTCTTTATTCAAATTAATTTTTACAGTGACCTCTTTATAAAGCTGCAGGTCTTAGCTATATTTCTTTTCTTTCTTTCTTTTTTTTGTCTTCATTTTTCTTTCTGGCGCTTAGCACTATCTAACATTTTACGAAAGACCTCAATTTCAAGGCAATCTATCTATAAAGTTCATCATTGTCTAGTATCCTTGAAAAAGGTTTTAAAATTTAAAGTTCAATTAAATGCTACATTTCATTGAACTGCAAGTTATTGCATGTTTCTAAAAATAAGACAGAAAGAAGGACCTGTCATTCAAATAAGATTAAAAAGGGGACACTCAGAGGCTGCCAAGATGGTTCATTGGGTAGAGGTGCTTGTTGCCAAGCCTGGTGACCTAAGTTCAATCCCCAGGACTCGCTAAAGAGTTCTACTATAAATTAGACTTTTAGGGGTCTTGATTATCAGTAAAATGTCAAGGGAAACAAATGAGTTCTGATGTTTTCTCAGCCTTGGGGGCAGCCCTGGAGTCCCTCTCATAAATTGAGTTAACAGTGGTCTACTAACAAAGTCCGGTCTCTAGAAGGGACTCTTTTCCTATATCCCTCCAGGAATTTCAGCAATTTCCAGGGAGGGCAGTGTGTAACAGAAGTGTGTAACTTCTATCCATTGGGCAGAACTGCAGGCAGCCATACTGGGTGACTAATATTTCTACTTCCTCACTGTACTGGCTGGTTTTGAGTGTCAACTTGACACAGGCTGGAGTTATCACAGAGAAAGGAGTTTCAGTTGGGGAAGTGCCTCCATGTGATCAAACTGTGAGGCATTTTCTCAATTAGTGATCAAGTGGGGAGGGCCCATTGTGGGTGGTACCATCTTTGGGCTGGTGTTCTTGGGTTCTATAAGAGAGCAGGCTGAGAAATCCAGGGGAAGCAAGCCAGTAAGAAACATCCCTCCATGGCTTCTGCATCAGCTCCTGCTTCCTGACCTGCTTGAGTTCCAGTCCTGACTTCCTTTAGTGATGAACTGCAACGTAGAAGTGTAAGCTCAATAAACCCTTTCCTCCCCAACTTGCTTCTTGGTCATGATGTTTGTGCAGGAATAGAAACCCTGACTAAGACACTCACCAACAGGAGGTGACAGCCACTACTCATTGACATTTCTTTCCTTTGCTAGATGACATTAGCCCAGGTTGCCCTTGTTTTCCTCTCTCTCCTTCTTGTATCTGTTGGGGGATGGGATGCATATATTATTCAGGCATAGGTTTCATATTCATGAGGAAGAAAAGGCTTGAGATGGGAGCAGGATGGCTGGAATAATGTCATCACGCTCTGTTGTTTCTCTTTCAGAGCTTGTAAACACAGTCGTAGGATAGTAGGTGCATTGTTCTGGAATTTTAAGTAGAAGGTGTGCTGAAGATCCGAGGGATGGAGCACAGCAGGTCTATCATCTCTCTGCAAAGCCTTATTTATTTTATTATTATGTATATAAGTGATGTATTAGTCAGGGTTCTCAAGAGTGACAGAATTTATAGAATAAACCTCTATCTATCTATCTATCTATCTATCTATCTATCTATCTCCCCTGTATACACTCCCACTCCCTATCCCCAGAGGGGCTGTATTAGAAATGACTTATTGACTGTTGTCCAGATAACCAAGCAATGGTTAGTCAATCATGAGTGGAAAGTCCAAGAATCCAGTAGTTGCTCAGGCAGGGTGTCGCAGCTGGTCTTTAGTGTCTCCTGAAACTGCAAAGAAAGCTCTAATGCCACTGAAAGAACAGACTTGTTAGGGAGGCAAAAGCAAACGACAAGGAGCAAAAGCTTCCTCCTTTCATGTCCTTCCAGCAGAAGGTTGGCCCAGATTAGGGGTTGGTCTGCCCACCTCAAAAGATCTGGATTGAAGGTGTGTCTTCCTAACTCAAAAGATCTGGATTGAAGGTGTGTCTTCCTAACTCAAAGATCTGGATTAAAGGTGTGTCTTTCTAACCCAAAGATCTGGATTAAAGGTGTGCCTTTCTAACTCAAAAATCTGGATTGAAGGTGTGTCTTCCTAACCCAAAGATCTGTATTAAAGGTGTGTCTTCTACATTAAAGATCTAGGTTAAAAGCTTCCTCACAGGTGTGCCCCATTTTGGGCTTTCAGATGTCATGCTGACAACCAGGAGCAGCCATCTTGGGTGTTTTGCCTGCAGGTGTGTCTGTGAACCATGTGTTTGCAGTGTTGGTGGAGGCCAGAAGAGGGGATTGGATCCCTGGATTGGAACTGTAGATGTGTGTGTGTGTGTGTGTGTGTGTGTGTGTGAGAGAGAGAGAGAGAGAGAGAGAGAGAGAGAGAGAGAGATCATGTGGGAGGTGGGTGCTCGGAATCCAACCTGGGTCCCCTGGAAAAGTAGCCAACACTCTTAACTGCTGATCACAGCCCCTAAAATCTCTTGTTTTGGTGAAACATTCTTCACCTACTCTGTCTGACCCTAGGTATTAATAAAAACATCTGTTCCACATCTTGGATGCCTACTGAAATAGGGAGTTTAAATTCTTCATTCACTAGCCACGGGGTTGGTTCAGAAATAGGTCCATAGCTTAGGATGTGCTAGGCCAAAGTCTGACAGGGAAGCAATGGGAGATGGATGCTGACATTCATCTGTTTTCCTCTCTTGACCTGGGCTCCCAGCCTGTGAGATGGCGCCACCCACAGAGGTCTTCCGTTCCTTGTTACTCCTCCCCGGAAATGCCTTCACACACACACTGAGAGGTGTGAGCTCCTAGGGGATTCTAAATTCATCAAGCTGCTGATGAAGGTTGATGATTACACTTATTACAAAAGGTGGAACAAGGTCAGAATTCAGATTTAAACAAAATTAACTTTGAAAAGATGTAGGCAAAGCAAAAGGAGACTCACATGGCCCCAGACCAGCTGTGAGAGTCGTTCCTAAGTGGCTGTAGGTCTGGGAGGGGCTGTGAAAAAAGCAACTCTGTGTCCATGCTGTCTACCTGTGCTACACAACAAACCCTGTTACTGCATGCTCAGTCAGACTTCTGGTACTTACACAGAAGGGTCCTGAGGCAGAGCGCAGCTATGTGTTTAGCTGTCTACCCAGAAGCCTGTCTCCTTTTACTTCTCTCTGATGGATCCTGCCTGTTCCCGTCTTCTCTCTCATGTCTGAAGATGATGTATCTTTCCAGCTTCCCTTTTAGGGACTTCCTTAAGCTTAACGTTTTTTACAACTCTCGTCTTTCATTGATTTTTTTTTTTTTTGAGAGGTACTCTTCTGTTGTTTCTGCTAGTCTCTTGTCTTAGTTTCCAAGCCTGTGAACATCTCTAAGATGGTTAACTCCCAGCGGTGTGATCCAGGCTCTCCTACAGTCTTAATCTACTGACACCCCCTTGGGTAACTTGCTTCTTCTCCAAGCTTCCTTCTGTTGCTATCTGTACACAGATTTCTTCACGACTGTTATCGCTCAGACTGGACTCTCCTGATCTATAACCCACTGTATTCTTCAGGCATCCTTTAGACGTCTCCGAATCAATATCTCTCAGACTCATCTCTCCTTCATTGTTTGTCCTCTCCAGTATACTCTTCTCCTACCATTCCAAAATGACTGTAAGTGAGCATTTGTTTTTGTAAGAAATCCGAGTACCATTCCACATTGTTTCTTTACCTTCTTGTCAGATTCTGTCAGTAAAGTTCCACAGATTTTTCTTCAATTCTGTAACTACATATTTATTCCTACTGTGTTGCCTCAGTTTGGTCCAGGACTGTGTGAGCCTAGCTCCTAGATCTCCCTGTGGAGGATGGTCCCAAGGGCCTGATTTAGGCTCAGAATGTCTTGCTTAGGTTTCTGCTGCAGGTTCTCACTTCCGCACATCCAACCTTATTCCTCTTCAATCCTTTCTGCAAACAGGACAAACCATTTCTCCTAAATGCAGACGGGAGCGGACAGTTCCCATTGTCTGCCATGTTCTTCCATCTTAACCGTTTACCTCTATGATGATTCTAGATATTGCTGCACTGAATATTTTAACATTCCCAAATTGCCTGGAGATGCAAACATCTTCTCCTACCCTGTACATTCACTTTGACTTTGTTAAATCTGAAGCCTAGGATTAAGGCACATCCCCTCCTCCCACCACAGCATGAATTATTAGCCTTTCCTGCATCTAATCATTGTACCTTGAATTCACTCATAGCATAGCATGGATATACCATGTGACACATGCTTTTAAAAACATCTAATCAGTCTTGTAACTAAATATGAAAGGTTTAGAGTTGTTTTGTTTTTTGACAGAGTCTCATGTAGCTAAGGCTAGTCTTCAATTCTTGATTCCCCTGCATCTGCCTTCTGAGTTGTGGAATTATTGATTTGTGCCTATACCATGACTGATAGATGTGAATTTCTTATTTTGGGTTTTTGTTTGTTTTTATAAAATTTGTATTTTATTTTTGAGTTTTAATTTTATCTTATGTATTTGTATGCCATGCATATTCCCAGGGCCTGTGAAGACTGAGAAAAGCTGTTGGACCCCTGGAACTGCAGTGATAGGCACTTGTGAGCTACCATGTGAGTGTTGGGAGCTGAACCCATCTTTTCTGGAAGAAGAGCCACTGCTCTTAATCGCCAAGCCACCTCTCCAGCCCAGATGTGACTTTCCTGAAGGAAAAGACCTTACATTATTTTGCAGTGTATTATCACTGTCTTTTTGGGCTTTCATTGTTATGATAAACACTGTGAGTGCTAGTTTTATGTCAACTTGGCACAAGCTATGGTCATTTGAGTTGAGGGAACCTCAACTGGAAAAGTATTTCCGTAGGATGGGGCTGCAGGCAAGCCTGTAAGGCCTTTTCTTAATTAGTGATTGATGGAGGCGGGTTCATTATGGGGTGATGCTACTCCTGGGCTGGCAGGAAGAAAGCTGGCTGAGCAAGCCACGGAAAGCAAAACAGTAAGCAGCACTTCTCGTTGTCGGACTCATCCTCTGCCTCCAGGTTCCTGCCCTCTTTGAGTTCCAGCCTTGGCTTCCCTCAATAGACTGTGATCAGAAGGCGTAATCCAGATCAACCCAGATCAACCCTTTCCTCCTCAAGTCGCTTTTGGATCATGGTGTTCACTACAGTAGTAGTAACCCTGAGACAAACAGGGTTTTTTTTTTTTTTTGCAGATTGTGGATCACTATCAAGGGAAGTCAGGGTAGGAACTCAAGGCTGGAGGCAGGAGCTCAAGCAGAGGTTGTGGAAGACTGTTGCTAACTGGCTTGCTCCCATGGCATGCTGAGCCGCCTCCCCCTCCTCCCCCTCCTCCTCCCCCCTCCTCCTCCTCATCCTTTGTTTCACTGACAATTTATTGCAATACTCCAATAGTGTACTACTTTTTCTTTTCAAGAGCTTGCATTCATGTGTACACTAGGACCACCTTCCTAGGACAGCACCATTGACAATGGGCTGGGCTTTCCTGCGTCAGTGCCCTACCAGCTTGCCTACAGGTCAGTTTTATAGAGATATTTTCTCAGTTTCAAGTCCTTTAACCCAAATGAGTCAGGCTTGTGTTGGGCTGATATAATATAGCCAGCACAATCATTTCATACAAATTCAATGCTCACTAATTCTCAGAAAATTGCATTGTGTTGTCCTCTAAGCATGGCAAGACCATTGCTGCCTTGAAAGTGGGATAGGTGTGATTGTCCTTGGGAGACCCTCTCAAGATCAGAGCTACCAACAGTCTCTCATGGTGGGGAAGGAAGGGGTGCTTCCAAGGCTTGTGAGGCCAAAGACAAGGATGCTCAAGTACCTCACGAGGTGGTTCATGAAGCCTCTCCTCTCCTCAAGGGTATGTAAGCAGCAGTCGCTGGTGTTGTGGGGGTTTCCTTCAGTGGTGTAACTGACTACACCCAGTTTCCCGTGCTCCTTGCCCACGCTCCTGTAAGTACACTCATTGCTTCACCACGCTGGACGAGTAGAATAATTTCTTTCCTCTGTCATTGATGTCTTGTCTGGAGGGGGGGTGTCAGTGGATGTTTGTCCACATTTCTTCAGAACAAGTTAGAGCAATGAACAGTAAAGAGAGACATTTTGCTTTTGCATCTGTTGACTGACTGCCTGTCAGCCACTCCAGCTATATCTGTCCAGAGGAAGGAGGGGAGGGGAAAATGTTATTTGTGGATTGTCATTCATTCGCTCAGAATTGTCTGCACATCTTTCATGGTCAGTTGATAAGCTAGGGACCTTCACACCATCAGGCTACTCAGTCAAGATAGCATGATTCTTAGGAGAGCATTATTTTCACGAAGAAACCCCATTTGTATTGTAACTGTGTTCATTTTTCAGTGCTATGACAAGAACTGAGGGAGGAACTGAAAAGAAGAAGAGTTCTGGTCCACAGCGTCAGAGCTTCAGGTCCATGGCTGGCTGCCTGATGCTGTGGGCCTGTGCTGTGGCATGTGAGGCCCTATACCATGGTGGGAAGGGCATGTGAGAAAAGCCCAAATCCTTCCTTCACAGCAGTGAGGAAGAAGAGAGGGCAAGGGAGGGCTAAAAAGAAGAGAGGGCAAAGGAGGGGCCAGAGAGAACATTAATCTTTCTTGGACTTCAATCCTCTTCCTCCCATTAGACTGCACTATCTAACTTTCCCACCACTTTTTAATAACACCATCAAATTATGAATTATTCTATCATTTAACCCATTGATGACATCACAAACCCTTGTGATCCACGCACAAAACCCCATCTCTGGATACCGATACATTGAGTCCCAACCCTTCAGCAAGGAGCCTTTCAGGGGTGCATTTTCATATCCAAGACATAGCAGTATTAAGATCTTAAAGCTAAGAAACCTGAGTTTTGAGTCCTGCAACTTGGTGCTTTGCTGATTGTAATGGGTTTAAAATTCAAGTGATGTAGGTTTTTTTTTTTTTTTTTTTTTTTTGTTAATTATAGAGATTTTAGTTCCTCTATTGAGAAACTTAAGTCTTGGGTACATCAAAAGCAACTTCTGGGATGGAGAGGGAGGGAAACAGAACCCACAATAGAAAAAAAAAAAGTTATCATCTGGGCCACAACAGAACCCAGAGAATATATTCTTATAATTTAAAAATTCTAGGTGCTTCATAATTGACCTTTTGACACAAAATGACCTATTGAATTTGCAGCTTCGTTCTTGGTGTAGATGGAGGTCCACAGACAAACTAGGCAGTCCTCAGACCTTAGCTGGCTGCCATGAGGAGCGATTTGATTTGTGACTATTTTTTCTTGTCTAAGAGGTAGCAGCAGCCACAGTGCCCACCTTCTGGGCAGCTTCTTTCTTGGCATAATGAGCCTGCGGGACCGCCACAGCTTCAGCCTCCTTGGAATGAAGGGACTCGGGGTCTCCAGCACGTCCCAGCCATACCACTTCCTGTGTTCATATTCCTCTGACTTAGTTTTTTTTTTTTCTAACTCCTGTCTTCTAGACTCCTCCCCTCCCAACAGAATGTCCTTTTCAAGATGGTAATTGAACATTTAGTCTCTACTTCTTGAGACATTCTTGAAATAATTGTATGTAAACAAAAAGGATATGCACATCGGTGAAGCGACTAGAGCAAGAGAGTGTTAGTTGGCTGGAGATTGCTCTCATTATTAAATCCCTCTCTTTTCTTCTCCAAACCCACTCTTGTGATCGCATGTGGTTCCAAAGAAGCACTTGTCCCTAGCGTCGCCAGCCTTAGCACTAGGGTGGTGCTGGAGGGGAAGGAGCTTTTCGTCATTTCTGAACATCACTTCCGGTTCACGGCTTCCCCTGGTGGTCCGCAGAACAGCTCTCCAGCCGGCCTCTGAGACCTATACTGTGAGAGGATTTGGATCTTTTCTAATCTAATCTCCATAGCTTTTTTCTTTGTAGGCTAAACACATTAGGTTTGTATCATTTTCTGTAGGCCTATGGGCAACAACAAAGTGATTGTTCTTTGAATAAGAAAATGCTTTCAGAGAATTGTTAGACAGAGGCTTTGAATTCATTTTAAGATTTATTTTTGTTTATATTTATGTATGTGTATCTATAAATGTATTCCATGTGTGTGTGTGCCCACGGAGGCCGAAAGAGGAATTGGATCCCCTCATCGGAGGCAGTCCCAAGTGACTGTGAATTGTTAAATGTGAGTACTAGGATCCAAGCTTGGGTCCTCTGCAAGAGCAGCAAGTATTCTTAACCTCTGAGCCATTTCCTCAGTCCAGGATTCTAAAGTAGAATTTATCTTCAAACACATTGCTCATGTAAACGCTGCCCTTTAGTGATGGGGTGCCAGAAAATCTTAATTCCTAGAGAATTAATTAAAGAACTAATTAATTTAAGAAGTTAATTCTTAAAGACTCAAAACACTACATAATATGGCCTACTACATAGTATGAGCTTAAAAATGGTCAGGGGAATCAGTGAACTCAGCTTCAAGTATGACACACAGTGATCGTAAATATGTAATAGAGAAAATTTAGAATGTTCTTTTATCCTTATCAAGTTTAAGTGATCTTTGCCAGATATAACGACTTGGTTGGTTTAGTCATTGTATTTTAAGCCTAACTGCCTGTTACTAACAATCTGTATGGGAAAGAATGCAGATTTTCTTTCTAACCTCTTGTATTCCCTTTTCTTCCCTTCCTTTCCCTTCCCTTCCCTTCCTTTCCCTCCCCTTCCCTTCCCTTCCTTTCCCTACCCTTCCCTTCCCTACCTTTCCCCTCCCCTCCCCTCCCCTCTCCTTCCCTCCCCTTCTTCCCCTCTCCTCCCCTCCCCTCTCCTTCCCTTCCCTTCTCTCCCCTCCCCTCTCCTTCCCTTCCCTTCTCTCCCCTCCCCTCCCCTCCCCTCTCCTTCCCTTCCCTTCTCTCCCCTCCCCTCCCTCCTCCTTCCCTTCCCTCCCCTCCCCTCTCCTTCCCTTCCCTTCCCTTCTCTCCCCTCCCCTCCCTCCTCCTTCCCTTCCCTCCCCTTCTCTCCCCTCCCCTCCCCTCTCCTTCCCTTCCCTTCCCTTCTCTTCCCTCCTCTCCCCTCCCCTCTCCTCCCTTTTCCACCCTTCCCCCTCTCCTCCCCTCCCCTCCCCTCCCTTCCCCTCCCCTCCCCTCCCTTCCCCTCCCCTCCCTTCCCCTCCCCTCCCCTCCCCTATCCTATCCTATCCTATCCTATCCTATCCTATCCTATCCTATCCTATCCTATCCCATTCCATTGAGTTGGGGGCTTCTCTATGTAGCCCAGGTTGGCATTAAATGCCTTGTCTCTGTTTTGGCTTCTGAAGCACTAGGAGAGCATGTGTGCCACCATTCTGGTCACCTCTTAGGTTCTGAAATATCTAGGAATAAAAATTCAAACCTCCCTTCAGGCTTAGAATCTGTGGGCCCTAACCCATGGCACTCCAGAGTCGGAGCATTCTTGCACGTTTGAGTCTTTCAAACTTTTGAAGACCACAAAGGCAGGCTGGGTCACTGCTCCCAAATGATCATGCCACTCATCAGAGAGGAACTGTCCTTAACGTCTCTGGGCATTCCTTGTGACACCCCCCACCTTGTCTCTGTCCTGGAAGTGGATGGAGGTTTTTCATACAGGTTTAGACTGCAGCAATCTTGCAAAAGATGTCTGGAGGACCAGTCGTCACATAATTCACCCAGCTGTTTGTGTGCAATGTGTGCAGATTCTAAGCACAGATTTTCCCACACACCATCACTAAAGTGCGGCATTTGCATGAACATTGTGTTTGAAGATAAATACCACTTTACAATCCTCCGTGGACATTTAAGAAGAAAGAGGATTTTTAAAGCAAAAGTAATATTTTTTTCCTTAGAGAAATTTAGTAAGAGAAGAAAAAATGAGTCAAGGAAAAGCAAACACTGGTAGAAATACAAATACTGGTAAAAAATACCCATAGAAAATACTTTTAATGTTTTGGAAAATTTTATTTCAATATTTGTGATTTCTGCTTTTATCTTGTCTTGGGAAGAGCTTGATAAAAGGTTTATTTTAGCTCACCCTTTCTCCCCTAAGTTGCTTTTGTCAGGGCATTTTATTAAAAAATAGAACTAGGGTGTAATCACTTAGCAATTTGTAACCTATTTGCATGAATATATATATATATATTTGCAGCTATACTTTTATTTTTTAGATTTATTTATTTTTATTTTATGGGCATTGGCATTCTGCCTGCATGTATATCTGTGTAAGGGTGTCAGATCACCTGGAACTGGAGTTACAGACAGATCTTAGTTTCCAGGTAGAGGTGGGAATTGAACCTGTGTCCTCTGGAAGAGCAACCAGTGCTCTTAACCACCGAGCCATCTCTCCAGCCCCTACTTTTATCTTTTTAATGTCCTTTCTCTTTTGAGTTTATTGCTATTCTTTTAGTAGCTTCTTGTTTTTTTGTTTTTTTTTTATTCGCTATATTTTTTATTTACATTTCCAATGGTTTCCCCTTTTCTAGCCCCCCCACTCCCCGAAAGTCCCACAAGCCCTCTTCTCTCCCCCTGTCCTCAGACCCACCCCTTCCCAATTCCCCGTTCTGGTTTTGCCCTATACTGCTTCACTGAGTCTTTCCAGAACAAGGGGCCACTCCTCCATTCTTCTTGTACCTCATTTGATGTGTGGATTATGTTTTGGGTATTCCAGTTTTCTAGGTTAATATCCACTTATTAGTGAGTGCATACCATGATTCATCTTTTGAGTCTGGGTTACCTCACTTAGTATGATGTTCTCCAGCTCCATCCATTTGCCTAAGAATTTCATGAATTCATTGTTTCTAATGGCTGAATAGTACTCCATTGTGTATATATACCACATTTTTTGCATCCACTCTTCTGTTGAGGGATACCTGGGTTCTTTCCAGCTTCTGGCATAACATAATTTAGTAGCTTCTTGTAACAAAAGTTATGTTATTTAATTACCAGCTCTTTTGTTGTTCAGGACCTGTGGTGGAGATGCTGAAGGGTAGCTCTCCACAGCTGATGGCTTCTGGTTGGGTGGGGAGGGGAGCACCCGCTGGGGAGGGGAGCACCCAGCCCTATTTACAGGGCAGGGCACCGAGAGTTCACCTGTGCTCCAGTGAGTGTATACATAACACAATTGGATTTGTTTTCTATTTGTTTTTAATTCTTACTTTTATTTTTACTTTTTGGGGGGATTACAAGAGTCAGGGTCGGGGGAGCAGACACAGAAGGACTGGGAAGGGAGTGTGGTGGGGGGCATGATTGGATATTCGAAGAGAATCATCAGTGAAAATGTTATGTTGAAAAAATGTACAATATTGAAAAGTATAATTAATTTTAAAATTAAGTCTATTTTTGCAACATAGATTTAAATATGAAGAACTTGGGTGCATTTCATTTCAAAAAATTATTTTGCAAGTATATGTGGAACAGACAAATCAGAGTGATTCATATGGTGTGAATTATATACAATATAAGGTTTTGAAGCCTGTTAAATGTTATCAAATGAAGTTATTATTTAAAAAATTAAAAAGTAGTAAAACCTGGCTACTAGATTGTTTTGTTGTTTCTGAACAGGTAAAGTTTAATTTAAAAACCCTACACACAGAACAGCCTGTGTTCTCTTGAAGCCTCCTGCCGGGTCTCTGACAGGCAAACTGCTTGCCTTTGAGCTGAGTTTATCTGAAGATGCCCATGCAGTAGCCCGAGAGCTCATCTGTCCTGCATAGCGAACATGTCCAGCAGACCTCTGAGGACTGATGGAGGGAAGAAGCATCACCAACCCCGCCCTCAGGGCTGGCTTTGCTGCTACTTGGTGTCTGGCTCAGGATGGCCGTGTGGTGAACAGCGGCTGGAAGCAACAAAACATGGACCATAGAGTGAGCCCGTTCCAGAGAGGAGGTCTGGTGGGGAGAGTCCAAGTGGATCTTGGGCCTCAGCAGAAACTGCACACAAGGTTAATCGTGTGCTGAAGCGCTTGATCAGGTGATGACCTTGAAACAAGCCATGGTACTCCACTCACTTGTCCCATTATGGCCACCAGCCACTCCCAGGGCCCAGCTTTCCCACAGCATCAGTATAGAGCTCATGTTTATAGTGTGTGAATTCTCACCTTTGCTCATTAAGGCAGACACTGACACATCGGCCTTCCTAACATCCTTCCTGGGCTCTCTGACCTGCTTTTCTGAGGTGTGCTATACCCTGGGCCAGTCTGTGTAGTGAATGGCACTGATGAGATTGTCTGGGGTATTCCTGGGAGCCAGAAAGATCCCTGCATCCCTTCTTCACAGCTCTGGGGTCATATGGAGAAGCAGGTCAACCTCCAGCCCCTCCCTACAGCCACTCTGGCCTTCGGTGTCTAGGAAGTAGTGATGCTGGATGACCTGACAGCTCTGTGTGCCCTGGTCTGCATCCTGACGCTGAGCAGGATGGGAGGGGCCCTGCCTGCTGGGGTGATGGAGGGAATAAGGGTCCCCAAAGCTGCCTTGTTCTCTGCTCTCCTCTGGCACACTTGAAGAAAGAGCTCAGAAAATGAAATGTCCCAGGGAGAGGAGGTAGGAGTGTGTTCTATGTGCTAGAACTTTTCTTTTGGCACTTATTTTATTTAATGGTTGATGATGGTCATGGCCATGGTGATGATGATAAAGATGATTGTGATGATGATGGAGGTGGTGATAATAATGGGGGAGGTGGTGGTGGTGATGAAGAAGAAAAGAAGGAGGAGGAGAAGGAGAAGGAGAAAAAGAGAAGAAGAAGAAGAAGAAGAAGAAGAAGAAGAAGAAGAAGAAGAAGAAGAAGAAGAAGAAGAAGAAGAAGAAGAAGAAGAAGAAGGAGTGTATGGGGGAATTACTGTGGCATGCTTGTGGATGCCAGAGGATAATTGTATCCTTCTATCTTTCCACAAAGGTCCTGAGCTCAGGTCATCAGGCTTGCCTTATTGCAAGAGTTTTCACTTGCTGAACCGTCTCCCCATCTTCTTATCACTTCCTGAGCCATGTGTCCACATTTCCTCAAAGGGTGTGATCAACACAAAGAACATTTGGAGGGAATTTGGCCACTGTGGGGGGGGGGGGTCCACTATCATCTGTGATGTGTCCTATCTCCCGAGAGTAGGGAAGCAGTGGCAACTTCAAGGGACAGGGCCATGTGGTGCGATCTCAGGCGAGGCTACCCTCAGTCCCTGGCGAGGCTGCTCCCTGCCTGTGCTCTCCCTGGAGCCTGTGGTCAGCCTAGTTTGTTTGGGCGAGGTTCAGAATCCGTTTTACTGTAAATGCATCTCTTTCCTGTGGGACTGCCTTCCTGGGTGGTGACCACTTTTTAGGCTTTACACAGATGGCTGTATGTCCCCAGGTTGTGTGCTCTGGAAATCCAGCGGCTAACAAGCCATCACATGGCTGCCTGTGGAGAACTGGAGCTTTCTAGCATCAGGACTCTCTGAGGCAGCTTCTGGGAAGAACTGACCTCTCCCAGGAGATCCCCACCCTGTTTTTCCTTCATCTCATTTTCAACCCCATCTTATCTCTGAGGAGCTCATTTTCTGGAAGCTTCTGGCTTGGTTAAACTCATCACCCACTTTTTACACATGTGGTACACAGACGGTTCTGTCCGATGCTCATGGTCACTGCTGGTGTCTGTGTACCTCGTGGGTGGTACACTTGTAGAGCGGGATGCTAGGGTACAGTGAAAGCAAACGCTGACCATGTGATTATAAAGTCCAACTTTACAACATCATTGCGTTTATATTAAAACACACACACACACACACACACACACACGTTGGTTGTTTTTTGTTAACTTGACTCAAACTGTAGTCATTTAGGAGAGAACCTCAGCTGGGGAATTGCTCCCGTTGAAGGGGTCTGTGGACATGTCTGTAGGGGGGCAGTTTCCTGATTTAATAAGTCACGTGAGAGAGCTCAGCTCAATGTGTTTGGCGCTCTCCCTGGGCTTGTGGCCCTGGAAGGCAAGCTGAACAAGTCGTGGAGAGCAAGCCAGTAAGCGGTGTTCCTTCATGCCCCGCTTGAGTTCCTGCCCCAACTTCCTCCATGACGGACTGTGATGTAGACACGGAAGCCAGATAAACCCAATCCTCTCCCCGCTGCTGTCACTCATGGTGTTTATCACAGCACCAGAAAACAAACTAGGATCTGGGGTTGATTACTTTTATCAACCCCTGGGCTTCCAAGCACGTAGTCTAGGAATGAGCGAGAGCTGAGCCCAGGCAACCCGTACAAGCAGGTAGGCAACGTACCTTGACACGAATTCTTCCCAGTGAACTTCTCTCTCTAGCTCCAACCTCCTGGTTTTGTTTGTTTTGATTTTCAGGTTGAAGATAACTGAAACTACAAAAATGCTTTCAGTAGCATGAAGGATTAGAGTGGCTTTAAGATATCAAGCCCCACCAAGAGCCACCTTAACGCAGAGGAAAGATTTTTCAAAGCCTCACAGCAGGGGGCGCTATAGACCACCAGTGTTCCTCGAAGCCAGAGCTACTGTGGACCGAGACTGGAAGCTCTGTAGCAGAAGAGGACATTGAGGCCCAGAGAAATGAAGTATCTGAGGGCAGCCAGTTTACAAAGGGATCTGCTGTGGGTCTCCTCAGCACAGCTCTGTTTGGGCCAAGAGCCAGCAAGTAGCCTTTGTCTTGCTAGATTATCTTTAAATGCAGGCTTCCTGCGGCTTCTGCTTGGATTGTGTTCATCTACGGTTCCCAGGGGGCTTTGGGAGAAACATCCGGAGTTTGTGGCCAGGAGCCAGCACAACATTTGTCCTTCACAGCTTGGAGGTCCAGCAAGCTCCCTTCTCCCACAACTGCATACTCTTTCTCTCTCTCTCTCTCTCTCTCTCTCTCTCTCTCTCTCTCTCTCTCTCTCTCTCTTTCTCTCTCTCTCTCTCTCTCTCTCTCTCTCTCTCCCCTCTCCTTCCTTTCACGGAGGCAGGAAGGGCTTGGCTAGAGTTCAGGTAGTGTGTGACAGTAGCTTACTCATGTGTAGACCAGAAGGGAGAAAAGGCAGGCTGGGGCCGGGGCAGTGTAACAGTCAGAGGCTCACTCTCTCTGACCTGCTTCCTCCGGCCAGAGTCAAAGGCTCCATGGCCACAAATTGGGGATCAGTTTTTCAAATGTCAGCCTCTGGTGTTCCAGATTTAAACCTAACACTCTCTTTAGCTGCGGGAGGCCTAGGACACAAACAGAAAGAGGCACGGAGCACCGACGTCCCCAAGCCCGACCTACTGCTGCACGCTGAAGATTTTACTCATGTCGGGCAGCATGCTCGGCACTGTTTTCTCCTAGAGAGAGATTGCAGGACCAATGTCAGGCAGAGGACTGGTCACACAGTAGGGTGGAATAGCATTGTGGCTGAGCCACACCTCTGTGGAGGATAAGATGGACACCCGTCTGCTCAAACAGGAAAGAGACCCTCATCCATTGGCAGTAAAGTAAGGGGCTGCTGCCCGAAGACTGGGCCTGGGATGGGTCAGCCCCCAGCGGCTTTACAAATGCGCCCACAGTGGGCGTATGCACCGGGGTTCCATCCTCCTGCCTCTGAGGGTGTCTAAAGCTTGGATCCTGGACTCTGCACATACTCCAGTACTCAGTAGTTTCTCAAGGGTTCTTCCTTGGTCCCTGGTGTATCGCTTTTTGTTTGTTTGGTTGTTTGGGGTTTTTTTTGGTTATTTTTTTTTTCCTGCAATGTGGCTGCTGTGTTGGCAACACCTGGCAGATTGCCCATTTTATATTTTTTTTCTCTGTTCTAAGGAAAACTTTTGTAGGTCTTTCAAGAGCAGGAGGTGTGTGTCTGATTCTTCCATGACTGCTAACGGTTAAGATTTCTTCCTGCTGGACATTTGGGGATCGCAGGGGTCTAACTGGAGTTATAACTAGGCAAAAAAGTTTCCTCAATTCCTTTCAAGCTCATGGAGGAGCATTCTGTTGCCATGGCCACAGTCACAGCCACGGCCACAGCCACAGTCACGGCCAGGGCCACTGCCGCAAGATCTCTGACCCCCATAAATATACATCACAGTAAATCTGAGAAGTAAGAACATTCCCTGCCCACCAGAGGATCCTGGAGAACTTACAGTGTTGGAGCCCCATTAGCAGGGTTGCCAAAATATGGGTTAAGATCCCAAAGTGATAGAAAGAAAATCGTCCTAAGAGTCCATCTGCTCCCAAAATGTCTGTCGTGGTCTCCTCCCTTTAGTGCCTCTGGTCAGTGGGAGAACTGCTCGTGAGCATGAGAGGAATCTTCAGGAAGGACGCATTCGGCCTTCCTCCATTCTCTTCTGCCCATCTAGGAGATTGTCATTTACCTCCCACGAGGAAACATCTTCCTCCTCTGCTTCCTGCTCGCCTTTGCACTTTTTTTCTAGTCTCATCTTAGTTGAAGAACACCCGGATAGTCACTATTCACACACAGTGGTTTATAAAAGCAAGGCAGCCCTCTGCCCCTCTTCCCTCTCTGCTACCTGCATTTAGGCAGAATGGGCTCAAATGTCTTTCTAGTGTCCAGCAAGCAGGCTTACCCGTGCCATATCTAGTTAGCTCTCTGCTCGGGGTTACAGAGAGGCTGCGTGGCACTCGCTGGGTGTGTCACATTGGTCCTGCTCTGTTGAATGCCTCCAATTCAGGGAGAAAGGGGTAGAAGCTTTGTTCTATGATTCGAATTTAACATCATGGAGGTGACTCTGACTGTCACCTGTCTCCTTCCATGTAATTCCCAACTTCTTTGATCCCACCTATGAAGTAGCTATGACTGGCTCCCCCGTGACTCGCTGGGTCCTTGGCCTTTGCCCAGACGGTGAGTGGGAAGAACTCCTGGCTCGACAGAAACGGAGCAATGCCTGGAACTCCTGCTCCTGGGTGACCTGCTGCCTGCACCTGTGCATGCTGACCCTGGTGGGTGGGACGCTGCTGCTATTGGTCTCCTTGTCACCTGCCAAAGCCTCTCAGGTTATTTTTTATGTCTACAACAAAGGTCTCAAGTGCCACCGCCGTGGGAATAGCAGTAGCAGTTCTCAGCAGGGCTCGTGTCCCCAAAGTCAGGTGTTTCCATTAACTCGCCGCTCCACTTCCTTGAACATTTCGCACCTTCATTTCTCTGGTGTACTCGGGAGTCTTTGGGGTTGGACTGGAAGAAAGATAAAGACGGTGGTGTTAAGAGGGATCACAGGAAGTCTGAGATTCTTCCCAAATCCCTTGTTCAGTTGGGTACAGTGACTGCTTTTTTAGATCATCTAAGTGGCCTGCGTACGGCCAGCCTCTTTGCTGTAGTGACACCGCATACATTTCTGAAGGTGTCACTGCAATGTGTCTCAGCTCCGTCCTGATTTTTCTACCCTGTGAGGGAGCGGTTAGAGGGGCTCTGGGTGTAGCACGATGCAAGGAACTCGTCACACACTTAGCTTGCGAGGTCCAGACATGAGTCCATGTGCATCCACACTGCAAGAAACACAGAATAACATCTATGTCACAACATTGTCTGTAGAGGGGGAAATGTATTTACATAAAATAACATGGGGTTAGTAAGACCGTACAAAGTAAAAGATGACAAATCAAGCCTTTGTGATGGAGGGGGGACAGCAATGGAAAGGCTGGATAAGAGGGATAAATAAATTAAATTAAATTAGAGGGAGCCCAGGACAGGTGAGTAATGGTTGGTGCACCATGAAGCAAGGAGATAGGCCCAATCCTGTTTCCACAATTTACAGGTTACAGAGATGGAAAAGACCCGTGTGCTGGGATTGGGTGTTTTAGCCAGGACAGTCCCCAGCTAAGGACTTCTAGAGCTTTAACTCCCCACCTCTGCCTCTTTAGGACAGTTCTTGGGACTTGGCTGATGTACTGGTTAGTTTTATGTCAAGTTGATACAAACTAGAATCACTGGAGAGGAAGGATGCCCAATTGAGACAATGCCGCCATAAGACTGGGCTGTGGGCAAGCCTGTAGGGTATTTTCTTAATTAGTGATTGATGTGGGAGGCCCAGCCTGTTATGGGTGATGCTATCCCTGGGCAGGAGGTCCTGGGTTCTATAAGAAAGAAGGTTGGGCAAGCCAGTAAGGACCATCCCTCTATGGCCTCTGCACCAGCTCCTGCTTCCAGGTTTCTGCCCGTTTTGAGTTCCTGTCCGGACTTCCTTTAATGATGAACAGTGATATGGAAGTGTAAGCCAAATAAACCCTTTCCTCTCCAACTTGCTTTTGGCTGTAATGTTCCATTGCAGCAATAGTAGCCCTAACTAGAGCAGCTGGGTTAACTGCCTACCATGAAGGTAAGGGCTAGAGAGGAAGAGCTGAAGAGACAAGGGAGGAGCTACTGGGAAGGTGTGTGCAGGTGTCAGGGAGGAGGGCAGAGCCAGGGGGAGGAGAGGCAGGGGCAGGGGCAGGCGGTGAGAGGGAACAAAAGAGTTACCACAGATCTTGTGGGGAAGCCTCTGCTGTGTGAACTTGAAGGCTGCTGGAGATAAAGAGTAAACCTTCTAGATTAATACTATATCAATATTCCCCTCCCTTGATGGATTTAAATTCGCATACTGTGGGCAACTTGATCAAGGTCAATGAAGCCGCCAGCATGCTTTTTAGGAGAAATGTTTATGGGCTCCAGATAGGGAAATATTTGACAGCATACAAGAATGCCAACCACCTGAAAAGGTTAATACTGGAATTAGTAGCATGCAAAAAATTTAGTAAGAAATTTAAAGTGCACTATTAAGAAAGTAAAAAGGAATATGAATCAGTTACTTTTCTTTTTTTTTTTTTACTAGATATATTCTTCATTTACATTTAAAATGTCCCCTTTCCTGGTCCACCCCCCTGAAAATCCCCTATCCCTTCCACCCCAGCTCCCTTTGCTCACCAATCTACCTACTCCCACTTCCCTGTCCAGGCATTCCCCTATACTGGGGCATTGAGCCTTCTTAGAACCAAGAGCCTCTCCCCCCTTTGATGTCCAACAAGGCCATCCTCTGCTGCATATGCATCTGGAGCCATGGGTCCCTCCATGTGTACTCTGTGGTTGGTGGTTTAGTCCCTGGGAGCTCTGGGGGTACTGGGTGGTTCAAATTATTGGTCCTCCTATGGCGCAGCAAACCCCTTCAGCTCCTTGGGTCCTTTCTCTAGTTCCTCCATTGGGGACTCTGTGCTCAGTTCAATGGTTGGCTGAGAGTGTCCCCATCTGTATTTGTCATGCACTGGCAGAGCCTCCCAGGTAACAGCTATATCAGTCTCCTGTCAGCAAGCACTTGTTGGCATCCACAATAATGTCTGTGTTTTCTAACTGTATATGGAATGGATCCCTAGGTGGGGCAGTCTCTGGATGGTCTTTCCCTCAGTCTCTGCTCCACACTTTGTCTCTCTATCTCCTCCTGGGGGTATTTTGTCCCCCCTTCTAAGAAGGACCAGAGTATCCATACTTTGTTCTTTCTTCTTCTTGAGCTTCATGTGGTCTGTGAATTGTATCTTGGGTATTCCAAGCTTCTGAGGTATCAGTGAGTGCATACCCCATGTGTTCATTTGTGATTGGGTTACCTCACTCAGGATGATATTTTCTAGTTCCATCCATTTGCTTAAGAATTTCATGAATTCATTGTTTTTAATAGCTGAGTAGTATTCCATTGTGTAAATGTACCACATTTTCTGTATCCATTCCTCTGTTGAGGGACATCTGGATTCTTTCCAGCATCTGGCTATTATACATAAGGCTGCTATGAACATAGTGGAGCATGTGTCCTTATTACATGCTGGGGAATCCTCTAGGTATATAGTAGTGATATAGTGATATAGTAGGGTTCTCCAGTAGTATTATGCCAAATTTTCTGAGAAACCACCAAACTGATTTCCAGAGTGGTTGTACCAGCTTGCAATCCCACCAGCAGTGGAGGAGTGTTCCTCTTTCTCCACATCTTCATCAGCACCTGCTGTCTCCTGAGTTTTTGATCTTAGCCATTCTGACTGGTGTGAGGTGAAATCTCAGGGGTGTATTGATTTGCATTTCCCTGATGACTAAGGATATTGAACATTTCTTTAGGTGCTTCTCAGCCATTCGATATTTTTCATTTGAGAAGTTTTTATTTAGCTCTGTACTCCATTTTTAATAGGGCTATTTCTCTGGAGTCTAACTTGTTGAGTTCTTTGTATATATTGGACATTAACCCTCTATCAGATATAAGATTGATAAAGAACTTTTCCCAGTTTGTTGGTTGCTATTTTGTCTTATTGAGGGTCCTTTGCCTTACAGAAACTGTAATTTTATGAGGTCCCATTTGTCAATTCTTGATTTTAGAGCATAAGCTATTGGTGTTCTTTTCAGGAAATTTCCCCTGTGCCCATGTGCTCGAGGCTTTTCCCCACTTTCTTTTCTATTAGTTTCAGTGCATCTGGTTTTATGTGGAGGTCCTTGATCCACTTGGACTTGAACTTTGTACAAGGAGATAAGAATGGATCAATTTGCATTCTTCTGCTTGCTAACTGCCAATTGAACCAGCACCATTTGTTGAAAAGGCTATCTTTTTTTCCACTGGATGGATTTAGCTCCTTTGTCAAAGATCAAGTTGCCATAGGTGTGTGGGTTCATTTCTGGGTCTTCAATTCTCTTCCATTGATCTACCTGCCTGTCACTGTACCAATACCGCACAGTTTTTTTTTTTTATCACTATTGCTCTGTAGAAAAAGAAAAGAAAAGAAATAACAGAAAAGAAAAGAAAAGAAAAGAAAAGAAAAGAAAAGAAAAGAAAAGAAAAGAAAAGAAACAAAGGAAACCCAGGTAAGGTACGTCTAAGAAAATGTGTTGGTGAAGACACAGAGGAATAGGAGCCTCTGAGGCTTCCATTGGAGTGGAACTTGACACCACTGTGATGGTTTGTGCACTGGCTTGACCACACCTTAGAAGAGAACAGCAATTTCTCATCTGGTTCCTAGGCAACAGAATTGCATGCACCTGTATTGCTCTGCATGTAACTGACTCATACAGAAACCACCCAACATCCATTAGCAGCAGAATGTATAAATAAATGGTCTATTCATAAATACCCTATCAAAATGAAGGAACTGAAAACATATTGTGTGACTTCCTGAGGAGACACAAAGAAATGCCTGTTCACTCCAAATAGGGCATCGGCAGACTCAGGAAAGGATTCCACCCTGCTTGACTTGGTAAAGCAATGAATTTTTCTGGGTTACTATAGGGGTGTGGGTGAGAAGGTCATTAACCTACAGGGGACCATAAGCAAGAGGTCACCTGTAGAAGCATAGGTGTGGGGTGACTGAGGGGAGTGTGGGTGACTCTGGGGCAGCTGCATCACCAAAGAGCCTCACCCCAGTCTAGGCAACAATTCGACAATTCACAAAAGCATCCTCAGTGAGTCTCTACCCTAGTTAACCTTTTACCTCCTGTATAGCATAGCCCCTCCCCCATGAGCATGTGCAGAGTCGGCAGGATTAAGTGCAGTTAGGGGAGAAGAGAATGAATAATGGCTGGACTCTCAGGTGAGGGTATGATAACCTTCTCGCTCCTCCTGCATGGGGGGGGGGTCTTAAAAGGTCATGTCACATGTCAGTGGCCATGCTGTTCTCTACAGAACAGACTTCTGATAAACAGATACAATGTAGTCAAATTAGAATAGAGTAAAATGATAACACTTTTAAAATGCCATCCCATGTACTGTTACCAAATCCAGACACTACTGCGGATGCCAACAAGTGCTTGCTGACAGGAGCCTGATATAGCTGTCTCCTGAGAAGCTCTACCAGTGCCTGACAAATACAGAGGTGGATGCTCACAGCCAACCAATGGACTGAGCAGGGTTCCCAATGGAGGAGCTAGAGAAAGGACCCAAGGAGCCTAAGGGGTTTACAGCCCCACAAGAGGAACAACAATATAAACCAACCAGTACCCCCAGAGCTCCCAGGGAGTAAAGTACCAACCAAAGAGCACACATTGAGGGACCCATGGCTCCAGCTGCATATGTAGCAGAGGATGGCCTTGTGGGACATCAGCGAGAGGAGAGGCCCTTGGTCCTGTGAAGGCTCGATGTCCCAGTGTAGAGGAATGCCAGGACAGGGAAGCAGGAGTGGATGGGTTAGGATAGGTTTTCAGAGAGGAAACTAGGAAACAGGATAACATTTGAGATGTAAATAAAGAAAATATCTAATAAGAATAAAAATAAACAAAAGACTACATAATAAATGACTTTTGCTTACGTGGTATTAATAGGGGGGAAAACCCTACAAACCTAACCAAGGCGTTTAAGGATACAGGTGGGGATATAAAATAGAAATGTGGGAAGAAGCAAGCAGATAATTCCATCAGTCACAAAGTGTTGGGTGTGTAGTGAAGAACGGATCCTGTGTGGCAATGGAAGGGACTCTGAGGACAATGCTGGCGATGTCTGCTTATTGGCCCGGATGGCTATATGTCTACATTAGGGTGTCGATCTAGAGGAAGCATTGTTCCTGCAGAACATTTTTTATTGAGAGAATTCCACTGTGGGGTGCTCTGTGTCATAATTTATAAGTTAAAAATTGCTTTAATAGCCTAGTTTGCTTCCTATTGCTGTGATAAGCACTATGACCAAAAACAACTTGGGGAAAAATGGTTTACTTGGCTTACACACCCACATCACAGTCCATTGTGGAGGGAAGGCTTTGGTAGGCTGCAGTCATGGGTAGAGTTAGCAGCGCCAGTCTGGGGTTCTTATGTGAAGAAGGTCCAGTCAGCAGGTGAAGGGCAGGTGGTCCTCTGGCAGGTCTGTGGGTCAGGAGGGTCCCTGGGTCCCTGTTTGGAGATGTGGTCCTGGAGGGCAGACTGAGAAGATGGGTGGGTTAGGAGCTTAGGGAAGGGTCCTTAACTAGAAGAGTGAAGTTGGAGATTTAATAGCAGCTACATTCAAACAACAGAGACATAGGAC
Organism: Apodemus sylvaticus; assembly: GCF_947179515.1. Lineage (NCBI taxonomy): Eukaryota > Metazoa > Chordata > Mammalia > Rodentia > Muridae > Apodemus > Apodemus sylvaticus. The sequence continues at coordinate 72,479,549 of NC_067479.1, read as the reverse complement.
TTTAAACTCATGAGTTTGTTTGTGAAGGAAATGGAACGAAACACTGGAAAGTGGAATCTTGGTGGTAATCTGTGGTATATGGTTATGTATCTTTTAGAGGCTCTTAGCAGAAACCAATCTAGGAGCTGAGTTGTTCTACATTGCTCTATGTTGACTTCCAACATGTTTGCTGTTCTGTTTTACTTCAGAGGTGAAAGGAACTGGCTTCTCTTTATAGGAAACATAAATGTGATATGTTATTGTGTTTGATAGTGTATTGACTGGTTTTGTGTGTCAATTTGACACGAGCTGGAGTTATCACAGAGAAAGGAGTGATCAAGAGTGGGAGGGCCCATTGTGGGTGGTGCCATCCCTGGGCTGGTTGTCCTGGACTCTATAAGAAAGCAAGCTGAGCAAGCCAGGGGAGGCCATCTAGTAAGCAACACCCCTCCGTGCCTCTCCATCAGCTCCTGCCTCCAGGTTCCTGCCCTTTGTGAGTTCCTGTCCTAACGTCCTTTGGTGACGAATAGCAAGCAATGTGGAAGTGTAAGCTTTCCTTCCCAACTTGTTTCTTGGTCATGATGTTTTGTGCAGGAATACAAACCCTGAATAAGACAAACTGGTACTGGGGTTGGGTTTTCCTTTGACAGCCTGACAATGTTGTTGTGAGGACTGTGGAAGGACTTTGGAACTTTGGGCTAGAAGAGCCATTGGGATGTTAAGATCTCTGTGGGATGTTGGGTAGGAGCTTGGAAGAGAATGTTGAGAACAGTGCAAACGTTTGAGGCCTGGCTTGGGAAACTTCAGAAAGAAGATTAAAGCCTCTTATCAGGGCCATTGATGTTTTGATTGTGAAGACTCTGTGGTTTTGTTTAGCTGGGGCTGAAGAATCAGCTGTGATTAACAAGATATAGAACTACTAAAGTGAAACCTTCGTATTCCTGGGATGATTAATGCTGGTTAGGTGGAGCTAAGAAATTAGTAGTGACTAAGAAGAGATCAACATCACTAAGGTGAAATCTTCTGAGAAGTGTTTCCTGAGAGCACAGAGAAGCTGCGTTCCAGAGGCAGCCACCGTTGTCCCTTGTGTTGGCAGCCAGATTTGGTAATGTCTAAGAGTAACCCAGGTGGTACTGGTTTTGAAACATGAAGGGGTGGCAGCTGATGCTTGGCACTGTGAGAGGCCAGGAGAGGCCATTGATAAACGTGCAGCCTCGGTGGCACTTGAAGGCCCGGGACTGAAGGGGTCATGCAGAGAAGTTGAGCCTTAGCACCATGAAAGGAGCCTATGGGAGGCCATTTGTGAAAGTTCAGGCCAGCTGCAGCAGAAGAAGGTGTTTTGGAGATGCCAGTGCCATTAGATGACACCGAGAACAGCAGCAGCAGTGGAGTTCAGGCAGCTGGAGCCTAGAAGACAAGGTGTGTGCTACAAAGGGCAGAGCTGGAGAGGTGACCCAAGCCCTTGAAGGAGCCCAGAAGGTCATGAGTGGATCCCAGACATTGGATGGTTAGAGTTTGATTTTACTTTTGATTGTGACTGTGCCCTGATATTTTTCCCTTTTGAAGTAAGAAAGTATTTTAGTGGAGCCCACAGTTAAGAGACTTTGAATTGTAAAAAGACTTTGAATTTCAAAAGAAGCTGGATATTTTAAAGGGATTGAAATTTTAATATGTAAGAATTTGTAAAGCTGGGACTTTTAAAGTTATTTAGATGTTGGGGATGAATAAAAGTAAGGGTTGAGGCTCGATAGTGATGTGTTTGTGTGTTAAGTTGACAAGGGTCAGTTGAACTGCTGGTTTTGTGTATCAACTTGACACAAGGATGTGAGGGCAGAGATAGGAGCAGAAGCCAGACCATGGAGACCCTCATGGGAAGTTGGGAACATTGAACCCCATCTTGAACACAAGAGGAAGGGGAACTTTTTTCCTTATCCTGATTTTACGGAGGGGGCAACTTTCTTCTTGCTCCCAGCACTGTTTAAGGAACTCACACTGGGTTTCTGCCCAGTTTGAGTCAGAAGCACGGCTTTGTATCCATAAAAGCATGGACTCTGCGTCAGCTCCTCCCTCCAGGTTCCTGCCCTGAGCGAGTTCCTGCCCTGACTTCCTTTGGTGATGAACAACACTGTGGAAATGTAAGCTGAATAAACCCTTTCCTCCCTAACTTGCTTCTCGGTCATGATGTTTGGGTAGGAATACAAATCCTGACTAAGACAGATACGATTGGCTGTTTTTACATCAATGATAAAATCTAATAACTAGCACGTGTAATTACCCAGGGAGTAAAACAACTCTGAATATGTAGTCTGTACACCCAGTTTGGTAAGGAGAGAGATATGTTAGACTACTGGTTTGATAGGTGCTGTCACTGAGGAATAAGCAGAGTTTGTGGAGGATACACACGTAGGATTACCCCTCTGAGTCTATAATGATGTCATAGTTTGGACATGAAGTACACATAGGACATGTGTAGTCCTTGGCCCTTTGTCACCAGCAGGTCAGTCTCACCATCGAAGGTAGTTTGCTTATAAAATTTGTGACATCACTAATGGATTGATCCATTGGTAAATTCATAACTGTGGAGTTAGAAAACACCAAGAGACGGCAGATTCCATTTACATTGTAATTAGCTGGACTTTTATTTTAATCTGTAGTTGTGGTTGGATTTGGAACTGAGGCCCAGCTAAAAGGGGAAGAGAGCTCCCAAAGGTGGATCACAACTACTTCATTCCTGTGGAATTTCAGCTCCATTAGGAACTGCCTCACACACACACACACACACACACACACACACACACACACACACCTCATACCCAGCAACAAGCAGGGTTTTCAGAAAACAGAGCAAATGGTTAATCATTTTATAACTTTTACAGTTTAAGGTGGGGGAGAGCTTATCTTTTAGGAATTTAGAATGGGTGCCTAGAACAAAATAGTTTTCCTCAGCTACCTCATTGGCATTTCTGGAGAGTGGTGAGAGGTAAGGCCTTGTTTATAGGGAATGTACTACTAGGGGTGTGCCTTTGAAAGTGTCTTAACCCTTCCTCTTCTGTTCTCTTACCCCCTCCCCCTCTCTGCTCTCTATTTCTCTCTCTTCCTCCACGTTTCTCCCGCCTCCCTTCATGGCCACCATGATGTGAATAGATCTGGCTATTACACCATCTATCAAATAAGTTCTGATCATCTCGGGCCCAGAAACACACAGATGTTCCTACTGGAGCCTTTGAAACCATAAATATTTCCTTCTTTAAGTGTTTTTTTTTTCAGTCATTAGTTCACAATAAGAAGAAGTTAGACTAATGGGACGAGGGGACTTGGAGACTACAGTCCTCAATACTTACATGCGGAGATGGGAAAGGGGGCAGTGCCATGGGCAGAGGAAGCCGTGTGTGTAAAATCCCAAGCACTAAGAGGATGCAGCTTGGTGTACCAGGGATCAGATGCCAAGGGGAAGGATGTGAGGGCAGAGATAGGAGCAGAAGCCAGACCATGGAGACCCTCATGGGAAGTTGGGAACATTGAACCCCATCTTGAACACAAGAGGAAGGGGAACTTTTTTCCTTATCCTGATTTTACGGAGGGGGCAACTTTCTTCTTGCTCCCAGCACTGTTTAAGGAACTCACACTGGGTTTCTGCCCAGTTTGAGTCAGAAGCACGGCTTTGTATCCATTGAGAAACACCAACTCTATGTGGTCAGGCTCTGCATCCATCACTGAGAACCTACTCTGTGCCTGATACCTGATACTCAGTGATGTTGACAGTGACTAAAGGAAAAGGTGAATTGATGAAGATATGCAAAGATGGATTAACTTCCAAAACTGTAGTGTCTTCACACAAGAGTCACCAACTGTCACCTCCCAGGGACAGACCAAACTGTGCCTGCTGCCTGTTCTTATAAACGATATTTTACTGGAGTCAAGCGATGCCATTCATTCACACACTGTCTGTGGCTGTCTCCACACCATACTGGGTAGTTGCAATGCACAGTTGTGAAGTTTTGAAAGAGGCCACTTGACCTTGAGTATCTAAATATCTCTCTCTGGTCCTTTATGGAAAGGGCATATTGTGTTAGACACACATTTTCCTTTTATGTACAGTCCAATGCAGGCAGATTGGTGAGGGCTGGATGGATCAACTAAAGCTTTCCCCGAGGCCCTGATGTGTGGAGAAGGAACATAGTTTCTTCTCAAAGTCGGTAACATGCTTGGCAGAGCTGGTAATAGCCTGGGGTTAGGGTCATCCTTTCCCTGGGAAAGGGGTATGAGAGCCTCCTCTGTGCTGTCCTAGCCCATCAACCACAACTCTGTTGGCTCCCTGATCCAGGCTCCATGCAGACCACCGACAAGAGCTGACCCTCAGCTTCAAACATATTAAGTTCTTGCTGCTATGGATACAACCAGAGTAATCCCCCTGCTTTCCCTCTCTAGAAAATCCAGTTGTAAGCCATGCTGGGATGCTCTCTTATATATGGTATGATTTCCCATGGTTTACACACTGGGCACAACCTCGAGAGGAGTCCTCTTGGGTGAGCTCCTCATATAAAGAATTTACCTACATTTTTCTAATTGCCTCTCTGATCATCATATGAAGAATTATTGCAAGACCATAAAGATGTGAGACCTGTGATAGATTCCAAACACTTTGTGTTTAGCTGCAGTGGCCTTCCACCTGCACCTTTCTATAAATCTGTAAATCCTTTACTCTGCAAAATGGTCAGGATAGTTCAGCTGCTCATACCATTCCTGATTTAGCCAGCTAGGATTGTCAACTGGTGGTCTTTGAAACAAGGCCTCCTGGTTGACAGCCAGTGTGTATTATTTATATTAAAATAATTTGTTTACCCTTCTGTTTTTATAATTACCCTATCCAGGATGGAAGAGAAATAAGAAGAAGAGGATCTGTCAGAACTTGTTAAATTTGGAAACCAAATTTACAAATAAAGGAAGTTTCCAAGAGTGGTAGACATAGACAAGAAGATCAGGATCAGTTCTCAGAAAAACATTACTTTGGGGGGGGGGAGGGAAAGAAATAACAAGAATGCTACCAAAGTTTCAGGAAAAATCAATAGTAAAAGCAACACCATAACATAGCTTAATAAAAATTTAAAACCATAAGAGGGAAGAGAGAATTCTGCAAGCTTTCAAGCAGAAAAGAAACAGGTCATCTTCATGGAGCAAACCATCAAAGTGGCTGTGGCCTTTTCCACTGCAGTGAGCAATACGAGATGAGATAGGGTGACATCTTCTAGGCAAAGGACAATTGCTACTCAGGAAAAGTGGACCACATTGGGCCACGTGTATGGAGAAATATGGAGAGACAGACTCAAATCTTAAAAAATGTGGCAGGCAAGATGCTTTTGAAAAGATGGCTCATGACAGCAATATGCGGTAAGCAAGACTAACATGAGAGAAAGCATTTTGGGTAATAACCAAAAGAATAACCTTCAATAATTGTTGATATCCACTGTTGTAAGAAAGTGAGGATTACTGTGTGCACTTTCTGGCCCTGGATTCAGGCCTTGAAGACACACAAAATATAAAAGAAAGATTAAAGAAAAAATTGAGAATGTCAAACTCAAGAAATTACAAGAAATTAAATGCAGGAATTAAGAGATACAGACAAAAGGAGTTGTGCCTTGTGCCTTTCAAAAATGAGGGTAAAAGCAAATTATTCTGGTATATTTGGGAGGCTAAGTCAGGGGCTCCCAATATCCCGACCCTGTCTCAAAGAACAAAGCCAAAATCCAACCAACCAACCATCCAACCAACCAACCAACCACTCCCCCAAAGTAAACTAAGCATCCTTGATGAGAAAACTGGGGAAGCAGAATGCTTACAGAATGTTTTAAGATGAGCACATGATTGACCAGGTGTGGCTGTGTATGCTTTTGATCTCAGCATGTGGGAGTCAAAGGCAGGTAGGTGGGTCTTTGTGAGTTTGAGGCCAGATAAGTTTACATGGTGAGTTCCTGGCCAGTAAGGGCTACAGATGGAGACCCTGTGTGGTGGTTTGAATACGAACAGCTCCCATAGGCTCATAGATTTTTGCTGGGGAAAAGACATGAAGGAACATTTTCTTTAAGTGGACACAGGCGGAAGGCCAAGACAAACTCGTGAAGAAACATTTTGCTGAAGCAGACATAGGAGAAAGGATATTCTGCTAAAGCAAACATGTGAACGAACATGTGATGAAAGATTGTCTGCTGATGACACACATGTATTACTCTGACTCACACTCCATAGTTGAGCTACATCTGTCAAGACTCCATAGAGAGAAACACACCAAAAAATTTCTGGTAATGTGTGGAGGCCTCTAGTCACTTCTACGGACTCAGGCTGATTGACAGAGGGATGTCAGCTGAGACTGACACACATGCTGAGGCAGGACACATGGAGGACATGTGATGTTTGACGGGTATAAATAGGACTCGATGGACAGTGACGGAGCTTGAGCGGATAGAGCTAGCTGTGCAGTGCTTGTTGGTCTCACGTCTTCACTGATCTTCACTTTGCTGAGAGAGGCACAGCCAAGAACTTCTCCTGGTGTCCCCCTGGGTCCCTCCTGCTGACTCGAGCCGAGGCTGAGGCCTGGCTGTCTCGGCTAGGTGGTGCCAGCTGTACTGATTCCTATTTGCTATCCTGACTCTACCGAACAGGACTGCTGGTGTGTCTATGAAGGGTTTGCAAGTGGATGAGCTGCCCCTGCTGACCTGTGCACTGAACTGCAAACAACACAGACAGGATTCGCTCCAAAGAACCATTTCTAAACAGGCCCACTTCCCCCATATCCTTTCTTTTCTACTACCGGTGGTGGGCTACAGAAGAGGTTAACGTGTTTGAGAACCATCATTACAATTAGGATTTGAAAAAATTAAAGTTACAGACACTATTTGAAAGGATGAGGAGATGTGCCTTGGAGGAAGTGTGTCACTGGGGTGGGCTTTGAGGTTTCAAAAGCCCAAGCCAGTCCCAGAGTCTCTACCTGCTGTCTACAGTTCTGGATGTAGAACTCTCGGCTACATCTCCAGCATCTCTGTGGTAAAGTTCTCCGTTCGTTTTTGGTTTTGCTCATTTGTTTGGAGACAGTCTTGGGTAGTGGCCTAGAGCTCCTCATCTTCCTGCCTCCGTCTCAGGAGTGCAACATCATCCACAATTCTTGTAGTTTGTATCTGATCATTTCTCTCTCTCTCTCTCTCTCTCTCTCTCTCTCTCTCTCTCTCTCTCATTACTTTAGCTAAGGGGTTTCGTTTTTGTTTTTGTTTTTTTTTTGTTCAAAAATCAGATTCTACACTTTATTATTCTTTGTATTCTAAAGTCTCTGGTTTGTTTATTTTGCTCATTCTTTATTTTACTTTTCTCCCTTTACTGGTTTTGGGCTTTATTTTTGTTTCTTTTTCTAGTGTCTTGAGGTATGATATTAATTGATTTGAGGTCTTCCTGATTCTCCCTATCTGGCTGTCTACTGCTATTGACTTTTCTTCACACTTGCCCTGCTGTGTTCCCATGTCTGCTTCAAAAAATATTAACTATCCTTTTTAATTTCTTCATTGACCTATTGGTCATGTATAAGTGTACTGCTTAATTTCCGTGGTTTGCACCATTTCTTCTATTACTAATTACTAGTTTTAGTCCATTGTGATCCAAAAAATTACTTACATGATTTGGATTTTATGAAAATTTGAGACTTTTTTTTTTTGAGACAGGGTTTCTCTGTGTAGCCCTGACTGTCCTGGAACTCACTCTGTAGATCAGGCTGGCCTCGAACTCAGAAATCCGCCTGCCTCTGCCTCCCAGAGTGCTGGGATTACAGGCGTGCGCCACCACCACCCGGCTGAGACTTTTTTTTTTTAATAGCCCAACATATAGGTTCATCCTAAAGAATGTTCCATGTGCAGTTGAGAATTATTTTAGATGTAATGAGTTTGAGATTGAGAGTTGCTTAGGCTAGCCTCAAACTCATGCCCTCCTGCCTCTGTCTTCTGAGTTCTGGTATTACAATCCTGCACATTAACCTGGCTTTGGTGAGTTCTAGATCACATTAGAGATTTTGTGGACAGCTCCTGAGGACTGACCGTTGACCGTTGGCCTGCACTCACATGCATACGTGCAAGACGTAAAAGCACAGATAAGAAAAAGAAAGTACAGACACATAGCAATAAGTCAAACCAATAGGCTTGTCTGGAGCAGGACCCATATGGAAAAGAAACAACCAACAGATTGAAGAAATGCCTACAGAATGGGGGATACATTTGCAACGTATTCATCTGACAGGGGATTGATACCAGACTATGTAAAACTTGATAATAAAAAGAACCAAATAACGCAACTTAAAAGTGGGAAAATTACCTGAAGAGGCATTTATCAAAGGAAGAGATACAAATGTTAAACCAGGATCAGAAAGCACGGTTGGCATCTAATCAGAGGGAAATGTAAATCTAATCCACAACAATGTATCTCATTCATGTTAGATGGCTATAATCACAGAAAGAAGTGACAGGGGCTGCTGGAGGTGTAGAGAGGGGAGCTCCTACAGATTTAGCGGAAATCTAAATAATACAACCATTGTGGAAAACAGAAAGGAGAATCCTGAACAAACAACAAAAGAACAACAAAAAGACTAAGTGATCCAACTGTCCCATTTCTGAATCTGTAGCCAAAGAAAGTCAGCATATGAAAGGGACTCTGCTCTCCCATGTTTATCAAAGCATCGTTCACAATAGTAAAGATATGGATGCAATCAAGGTGTCCATTGAAAAGTTATTGGACAAAGAAAATGTGCTGCCTGTGTCCAGGGGCCTACAAGTCACTTGCACCAACATGCACGCACCAAAGGTCACAGTGCTAAGTGAGATAAGCCAGTTGCAGAAGACAGATACATTGTGATTTCTTGCATATGAAGAATTTAAGAAGCCTGAGCTCACAGAAGCTTGAATTACCAACAGTGAGGAGTGGTCAGAGAGTGCAAGGGTGGTTAACAGGCACAGAGCATCCAGACAGGAGGAATATGTTCTGCTGTTCCAGGCAGGGGGGTACGGTAACATTATTATGTCATCTATTAAAAATAGCTGGAAATGTTTTTTTTTTTTAAATGCTCTCATTCCAAAGATATAATAAATGCTTGGGGTGATGGATAACCTAAATCTCCTGTGTTGATCAACATGTATAAATGTACTGAAACATCACACTGCACCTCAGAACATTATATAATTAGTAACTCTCAAAGAGAATACATAATTACCTTGCATAAAAATGGCATTTATTTTTACAAAATACATTTGTCATTCCAGGTGAATGCTTGAAAGTAGGTCTTCTAAACTGGGCAGTGTAACATAGCACACATCTGTTATCTCAGCACCCAGGAACCTAAGACAGAAAGAATGAAAGCTTGGGGCCCACCTGGGCTATACAGCAAGACTCTGGTGGGAGAGGGAGGGAAAGGGGATATCATCTCTCACCTCTGTATCTCAGCATTTTGGAGGTTTAAAACCTCTAAATAAGTGAAGGATACTAGACTTCAGGCGAACACAGGTCATCTTAGAGAAGGCATGACATCAGGAGGCACACATTAACTGATGCTGGTTTATATCGATGCCAACTTCACAGCTCCACAAGTCCCTGGAGGACAAAGCTCTGGAATGGCTGAGCAGCTTTCTAATTGATGTGGATAGTGCTCTCCGAATTCCAGGAGCTGGGGTCCTGGACCAAATCAAAAGGAGAAAGAGAGCTGAGCCTGCGGGTGGTGAGTCTTCCTAACTATGGACACAATGTGACCTGCGGGCCTCCTGCTCCTGCTGCCGTGCCTTCCCCACCGTGAGATAATATATCCCCTCTACCTGTAAGCCGAAGTAAGCCCTCCCTTCCTCATGCTTCTTTTGTCTGGTGTTTGATCTCAACAACAAGACAAGCACCTAACATAGACATTCAGAAATAGGTTTAATTTGCCCCAGAGAATGTCAAAGGAAGAGATGAAACTTCTCGTGTGTGAACAGGGTCCCTCTCCTGAGCCCAGGAGCTGCACACTGGACGGTAGGAAAGGAAGCTGTCACAGCCCCTATGTGGAGCCATTCTGTACTATCTGTTCTCACAGCAGGGGAAAGGACTATCCAGAGGACTCTTTGCTTCTGTGCCACACTCTACCCTATGTCCCACATTTTAATAAAGGCTTGGGTGGATCCAATCGTTTTCTGGGCACTTTCAGTTATTACTGAACAGTTTTACTTTCTAGGTATTAACAATTCTGGTCCTGGTTCATATTGAAAAGAAATATCTCAAACAATATACCCTGATGAGTCTCTCCCGTCCTCCAACACCTTCCAGATCCTCCCCACCTCCCCATCCATTCAGCTCAATGTCCCTTCATTCTCTGTCTTTAAAAAACAACAAAACCCAAGCAAAACAAATAAACAATAACAACCAAAGAAATTCTCTCTCACATACAAAAGCCCACATTAAAAAAATGAAACCAAGATAGATAAGCAAAAGATCAATGAAACAAAAATGCAATTAAAGCATAAAGAGAAAAACTCTACAAAAATCCCACGAGTTCATTTTGTGTTGACCAATTACTCCTTGGCATGAGGCCTAGCCTGAAGTGTGGCTAAAATACCCAGTGAGACTCCTTTGGAAAAGCCTAATTTTTCCTTTCCAAACAGGTGTGACTTTCAGAGAGCATCTTGGTTAGAGGTGGGAGCCCATGTGTACTTGCCCCCTCTTAGTGCTGGGATCCCATATTTCTGGAACCTAGGCAGGCCCTGTACACACAGCCACAGTCTCTATGAGTTCATATGAGTTTTTGTTGTGCTGGAGAAAGCTGTTTTCTTGTGGTCCTCTATTCCCTCTGGCTCTTACAGTCTGCCACCTCTTCCACATTGCTCCCTGAGACCTGGGGCAAGGAGTTGGTAAAAGACATACCATTTAGGACTGGGTGTTTCCAATTCTCTACCTCTCTGCACATTGCTAGGCTGAGGGTCTCCATAGTGGTTCCCACTTACTGTATGAGGAAGCTTCTTGGCTGATGGCTGAGGAAGGCCCTGGTCTGTAGGTATAGCAGAATGTCATATGGGTCATTTGACTGCTATGCTCCTTTAGCATAATGATTAGCACTTGGTTCTCCCCTAGACTCATGGCCTATCTACTCTCAGGTTCTTGACCACCTGAACAGTTTCAGGCATGGGTCCTATCTCATGGAGTGGGGCTTAAGTCCAATTAGAGAGTAGTTGGTTACTCCCACAACATTTGTGCCATGATTGCACCAGTATATCATGTAGGCAGATCACCATTGTAGATTACAGGTTTAAGGCTGGATTTATCATTACCTTTCTCATCTGGGAGCATGCAGAGAGAGCTAATATCCAAAATATATAAAGAACTCAAGAAACTAGACATCAACAATTAAAAAAGGAGTACAGATCTTCCAGTCCTTGAACACCAGTTGTAGGACTGAAGGTCCTAGTTAGGTCTCAGTTCAACTTCTCTATGTTCAATGGGCTGTACGTGTTGTCTTTGCAATAGAGCCTTGCTTTTCTATCAGGCTGTGGAGTACAACTAACAGTCTTGACAGTAGCCTCAGTTGTTTGGTGGTTTCTATGGCCAACAACTCAATTGGAAATAACCCATTCCTGGAACAGAAGTCTCACTTAATGGCAAATGATATCTAGTTAGATCATTGTTTCCCTCAATTGTTTAGTGACTTCAGGAATTCAGATTTCTTTCATACATGTATATATTTTAAGATGCTTCAACAAAAGTAGGTTTCCATATGACCCTTCAAATGTCTAGTGTTACTTGTCCATCCCTGTATTCCCTCTCTTACCCCACATTCCTCCTCCCTCCTCCACTTTCCAAGATCCCTCTGTCTCTTCATATTTATATGTTCTATTTCCTCTTCTTTGGGAAATACTTACCTTCCTTCAATCTCTTACTCTTTACTTAACCTCTGTGGTTATATAGATTGTAGCAACCTGTCTTGCTTGTAAGATGTGCTGAGACAATGGTGACTCAGAGCTTGTGGGAGGTACCAGTCAATGACTGGTCTAACTTGAAGACTAGGCCATGGCTGATACTCTCTGGATGGCCAGGATCTATCAATTGGACAAAAGGACTGCCTACAGAATGGGAAAATATTTTCACCAACTCTGTATCCAATAGATAGCTAATATCCAAAATATATAAAGAACTCAAGAAACTAGACACCAACAATTAAAAACGGAGTAAAGATCTAAACAGTTCTTATTAGAAGAATCTCAAAGGGCAGAGACATAAGGAAATGTTCAACATCCTTAGTCATCAGAAAAATGCAAATCAAAACTACTTTGAGATTCCATCTTACACCTGCTAAAATGACTAAGATCAAAAACACAAATGAGATTCCATGCTAGCAAAGATGTGGAGCAAGGGGAGCACTCCTCCATTGCTGGCAGGAATGAAAATTTGTACAGCTACTATGGAAACCAATATGGCAGCTTCTCAGAAAATTGGGAATCAAGCAACCTCAACATCCTGCTATCTTTTGGACATATAACCAAAAGATGACCCATCTTACCCTTAAGGACACTTGCTCAACTGTGTTCATAGTGGCTTTATTCATAATAGCCAGAAACTGGAAACAATCTGGGGGTCCTTCAACCAAAGAATGGATAAAGAAAATATAGTATCTTTACATATCAGAGTTTTACTCAGCTTTTAGGGGAAAATGACATCATGAAACTTGCAGGCAAATGGACAGAACTAGAAAAAAATCAACCTGAATAAGGTAACACAGACATGATATATACTCATGTATAAGGGGAAATTAGTTCTTATGTAAAAAACAATCACACTACAATCCACAGGCCCAAAGAGGTTCAGAGAAGTCTAGGGGCAGATGCAGGGATCTCCCTGGAAAGGGGAAATCAGATAGATTTTGTGGGTGGGTTGAAGGCAGGTGGGGAGAGGAACAGGAGTGATCAGGTCGGGGAGGGAGGAATGGAGGAAGAGAATATGAAGAGAGATGCTAGGTATAGGTAGGCATTTAGGGGACTGTGTAGAAACCTAGCAGAGTGGAAACTTTTGGAACTATGGGGGTGACTCTAATAAGGAATCCTAGTAATGTAGGATATGGAGCCCACACTGACCATCTTCTATAGCCAGGCAAGGCTCCTATCTGTGGGACTAAGGCAGCAACTCAGCCACAAAACCTATGACCCACAACCTGTTATGTCTGTAAGATATGCTGGGGCATTGGAGACCCAGGGTAGAACCAAACTTGACTGACCCTGCCCCCCCCCAAAGTCAATGAAAAGATTCTTAATGATATTCTCCTATACTCATAGATTGGTGCCTAAGCTAACTATCACCAGAGAGGCTTCCTCCAGCAGCTGATGGAGCAGATACAGAAACCCACAGCCAAACTTTAGGTGGAACTCAGTGGGGGGGAGGGCCTGTAGTGGTGAGTAGCTCTGAGCTCCCATTGTGTGATTGTGCTTCTAGCTACCTGCCAGAGTTCTTGGAATTCTTGAATGAAAGACACACACACACACACACACACACACACACATCACCTTAATTTTTATATGCCTTGACTAGCTTGATGGTTGGGCACTTCCAAGCCTCCTGGCTGATAGCACACACTCCCCTCTGGTATTCCTTAGTTGACACTTTCTAAATCTATATTTTATCTTTGGTGCCCCAGACCCAAGCAGGGAAGTGGCTCCTGGGGATGCTTCCCTTTGCACCTACATTGCTGGATGATTTCTCTCCTTCAGTTCTTAAATCTCTCTACATCTGTGTCTTGCTCCACATCTTTGCTCCCTTTCTTCTCTGAGTTTCTTGTCCTGAAATGCTAAAAGTCCTACCTCTTTCATTCTGCCCAGTCATTGGCCATTGGCTCTTTACTGATTAATCAAAAACCAATTGGGGAGGGTGACCCTCATTGTCTGAACATGCAGATTCCCATGTGATTTGGGGAGCCGAATTAAGACACAGTATTAGAACCAATCCCCAACAGGACCCTACAGAAGAAGGAGAGGAAGTATTGTCAAACCAGAAGGGCTGAGTGCACTGTCACTTTTAATATTTTCTAATCCTATTTTTAATGATGGTGCTTAAACACTTTAACCTTCCTCACAACCCACCACCCACCAGAGGTAATGTAAACAAAGGTACAGGAGAATTGGACCTGTCCAGAAAGGCTCCCTGGAGCAACTCCTGTCTGTCTTGTCTGGAAATCATCAGTTCAGTTCACAGGTCAGCAGGCAACAGCAGCTCAATCCACTCGCAAATACCTCACAGACATACCAGCAGTTCAGTTCATTAGAGATGAGTTAGCAACAGTGGTGACATGACCTAGCAGAGACAGCCAGGCCTCCGCCTCAGCTCAAGTCAGCAGGAGGGACCCAGAAGGACACCAGAAGTTCTAGGTTGTGTCTCTTAAGCAAGTGAAGATCAGCAAAGCCTGGAGACCCACAAGGGTTGCACAGCAAGCCAAGCTCTGTCTCTGTTACTCTGTAGACTCCTATTTATACCCTCCACACATCACGTGTCCTCCACATATGTCTCAGCACAACTCCTGCCTCAGAATGTGCATCCAATCAGCTCAAGTCCACAGAAGCAGCAACAAACTTCAGCATGCCACCAGACATTTTTTGGTGTGTTTCTTTCTATGGTGGTGAGATGCAGCTCAACTCCGCAATGTAAAGCGAACCAATACATCTATGTTGTTAGTGAAGAATCCTTCATCGTGTGTCAATTCACATACTTGCTTTAGCAGAACATCCTCTCTCCCGTGTCTGCTTCAGGAAAACCTTCCTTCATGAGTCTGCCTTTCACACCTGCATCCACTCTAACAAAATGTTTCTTCACGTGTTGGCCCCAGCACAACACCATCCAACCAACTTTCCAAAGAATCCTTAAGTTTCCACTTCAGGGCACTATGAGAAAACAACTTACAGAATCAACTAAAAAGGGTGCATAGGAATTCGCATACACTAAAGAAGCAACCATGGAGCCTGTGTGGATCTGCATCAGGTCCTTCGCAACATACTGTGGTTGTTGGGCTTAGGTTTTTGTTGAACTCTAACAGCGGGAGAGGGGCTCTGACTCCTCTGCCTGCTCATGGGGCCCTTTTCTCCTACTATTGCCCTATCCATTCTTGATATGAGGGTTTGTGCCTAGTCCTATTGCATCTTGTTATGCCATGTTTGGTGGATATCCATGGGAGGCTTACCCTTTTCTGAAGTGAAATGGAGGAACAGATGATCTGGGGGTGAGAGGAGGAGGGTACCAGAAGGAGAGGAGAGGACGCTAAAGTTGGGATGTATTGTATAAGAGAAGAATACATTTAAAAAATCTTACCAATTAAAAAAAGAAAGAAAATGTCTCCATAAGATCAGGTTGTAGGCAAGCCTGTAGGGCATTTTTTTTAAATTAGTGATTAAAGGGGAAGGGCCCAGCCATTGTGGGTGGTGCCATCTCTGGGCTGGTGGTCCTGGGTGCTATGAAAAAGCAGGCTAAGCAAGCCATGAAGAGCAAGCTAGTAAGCAGCACCCCTCCCTTGCCTCTGCATTGCTCTTGCCTCCAGGTTCCTGCCCTAACTTTGATGAGAAAATGTGGCATTTAAGTGTAACGAATAAACCCTTTCCTCCCCAACTTGCTTTTTGGTCACAGTTTTGACCTCAGCAAAAGAAATCACGACCAATACAAACGGTGTAGCTGGATCTTGATGTGGATCTGTTACCAACTTCCTGGGGAACCACCACACCGATTTTCATAGTGGCTGTGCAAGTTTTCATTCCCACAACCAGTGGACAAACGGCTCTTTTCCTCACATTCTCACAAGCACGGGCTGTAATTCATTTAACTGATCTTGGCCATTCTGACTGGTAAGATGAAACTTCAAAGTTGTTTTGAGTTGCATTTTCCCCAACATCCTAAGAATGTTGAACATTAAGTATTTCTCGGCCATTTATGTTTTCTCTTTTGAGAATTCTTTTTAGTTTTGTACCCCATTTTTTCAATTGAACTATTCATTTTCTTGATGACTAGTTTGTTTAGTTCTTTATAGATTTTAGATAATAACCCTTGGATATGCAATTGGTAAAGGACTTTCCCCTTTCTGTAGGCTGCTGTTTTGGCTGACTGATGGTGTCCTTTGCCATACAGAAGCTTTTCTGTTTTAGAAGGCCCTGTTTATTAACTGTTGTTCTTAGATCCCACACTGTTGGTCCTGCTCAGAAAGTGCAGGGAACTTAAAACTGTTCTCCACTTTCTCTTCTCTCAGATTCACGATATCTGGCCTTATGTTGAGGTCTTTAATCCACTTGGAGTTAAGTGTTGTGCTGGGTGGTAAATATGGATCTATTTACATTCTTCTACATGCAACCAGTTTGACAAGCACAATATATTGAAGATTCTTTTTTTTTACTCCCCCACCCTCAACTGTCTATTTTTAACTTCTTTGTCACAGGTGCCCACAGATGCTTGGACCTGTGTTTGGCTGTTTAATTTGATGACATCATTCAGTGTGTCTGTGTTTAGCTGTTTTTATTACTATAGCTCTATAGTACAACTGGAAATGGTGAGGCCCCCAGCAGCCCTTTATTGTTCTGGATTGTGTTGGCTATCAAAGGTGTTTTGTGTCTCCACAAAAAGCTGAAAACTCTCCTTTCGGTTTCTGTGAACAATTGTATCAGAATTGTGATGGGGTTTGCCTTGGATCTGTAGGTTGCTTTTGGCTACTTTTACTATATTAGTCCTACCACTCCATGAGCACGAGAGATCTTTCCATCTTCCAATATCTTCTTCAATTTCTTTCTTTAAAGACTTGACATTTTTCCCATACAAGCCTTTCACTTGCTTGGTTAGAGTTATCACAAAACACTTTTTGGAAACAATTGTGAAAGATATTATTTCCCTGATTACTTTCTCAGTCTGTTTGCTATTTGTTTATAGTAGGACTGCTGATGGTTATGTATTAGTTGTATATTAATTTATGCTACTTTGCTGAAGTGTTTATCAGATGTAGAAGTTTCCTGGTGAAGTTCTTAGCATCTTTTTTTTATTTAACTTTTATTGATTCTTTGTGAATTTTACATCATGCACTCCAATCCCACTGGACTCATCTCCTGCCCCTTCATATCTGCCCTCTGCCCTTGCAACCTCCCTCACCAAAAGAAAAAAATCATAGTGTGTTCCACGGTATACCCGTCGTTTCACGCATCTTCACTTGCAAATTGTTCATTATAGTGAGAGTCACTGATCTGGTTCAAGGCCTCTGGCTTCTGCTACACCATTAATACTGGAATCTCACTCAGATTTCTCTCAGATATCCTGTAGTTACCCTGTGTCGCAGAGATCCTGCAGCTTTGGTTCTACAGGAAGGGCCCTTTTATGTGCTCCAGCAGTAGATGTTGGGATGGGCCAACTCAAAACCTCAGGGACTAGCCCTGTGGTACCTGAACTGGTCAGTTTGTCAATTCTCCCACAGCCATACCACCTGTGCAAGTTCTTCAGCACTGCCTTGGCTAGCTCACCCAGTGCTGAAGCTGGTGGGGGACAGGGATAGCTCTCTCATCTGCCAGAGGTGGCAAGGGGTGGAGGAGGGGAGGGCAACTCTCCTTCACCCATGATTCCATACCACAGACAAGTGACAGAGCCGGCTCTTCCACACTCACACCCTCTGGGCTGGCTCACCTGTGTCCACACCACCAGGTTCAGCTCTACTGTGCTGCCCAGCAGAGGTGCAGGGACCATTCTACTGAATGCCACAGTAAATGAGGGGCAAGCACAGTTCTCCCCGTTCTCATTACTCCGGGGCCAGCTCTCTTGTCTGCTGCAGGTGGCAAAGGGGCTACGGAGGAGAAGGCATCTCCACCAATGCCACCACACAGCAGACACGTGGCAGGGCCAGCTCACTTCCATTCACATGCTCGGGGGTCGGTACACCCCACCCCACTCCCATCCCCACAATCAGGGCCAACTCTACTGTGTCACCCTTCTTAGGATCTTTTATGTATAACACCATGTCATCTGCAAATAAAGATATTCCGACTTCTTCCTTTCCAATTTTTTCTCTCCTTGTTCTCCAGTGGTTTTATTGCTCTAATAAAGGTTTCAAGTATATATTGAATAGATATGGAGAGAGTAGACAACCTTGTCTTGTTCCTACTTGTAAAGGAAATGCTTTGAGCTTCTCTCCATTTAGGTTGATATTGATTGTGAGTTTGATGAAACATTTGCCCTTGTTATGTTGCTAAGGTATGACCCTTGCATCCCTAGTCTCTCTAAGACTTTTATTGTGAAGGGATTTTGTCAGAAGCCTTTTCTGCATCTAATGAGCATATTGCCGGTTGTGGTTGCTAAAGGAGAATGTCATGTGGCTTTTGTCTTTTGGGTGTTTTGGTATGGTGGATTACATTTATTGATTTGTATATAGTGAACTATCCCTGCATCTCTGGAATAAAGCCTTCTTCATCATGGTGGATAGTCTTTTTTATGTGTTCTTGGTTGGTATTTTATTGAGAATTTTTGTTATGTTTGTAAGACAAATTGGTTCATGATTTTCTTTGCTGGACATTTGTGTGGTGTGTGGTTTAGGTATCAGGATAATTGTGGCCTCATAAAAAGAGTTAGACAATGTTCCTTCAGTTTCTGTTTTACAGAATAATTTGAGAAGTATTAGTGCCCATTTTTCTTTGAAAATGTTATAAGAATATTGAATCCATCTGATCCATCTGGTCCTGAGCTTTTTTTGTTTTCTTGGTGGAGACCTTTACTTACTGCTTTTATTTCATTGGGGGCTATAGGTCTCTCTAAATTTCTTATTTGATTTTGATTTAACTTTGGTAGTTCATATAACAATAAAATTACTCAAGTTTTCAAGTATAGTATAGTGTGGGTATTTAAAGTATATCTTTATAATTCTCTGGATTTTCTTGGTGTCTATTGTGATGTTCCTATTTTTGTCTTAAATTTTATCAATTTGGATCCTCTTTCTGTGTCTTTTAGTAAATTAGTTTAAGGCTTTATCAATCATATTGATTTTCTTAAAGACACACCTCTTTGTTTCATTGATTCTTTTTTTTTATTCCATTGATTTCAGCCCTGAGTTTGCATATTTCTTGAGATCTGCTCTTCTCTTGCTTTAGAGATCTCATGTGTGCTTTAAGTTACTGATCTAAGATCTCTCCTTTTTTTTTTTTTAATTTAGGCATTTTGTGCGGTGAGCTTACCTCTGAGAACCACCTTCCTTGTGCCTCTCAGGCTTTGGGATGTTTTTTCATTTTTATTCAATTCTAAAAAGTTTTAAAGTTCCTTCTAAATTTTTGTCTTAACCCATTTTCCTTTCAGCAGTGAGTTGTTTGGTGTCCCTGAGTTTGTAGCCGTTGGTGTTACTATTGTTGGCATTCAGCTTTCATCAGTGGTGGCCAGATAGGACACAGGGTGTCATTTCAATGTTTTATATCTGTTGAGGCATACTTTGTGTCCAAGTATGTGGCCAGTTTTGGAAAAGTTCCATAAGCTACTGGGAAGGAGGTGCATCCTCTTTTTGTTTGTGAGACATGATCTGTAAAATCCTATTATGACCTTTTGGTTTATAACACCAGTTAGCTCCAGCACCTCTCTGTTTAGTTTTTGTCTGGATGGCCTGTCTATTGGTAAGAGTTGGGTATTTATGTCACCCACAATCACTGTGTGTCAATGAGTGATTTAAGTTGTTATGGTGTGTTTTTTTGTTTTGTTTTTATGAACTTGGGTACCCTTGTGTTTGGTGCATAAATGTTTAGAATTGCAATGTACTTTTGGTGGTTTTTTTTTTTTTTTTACTTTACTTTAATTTAGTGTCCTTCTCCATTTCTTCCAACTAGTTCTAGTTTGAAGTCTATTTTGTCAGATATTAAAATAGCTATATCTGATTGCTTCTTGGGTCCATTTGTTTGGAATAACTTTTTCCACCATTTTATCCTGAGGTGGTGTCTATCTTTGACAGTGAGGTGTGTTTTTGGAAGTAACAGAAAGTTACCTGGAGGTTTTAGTCTCATTTAATTTAAAGCTTTATTCCATTCTCTGGCTCGGTTATCGCTCAGCTTAGAACCTGAGGACCCCAAAGGATGCTTGATTTGTATTTTGCTGTTTCCTCATCCTCAATTATCTTATTTCTCTTATGGTTTGAATGTTGTCCCTCTGAACTTCATGTAGACACTTGAGGTCCATTGTGGCCTCTTATGAAGTGGGTCCTTCCCTGCCCTCAGAGATGGATCAATATGGAACCTTTCTTCCATTAGGACCTTTTCACCACATGAAGGCACAGTATCCAGCCCCTCCAAAGGCACAGAAATAAGTAAAAGGCATGAACTTCCCCAGACATAAAACCTGCTGCTGCCTTGATTTGGGACTTACCAGCCTCTGCATCTATGGGAAATAAATCTACATTATTTGTAAGTTACTCTGTCTGTGATGTTTTGTTATAGCAGCAGAAATGATTGCTCTGTGATCCTGGAGGGGTGAAAAATGGAAACAAGCTGAGACTAGGAAGTTACAACCTGACCTCATCCCTGTTGAATGGAGCTACTCTCCAAATGCTTGTCTTTGGGGAAGCCCTGCTGCTAAGGTCTGACATGAAAGACCCTGATCTTGGCACAAATTGGCAGATTCCCTTTGTCTCTGGGGCTTCCTCTTCTCTACCTGGGAGACCCCAGACCCCACTACCTACCAGAGGAACTTTACATAGCCCTGCACTTGAGATTCCTGGAATGCTTCCCCATCCTAAGGAGACATTTCAGTGCCATAGCCTTCAGCCATTGACCTTTGTGCACCCAGGGTATTCTCACCCCTTCCCCAAAACTATATAACCCCTGGCTCACCCCAAATACAGTGTATGCACACAAGCTGTTTTGTTGAATAGCATCTGAGAGAGCTGCTTCATTGAACATCATCTAAAAGAGCTATAACATTAAAGAGCTGTGACATTGAGATCTCTGGAGAAAACATCTCCCCCTCCAGTATTCACTGTCCTGGGGTCTGACCCACACATTCCAGACTTTACTTCTGCATTTTCTATCAGAGTCTGGACACACCAAGGGAGAACATGGACTTCAGAACTCAGTTCTGCTCCTTTCTTTCCCATTTGGTGTTGAGTAGCGCCTAGCACCACAAGGGAAGAAGTGAAAACATGGAGCCACACTTGTCCTTTTATGAGGTGACTCAGGGCTCACCTCCCCACCCCTACCAGCACTTCCCGTTCTTGTTGGGATTCCCTCCAGTTTTAGCTCCCTTCCACCTGGTCCATGCCAGATCCCAGGACTCACATTCACCTTCACCCCATTGTTGAACAACATGCGGCTGGATCTGTGTACTTTACTGTTGGAGGCAACTGGACACTTTCAAGGCATACCATGCAAAACCACTCATCTGTGTGAGCACATACTAGTAAGTACACAAAGTGTCTATAATAAAGGCAATCAGAATGTGGCACCATGACTTGTCATGGAGGGAGGAAGCTTAGGGAGCAGGTGACATGATGTGCTTCTCCCTGCATGTGCTTCATATTTTGAACTTTTCACTTATGTGCATTTTCTACTTTTCAGCATCAATTCAGAGCTCCCCACCCGGTGTCATGCCAACCTGTTCCTCTCATCTGCATTTTTCTTAGGATCAGACCCTGGTAATCTCTGTTGATTTCCCTGCTCTCATGTGGTGAGGAAGGGAATGGAGAAGGATGCTCTAAGTCTACCTGTAAAAGCTAATTTTAATATAACTGTATGTAGTAAATTACTACAGCAGCTGTTTTATTTTATCCCAGCTAATTCCTCAATAATGATACAGAGAGACCAAGATTTATTTTCAAGCTTTACTTCAATACCTGGGTAGCCAATTATCTATATTAATCCCCTAAGCTAATATGGCTACTTCCCAGCCAAAATCCCCATAATACTTGCATTTGGTGCCTCTCATTCTTCAGCTGAACTCTCATGAACTCCTTCCTCTTTCCCCCTTACTGCTCAATCTGAATCTGTCTTCCTCTCCTTCCCCTTCCCCTGCCAGGTGGAAGTCCCACCCTATACTTTCTTCTGACAAGTCATTGGATGATCAACTTTTATTACCAAAGCAGATAATAAATGGTAAGCATTGTTTACACAAACTTGACCCAGGACATTCTTAACATAAGCATTACAATGCTGTGTCCTAGTTGAAACAAGATATGAAGACAGAGAAATCAGCATTTGAATAACACAAGTATAACCTTTACACAGTGCACAAATACATTATGCCTCTATCTACTTGTTCCTTCTATCAAAAGGTTCAGTTCTAGAATAACTAATGGTACCCAGCTGGTGATGTCAGGTGCCTTTTGTAATCTTTCTAAGAGTGATTTCCCTAAATTGTCCCCAGTCAGCTTTACTATTTCAGAAAAAAGAAGAGAATCTTATAACCCCTCACTCTAAGGGTTTCCAGTCCTTCAAGCTCCTGGCCTGGCTTGCGATTCATTGGGTATTTTACTATTGGTACTTACTCCCTTCTTTTCATTTCAAGAAAGAATTGGAAGAGAGTCCAAAATCTGCCATTGGTTCCTGTCATGGCTGTATTTGAGTTAATGGTGAGATCTGGATATTAGTTGTAACACTGACAATGAAACTCACCATGGACTAGGTAACATGCTAGGTGTCCAACATGCATCATTTATCTGGTCTTTTAAAGGACCCCATGAAGTGATTACCACAACCTGTTTTGCTTTGTGGGTAACTTGCCATATACTAGGCCACACAAGAAAGCAAAAACTCTATAGCATGACTGCTGGCTTCTAGGTTAGCTCACCCAGCTCCATTGCATATCTGTGCTTATTTGTGAGATATAGATAAAGCAAGCTTTTCCTTGGTCCTTCCCAGTCTGTGCTAAGACTTTCTATTGTGATTCCTGGACCTGTACTGTACTTCCCTTCTCTGTTACCAGCAACTTCCTGAATATTAGATCTAGGACTTACCTGTTCATTCTTGAAACCTTAGTAGCTCAACTGAAGACTCTAGAGGTCAGACTGTTCCTCTGACATGTTTATCTTTACAGTGCTGGGAAACTCTCAGCCTGTCCTCACTCATCTGTCAACTCTAATCAGCCATCCTTTTGAGTATCTATGGTCAGTGTCTCCACATTTCCACAGAGGCTGTGGATAGCTCCATGCCCTCCATCAATTCTTCACTTGTTCACCTCATAGCTCTGCCCTCCCAGAGCCCTGGGCTCCTAGATACTTTAGTGTTCCCATGCGAAGTGTTTCATGGTCCTCTTCTCTTTTGCTGTGTTTGTGAAATTCTGACTCCAGTTTCAAATCAGAGGCTTCTTTCCCTCTATATTCTGGAAGAAGGGACCTAGAGATTAGTTCTTACACTACAATGAATTGAACTGCTTGTTTCTGTCTTCACAAGAGTATGAGATAATTGAGGGCAAAGACTGGGTCATGTTTATCTTTCCATTACCAGAAAATCATAACAGGTTCTGACATGTCAGAACATGATCCAAGAATGGAATCATGAGAGGAGAATTCTGAGTACTTTTGAGAAAACTCCAAGAAAACAAGATAAAAATCTTGTTAGCCTCAGTTTTTTCAAAGCACAGAACTGTTCTTGGAGTGTGTTTTCATCCCCTCCCATGTGTAATGAGTAGGAGTGAGTTTTCTTCAGATTACTCATTGCAATGGTCTATTGTTATTTGTTCATATGCCTTTATGGAAAAATATGTTTCTGCTAAATGTAGCTTGTCTACCACATGTGACTTACCCTTGTGATTATATAATTTACTCATGTGACTCCTCTAAACCTTCAGAGTATAAATTGTCTGATGCTCTGAATAAAGATGGCTATTGCATGAGATTCGTTTATTGACTCCATTCTCCCAGGTCTCACCACCTTTAAAGAAGTAGACATTGACACAGAAGCTTCCACTGGAGTGACTTTCCTAAGTTCCTGGGAAGTTTTCACTAGTTAACAGAAGCGAGTTAACTTGGTTCTGGTCTATACAAGCTCAGATAGTGCTTGGGTTGGGCCACAATTGTATAAAAGAAAATGCCCCATTCTCTGCAGCCATGCAGGCAAGGACTTGGATTTCCAAGTCCAAGTAGAATCACTCTGGACAAAGAGCAAAGAGCAAAGAGCAAAGCACACAACCAATCTCCTTTTTTTTTTTTTTTTTTTTTTTTTTTTTTGGTTTTTTGAGACAGGGTTTCTCTGTATAGTCCTGGCTGTTTTGGAACTCACTCTGTAGACCAGGCTGGCCACTAACTCAGAAATCCTCCTGCCTCTGCCTCCCAAGTGCTGGGATTACAGGCGTGCACCACCATGCCTGGCTACCAATCTCCTTTTTAACCCTGTACCTATTCACTGCTCTGGTCTCACAAATGGTAGTTGTGATAATTATGTTTGTAATAGAAACAAACCCTTATAGAAGGAATCCGGGTTGGTTTGGTCTCATAGAGATAAGAGGTCATCAGGATCACAGTGGGAAGTCTAACAGCAGACAGGTATGGTAGCCACAATAGTTAAGATCTGACATCTCAAATCCCATCTCCAATGACATACTTCTCCCCACAAAACCATATCCGCTAAACCCAGTTAAATGGGGCTTAGTGAAGACAATTATTTAAATATCTGAGCCTATGGGG
Source organism: Apodemus sylvaticus (assembly GCF_947179515.1). Lineage (NCBI taxonomy): Eukaryota > Metazoa > Chordata > Mammalia > Rodentia > Muridae > Apodemus > Apodemus sylvaticus. Next base: position 72,454,948 of record NC_067479.1, on the reverse strand, counting down.
GCCATTTTTATTCAAGCCATCACAGTAGTCAACAAGTAAAAGAAAATGACTTCTAACTAAGAAAAATAATGGAGCTTTGAAGAACAAAGGAATCATGAAGCTACAAAAATGTGACCTCTATGTCATGAATCATGAGTAAGCTGATAAAACCATGGACTTCTTGGAAATGTATGTAAAAAGTTGGGGACAAAGACTAAGGAAAAACTACTTTAAAGCTCTGGGCAATCAGAATGGATGATCTTAGTTTTATTAACACAACACCAGTTCACAAAAAAGCCAAACTTGGAATAAAGAGAACTGAATGCATCTGACAGCTGATGGTTTCAGGGAGCAGAGCAATCAGGTGCTGTACAATTATTATGAGAGGAAGTCAGAAGTTATTTCACAAATGGCTGAGACAAAACACGCAATGCCTTGAAAGAAATAGCAAATATTTGGGTTTTGATTAAATGTTGAAATTGCACTCCAAAGAATAAAAGGTCTAGCACTGTTCTTTTAAATCAGAAGATTTTCTTGAGGTCTCAGCTAGAGCATCCATGAACCACTGGTGCCAGTTACTGTGCCACCCAGGGACACTACCAGCCTGGGTTACCTTATTGATGCTTTTATTACCAAAGAACTCCAGTCTTCCTAGAGGACTAACAAAGCCTTACTGTTGTATTCTCCACACAGAGACAGGGTGTTGGAATTTGCTACCCGAGATGTGGGGAAGAGGAACCTAGTTCACTGCTGGTGAGTGTGTAGCCTTGTGTGGCCTCTATGGTGGTTTCTAACAAAACTAAAACTAGATCTACCACATAGCCCAGCTACACCACTCCTGGACACACACTCAAAGGACTCTGAACCCTACATGACATACCAGACACATTCGTGTTTATTGCTACTTTATTCGCAACAGCAAGGAAATGAAATCAGCATGATCATCTACAGATGAATGGACAACACAAATATGGTACCTATACACAATGGAATCTCATTCAGCCGAAAAGAAAAATGAAATTTCAGCACAGTGGACAGAACCCTACAATAATGAGGTTACAAAGGCTCCAAAAGACAAGAGTCATATGATCTTGCTCATATGCAGATTTATACATATTTTCTAATATATACTAGAATATTATATATATATATCAGCTAGGGGAGGAATGTGAGTAGAAGCCAGGACACTGGAAAGGAGAGCACAAGAGAAGGACAGGAGGCTTTAAGATGGGACATAGTGACAGTCATATAGCACAAAACTAGGAAGGGTGAAAGGATGCAAGTGCAGAAAGGAGAGAGAAGGGTGACAGGGGAGAAGATGGTGTGAGAGGATCAACCAAAGAAAAACATAGGAGCATTCAGCAGGAGCCCTGTTACTTTGTATGCTACTGAAAACACATTAAGATGTAAGCATTAAAGTAACCTTTAACTTTTTTAACTATCTATTTCCTTTTAAAAAGATAAACACTTTATTCTCATTTAAATTCAGTTACTTCTTTCATAGAATTTTGAAAACCTGTGTAGACATGGCTCTGATTCACACAACTTCTTGCAACCATGCAGTGAGCACGGAGAGGTCAGAGCACTACCACATTGCAGATTGTTCTGCCTGATTAGTGTGTTGCGGGCTTCCCTAGCCTGGACTCCTTGCATTGGTTCTGCAGATTGCCCAGTTTGGGAAGCATCAGTGTGGCTGTTCTGAAGCAAGTAGCTACATTCTTATATTAGAAACTCAAATAGTGACGTCAGCAACATTTGAAGCTCTGAAAACACTATATTTTCCGGAGTGCCACACCAGAGATTGGTCCTAAAATTCCAGCATCTGTTGTGTGAACTCACTTCCCTAGATTCACAATTAACAGATGATGGTTTCTCAGCTTCAGAACAAAGCATGGCCAGTCAGGTTCTCCTCAACAAAGCAGAGTCCATCTTCTTTGCAGAGGTGACTAGTTTGAATGGCTTCCATGCTGCTGTGCAGGCAGGGTTCATGGTGCTTACAACAAGATAGGAAACACATAAGGAAAAAATGGGAGAATTTGACCTCCAAGCTAATCAGCCGAGTGCAGCTTGCAGCCGTCATCATGCAATGTGAATTTCTAACTCTAATTCATTTCCTTCACAAATCAAAGAGCCTTTGGAGAAGGGCAATGCCGTGCTGTGGAAATTAGAAATCAGTATTCCTTAAAGAAGTTTTCATTTGCATTTCCCTAATTGCTAAGGGTGCTGAACACTTGAAGACTTCTTAGCCATTTTATCTCTTCTTCTGAGAACTCATGAAATGGGTGCAAAACCATGACCCATTTTAAAAATTGGGTCATTAATGGTTTTGAGTCTTTGCTTTCGGAGTTCTTGGTATATTCTAGATAGGAATCCTCTGGCAGATGCACAGCGAGGCAAAGATCCTCTTCCACTCTCCGGCTTTCTTTTCACTTGATTTATAGTTTGCTTTTCTAAACATAAGCTTTTTAGCTTTATGGGGTCCCACCTATTAATTGTTGGCCTTGGTTCCTGTGTGAATGGAATCCCTCTCAGAAAGCCCCTCTCGTTCACCTACATCTTCTAGGGAACTACCTATGTTTTCTTCTAAACATTTCAGCATTTTAGATCTAACACTAAGGTCTTTGATCTATTTGGAGGTCATTCTGTGTAAAATGATACATATGGGTCTAATACCATTCTTCTACTTGCAGACACCCAGTTTTCCCAGCACCATTTGTTGAAGATGCTGTCTTTCCTCCAGTCAGTGTTTTTGGCATCTTTGTCAAATATCGGATGGCTGTAGTTCCATGCACTCGTGTTTGGGTCTTCTATTTTGTTCTACTGTTCAAAATGGCTGGGTTTTTTTTTTGTGATAACACACACACACACACACACACACACACAGAGAGAGAGAGAGAGAGAGAGAGAGAGAGAGAGAGAGAGAGAGAGAGAGAGATCATGGAAACAATTACCTCAAAAATATCTAGGAATAAGTTTAACCAAGAGGTGAAAGAAGAACTATCTCTACAATGAAAACTGTAAATTTCTGGGGGAGAAAAGAGAGGAGAGAGAGAGATTAAAGAAAACACTAGAAGATTTAAAGATCTCTGTGGTCATGGGTTGGTAAAGTTATTACTGTGAAAAAGACTATCCTGCAAAAATTTAAAGATTCAGTGAAATTCCAATCAGAATCCCCATTCCCGAGATATTCTTCACAGAAATGGGGGAGGTGCTTTATAAAATTCTTATATAACCACAAAAGATCTCAGATAGGCAAAGGAGTCCTGTGCAAAAAGAACAACACTGCAACACTGGAGAGATTACAATAGCAGATTTCAACCTGTATCACAATCTCTCTCTCTCTCTCTCTCTCTCTCTCTCTCTCTCTCTCTCTCTCTCTCTCTCTCTGTCTGTGTGTGTGTGTGTATGTGTGTTATTGGTATATAACTACTAACTTTTGTAAGTTGAGTATTCCAGTCAGGACGCTAAGATCAAGAGAGCAACTGACAAGAAATGCTGACAAGGGTGGGGAGAAACCCCCTCTTTCATTGGGGGTGTGCATTGATGTAGCCACTATGGAAATCAGTGTGATCAGAAAACCTCAGAAAACCAGAAGTTGATCTACCAGGTGACCCAGCTCTGCCACCCCTTGCATATGCCTAAAGAGCTTGACACCCTTCTCCACAGATACCTGTTCAGCCACGTTCTCTTCTGCCCATAATAGTTAGAAAGGTGAAATGACCTCAACATCCTTCACCTGATGAATAGACAATGAAAATGTGGAAAATATCAAAAGTGGAATATGAGTCAGCTGTGAAGGAAAAAAATGAAATCATGAAATTTGAAGGTAAATGAATAGAACTAGAAAATATACTGAATCTGGTAATCCTGGCCTAGAAAGACAATGCTGCATGTTCTCTCTTATTTGTAGACCCTAGCTCCAAATCTTCAGATGTAATTAAATGACCTGTAGTAATTGCAGAAACCAAAAAAGTAGAAAGGGTCCATGGAAGAGGGGAAGAAGGAACTCTGGAAAGGGAGATAGTAGGACACAGATGTTATAAAGAAGAAATGTAACTGGGGAGTGAGTCAGGAGGGCGTTACAGGGCAGGGGATGAAGTGGAAATAATGTTGAGGATGTTTGAAAAATCCAGAGAAATCTATTTGATGGTTCTTAAACGTGTGTGTTGGTATATACACAAATAAATATCATGCACACATGATATATGTATCATGTGTGTACATATATGTAAAATTTAATGGAAGTTATATAATTTAGAATGACAGTGCTCCCTCCAAGAACCATAGATTATCAAACAAAAGCCTCAGTGCCAGGCATGGAAAATCTCTTGAGTTGTTCAGGAGAGTCCAAGAGTCTCCCCAAACAATAAAGATCATTGCCATTGTCCTAGGCTGCCTTCTAGAACTTGGATATAGTACTGCGTTTCTGAGGACACCCCACACCTCAGGCGAAGGGCCTGCAGGGATTGAGCTGGAATGAACCTGGGAGCCTCCTCCTTCAGGATCAGCTCCCACAGTTTCCAAAAGCTCGATGTAAGCTGCTAAGGGGGAAAACCAGTTAATAGTCCTACTCAGCTGTGAGGCCCATGAACCACCACAGTGATCACCATAGCAATACATCCCTAGGGCTGTTATAGTAGTAGCACTTATGTCTTGGGATTGACTAACAGCTCTCTAATTGGACATAAGACCTGATAAATAGAATGGAATTCGTGGTTGGTGCTATATAGCTGGGCAACTGTTCGTAACTGGGGAAACCATGGCACCTAGAAGAGAACACGCTATGGCCATTCTCCTAATCCAATATAATTCTCAACTGAATATTAAATATTACCCTCTGCCCACAGGTAAGAGCAGCTCTCACCTTTACCAAAAGAAACTTCTTTTTTTCAGCTAATGAAGACCATTATAGAAATATTTAACTGACCAAACATAGACAAAAGCTTCCTGTGGGGTATCAGCCCCAGTTGATATCTCTACAACACAAATCCTGCATTGTAAGACCCAGAGAACATCACAGAAGAGGGACAAAAGATTGTAAGGGCTGGATGACCGGGATCCTTGCTGCTAGATAGTGTCTTCCATATATTGCAGGTAAGCCACACCCACACAATCTCAGCAATATGTTGACCTAGCTGCACAATGACAACACCAGTTGACATGCCAGCATGGATATGGGAGATGTCACAGGGACCCACTCCTAGATTAAGCACTATAGGCAATTAGTGGCTACTAAGAGATGGGAAAATCAGACTTGTCCAGGCCCAAGCCCCAGATGGATTGTCCAATTCTCAGTGGTCAGCTTGAACACACACATACACACACACACACACACACACACACACACACATATATATATATGTATACATATATATATGAACAACATTAAGTAGATTCATCAAGCTCTATATGTACACATATAAACATGTATCAATAATAACTAAGGAGAAAACATCATGAATTTGAGAGGGGGTGGGAGAATGCATGATGACCTAGAAGGGGAAAGAGAAGGGCAAAAAGTTGATATAAACACAGCACTCATGAATGAAATTATTACATAAAATTTTAATTAAAAAACTGCAAATTAGCATTCCATGTAGGAGGTATCATGCCAACATCACCACAATATAGACACCCACACTACCTGTCAAAAGGGAGTTACATGCATTACATTCATCAATCAGATTCAGAGATAGCTCGGACATCCCAGAATTGCGACCCTGTGGTTGGGGCGATCTGCTGTGTTCTGCAAGTCTGGATGAGTTTCTGGCAGTTGTTGAAAGTGAGATTGCTGTCATTTAGACAGGTATCAAAAATAGAAAAGGACGGTGGAGATAATGGCATTGGTATATTACATACAGACCCCAGCAAGTTACCTGTGAATCTCTGGAGAGCTTCTAGAGCCATGAATATGCCAACTACAGGATTAAGGTCATCACAAGTCATGATCAAAGGAAGCTCTAGTGAAGACAACTTTTCCAGCTGTGAAGCAATGAGATCCAGGCAAAAGGGTCACAGCCAGTTCTCACAGCAGAGGCCACCCACATGAGTAAGAACTGGAGTCATGTTAGAATGTTTTCTGCCAAACACTGACCTGTCGATTCTATTTACATCTTTAGAAGACAGAGACATGGTGTTACTCTTTTGTCATTTATTTATTTATTTATTTATTTATTTATTTATTTATTCACTTTACATCCTGATCATAGACCCTATCCCTCCTCTCCTCCCAATCCTACCCTACCATGCCTCTCTTTCCATTTTCCCCTCCCCTTCTCTTCAGGAAAGGGAAGCCCCTCCCCAATACCAACCTGCCCTGGCACCTCAAGTCACATCAGGATTAAGAGCATGTCTGCCACTGAGGCCAGACAAGGCAGCCCAGCTAGGGGAAAGTGATCCAAAGGCAGGCAACAGAGTCTGAGTCAGAGATGGCTCCTGTTACAATTGTTATGGGACCCACATCTGTGCAGGGTCCCAGGTCCAGATCATGCATGGTCTTTGGCTGGTAGTTCAGTCTCTGTGAGCCGCCATGGGCCTAGGCTAGTTGGCTCTGTAGGTCTTCTTATGATGTCCTTGACCCCTTCGGCTCTCTCAATTCTTCTCCAAGACTCCTGAGCTCTGCTTAATGTTTGGTTGTGGGTCCCTGCATGTTTCCATCAGCTGCTGGATGAAGACTCAGATGGCAGTTATGCTAGGCTCCTGCCTTTCTGAAGGGTCTGGGTTACCTCACTCAGGATGGGATTTTTTAGTTACATCCATTTGCCTACAAATTGCATGATGTCCTTGTTTTTAATAGCTGGATAGTATTCCATTGTATAAATAAATGTACTATTCTTTCTTTACCTATTCTTTGGTTGAGGGAAACCAAAGTTGTTTCCAGTTTCTGGCTATTGTGAATAAAGCTGCTATGTAGGATTGGTGAAGATCTTTTCCCACTTTGTTGGTTGCTGTTTTGTCCTTTTGACAGTGTCCTTTGTCTTACAGAAACTTTGTAATTTTATGAGATCCCATTTTTCAATTCTTGATCTTAGAGCATAAGCTATTGGTGTTCTGTTCAGGAACTTTTCCCCTGTGCCCATGTCCTCAAGGGTTTTCCCTAGTTTCTTTTCTATTAGTTTCAGTGTGACTGGTTTATGTGGAGGTCCTTGATCCACTTGGAGTTGAGCTTAGTGCAAGAAGATAAGAATGGATCAATTTGCATTCTCCTGCATGCTGATCTCCAGCTGAACCAGCACCATTTGTTGAAAAGGCTATCTTTTTGCACTGGATGTTTTCAGCTCCTTTGTCTAAGATCAAGTGACCATAGGTGTGTGGATTCATTTCTGAGTCTTCAATTCTATTCCATTGGTCCACTTGCCTGTCCCTGTGCCAATACCATGCAGATTTTAACACTTTCGCTCTGTAGTATTGCTTGAGGTCTGGGATACTAATTCCCCCAGAAGTTCTTTTACTGTGGAGAATAGTTTTAGCTATCCTGGGTTTTTTGTTATTCCAGATAAATTTGAGAATTGCTTTTTCTAACTCTGTGAAGAACTGAGTTGGGATTTTGATGGGTATTGCATTGAATTTGTATATTGCTTTTGGCAAGATGGCCATTTTAACTATATTAATCCTGCCAATCCACAAGCATGGAAGATTTTTCCATTTTCTGAGGTCTTCTTCAATTTCCTTCTTCAGTAGAGGGCTAATATCCAATATATACAAAGAACTCAAGAAGCTAGACCTCAGGGAACCAAATAACCCTATACAAAATGGGGTACAGACCTAAACAAAGAATTTTCACCTGAAGAAATTCAGATGGCCGAGAAGCACCTTAAGAAATGCTCAACATCATTAGCCATTAGGGATGCAAATCAAAACAACCCTGAGATTTCACCTCACACCAGTCAGAATGGCTAAGGTTAAAAACTCAGGAAACAGCAGGTGTTGGCGAGGATGTGGAGAAAGAGGAACACTCCTTCACTGCTGGTGGGATTGTAACATGGTACAACCACTATGGAAATAAGTCTGGCGGTTCCTAAGAAAACTGGACATAACACTTCCTGAGGACCCTGCTATACCTCTCCTGGGCATATACCCAGAGGATTCCCCAGCATGCAATAAGGACACATGCTCCACTATGTTCATAGCAGCCTTATTTATAATATCCAGAAGCTGGAAAGAACCCAGATGTCACTCAATGGAGGAATGGATACAGAAAATGTGGTATATATACACAATGGAGTACTATTCAGCAATTAAAAACAATAAATTCATGAATTTTTTAGGCAAATGGATGGAACCAGAAAATATCATCCTAAGCGAGGTAACGCAATCACAAAAGAATGCACATGGAATGCAATCATTGATAAGTGGATATTAATTAGCCCTGAAGCTCTGAATACTGAAATACAATTAGCATATCAAATGATTCCCATGAAGAAGGACCAAGAGGGCCCTAATCCTGGAAAGGCTTGATCCAGCATTGTAGGGGAGTACCAGAACAGAGAACAGGGAGGGGGAAAGATAGGAGAATGGATGGAGAGAAGAGGACTTATGGGACATATGGGGAGGGGGAACTGAGGAAGGGGAAAGCTTTTGGATTGTAAACAAAGAATATAGAAAAAAATATATATATATAAAATAAAGCTGCTATGAACATAGTTGAATAAGTATCCATGTGGTGTGGTGGAACATCTTTTGGGTGTATGCCCAGGAGTGGTAGAGATGGGTCTTGAGTTAGGACTATTTCCATATTGATTTCCAAAGTAGTTGTACAAGTTTGCACTCCCACCAGCAATGGAAGAGTGTTCCCCTTGTTCCACATCCTTACCAGCATGGATGAGGTTTGATCTTAGCCATTCTGACAGGTGTAAGATGGAATCTCAGAGCCATTTTTTTTTTTTTTTTTTTTTTTTGCATTTCCTTGATGACTACGGGTGTTGAACATTTCTTAAAGTGCTTTTTGGTCATTAAAGAGTTCTCTGTTGGGAATTTTCTGTTTAGCTCTCTACCCCATTTTTAATTGGGTTACTTGGTTTGTTGCTATTTAATTTATTGAGTATTTTTAATATATATTTTGGTTATTAGCCCTCTATCAGGTGCAGGGTTGGTGAAGATCTGTTCCCATTCTGTTGGCTGCCATTTTGTCCTATTGACAGTGTCCTTTGCCTTACAAAAACTCTGAGGTCCCATTTATTAATTTATGATCTTAGTGTCTGAGCTGCTGGTGCTCTGTTCAGGAAGTTATCTCCGATACCAATGCATTCAAGAATATTCCCTACTTTCTCTTCTATTAGATTTAGTGTATCTGGTTTTATGATGGGGCCTTTGAGCCACTTGGACTTGAGTTTTGTGAGAGGTGATAAATATGGATGCAGTTGCATTCTTCTACATGCAGACATTCAGTTAAACAAGCACCGTTTATTAAAGATGCTTCCTTTTTCCCACTGTATGCTTTCGGCTTCTTTTTTCAAAAGTCAAGTGTCTATAGGTTTATTTCTGAGTCTTTGGTTCTATTCCATTAGTCAACCTGTCTGTTTTTATGCCATTACCATGAGGATTTCATTACTGTTGCTCTATAGTAGAGCTTGAAATCAGGCATGGTGATACTTCCAGAAGTTCTTTTGTTGTTCAGCTTTGTTTTAGTTATCCATATGAAGTTGAGAATTGCTCTTTAGAAGTCTGTAAAGAATTGAGCTGGAATTCTGATGGAAATTGCATTGAATCCGTAGATTGCTTTTTGTAAGATGGCCATTTTTACTATGTTAATCCTATTGATCCATGAGCATGGGAGATCTCTCCATCTTCTGATATATTCTTCAATTTCTTTCTTCAGAGACTTAGAGTTCTTGTCATACAGGTCTTTCACTTGCTTGGTTAGAGCTATACTAAGATATTTTATAACAATGTTACTCTTAGGAAGATGATGGGATATTAGCATGTAGGGATAAAATTTCACTTAGGTCTAGTACAACAGAGAGTGGCCATTCAAGAGGGCATGGATGTTTCTGGTCTCTACTAACCAAGCTTTAGTAAGCAAGCCATAGTAAAACAGCCCAAGGAACTATGAGGGTGGTGACACAATTGGAAGGAAATTGACATATCCTTCAGAAACTTATAGTAACCCAAGAAAAGTACAAATGTATTGAAAGAAATATGCTATGGGCATTATCAATAATAACAACACACATTACTTCTACGATGCTTTTGATGATCTTCTTGATGATATGAACATTGCAAAAAATGATGGAACAAACAAAAAACCCATAAGATATAGGGTTGCAATAGGAAGCCTCTTTAATAGAAAAGCATTCTACATAGTTTGAATTCTCACTAAGATAATTTTCTAAAACCCCCAGCCAGATTTCAGAAATATTGTCCTTGCTTTGTATATTGGCCTTTATTCAACACGTTTTCCTCCACCACATTATCAGTGAGGTTCAGAATATAATCTTAAAGAAAGTCAAGATCTATTTCCTATATTCACTGTCAACACCTGTAACAAGCTTCCATCAAAGAAGAATTCACAGGCCAAATAAGTGTGGTGGTTTGAATGAGCATGGCCCCTACAGGCTCGTATATTTGAATGTTTGGTCCTTGTTAGAACTATTTGGGAAAGATTAGGAGGTGTGTCACTGGGGTGGGCTTTGAGGTCTCAAAAGTCCCCCTGCCTTTTCTCTACATCCGACTTGTGGAGAAGTCATAAGTGCTTAACTACTACTCAGTGCCATGCCTGCCTGCATGCTGCTATGCTTACTGCTGTGGTGGTCATGGACCAACCTTCTGAAACTGTGAAAAAGCCCCCAATTAAATGCTTTCTTTTATAAGTTGCCTCGGTTGTGATGTCTCTTCACAGCAATAGAACAGTGAAACAGAGTTTGATACTAGAGAGTGGTGTATTTCTATAACAGGTCTGACCATGCTGCTTTTGGGGGACTTTAGGACTTTGGACTAGAAAATTGGTTGAATGCTGTAAGTGAGGGTTAATAGGCCATCCTAGCAGGAGCTTGGAAGACAGAAGTGCCAAGAGCAATGTGGACTGTGGAGGCCCACCCCAAGAGGGTTCGGAACAGTAAGTGTTAGTAACTCGGCTAGAGACTACTCTTTTGGTATTTTGGCAAAGAATGTGGCACCTTTTGCTCTCATCCTAAGAATATGCCCAAGGCCAAGTTGAAGAGATTTGGACTGACTTCATTAGCAGAAGATGTTTCAAGACAGCCAAATGTTGACTATGCCATGGGATTATTAGTGATCACTCTTATTCATACCTACAATGAAAAAGAACAAGCTGGGGGAGGTGAGGTGGGGAAAGAAATACAACATTAATAGTTTGAAGAGAAAAAGATTATCAAGAAATGTAATGCTGGGCCAAGGCTTGTGCTAAAAGAGACGATAAGTTTAAAGAAAGACTGAAGGGCTCTCTGTGTTGTTCTCCTTGTTTCTAATTGATTGATTTCAACCCTGAGTTTAACTATTTCCTGCCATCCACTCCTCTTGGATGTATTTGCTTCTTTTTGTTCTAGAGCTTTCTGATAATGTTAGGTTGCTCATATGCGATCTCTCCAATTTCTTTGGGCAGACATTTCATGTTATGAATTTTCCTCTCAACATAGCTTTCATTATGTCCCATAAGTTTAGGTGTGGTGTGCCTTCATTTTCATTGGATTCTAGAAAGTCTTTAACTTCTTTATTCCTTCCATGACCCAGTGATCATTGAGTAGAATGTTGCTTAGTTTCCATGAGTTTGTAGGCTTTCTGTTGTTTCTGTTGATGTTGAAGTTCAGCTTTAATCCATGGTGGTCTGATAAGATACAGAGGTTATTTCAGTTTTCTTGTATCTATTGAGGCTTGCTTTGTAACCAAGTATATGGCCAGATTTGAAGAAGGTTTTGTGAGGTGCAGAGAAGAAGGTATATTGTTTTGTGTTCAGGTGAAATGGTCTGTAGATATCTATTTGATTCATAACCTCTGTTAGTTTCATTATTTCTCTGTTTATTTCTGTCTCTATGACCTGTCCATTGATGAGAGTGGAGTGTTGAAGTCTCCCACTATTAATGTGTGGTTTAAACTTTAGCAATGTTTCTTTTACAAATGTGGGTGACCTTGATTTGGGATTTTTAAACAGGCTTGAGACTGTGAAAGACTATGAGGACCTTTGAATTGGACTGAATGCATTACAGTTGGGCTAAAAGCCTATGTGGTATGTATGCGAATGAGAACGGGCTCCTGTGGGCTCATATGTTTTATTAGCTGTTCCCACTTGGTGGACTATATATTATATAACCATGGTGAACACTGTCAAGTATCATCTGTGTCTGCTGCTTACCACTGCCTAGATGTATAATCTTTGACAAGTTACTGCATATCTTTCTGTTCTTTAGTTTCCTGATGTTAAAATGGGGATAATGACAGCACAGCTCTCTGAGGGTTTATATGAAAATTAATTCAAAATTCATTCATATGAGGCACTTACAAAAATGCCCACACAAGTGTTTTATAAGTTTTTATTATTAGCACATATTTTATTAAATATGATGCAACAACTGAATTGCCTTTAATTGCTTCTCTAAGTCAGCATACAGGACAAACAGAAAAGCTTACCATCCACCTCACATTACCCTGAATCTGTCATGGTTCCTCAAAGAACCATGATCTGCCACCTTCATTTCTAATAAGTTTTGTCCAACAGAGATTTTTGTCCTAAAAATTATTTGTCAAACATTTTCTTTTGTTCTGAATGCATCAAGTATTTACGGCTTTAGATCTCTTGAGTGATAATTATTTTGATACTGCTATATGCCAGGGATAAGTCCTTTTGTATACCCAGAGAAACAAAAAGGGAGACAGGTATCAAAGAAATAAAAAATAAATAAATAAATAAATAAAAAGGGGGGAGGGATGGCTCAGTTGGTAGTGTCTGCCACACAAGCATGAGGCTCTGAGTTCAGATCTCCAGCAACCTCACAGACAAAGCCAGTCTGCTCACTTGCCTCTGTAACCCCAGTGCAGGGAATGTGATGGAGACAGGGGGACACCCAGAGTTTATTGGCCAGTCAATGTAGGTAATATGTGAATACTGTGTGCAGGGAGAGATCCTGTCTCAAAAGGTAAAGTAAAAAAGCAATAGTAGATACTTAATTAAGCTCTGGTCTACACACACACACACACACACACACACACACATGCACTACACACATGCACACATATATACATATATATATATATATATATATATATACACTACACAATTTTTTTAAGAAACAAAATTATATGCACAAGTAAATATGTAATAACTTGGCAAATGCTTTGAAAAAACAGACAGGAAACAAAACAAGAAATGCCTGCTTTCCATTGGGATCAGCAACAATGCAGCAACTATGGAGTCAGAGGTGATACTGGGTCAGAGACCTGGGGTCAGCAGCTATACTACGAGAGATGCAGAAAGAAGATCTGGGTTTAAGGCCAGAAGGAGAGAGTGCTTCACTAAGCCCCAGAAGTGGGCTGAGATTGGAGAGTTACATGGAGGATTACTGGGCAGTGAACAGACTGGTGACTCCATTCTAGGACTGTTAGGAAACCACTGGCTGGTGGGGGCGGGGCGGGGTATGCAGTCAAATGAGAGATAATCGCATATATAGCTTTTAAAAATTGATAGGGCTGTTTTATGAGGTATGAATTGTAAACAATGAGACTGAGTGAATCATAGCTGCCTACGACCATAGAGATGATGCCCCAGAACACTATTCAGCCAAAGAACAAGTCGGGGGCAGTGTGCTCAGCTGTGTGTGAGTGTGCGGTATAAACGCGTGCGATGAAACACCCATCTCAAAGTGGAGGCACTGGTTTGCTTCTGTGGGGCATAGCAGCACTCCTGGCTTGGAAAGGAACGTACAGAGAATTAAATGCATTTGGAAATACTGTTTCTTAAGCTGGGTGACAGGCGCATGAGTAGTCTCTAAAATATTCATCTACATTATATATGCTCTTTTCTGTGCACACTATAGTTCATAGGAAACATTTAGGCCATCTAACTCCATTCGTTTCTGCAAGATATTATACTGTGAAAAGATGCGCGGTACTTGCATCTGGCCGCATATTTATAACTTTTTTCTACTTTTTCCACCTTGCTTGAAATATTCCAGAAGTAATGATAAATAACAAGAAAGGTAAGTCTGGGGAGGGAAGAAATAGGGAGCATAACAGAGCCTCTAGGCTCTGGGCTCCTGCTTGTTGGAACCTGCTGTGTGGGGGTTGAAGGGGTGACCATACCCTCAGCATTCAGCCAGCGGGGGCTGCCACACCTAGGCTGCCTCCTGGTTCCCTCTGTGACCATAGCCCCGCCCCCCCAGTGAGGAAGCTCAGAAGCTCCAGCAGAAATCTGCCTATAAATAACAATGACCCAGACCAGGAGAGTGGCAGTGAGATTTCAGAAGGAGAGATACATTCAAGCTATATTTAGGAGGCAGAAGAGAGGACTTGGTGAGAGGCTTGGATGCTTCACTGTATCAAAGGTCTGAGGGACGCAAACACTTGGTACCACTGGGCTTTCCACAGAATGCTATTCTGAGAACAGAGTGTCTGTTTGCGGGGCCACACACAGAGAAACTTCAGAACGATCCCCTCCACTTGGTGGCTTTTCCAAAGTCACACTGGTGACCTTTAAATTCTGTCTTTCAAGCCCTATTTCCTTATGGCAGCTGCCAGAGAGCCTTAGAAGAAGCTGGGGAGGACCTCTGTGGTGCCCCGGAGGCCGGGCTGACTACAGAGTAACTCTAGGACCCAGTTTGCCGGCCCAGCTCTGTGACATTACATATTATCTTCATACACACACACACACACACACACACACACACAAACATTCTTAAGTTGTATTTTCACTACAAAACAATTCGTTGCTATTATTTGCCATGAGGTCCAGACTCTAGAGCATGCAACACACAGTTGGATGTCACGGTTGGATATTACTTGTTCTGTCCCCCTCAACCCAGTCGGCTTGCCTTCTGATACACTCAAATCTGTAGCCACCCCAGACTGGGACATACAGGCAGTATCAGGTGATAACTGTCCCTAAGAAGAGGCTACATATTCTGCCTTGGTTATAGTCAGAGCTGAGCCTTGACCTCTTCATTATTTTTATTTCTTATTACATGTCTGTATTTCTGTTAGTTCTACTCATGTACACAATGTGCTGCGACTCTATCTTGGTCTGAACCCCTGCTTTTTCCTATAGCAGCTTCGGAGTTCAGGTCTCATATTGAGGTTTTCAGTCCACTTGGGGTTGAGTCTTGTGCAGAGTGAGACACAAGGATCTAATTTCTTACAGGTAGTCATCCAGTTTTCCCAGCACCATTTAGTGAAAATGTTGTCTTTTCTCCAAAAACATCTGTATTTTTGTCTTTTTTGTTGTTGATTTTCTTTTTACTAAAAGTCAGGCGGCTATCATTGCATGGTGTATGTCTGGTCCTCTGTTATATCCCTTTGATCTGCATGCCTGCTCTAAGATAGAAGAATGTACATGGTATGTGCAGGCTCTGTAGTATAACTATGTAACATCAGGCATCAATGCCTCTAGCATTATTCTTTTTAGTCAGGATATTCTTTCTTCTATCAAGGGTCTTTTGAGCTTACATATGATTTTTAAGTCCTTTTTATTTTAGACCTATTTATTTTACCCTATGAGTATGAATGTTTTGCCTGCATTGTGTACACATATGTACAATGTGCATGCCCAGTATCCATGGAGATCAAAAGGGGATGTCAGATCCCCTGGAACCGGAGTTATGGATGGTTGTAGGTGTTGGGAGCAAACCCATGACCTCTGTAAGAGTAGTGAGTGCTCTCTAAACTATCGATCCATCTCTCCAGCCCCTCTATATGAATTTTAAGATTTTTTTCTATGTCTGAAAAATGACATTGGGTTTTAAATGGGATTGCATTTAGTCTGTAAACTGCTTTTGCTAAGATGGTAATTTTCAAAATATTATTTTAAGCAATGCATGAGCACAGCTCCTTTCCTATTTTACAGAACATTTTGCGAGGTATTGGTGTTACTCCTTAGAGGGTCTGGCAGAATTTACCAGTGAATCCATCTGGGCTAAGATTTAGTTGGGAGACTTTTAATTCCTACTTCAACCTCACTGCTTGTTATAGTTGTTTAAATTGCTTTTAATCTTACTTTAAACTAGTTTTGGTGTGTCATATGCATTTAGACACTCACCCGTTCTGTCTAGACTTTCCAGTGTGGTAGAGTATGTGTCCCTTAGGCAAGATGTACAATTTTCTGAATGTACTGGCAAGTATTATAATGGCTCCATTTTCATCTGTAATTTTATTAATTTTGGCTTTCTTTTGGTTAGTTTGGTGAGCCATTGTCTATTTTGTTTATCTTTTCAAAGAAGAAACTCTCTGTCTCAGTGATTACTTATATTTTTTATTTGTTTGTTGGTTCCACGTCACAAATTTCTGGCCTTGTCTTAATGATTTCTTTAAATCTGCTGACTTGAGGTCTGGTTTGTTCTTCTCCAAAGCTTTGGGGTATATCATGAGATTATTTGACATCTCTCCAAATTCTTAAATGTAGACACTTGGACCTATAAGCTTCCCTCTGAACTTCACCAACCGCATCGGTCTTGGTATGTTGTGTTTTAGCTTTCATTTGATTCTAGGACTGTTTCCATTTCTGCCTTTATTTATTCGAGGGTTCGTTCTTCATTCATTCCTCATTCATTCATTGCTTTCTGCGTTTGGTTGCACCTGTGTTCAGGGCATATTTGTTCAGAGCCACAGTGCCCCCGTGATGGATTGTTCTCTCAGCCAACGCGAAGTGATCTCCTCGACCTTCCTCACTGTGTGGTTTGAAGTCTCCTTTGTCAGATGTTAGAACAGTGGACCCTGCTTGACTCCTGGAGGGCATTTTCTTGGAATGCCTTTCTCCATCCTCTCACCCTAAGGCAATGTCTCTCTTTTGAGGTGAGGGGAATACCTTGGAGTCAACAAATAGGTGATTTCTTTGATTCCTTCCTCCCATTTGTCCTTCTCTTCTTCTATCCAATCTATTAGTCATCTGTTTCTTTTGATTGAAGAACTAAGGCCATTAATATTCCGTTATTGCTGACTATTATATATTGACGAGGTCTGTGGCCTCAGGCAAGTCTTGGGGATAGCCTGAGTTTGTGTGGGTCCTGGTGGGAGCTGGGGATGGGCAACAACCTAGAGGTGGTGCCTCTCTGACCTCAGACAGGTTCCAGGCTAATCCCACTGGCCAGAGTGGGTGGGGCCTGGTCTGAGGTTAGCCTTTCTTTCACGTGTGTCAGGGCACTCCAGGCTCTGAATGCAAATAACATGGAGATATGTGTTCACACTTGCAACTTCCACTGCTGTCTGCATATAGGATTTTTTATTGACTCATTGTCACTCATCTTTTCTGTGTTCTGGTTCTATGTTTTATTAAAGCCTCTTTTACATAGCTAATTATATCACCACATACCACATATTAGTCAGGGTTCTCTAGAGGAGCAGAACTGATAGGGTGAATTTCTGACCCCCATCTCATCTCTCTCTCTCCTCTCTCTCTCTCTCTTTCTCTCTCTCCCTCTCCTCTCTCTCTCTCTCTCTCTCTCTCTCTCTCTCTCTCTGTGTGTGTGTGTGTGTGTGTGTAAATGGCTCATAGGCTCTGGTCCAACTAGTCCAAAAACAACTGTCCACCAATGGAAAGTCCACGAATCGAGCCTCGAGATGGACTTAACAACTACTGGATTCTTGGATATGTCAATTTCCTTCCAATTGTGGCGCCATCTTCACAGTTCCTTGGGCTGTTGTGCTACTGCTTGTTTCTAATTAGTAGAGACCAGAAACATCCATGCCCTCTTGAATGGCCACTGTCTGATGTACTAGGTCCAAGTAAAATTTCATCCCTAAGAGGTAGGATCCCATCATCTTAAGAGGAACACTGAGTCTGTATCTTCTAAAGTTGTATATAGAATTGACAGATGAGTGTTTGTCAGAAAGCATTCTGACGAAGTGTCTATTTCTTCTTAATGTCCCTTAAGTCTAATAACATTAATTATACATGCTTCCAGAGGAAACCTAACTCAGGTGCTGAACCTTTCCTAGAAGCCAGGTAGAATATTTCATGTCTGCTCAATTACAAAAATATCATAGTGTCATCGCTAACCAAATCTACAGTAAAGGTTAATGGCATTACCATGTTTGCCTAGACTGTATAATTTACTCTTTTGGAATGGTCTTGTCTTTACTAGAGCTCCCACTGCCAGTAGTGCAGATGCTGGGCATGCCGCAGAGGGCCCGGCAGAAGTGTGGTTATGGCAACACTGGTGACTACCAAAACATTGCTTCTTTTTCTTCCATGAAAGTGCAATTTTCAAACAACTTTAATTTATACTACGATTTTTGGTGAAAAAAACTATTGGATACCACTTTACTTAAAAATAAGAATATCTGAGCCTCCTGTAGAAGGAAGAGTATAGCATTCCTCTTAAACAACAAAACTGCGCCAAGCTCTTTAGGGATATAGACGATGCATCCGTTCAAGGCAGCTTGGCAAGCTTTTCTGAAGAACCATTTACAAACTCACACAATCTTAACAGTTCATTAGTTTCCACAATTTCCATTGTTTTAGAACTTGAATTATTAAGTCAATATTCTTCACAAATTTTAAAACTGGGTCAAGCCTAAGTATCTTTATTGTAAATGTCAGTAGAAAAGACAAGAGAAGAGCCATCGGTGGCCTTGTTGGCACTGGTGTTGTGTGCGTTCACTCCCTCTGTGGGTGCAGGAGCACAGGAGAAAGCAGCCAGTGCAGAGTCATTTCTAGCCAGCAAGCATTCCACTAAGAGTGTTACTTTCTTTAAGGAGAAACTCTCACCTCTAGTGTTGGATGCCTCTTGTCTTAGTCAGGGTTTCTTTCTTTTCCTGTACAAACATCATGGCCAAGAAGCAAGTTGGGGAGGAAGGGGTTTATTCAACTTATAGTTCCACATTGCTGTTCATCACCAAAGAAGGTCAGGAGTGGAACTCAAGCAGGTCAGGAAGCAGGAGCTGATGCAGAGGCCATGGAGGAATGCTTCTTACTGGCTTGCTTCCCCTGACTTGCTCAGTCTGCTCTCTTATAGAACCCAAGACTACCAGCCCAGGGATGGCACCACCCACAAGGGGCCCTCCCCCTTTGATCACTAATTGAGAAAATGCCCCACAGATGGATCTCATGGAGGCACTTCCCCAACTGATTCTCCTTTCTCTATGACAACTCCAGTCTGTGTCAGGTTGACACACCAACCCAGCCAGCACACCTCTGATGGTTTTACTCTGCATTGCTGAGAGGACACATTAAATGTGGGGCTCTAGCACCTCAGGGTGTGAGTGTACTCAGCAACCGTGTGGCACAGAGAGCTCAGAAGGGCTGACATCAGGCTTAGACAGAAGTCAGTGGAGAGAAGGGGAGCTGTGTGAGGAGTTATCTTCTAGGTAGAGAGATTTCAGCTAAACCATCTGCAACGGCTCTTTCTTCCTCAGGGAAAGCTCCAAGACAGAACTCTGTGGGTACCAAGACCCGCAACCCCCATGACCAGTTGGAAACTTCCAACTGTGGCAAAGCTCCCGGCAGATTCTCCCTAGCTGACCCACAATGAGGCTTTCTTGTTTTGACTGCATCATGTTCACAACCAGAAATGATGGCCTCACACTGAGGTCTTGGCAGCTTTATTCCTAGGGTTCGGGCCCCTTTGGGATCAAAGGGTCAGCAGCAGTTGGCCATATTTGTTAGTTGCCTTTGTGGAGGTGGGAGATGGTTTAGCCTCAAAATGGGAGGGACATCATAAAAGACTTTCTCACCTCCTGCCCAAGAATTTAGAGTAGTAGCACTTGGGGCTGAGGACTGGAGGCAAAGGCTTGTTTCCCACCCCTATATGATCCCCGGTGCTATAAGGTGTGAGTGGACGATGTAATGGATTATTTATCCAGAGTGGCAGAGTTGGAAGTCAGAGCTCATTAGCTGTCAGTTCTGTTTACCAGCTATCCATGGCTAGCCGATGACAGACTCACCCTGTCGTAGTCTACCAGTGCTTAGAGAGAGAGAGAGTCCCTGTGGCTGGATTCCACCCCACAAGCACTGAGGCTTGAAGATATATTAGTGTAGGACCCAGGGTACCAGAGGGATGATGGACAATGAATTTGGGAGGTTACAGATATGCTGTGAGGGCAAGAATATTTGGTTGGACTTGCTACTTTCCATGTAATGTAACAGCTGTCCTACATTCTCTGTGATACCCAAAGGCTAAAAAATCATTTGCAGCTCAGCAAATTCCTCCCATCTTGTGCTCACGGACACGTGAGAGGCTCTAAATTCCTGCTCATAGTCACGATCACAAGACTGGCTCTTCCTCTATGTCTATTTAAATGCCTTTCTTACCTAGTAGTGCTACAAGATGAATGCATGTGCTTCTTAGACTTCTGTTCTGTTCATGGGAAAAGCTAAGGGAAAATTCAGACCTTCCTGAGGAGAGTTCTGAGTTTATCCACTGGCTAAGGGAAATAAACACCTAAAGTAGATGTTTGCCTTTTCCCCTTCAGTCTCTCTCTCTCTCTCTCTCTCTCTCTCTCTCTCTCTCTCTCTCTGTCTCTCTCTGTGTGTGTGTGTGTGTGTGTGTGTGTGTGTCCTCTACCTCTTCCTCTCTCTTCATAGAGGTGCAGTGGGTGTGGATGTGAATTTCCTTGGGGACAGTAAGAGCGACAACAGGACAATGACCTGGCACTCCTAAGTTGCTTGAGGCCACCAATCCATGTTTCCTCCTCTGATTGACTAACTTGGATTAAAATAGTCTCCAAAAACAAAAACCTCTCCATTTTTAAAATATATCTCTGATTGTTTTCCATATACAGAGAGCCAGACTTTTAAACTATGTGCTACTTTTTAGTTCCTGAGTTTGGATCTCCCCCCCCCCCCCAGTTCAGAGAGGGCACGAGAGGGAGCGGGAGGTCCTGGGTTGTGAGCGGAGAAGTGGAGGGACACCTGCAGGCTAAGCAGATGGACACCTGCAGCAGCATCTCACTACTGACATCTGAAGAAGGGGCTTTTTGTTGTTGCAACTGTTGTGAAGGGCTCCACACTCACCCAGTTTCAAGTGCCCATATAATAGGCAATACTGTGGGAAATACACATTTGAAACTGGATTATATATACATTTGAAAAGGGGAAAGGTTTATCTCTAGAAAGCCATGAGATCTATGTGGCATACGTTTTTAAATACTCATCAAGGAGAAGAACAGTACAACCCAGAAAGGTGTGCATAAAAAGGATGCAAAAAGCAATATTTGGGAAATGCTGAAAGACAATAGTTTATGGTAGAACTGATTAATTACTAGACAATGAAGTTGGTGAGTGCAGCCACTGCAGCAGGAATGCAAGAAGCATTTTCAAAAAGCTAAAACCCAGGTACCATATGTCCCAGCTACATCCTCCCAGATACATTTTCAAGGGACTCTCAGTCAGCACACAGAGACACTTGCACATCCTGTCTCTTACTACATTATCCATGACAGCTAGGACACAGATCCAGCTAGCTGTCTAACAGTGGATGAATGTGTCAAGAAAATGAAATCACAACATTTTCAAGAAAGTGGATAGAAAGGAAACCACTGTGTTAAACAAAAGAAGTCAGTCTCAGAAAGATAAATAGCATACCATGTTTTTTCTCATATGCAGAATCTAGGTCTAAATTTAAACCTGCATGTGTGCCTGTGTGTACATGCATGCGTGCATGTGTGTGTGTGTGTGTGTGTGTAACTAGAAAAGGACCATGAGTGGGAGGTAGAACTCTTAAATGGGTAGAGAGGGTGAAGAAAGTTTAATGACATACATGTAACATACATGTGACATACATGTGACAGAAGAGCAGAAGGGAGAATTAGTAGGAGGAAAGGGACCAGCAAGAGGAAGGTAGTGGAATGCAGGGAGGGCAGCAGAAGGATGAATCAGAGAAAATACAATAGCTTCTAGCTATTCTGCAAGCCCATGAAGTCAAACTCCAGACTTCCCAAGTCATCAGAGCCCTCACTTTCTGCTGAATGATTCTCCTGCACCCCACTGAGCTGCCGAGTATTTTCAAAGAAACATCAAATAACTATGGATGTCACCCAGAAGGATGCCTTCTTTCAGGACCTGAGCCTTCTTTCATTTCTGGTTAATATCGGGCTCTCTGTAATATCTTCAAGGATTGTATAAACTGAATCTAGGGTTTATCATTACAATAACCAAGGAGGCTAGTTTGACATAAGCTATTCTGCTATTACCAGAACAAAACAGGATTCTCTCTCTCTCTCTCTCTCTCTCTCTCTCTCTCTCTCTCTCTCTCTCCCTCTCCCTCTCTCTCTCCTTCTCCCTCTCCCTCCCTTCCTCCCTCCCTCCTTCCCTCTCCTGTCTCTGTCTCCCTCTATTAATCTACCTTCCTCCTCTTCTTTCTCTTCTTCCTCTTCCTCTTCTTCCTCTTCCTCCTCTTTTCTTTTCTATTTTTTGTTGTTGTTGTTGTTGTTGTTGAGACAGGATCTTTCTGTGCAGCCATGGAACACACTTTGTATACCATGTTGGCCTTAAACATAGAAATCCTCTCCCTCCTGAGTAGAGGGATTAGAGGTGTGTGCTACCGTGTCTGGCCAATTGTTTCTTTCTTTGAATATTTAGTCTACTAGAAATTTATTCAGTGGCATTTCACAAGATAAAAATGCCAACTTTGGTTTCTTTTTATACAGTGGCTTGCAATAATTTTTTATCCTTTTTTTTAAGTTAACACAGGAAGCAATGGGCTCCATTCTTCTGGACTCTGCAGGTGTGGTGCACACATCATACGCATCATACATGTAGTGGGGCTGAGATGAAGTCATCCCGGTGACCAAATGTGAGTCAATTCATTGCTTGCAAAAAAATATTGAAGGGAATTCTGGCTCATGGCAAGTTATGAGCTACCTGTTGGAAATTTCAGATATGTGTGTAAAATACTACTTTTTAGTTTTTTGTCTTAAATTTTATTTATAAAGCTGTTGATTTCTTAAAGGCAAAAGTCAACAATTCACTTGGCTGTATAACCATTTACAAGTAAAATATAAAATGGCAACTGCACAGAGAATAGGAGCGTGGGCTCTAGAGAAAAGGAAAAATAAAAGAGTCTATATCAAGTTACCCTGTAATGGAGCACCAAAACCTCTAGAAGACACTGTACATAGGCTACGGGACAGTGGTGCCCCAGTGGGACACCATACATAGGCTAGCAAGGAACTTGAATTTTGAAGGATTAGAAGTGTTACCATTTATGTCTATTTGTGGCGACCCACACCATTCGCCATTATAAGATGGCGCCGAGGAGTGCAGTAAACACCTTTATTTTGGCCCATGTTCCAGCACGAGTCTGCCCGGCAACAGCTGCAACCTATCCCAGCCTGACTAGCTTATCAACAGGGGGAAGTCCCTGCCCTGCCTATATATGCCGCTCCATCTCCTCGCCCCTCGCCCCTTGCCTCCAGCTCTCCCACAACCAAGAAGCGCTCCAATAAAGTGTGATCAGAGAAGAATCCTCGTGTCGGTGGTCTTCTTCCCCTGCTGGTCAGGGGGCTCGCCACAGCTGGTGCCGAAACCCGGGAAGGGAAATTCTTGCGCCCAGCGGACACAAGTGAGGGGCCAAAGAAGGATTCAGAACTCTACACACGGAGCGGCGACGTCGGTAGGTCTCCCCAGGTATGTGGTTCGGCTATCCTGTTGACCCTTTGGTGTTCGCCGGAATTTTCTCTGTGCAGTCGTGGTAACTCTTTTGTGCTGTTTTTGGCTTCGCTGTCACAAACCTGGTGAGGAGTGCCTTTGTTGGGCTTGAAACGAAAGTAAGACCGCTGTAGATAAAGCGGCGTTTCTTGCTGTACTGTAAGTCCCTCGTAGATAAGTGGGCAGTATGGGTAATAACTTGGGGGCCGGACCTGGCACCTGTGACTTTGCGGCCCCTATACAGGGTCTGCTAAAACAGCGAGGACTGAAGGTATCACCGCGCACAGTAGAAACCATAGTGAAGGATATTGATAAGGCAGCGCCTTGGTTCGCCGTTTCGGGCGATCTTAGCCTCGGCTGCTGGGAAAAACTAGGAAAAGATCTTGAGAGGGCAAAGCAGGAGGATAGGATCGGCCGAGGATCGATTCCCTTATGGAAACTGGTCCATTCGTGCCTTAAGGACAGTAAAAACATGGAGCTGATTAAGCAAGGACACAAAGCCTTGGCTACACACCAGGATAGTCTATCAGAAGCTGAATCAAAAGAGGGGGAGGAAGACAGGCCTGCAAAATACAAAAAGGATAAAAAGGAAAAGAAAAGAAAAATAAAACAAGGGGAAGGTAAAAAGGAACCCCTATATCCAGTACTGGAAGAGTTTGCTAACTTAGAAATATTAGAGGAATCAGAAGAGGAGAGATTGTCAGAGGAGGAAGAAGAGGAGCTTGAGGAAGCTGCCGCAGAATATGAGAGCGACCGTTATGGGCGGCAACTAAATTTGAATAAAGCCAGAACAGGCGCGGGACCAGTGGCGCCCTCGGCCCCGTGTGCACCCCTGGCTCCACCCCCGTATCACCCTTCTGGTGGGGGGTGGCACTTTATAGGAAAAAGAACGTGGGAACGCCTCACGTCTGCTTTTCCTGTTTTTCAAAATCCACAAACTAATGATAGATACTATGAGCCTATACCTTATAAACAATTGAAAGATCTTGTTGACGCGGCAAAGACTTATGGAGCAAATGCCAGTTATACTGTTTATGGCAGCCTAACAGTCGCCTGCTGGGATAGGTTAGGGAAGGATCTGGACTTAGCCTGGGATCAGGGCACACTCAAAGGAAGAGTAAAATCTATTTGGAAGCTTGTTAGGGGCTGTTTAGAAGATAAAAAATGCTGTAAGGCCGTAGAGGATGAACAAACTGCTTTAGAAATCTTACAAGAGGAATGGATGAAAACGTGCAGAGAGTTAGGAGGGCCGCTGACTAATGCAGGTCTTGCTGCGGCTGTGGTGCAATTAACACAGAATAGGAAGCCACAGTCAGGGGCTTGCTTCAGGTGTGGAAAGCTGGGCCATCTTAAAAAACAATGTCTGGAAAGAGGAAGCACAGGCACAGGTGAAATTCATTGGCATTATTTACTTTAAATTTTTTGAATCTGGATAATGATGGTTTGGCTGCAGCTGATCGGCACCAATGCCCTAATAATACCTTGAAGGGTTATGTTAAATGGAAGGATGTGCTTACTGGATTATGGCATGGCCCTGATCCAGTGTTGGCGTGGGAGAGAGGTTCTGTTTGTGTGTTTCCTCAGACTCAACAAGATCCACTGTGGGTGCCTGAGCGGCTGACCAGACGCTGCGATAAAAATGAAGATCCTCCTGCTGTTACGGACTCTCGACGAAATGTTGATGCTGGTGTAGATGGAGCCAAGATGGGCGATCTTGTCGGTGTTCCCGAGACCCATGCCGATACGCCATGATACTAAGCTGTTTCCTTGTCTTTCTAGTTCTAACAAGTCTTTTGATATACCTTAGTCACCTTTAAAGAGGAGGGAAGTGCAAATGAAAACTATGCCCTTGCCATCCTTTTGATAGTACTTTCAATTGTTTGCCTGTGAAAATTATTTTTGGTCTTTTTCTCGCACCTGGATGGTGAAAACTTTTTCCTATTTTAAGGAGTGGATCGGAGTTGGCATGTTTGGCGCGTTTTGCCTGGCAGGATTACTTTTAACCCTATTCCTTCTCTGCAAAATGCGAGCTGTCAGGAACAGGGAAAAGGTTATCATTGCTCGAGCTTTTGCAGCTCTGGAGGCCGGCCAGTCCCCTCAAGCCTGGATTAGCCTCTACAAAGATCTATGAGGCTTTGCACGACACTCAACTATTCATCCCTGGGCACAATTATAGAGGGAGCTGACCCTAAGTAGCCGTTTCAGAGACGGGCAACTTCCTCTGTCCCCTGACCAACCTAAGACATGGAACCTTGAGGATGACAAGGTGATCCGATGACGGGTAAGGCTGAGGGACTAGAGAGGTCGATCCTAAGACAGAGACGGCTACATATATTTTCGGTCTGGCCCTCTTGCCCAGTACCTTGTTTATACAAAAGAAAAGGGGGAAGTGTGGCGACCCACACCATTCGCCATTACAAGATGGTGCCGAGGAGTGCAGTAAACACCTTTATTTTGGCCCATGTTCCAGCACGAGTCTGCCCGGCAACAGCTGCAACCTATCCCAGCCTGACTAGCTTATCAACAGGGGGAAGTCCCTGCCCTGCCTACATATGCCACTCCATCTCCTCGCCTCTCGCCCCTTGCCTCCAGCTCTCCCACAACCAAGAAGCGCTCCAATAAAGTGTGATCAGAGAAGAATCCTCGTGTCGGTGGTCTTCTTCCCCTGCTGGTCAGGGGGCTCGCCACATCTATTGACTGTGAGGTGTGGCACGTTTTGGTTTTGTTTTGATAAAGGGTCTCTCTCTGTAACTCAGGTTACTCTTGAATTTATTATATCCCCCCAGCCACAGTCTCTCAGTTCTAGGATTAGAGTTGTGTATCACATCTGATTTAGCTTTGTTGTTTGGCTGTTTGATGCATATTTATCACCAGAAAAGTAGTAACACATTTAGATGGTCCTCTTTCTTGGAAGAATGCTATACCGTTGTGTTTATAGATCTCTAATCGTAAATGGCCTTTGAAAGGCAGCCGTTTTTTTAAAAGTATTCGATCACAAATTTTAATATTAAAAAATTGCATTCTGACAAATAAAGCAATGAAATTCCCTTTTGCTGGTTCAGTTAGCCTATGCAGTTCTAACTTATCATGATTTTTATTAATAAAGTACTAGTTTGGTTCAAAAATAATTGAAGAGACAGAATACAGAATGGGCAAATCCTTGCTGTTGAAGCCATAGAAGGAGATCAGGTGACCTGTTATATCACCTTCTGCCTATTTCTTTGAGACAGGTTCTTCCGTTGAATCTAGGGCCAGCTATTTCTCTGCTAAGCTGTCAGTCAGCCAGTCCCAGCAGGCCTCTTGTTTTTTCCCTCCCCTCTCCAAGGCTGATCTGAGGTTGCAGACATTGAGCTCATGAGGTTGAGCTCATGCCTGGCTCTTATGTTGCAGCTAAGAACCTGAAATCAGCTCTCCATTTAACTTACAGAGTAAGTGCATTTGCTGGCCAAGGCACTTCCCCAGCCCCAGAGGTTTCTCAAATAGAATATCCAAAGCACAGTCTGTTACAAATTTTATAAATTGGATACCAAGAAAATTAAAGCTTTTTGGTTTGTGCAAGGCTTTCTGGTTTTTAAAGTAATAAAAAAATCATTGATTTGGAGAAAACATGTTCAGAATATATACTTTCCAAAGGACTTGCATCCAGACTACATAACAAACACAAGTATACAAATATATTCATTGAAAATAGGGAAAATGACCACTGAACATGAGGAACTATATTAAAGAACAATATATATATTTGTGTATATATATATGTATATATATATACATATGTATGTATGTATACATATACTTTTATATATATATATAATAAAATACAAAGTAAAGGCATAGTTAAACCCTAGAAGATGCTACCTTATGAAAGAATGTCTGAAGGAGAAAGACTGGCAAAGCTTTCTGTTGGGGAGGACACACTTGGCAAAGCCTCTGACTTTCTGATGTCAATGCAAAATGGAAAAGCCACTTCAGAAGAGTGCTTGACTTGAATAGCATCATTGGCTTATGTATAGCATAGTAATTACATTCTAACATAGATACCAAGGAGAAAGAAGATTATCCACATACAAAGAGTTACAGACAAGCAATATATACAAATATTACATCTTTGAGTACAGCCCAATCTGGAAGCAATCCACATTTCCATGACAAGGTAAATGGGTGCACAAACATAATATATGTATATTCATTCTGAGGAAATGTACATGAAACATTGTACATCTAAGAATTCATCATAACAGATCAGACAACTGCTAAATAAATACTCCAAGTGTGTTTGTTGCTATAATCTCTACACTCTTTTCAAACAACATTCAGTCTCTATTCATTGTGATGGTTAGTGTTCTGTTCCATGTGACAGGAACTGGACTCACCTAGGAGAGGAGTCTCCAGGCAGACCTATGAGGGATTGTTTAGATTAGGCTAGTGTACTGGCTGGATTTGTGTGTCAACTTGACACAGGTTGGAGTTATCACAGAGAAAGGAGCTTCAGTTGGGGAAGTGCCTCCATGAGATCCAGCTGTGGGGCATTTTCTCAATGAGTGATCAAGGGGAGAGGGCCCCTTGTGGGTGGTACCATCTCTGGGCTGGTATTCTTGGGTTTTATAAGAGAGAAGGGGAAGCAAGCCAGTAAGGAACATCTCTCCATGGCTTCTGCATCAGCTCCTGCTTCCAACCCTGCTTGAGTTCCAGTCCTGACTTCCTTTTGTGATGAACAGCAATTCAGAACTGTAAGCTGAATAAACCCTTTCCTCCCCAATTTGCTTCTTGGTCATGATGTTTGTGCAGGAATAGAAACCCTGACTAAGACAAACTGGTACCAGGAGTGGGGTATTCCTGTGACAACCTGACCATGTTTTGGGGAGGACTGTGGAAAGACTTTGGAATTTGGGCTAGATGATCCATTCGGTGTTAAGAGCTCTGTGGAATGTTCTGTAGGAGCTTGGAAGATAATGTTGAGAACATTGCAGAAGATGGAGGCCTGAGTTGTGAAATTTCAGAGGGAAGATTAAAGACTTATCAGGGCCATGTTTCGATTGTGAAGATTCTGTGGTTTTGGTTAGTTGGGACTGAAGAATCAGCTGTAATTAACAAGATACCAGAACCACTAAATTGAACCTTTGTGTTACTAGGACTATTGATGCTGGTTAGCTGGAGCTAAGAAATTAGCGGTGATTAAGAAGAAACCAGCATCACTGAGGTAAAATCTTCTGGGAAGTGTTTTCTGAGAGCACAGAGGCTGTGTTCCAGAGATAGCCACAGTTGTCTTTTGTGCTGTGGCTGGACTTGGTACTGTGTAAGAGTCACTCAGATGGTACTGGTATTGAAGGCATGAAGGGGTCATGAAGAGCAGCTGAGGCTCTTGGCACAGTGAGAGGCCACGGGAGGCCATTGGTGAAGGTGCAGCCTCAGTTGCAATTGATGGCCCAGGACTTGAAGGGGTCAAGGATAGCAACAGAGGCTTGTCACCATGAAGAGAGCCTATGAGAGGCTATTGGTGAAGCCTAATTACAGTGGAAGATAGCAGTGTTTTGGAGATGCCAGTACCATGCGATGACCACCAAGAATAGCAGCAGCAGTGGAGCACAGGCAGCTGGAGCCTAGAAGACAAGCTGTGTGCTGCAAAGGGCAGAGCTGGAGAAGTGGCCCAAGCCCTTGGAGGAGCACAGAAGATCGTGAATTGGATCCCAGACATTGAACCATTGGAGTTTGAGTTTTGCTTTTGGTTGTGTCTGTGCCCTGATATGTTTTCCTCTTGAAGGAAGAAAGTATTTTAGTGGAGCCCACAGTTAAGAGAATTTGAATTTTTAAAAGACTTTGAATATTAAAGATATTGGAAATTTTAAAGTGATTGAACTTTAATATATAAAGACTGTGGGACTTTTAAAGTAATTTATATCTTGGGGATGAATAAGAAAGTAAGGGTTGAGGCTTAATAGTGATGTGTTTGTGTGTCAAGTTGACAAGGGGTCAATTGTACTGGCTGGTTTTGTGTGTCAACTTGACACAGGTTGGAGTTATCACAGAGAAAGGAGCTTCAGTTGGGGAAGTGCCTCCACGAGATCCAGCTGTGGGGCATTTTCTCAATTAGTGATCAAGGCGGGGAGGGCCATTTGTGGGTGGTACCATCTCTGGGCTGGTATTTTTGGGTTCTATAAGAGAGCAGGCTGAGCAAGCCAGGGGAAGCAAGCCAGTAAGGAACATCCCTCCATGGCCTCTGTATCAGCTCCTGCTTCCAACCCTGCTTGATTTCCAGTCCTGACTTCCTTTTGTGATGAACAGCAATTCAGAACTGTAAGCTGAATTAAACCCTTTCCTCCCCAACTTGCTTTTTGATCATGATGTTTGTGCAGGAATAGAAACCCCGACTAAGACAGCTAGCCTATGGGTGTGCCCATGAGTTATTGCCTTGATCGAGTTAATTGAAATGGGAAGACCAGCACCATTTACTGTAAGCACAGTACAAATGGCTGGTTCTTCCAGTCAGAGTCAGTAGCTGATCTTAGCTGGGTTCACTCACATGCCTACAATCATTTAACAGATCACTACAGAATTCTCAGTTCAGGCAACATAGATTTGTATCATAAATAATAAATTGTGTCATTTTAGACCAACAAGTTTTGAGATGGCTTGTTATACAGCAAAAGTTAAGTAATATATCTTGTCAGAAAAGGTTTTCTGAATACCCTCAAGATGATTACGCATGGGAGATGTTAAACGTTGCTGTGGAGGTTTGACTAGGTTTGGCTCCCATAGACTCATGTGTTTGAATACTTGGCCCAGGGGAGTGACACTATTAGAAGTTGTGGCTTTATCTGAGGAGGTGTGGCCTTAGTAGAGGAAGTGTGTCACTGTGGAAGCAGGGTTTTGATGTCCTATATATGCTCAAGCTCTGCCCAGCACAGAATCTAGTCTCTGCTACCTTCAGATCTATGTAGAACTCTTGGTTTCTCTAGTGTCATGTCTGCCTGCATGGTGCCATGCTTCCCACCATGATGATAAAGGACCAAGCCTATGATACTGTGAGCCAGCCCCAATTAAATGTTGTCCTTTGTAAGAGTTGCCTTGGTCATAGTGTCTCTTCACAGCAATGGAAACCCTGACTAAGCAATGGCCCTTCCCTAAACCCTGTCATACAGCAGAAAATGGAGGAAATATGTAATGAGTCACAGTGCTTTATTATAGTCATCACAAAGGTGCTCTTGGGAGGAGAGGTGACCTACACATTCTCCTTATGACTTGAGTTTGGGTTAGGATTTATAGAGCCGTCCAGCAGCCTTCCAGTGTATTTTATGCGTCCAGCAGCCTTCCAGTGTATTTTATGCTGGGCTCCTTTGCCTCCCTTTCTGAAGCTTATTCTTTTAGAATACAAAGAGCTAACTCATCTCAAGGGAGACTTAAAATCATCCATTAGGAGGCAAGAAAAACTATAACTTCTTTAATATTTATTTTTATTGCATCTTTTGAAAATTTATGTTTTGTTTAAATTTTATTATAAACAAAATATATTAATATAGTACCATAAATATAGAGTTTAAAAATTTATAAATGCTCAAATAACTTTTATTGATAGTATCTAGACATCTTGAGATCTCCTCATATAAACACATGTCTAAATTTTTGTCAGAAATCCCAACCCACAAAATGCATCTATTTCTAATCCATCTTCAAGGAAATTCTCCTCTGTCACTAGAGTCATCTTGCGATATTCCCTTCTATGTTCCTTCCCAGTTCTTTCCTTTAGAGGCCTGAAAGGTCACACATGGGAGAAGTCAAACACAGCTGTGGTGGTTTGAATAGGTCTGGCCCCCATAGACTCACGTGTTTGAATGCCTGGCCCATGAGGAATGGCACAGATTAGGAGGTGTGGCCTTGTTGGAGCAGGTTCAGCCTTATTAGAGGAAGTGTGTCACTGTGGAGATGGGGCTTTGAGGGAACACACACACACACACACACACACACACACACAAGCTCTGCCCAGTATGAAATCCAATAACTGAGCACTTGTGTAGCACTATTGGTACTTGATGTGTAAAAGTAAGATGCCATCTCCCAGCCTCTACACTAACAGAATTTACAGGCTCTCTGGTCATACAACCCATCCTGGAAGGGGATGAGGCTTTGATCCTGGACCCCGGCGGGAAGAACACCAAGTAGTTTTTGGAAAAACCTCAAATCCATCTTGAAGCTTTGATGAATCAGCAGCCAGGATGAGGAAAGGAAAAATAAAATGGACTAGATGATTCCTGCGAGAAGAGGGTGACTACCACTTCCCTGTGTGTGCCAGCCTGAGAAGAGGACAGTACCTCAGGACACAGAGGGTCAAGGTGGCTTCTACTTCTCTCTCATCTTGTCTTCTCATCTTGTCAGAGGAAGGGCAGTACCAAGGAAGCTCACCCAGCACAGACTATGTCCCCAAACTGCAGAGAGACTCACATTGGCTACCCTGGGTGATCGATAAAGGAAGAGAACTTAGAACTCAAAGGAGGTGAAGAGTCAGGGGCAGAGTGTGCCTGTTCTTTGCATGGTGTCTATGTCTTTCTTTTTGAAATATAAAAATGGTTACAAAATACTCCATCATGTTTTCCCTTTTTTAATTTTTTTTAATTTATTTGCTTTCCATAAAAGCCCTTGAGGCCTCAGTCCTATACAAAGGACTATAGGCCTCCAAGGAAAGCTGGGAACAGGAGACTTAAGTCTCCCCAGGGAAGAACACGCCAATTAACACTCAGTCTGAAAACATACATACAAATAACATCATATGGACTGGGAAGGTTAAATTTGTATGCATGCAGTAACAGAAAAAAAAAAAAGAAAAAAAGAAAAGAAAAGAAAAGAAAAGAAAAGAAAAGAAAGGCCAGAAAGAGAGCAGGGTGCGGCATATGAGAGAGCTTGGCAGGAAGAAAGGGGAGGGAGAAATGTTGCAATCAAAGTGTAATTGCAAAACAACTATGCTTGATACAGTAGTGCACACCTTTAATCCCAGCGCTAGGAAGGAAGAGGCAGGTGGATCAAAGCCAGGCTGGTCTATGAGTGAGTTCCAGGACAGCCAGAGCTACAGAGAGAAACCCTGTCTTTAGAAAACAAAACAAAACAAAGAATTCCTTCCTTTTGCTTTGTTTTCTTCAAAGACCAAAGCTATCACAGGAATGGAAAACAGACAAGTGAAGGAGAAGAATGTGTGTGTGTGTGTGTGTGTGTGTGTGTGTGTGTGTGTATGTGAGAGAGAGAGAGAGAGAGAGAGAGAGAGAATGAGAGAGAGGAGGAGGAGGACGACGACGATGACGACGACGATGATGATGATGATGATGATGATGATGACGACGAGGACGAGGACGAGGGAAGGCCAAACTTTTTTCTTTTTAAAAATATTTTTAATTTAAAAAAAAAAAAAACCTAGCCGGAC
Source organism: Apodemus sylvaticus (assembly GCF_947179515.1). Lineage (NCBI taxonomy): Eukaryota > Metazoa > Chordata > Mammalia > Rodentia > Muridae > Apodemus > Apodemus sylvaticus. The sequence continues at coordinate 72,421,820 of NC_067479.1, read as the reverse complement.
AGTGGTGGCTCATGCCTGTGATCCCAGCACTCTGGGAGGCAGAGGCAGGCAGATTTCTGAGTTCAAGGCTAGCCTGGTCTACAGAGTGAGTTCCAGGACAGCCAGCGCTATACAGGTCTCGAAAAAACCAAATCCAAAAAACAACAAACAAACAAACAAACAAACAAAAAACCTTATGCATATGTATGTTTAAAACCTTTCTGCACATTGTGTTCATCTGTTTTTTTCTTTTCTGTCTTTTTCATTTTGAAAAGCATGTGCTTTTATTGAAAAAAGAAGCAAAAACATTTTATGATAAAATTGAAGATTTACATGGAAAATATTTCTCATAAAATAGAAGAGATACATAGAAAAACATGTTAAAATTGACACTTTTCATGGAAAATTAAAGAGTAAAAGTGGTAGACACAAAAAACATTGCTAAATTAATTAAAAAAGGAAGTAAAACATTTTATGATAGAATTGAAGATTTACATGGAAAATATTTCTGATAAAATTGTAGAAAAATGTAGAGAAAAATGTTAAAATTGAAGATTATCATGGAAAATTTTATATATATATATATAATAATGGTAGGCATAAAAATATTCCTAAGTTGATTGAAGGTGGAATTATAAACATTTTCTCATAAAGTTGAAGATTTACACAGAAAATATTTCTGATAAAATTGAAATATATAGAAAAACATGTTAAAATTGAAGATTATCATGGAAAATTGTACAGATAAAATGGTAGGCATAAAACTAATTTTAAGTTGATTAAAAGTGGAATTATAAACATTTTCAGGTAAAACTGCAGATTTACATGGAAAATATTTCTGATAAAATTCAAGAAATATATAGAAAAACACATTAAAATTGACTATCTCATGAAAAATTATATAGATAAAATGGTATATATTAAAAAACCTTTCTTAATTAATTGAAGGTGGAATTAACATTTTGTGATAAAATCAGAGATTTATATGGAAAACATTTCTGATGAAATAGAAGAAATATATAGAAAAACATGTTAAGATTGAAGATAGATTATCTGCATGAAAAATAATGCAGATAAAATAGCAGATAAGAAAACTTTACTCAATTAATTGAAAGAGGAATTACATTTTCTGATAAAATTGAAGATTTACATAAAAACATTTCTGTTAGTTTATGTCTTTTTATTGGTGAATTGAGTCTATTGATGTTAAGAGATATTAAGGAATAGGGATTGTTGCTTCCTTTTATTTTTGATGTTATTTTTATGTTTGTGTGGTTATCTTCTTTTGGGTTTGTTGGAAGAAGATTACTTTCTTGCTTTTTCTAGGGTATAGTTTCCCTCCTTGTGTTGGCATTTTCCATCTATTATCATTTGTAGGGCTGGATTTATGGGAAGATATTGTGTAAATTTGGTTTTGTCATGGAATATCTTGGTTTCTCCATCTATGATGATGGAGAGTTTTGCTGGGTATAGTAGTCTGAGCTGGCCTTTGTGTTCTCTTAGGGTCTGTATGAGATCTTCCCAGGATCTTCTAGCTTTCATCATCTCTGGTGAGAAGTCTGGTGTAATTCTGATAGGCCTGCCTTTATAAGTTACTTGCCTTTTTCCCTTACTGCTTTTAATATTCTTCCTTTGTTTAGTGCATTTGCTGTTTTGATTATTATGTGCCAGGAGAACTTTCTGGTCTGGAGTCTGTTTGGAGTTCTGTAGGCTTCTTGTATGTTCATGGCATCTCTTTCTTTAGGTTAGGGAAGTTTTCTTCTATCATTTTATTGAAGATATTTACTGGCCCTTTAAATTGTAAATCTTTGCTCTCTTCTATACCTATAATCCTTAGGTTTGGTCTTCTCATTGTGTCCTGGAGTTCCTGGATGTTTGGGGTTACCAGCTTTATGCATTTTGCATTTTCTTTGACTGTTATGTCATTGTTTTCTTTGGTATCTTCAGCACCTGAGATTCTTTCTTCTATCTCTTGTATTCTGTTGTTGATACTTGCATCTATGACTCCTGAATTCTTTCCAAGGTTTTCTATCTCCAGAGATGTCTCACTTTGTGATATTTTTATTATTTATACTTTCATTTTTAGATCCTGGAAGGTTTTGTTCAGTTCCTTGTGTTTTCCTGTAATTCTTTAAGGGATTTTTGTGTTTTCCCTTTAAGGGCTTCTGCCTGTTGACACATGTTCTCCTGTATTTCTTTAAGGGAGTTAATTAGGTCCTTCTTGAACCCCTCTATCAGCATCATTAGATATGATTTTAAATCCAACTCTTGCTTTTCCAGTGTGTTGGGGTATCCAGTACTTGCTGTGGAGGGAGAACTGGGTTCTGATGTTGCCAAGTAGCCTTGGTTTCTGTTGGTAGGGTTCTTGTGCTTGCCTTTCACCATCTGGTTATTTCTGGTGTTAGTTGATCTTGCTGTCTCTGGCTGGAGCTTGTTCCTTCTGTGGGCCTGTAAACCTGTGTCTATATTCCTGGGAGACAAACTCTTGCCTGGCCAGGTTTATACACAGAAATCTATGGAGCTGCCTGGCTCCCTGGTGCAAATGGCGGTGGGAAGACTTCCGTCCCAGCTGCTCCACTGATCTTATGCCCTGTCCATCTGTTTATTCTGTGTTTAGGTGTTTGTCTGCATGGATCTGTACCTTATACGTGTGTCTGGTTCCTGTAGATATCAAAATAGTTTTCAGAGTCCCAGGAACTGAAGTCACTGAGTCTTATCAAGTTACCATGCCAGTGCTGGCAATTGAACCTAGGTAGTCTGGAAAAGCAGCCATTGCTCATAACTGCTGAGCCATCTCTCCAGCCCTTTACTCTTTAGTTTGAGATGTCTCCTGAAACCTGCCCAGGCTTGAAACTGTGATCCTCTAACTTCAGCCTTCCAGGTAGCTGGGACTACAGGCTTGCATCCCAAGGTCTGTAAGGAAAGCTTATACGGCTCCCTTGGAAAGAGATGTAAACGACTTACGTTATTTCACCTTCTTTCTATTTTCCAAGTGTAAGGAAACAGCAGAGCAGGGATGACTTTATACTGTAGTAGTGAAGTTTTGCTGGCACTGTGTCCTGGTGTAGAACTCACAGAACAGCAATAAAAGCAAACAACACCCAGGGACTTCTCATGCTCTCGGGAGAAGGTCAGTGGCTTTGGAAAATATACCATGAGGTGAAATTATAAGCTAGTTATTGTCTTTATTTTAATACATGTGGGTGCCAACAGTTAAGTTGTGATGGTTTAGTTTATGTCAACATGAGTTGCCCCACAGTGTCTGGGTATTTCATCAACATTATCCGAAATGTTTCTGTGAAGATTTTTTTGATGAATTAGCCTTTACATTATCAGATTTTGAGTAAATTACTCTCCAATAGTGTGGGTCTCATCCAATCAGCTGAAGGTGAAAACAAATAAACAACAAAGAATGGCCTTCCATGAACAAAAGGGAATTCTGCCAGTGCACTGCTTTTGAATTAGACAGCAGCTCCTCCCAGTCTCCAGCTTCTCAGCCTCCCATGCTAGATCCAGTCACACAGCCAGTTCCTTAAAATGGGTCTCAGCACTCCACCCCACCTCTCTCTCTCTCTCTCTCTCTCTCTCTCTCTCTCTCTCTCTCTCTCTCTCTTGCTATGTATAACAGACATTTGCAGAAAGAACACAAGAACAAAAGGAAGAGGGTGCAGACAGGCAAGCAGAGGGGGAGGAAAAGACCAAAAAGAGAAGGAGGGAAAGGAAGTTAGGGCGTATGGGGGGGGGGGATGAAGGAGGAAGAAAAGGAGAGACTTTGGAATTGAAAAAGGATCACAGATTGGACATCATGCCATCAAATTGTCTGGAAAAGCCACCATCAAAAGAAACCTCTAGACAGAGCTCCTTTGAGTTTTTGACTCCAGGGAAAGAGAAGCTGGCACTTTTCCAAGGAGGGATGTGTGGGCCTTGCCCAAAGGAGCGAGGCCTCTGCCCAGCAGCCACACAGACAGTGGGATGGCGTCTTCCCTGAAGACCCAGAGGAAATGGGGGCTGAAGGGGACCTGCCACCCCCAGCTTCATTCTGTGTAACCTTTGAACACCAAAGGACCCCAAAAAGACTTTGTTAAAGACTGTCAAAAATCAAGTGACAAGCAGTGTAGACAAAGGAGCAGCATTAGCTGTCTTTTAAAGGGTTAACCCCAAATCACAGTTAGTTCAGAAATAATAACTATAAATATTTTAGACATTAATCAGATTTTGTTTGTCTTGAGATAGTATTTTACTAGGGATCCCAGGCTAGCCTCTAACTTGTCACTAACTCTTCTGCCTTCACTATCTGAGTGCTGGTACTAAACAGAAAAAGACATTGCAATTTTAGTGCTTTTTCCAAATATATTAAAAAAATAACAATAACATGGAAAGAAAGATAGTCTCCTGCCTCCATGCTTCAGAGTCATTGCAATAGCTTCACCTCAAGTAGCAAAAAGGTAGGACTGTGTTTGCATTTCAAACTGTCACAAGTGGACAATAAACCTAATCACTTCATGGTGCTAACCCTGGGATTGGCCTGCATGCTGGTAGCACATACTCAGACTGAACAACCATAGACACTGGTTTCCTTTGGGGATAGGGGTGACATTCTTATCCTAAAATAAGGATGGTACCCACCATCACCTCTAACCTTAGCTATCACCTTGGCATCTTCCTTCAGTCATCATGATACAGTACCTGACAGAGAGGAAGGGTGTGATTCTGCCTCTGTTTCAGACACTTGGTGTGCAATGAGTACTTCCCACGTGGCTACTTCCCACGTGGCTACTTGCCACGTGGCTAGGAGACCAGAGAGCTGAGAGAACAGGGAGAATCAGTGGCTGGCATCGTGTTTAAAGGCCACCCTGGATGACTCATTTCCACCTGTGTAGTCAGGCACTACAGCCTTTAGGCAGCTCCACACACTGGGACTGGGAGCTGAAGGCAGTCTGTAGAGGTCGTTCCAGATGCAAACTGGAACACTTCTAAGACCTGATTCAAGACTGCTACACAACCTTAGAAATATAACTGATGATTTGTGTCTATCAAGGGAGCAAGCTGACCAGTGAACACTATTATTCATTATAAATGAAGAATGTAGCACTGTGGTTTCATTTTTTATGTTGGTATTTTTGTGAATCTATAATCAGCTATTTTTAAATATTTTGATATACGCCTCTAGTTCCTTATATGCGACAGAAACTCGAGAAGGAAGGCCTTTTGTTTTCGTTTGGCAGTGCCACTCGACATGAACAGATGCAGGCTATTTATAGTTTCCATCCTTCTCCACAGAAAAACTCATATGTTTAGCTGCAGAGTCCCTGTGTTTGATTACAAGATATCCTGCATTGTATCTGTTGAGATATGACGTTTGTCCTTTTTCTGCAGCTGTTAAGATAATGTCTTTGTCATTTATTATGTTTTATAGTGAATTAAACTGATTGATTTCGTTATGTGAACTGAATTTGCTTATAGCACACCATATTTTAATATATTGCTCAGTTTAGTTTTCTGGTTTTTAAAAAGGATTTTCACATCTACATTCATGAACATTAGCCTAAAATTTATGTTTATAATGTCCTTGTCAGCTTTTGTAATAAAATTATGTTAGTCTGATGAAATAGGTCCAAAGTATTTCCTGCTTAATCCCTGAGCTGTGTGTGTAAGATCAGGGATTAGCTGATCCCTCCCTCACAAGTGCTCAGTAAGGCGGTTTCACTGTCAGATAATGTTTGTTAAAAAGAAAGAAAGAAAAGCCCTGTTGGCTGGAGCTGTAGTCCGTGGTACAGCTTGTGCACGGCACACAGGAGCCCTGTTTCATTGCCTGTTCTGCAAAACAAAGTATAGGACTCTAGGTCCTTATGGTTCCTCCTCTTGTAAATACTGGTGGGTGGTTATGTGAATAGAAACTTCATCTAAGCACGTAAATGTATCAGCATAAATGAGTGAGACCATTCTTTGATGACCCCCCATTATCCACAGCATCGGTAGCTGGCTTCCTTGCAGTCCTGTACTGGTTTCTCCTCTCTTCTCTTTGTCTTTATCGGTTCTGACAGGCAGTCGCCAGCCTCACGCAGTGACATTTCAGAGAGCCAGAGTCTGGCTTGTTTGTCCTTGGGCTTGCTTCTTGTTTGACATACCTTTATTTGTCCTTTTGTCTGTTTCCTCGAATTTCTGTCTTTGTTCTTTTTCTTATTTCTCAAACCTGAATGCCCACGCCATGGCTTTTCCAGCAACTCTTTTTCCATAATTCTTTGAACTAATAATAATAAGTGTCCCTCTGAGAAGCCTCTCCCTTCAGGTTTGATACTATAATTACTCAATTTCAAGTGCTCAACTTTTTTTTGTTATAATTTATTCTTTGGCATGAGTTGATTAGAAATAAGTTTTAATTTCAAGCCTGCAGCTGCTGTTGTTGCTATTGTTGAGTTTGAGCATGGTTTCAGTGGTGACAAAGAATATGGACTCAATAGTTTCCTTTTTTTTTTCCTCAGATTTGTTTCATGGCCCCTCATTTGTGGATTTTTTTTCCCAAACTAGACTTCTTTTTTTCTTCTCAGTTCTTTGGACACATCCTTTCTTGTCTCCTTGCTTCAGTTGTTTCCATTGAGAGAACCAGCCAGTCATTCGACCCAGGCGGATTCCACCAGTCCTCTTCCTCTAGGCATTCATCCTGATGGTGATTGACATGTGTTCCAGCCTGAGTCTGCCTTGCCTGCTCACACTGCCTAAGCCAACACCATTCATCAGCGGCTAGTGAAATGCCAGATTTATCAGTATGCTTGCCCAAATAAAAGAAAAAGCAACACTTCACAACAAGAAGATGGTGACAGGGCTCATGCTAGAGGAAGTGATGCCTTTGCTATACTGTAGCTCAACCAGGAGCTGCTTATCCAAAAGAGCCCTCAGAACAGTTTTTCAAGGCCTTCTTAGGCACCGGCTTGAAGATGACATGTTGCCTTTCAGGATTCAGTGTACACCTGACACCAATGGCATTGTGTTCTTTCAGATAACACACAGGTTTCCAGGAGCAAAGTACATGTGTTCTCTCTTGCTGTCATTCCCAAGAACTTATTAGGAAACATCCTTCCTACCTCTGTGACTTTATTTTCTGCCAAGTTGGAGGTTCTAGACCCTAGAAGGCAAAGCCTTCTAACAGGAGTTACAGCAAACCTACAATCTTGGTGGCTACGGAATAATTTGCTCTCCTCTTGCCTCCAGAGCAGCAGACAAACAAAGGAGTTAGGTCCTGACAGGTAGGACTAAGAAGATGACTCAGCCAGCAAAGGGCTTACCTCACAAGCCAGCAGACTTGAGTCTGACCCTCAGACTCATGGAAAATCCAGGAGTGGTAGCTCACACTTGCAACCCCACGTGGAGAGGCAGAAGCCGGAAGATTTCTGGGGTTCCATGGCCTCCTAGCCTTACCTACTCAGTGAGCTCTAGGCCAAGGTGAGCCTGTATGGAAAACCAAGGGAGATGACTCCTGAAGGATGACCTCTGGCCTCCCCACATGGTGGGAAGAGTAGGTCTTAAAGACTTGAAAAGACAGTTAGCTCAGATTTCCTTAAGGAGATAGGCCATTGTGGCTGCATAATGTAGAAAAGAAGGAATATGTCTGCAATTCAGGGGATCTATTGAGCATCTCTTGCCACAAGTTGTAGTCATCTGAGAGGAACTGAGAAAATGACTCCATAAAATCAGGCTACAGGCAAGTGTGTAGCATTTTCTTAACTGGTAATTGGTGGGAGAGGGCCCAGCCCATTGTGAGTGGTCCCACCTCTGAGCTGGTGTCTTGAGTGCAGTGAGCAGCACGCCTCCACGGCCTCTGCATCAGCTCCTGCCTCAGCGTTTCATATCCACTTTAACTTCCTGCCTTGGCTCCTCTCAATAGCTTTTGCCTCCAGATGTGAAAGCCAAAGAAACCTTGAAAATAAAAACCCAAAGAATCCCCAAGTTGATTTTGGCAAAGCCATAGTAATCTTAAGAAAGACACCCATTTTAACCAAATAGGCAAATATTATCAACTATGGGCTGATAAAAGCATGATTAGCTACCCTGACGGACAGAAATGCAACTAAGAATGAAGTGAATAAAGAATGTATTTTATGGGCTGGAGAGATGGCTCGGGGGTTAAGAATGCTGACTTCTCTTCCAAAGATCCTGAGTTCAAATCCCAGCAACCATATGCTGGCTCACAACCATCCATAATGAGATCTGATGCCTTCTTCTGGTGTGTATGAAGACAGCTACAATGTACTTACATATAACAATAAATAAGTCTTAAAAAATGTATTCTACAGGAATGTCAATCATAACATTTAGAACAAATGCAAATGTGGACTCATAAACTACTATCAGCTCATCGTTCAAGCTTCCCATGGGACACACAGTCATACACAAAAATCTGTTGTTGGGGTGGAGTCAACTTAATGTGAGGTGTGAATACACTTGAGTGACATAGGTGTGTGCTGTAAAGGATCATGTTGATGTATTGTTCAAATTACTGTGGGCCTCTTGATAATTTCCATGTGTGCTCTTATTTCCAATGGTCAAGGTTCAAGGTTCATTTCTGTTGCTGTGGTAAAACATCCTGACAAAAATCTACTTAGGCTAGAAAGAAGTTATTTTAGCTCATGGTTTCAGGTTATAGTCCACTGCTATAGTGTGTCATAGTGGGAAGAGCTTGACACAGTAGGTCCCATCACATCTACGGTCAAGAATGCATGGGTGCGTGTACACCTGCTTCCTGTGTGTGTGCAGCTTGATGTCCCCATGTGGTGGTTTGATTATGCTTGACCTAGGAAGTGGTGCTATTAGGAGGTGTGGCTTTGTTGGAGGAAGTGTGTCACTTTGGGGGTGGGCTTTGAGACCCTTCTCCTAACTACCTGGAAGAGAGCCTCCTCCCAGCTGCCTGAGGATGCCAGTCTTCTCCTGTTTGCCTTTAGAACAAGATGTAGACTTCTCAGCTCCTCCAGAGTCATGCCTGCCTGGATGCTGCCATGCTCCCTGCCATGATGATAATGGACTGAAACTCTGAGCCTATAAGCCATCCCCAATGAAATGTTGTCCCTAAGAGTTAGCTTGGTCATGGGGTCTCTTCACAACAATGGAAAGCCTAACTAAGATATCCCCATTCTTACAGCTCAGGCTTCCCTGCCTAGAGAATGGCCTTGCCTACAGTGGACTGGATCTTCGCACATCAGCTAACTTAAAAGAATCTCTCCATAGGCAAACCCACATCTTCTACATAAGTGTAGGACTGGGGATGGGGCACTGCCTCTTTCTCCTCAGAGAAAACTGGAAGGAACTGAGTTTACATCCTGCATTATAGGCTTCCCAAAGGAAGCCCTTAGGCAAATAATATTAGTGGCAGGATTATGAAAGGCCAACACCATTCCCTGGGGTTGAGGTAAGTCTCTGGTGTAATCGGAACTCCAGCCTCTCCCTGAGGGCTTTCCTGAGACTCATGCCCTGCAGAACTTTGCCCAGATCAGGAGCTTGTCACTTATTCCTTTTCTGGTTTCTCTGTTCTGTTCCTGGTCTGTTCTCCATGTGTTTTCTTCAGACAGTGTTTGTAGGCACACCCATATCTGAGGATTTTCTAGGGGAACTCAACCAAAATATCCTTTTGTATGATTTCCTTCTCAAACATCAGTTACCAGATGTTTGGGGTTATTACAGAAGGAGATTCACTCTTGCAATAGAAGCATTTTTTAAATTGACTATTAAGATAAAATTCACCCATAAGGGCATAGATAGCCCAGTCCCTTCATGGACTATATATCAGCCATATTACTTAGCCCTCTACTCCAACAAAGTTCCCCTTCAGTGATCTTGGGGTGTAGGTGTTTAGCATAGCACTTATATAGCATGTACAAGACTCTCTCTCTCTCTCTCTCTCTCTCTCTCTCTCTCTCTCTCTCTCTCTCTTTCTCTCTCTCCCTCTCTCTCTCTCTCTCTCTCTCATGCATGTACACACATGCACATGCACACACATGCATGCACGTATGTACATAGCTTATTTATCTCTTTTCTGCAGTTCTGAGCTGTCATTGGGTTCCAGCAAAGAGAACAATAACTTGTTCCCTAGAAACTGGTGGACATTTGTCTTGGTCCATTTATGTCTTGGTCCACAGAATATACAGACAAGATAATTTATAAGCTATAGGCAGTTTATGGCTGCTGAGGGAAGAGAGTCATTTTGCTTTGACACTGGTGCTGCTCTGGCCCCGAGGACTGCCGTGTACCCATGAACACGTGGCAGCGCTGGTTGGACTGGGGTCTATGAATGAAAAAAAAAATAAACTAAAAGAAGACATGAGTCTGGGAGGTAATTTGGAGGCACTGGAGGAGGTAGAAGGTGGTCATAATGGATGGGTATGATCAATACACATTGTAGAAATGTATGGAACTTTCAAAGAGTAAAAAATTAAAGGTAAATTACAAAAGGAAGACATTGCCTCCCATAGTTCAACAGCTGAGCAGTCTCAGATCAAGCCGCTGGCATCTGCTGCCTGTCTGCGGCTTTCCTAGCATGTGCTCACAGGCAGAAGTGCCAAAGAGTGCAAACCTATTATCCCTGCCCCATCGTGTGTGTGTGTGTGTGTGTGTGTGTGTGTGTGTGTGTGTGTGTGTGCAAGTGTACAAACCTATTATCCCTGCCCCATCGAGTGTGTGTGTGTGTGTGTGTGTGTGCAAGTGTGCAAACCTATTATCCCTGCCCCATCGAGTGTGTGTGTGTGTGCAAACCTATTATCCCTGCCCCATCGTGTGTGTGTGTGTGTGTGTGTGTGTGTGCAAACCTATTATCCCTGCCCCATCGTGTGTGTGTGTGTGTGTGTGTGTGCAAACCTATTATCCCTGCCCCCATTGTGTGTGTGTGTGTGCAAACCTATTATCCCTGCCCCCATTGTGTGTGTGTGTGTGTGTGTGTGTGTGCAAACCTATTATCTCTGCCCCCATCGTGTGTGTGTGTGTGTGTGTGTGTGTGTGCAAACCTATTATCCCTGCCCCCATTGTGTATGTGTGAGTGCAAACCTATTATCCCTGCCCCCATTGTGTGCGCGTGTGTGTGTGTGTGTGTGTGCGTGTGCGTGTGCGTGTGTATGTGTGTGTGTGTGTGTGTGTGTGTGTGTGAAAGAGAGAGAGAGAGAGAGAGAGAGAGAAAGAGGAGTGGGGGGAGGCATGGGCAGAAGGTATCATCCACCTTACTTCTTTATTTTTTTTTTGTTTGTTTGGGTTTTTTGGGGTTTTTTTTTCTTTTTCTTTTTATTCGATAAATTTTTTATTTACATTTCAAAGGAACCACCAGACTGATTTCCAGAGTGGCTGTACCAATTTGCAACCCCACCAGCAGTGGAGGAGTGTTCCTCTTTCTCCACATCCTCGCCAACATCTGCTGGCACAAAAGTTGTGATAGTAACCAACTGGTATCTGGTTGGAATTAAAAGGCCCAAGCCATGAAATGGAATCATTGCTCAATACTGCCCAGGTAGCCAAGGACCTGAGTCTAGATAGGTAATGGGCCAAGGGGCAAACCAAATACTACTGTTCTAAAGGAATGTAGCAGTAAAAATTCTCCCGCTAGCACTCTGCTACACCCATGTTGTGTGGTGTGTTGCTCAGCCGTCAGCAGAGAGGCTTCCTCCTGCAACAGATGGGAACAAATACTGGACAATGGATAGAGACTGAGAGACCTTGGAATACTCGCTCCTAAATGAGATGTCTCCATCAAACCCCTCACCTCAGGGCTCAGAGAACAGAGGCAGGAAGAGTGTAAGAGCCAGTGGGGATGGAGGACACCGTAAAGCAAGGCCTGTTAGATACAACAGGACTGATGCACATATGAACTGCAGAGACTGTGGCATCAGGCACAGGGCCTGCACATGTCTAAGCCAGGTGGGGTCCCAGTGCTGAGAGGAGAGGTAGACAAGACCCCTATCCCTATCAGGTCCTATCAGGTCCTATCAGGTCCTATCAGGTCCTATCGGGTCCTATCAGGTCCTATCGGGTCCTATCAGGTCCTATCAGGTCCCATCAGGTCCTATCAGGTCCTATCAGGTCCCATCAGGTCCTATCAGGTCCTATCAGGTCCTATCAGGTCCTATCAGGTCCTATCTCCAGTGGATCCCTGCCTCCAAGTGAAAAACTAGTTTTTTCCAGTGGAGTCTCAGTTGGTACACAAACCACATTAAGGGCAGGCACCTTGCAAGGCAGTCGATGGCCAACACAAAGAGAGCTCCATGATATCTGGGGCGTCTTGTTTGTTTTTCACACACTGTATTACCTGGGCTGCTGCTGCTGCTGCTTCTTCTTCTTCTTCTTCTTCTTCTTCTTCTTCTTCTTCTTCTTCTTCTTCTTCTTCTTCTTCTTCTTCTTCCTCTTCTTCTTCTTCTTCTTCCTCCTCTTCCTCTTCTTCTTCTTCCTCCTCTTCTTCTTTCTTTCTTTTTTCTTTCTTTTCAGATCTTTTGCTTATATGTTATATTTTTCAATTTTGTTTTTGTATATTTTCTGTGTATGTGAATATCTATGTCTCTGGGTCTGTGTTTCTTGTGTTTTTCCTTTGACTCTTTTTTAAATTTTATTTTATCTTATTTTGTTTTATTTTTAGATGCCTGTTTGTATTTGAGAGAGAGAAAGAGAGGGGCGACGGGGGAGGGAGAGGGAGAAGGAAAGGGAGAGGGAGAGAGAGAGAGGGAGAGGGAGGGAAGAGAACGGAGGGAGGGAGGGAGAGGGAGAGGATTTAGATTTGGGTGGGTGTGGAAATGGAAAGGACCTGGGAGAAGTTGGGAAAGTAGAAATCATAGAATATTCTTTATGAAAAAAATCTATTTTCAATTTTTACAAACAAGGCTGGCTGTTTAGTGTTAGGGATTTGTGCTCAGGCCCTTGTGCTTAGGCAGAAGATTCTCTTCATGGCTGAACCCTCCCTGCAGGCCCCATCTCCTTCTTATAACCCTGCTAGTTCACCCATGTGACCCAAGTCTTCCTGACCCAGATACACCCAAGTCTTCCTGACCCAGACACCTCCCAGCAAGCTTTACCTGGGAACACCAGTGCTGGGGTCTACATTTACAACAGACATTCAAACCAAACACAGCCTGGAAATCCCTCCCTCCAGGATATCTTCTGCCCCCAGGACAGGGAAACCAGTCTATACTGGAACTTGAGTTTAGTAAGAGTTAAATATGGCAGCACATGCCTGTAATCCCAGAACTCAGGAGTCAGAGGCAAGATGATGGTCACATCCTCTGGACCATCCTGGTTTACAGAGCAAGTCCCAATCAGTCAACATTGGGAGACCTTGCTTTTAGTTTAAAAAAAAGAGGGGGGGAGGAGGAGGAGGAGGAGGAGGAGGAGGAGGAGAAGGAGGATCATCCAAGGAGAAGGTTCTGAGGCATAATGTGAGTGCAGTCTCCCTTCCTTTGCTGGGTTCCTATCAGCACACAATGCAAAGGTGGCTCATCTCACTGAACAATTTCAGAAGGTAGGGCAGAGGGGCAGAATCCATTAGGGGACTTAGTAGAAGGGAGAATGGTATTTTCCTACCAGGGCCCTTCCTGTCCCTTAAGCAGAGGACCCTAATATCCTCCACATTCCAACCTGTCCATGCAGGGCTCCATTAAACAACACACTTGTGTCCTCCTGCCTTTGCAAATGGAGAAAGCACCTTGGGTAGATCCCTGGGGTCTGAGCCACAAGTAATAGATCCAGCCCCTCACAGTAACAAGCAGAGGACCTCACTGCCCAGTTGTGTTTTGAGAGACTCATACCCTCTAAAGAGTCTCATTGTTCGGCCAGACAGGAACTACTTAGTTCCTCTGTGATAATGGTTAGAAAGTGGGCCTTTATCAAATATCTCATCTGTCTCTACATGGAGGACATGGGCAAGGAGAGTTGTGAAGCCCCGATACAAACCAGGACCTGCTTTGCCAGCCCAGTGTGAAGTCAGAAACTGTATTGACTTATGGCCTTCATCCTTTTATCCTACCTCCTCCTCCTTCCTTCCTCTCCCCTTTCTTTTCCCTCCTCCTCCCTTCCCCTCCTCTTTCCCATTTTCCTTTCTCCTCTTCCTCCTCTTCCCCTTCACTTCCTTCTCCTCTCCATCCTCCCTTTTAGTCCTCCTTCCCTGTCCTTCCTCCTCCTCCTCTCTGTTCTGTCCTCTTCCCCCACCCTCCTGTCCCTCCTTCCCCCCTTTTCTGGGCACTTTAAATTAGTTTTCATTCCTGCCTTCATTTGCTCTACCTTCATTTGCTCTACCTTCATTTGCTCTTTAGCATCCAAGCCTACAATCTCTTTGAACCAGTGTCCCAAACCCATCACACCAGGAGCACTTTCACAGCTTGCCTGTTTAACTCAGTCAGCTCGCATAACAAAACCTGCTGTTAGAGAAGGCATCTCTGGGCTGGAGAAATGGCTCTGCTGTTAAAGGTTAGGGTCACAACCAAAAAAATATGAGAAGACATCTGCATTTCATCCTATTTCTTTTTTAATACTTTTTAATTAAATCTCCTCTATAATTCCATACACATAAAATGCATTGTGGTTACTCTTCAACCAATGATATAGGGAAAACTAGACATCTACAGGTGTAATGATGAAACTAGATCTCTAATAAAAATCAACTGGAAGTTGACCAAAGATTTCAACATAAAACCCAGAACTCTGAAATACAAGAAGAGAAAGTAAGGAGTACACTACGTCTTCACTTAGGTGAGACTTTCTAAATGAAGCTTGAGTCACTCAGTAAATAAGGCCCACAATTAACAGCCAGGTATGGTGGTAACACATCTGTTTCCAACACTGAGGAATCTGAGGCAGGAGGATTGCCACGAGTTCAAGACCAACCTGGATTATATATCAGGCATATAGGTCTGTCTCAAAAGTACAAAATAACAGATCCAATCAGAGAATATGAAAGAAAATTCTCCTTGTAAAAGAATATCTAGGAGTAATAGGAGAAATCTAGAAACTTTGATTGGATGTGCCCATGAGATTCAGGAGGACCAAGTATTTCTAAAAAAAGAAGCAGTCAGGCATTAAGAAAAATATGAATCATCAGAACTGATAATTTGTAGCTTAAAACCCACCACAAGGGACTGGAGAGGTGGCTCGGAAGTTATAAGCATTTGCTGCTCTTCCAGAGGACCAGAGTTCAGTTATCAACATAAATAAAGACAAAAGCAAGTCTTTAAAACATTTTTAAGAACTCACAACAGAACAAGTTAGCTAAAGATAAGAACTGTCAGTAAATGTACTCACAGTGGGGCAGAAAACAAAGCTCTGACACAAAATCCAGGAGGGAAAGTCCACACATCACTTTCACTGGGTAAAAGCCATGTCTGGGCGCCTGAGTTAGGTGGATCTTGTCCCAGGGTGAGCCTGATCCCTGGGGGTGCAAAACCAGGACCCTGAACAGTACAACAGATCCAACATAGCAAGACTGCTGTGGTTCTAATGTGTGCCCCAAATGCTATGCTGGAAATGCAAGCTCCAATGCAGTCTTACTGAATGGGCTTTACAGGTAACAAGACTCTCCTCACGGCTGGATAAATGGCATCCATGTAGATAAATGGCCTGCAAGACTGCCCCTACCCCATCTGCCTTCTGCCACGAGGACACATCATGTTTCTCTGGGCCTCTCCTAGAACCAAGGTGCCTTCATCTTGAATTTCCCAGCTTCCAGCACTGTCGGAAATAAACTTCTTCTATTTATAAATTATGTAGTCTGTAGTATTTTGTTATCCAAGCACAAAATGGACTAACTGATGGACTCAGAGGCTGGCTCGGATGGTGGTGCTGGCACACCTGACCCCAGTGGGACAGGCTTAACGCTGAGTACGATGGATGAGTATGATGAGAGGGGGGAGACAAAGATAAGTCAGAAGGGAGCAGCTTCGATATAAGCAGCGGCTCCCTTTGTCTGACCTCTTCCCTGGAGACCCTACTATATAAAGTTCTCCTGACATTTGGGCTCCTGACTCTGACAAATTTCTCACGCAGTTAACTACGTTCAGATTAACTACTTGTGTTAGGGTCCACACAAGAGCAGAAACTCTCGTGTCACTTCTGCTACTAAAATAGGAGTCATTCTCTTGTTTTTCCGTGAGTTTTCACAAGGCTTTCTGAAGACTTCTGTAACTATATTGCCTAAGAGTATCTCTAAAACCACATCAACCTGCAAATGGAAGAGAGAAATGGCTTTTAAATGTGCCCATCACTTTTGTGAGTTCACACTTTCAGATCTTTATGTCTTTTCAACCTAACAATGCTCCAGTCTCCATAGCCTTCCCACAATTAACTGTGGATTTAAACATAAGGGCTTAAATGTCAAATTCATAATTTCCAATTGATTCTTCAGCAAGTCATCATCTAATCAATACAGACAAGTGTCAAATGACCATAGTTAAATGAGAAGTGAAGTGTTGTAGAAATCTGTTGATTTATTAAAGCTTGCCCCACTCCTGTTTTCTATTTCTTCTTATATCTTCTGTTTATCCAAACTGTAGGGCGAGATTTTTCAAAATCTACTTTTAATAAGGGTTCTGAAATGCTTCAACACACCTTCTAGCCCACCGTCCAAAGGTAGGGGAGAAAAGGTGGTAAATAGGACAATGGGATGTGGACCTGTTTAGAATTAGTTCTTTGAGGTGATTCTAAGCTCTGTTTGTCAGGATACCAGCAGTCCAGTTCAGTAGTGTCCAGATAACATGCATCAGCAGTGGTAGCATGATCTAGCAGAAACTGCAGGCCTCTGCTGAATAGGCACAATGAGTCAGCAGGAGCAACCAGGACCAGCTGGGAAGCCAGGAGAAGTTCCCTGCCATGCCTCTCTCAACTGATCGAAGATCATCAAAGATGAAGACTTGAGACCAGCGGAGCATTGCAAAGCTAGCTACACAAGTGCACCATCACTGTCCATTGAGTCCTATTTATACTCTCTTCAAACATCACCTGTTCTCCCACAGGTCTTGTCTCAGCAAAACAACGTGAGTCTGCCTCACCACATGAGTCTTATCACCTGACATGTCCAGAAACTTCCACTTCACCAAACCTTAGTGAATGTGGACATCCTTAGATTTGGTTTCATACTTTGTCTGTAGGTTCTAGTGGAACCCAATGGTTGCAGAATATAAAGGACAGCCTGCCTTCAGTGTTTAGAAGTCCCATTTTCTTGGCTTGAAGAAGGGGCTTCAGGAAAATGTGGTTTCTGAGAAGGAAAGAACCAGAATTCTTGATACTGCTTCTCACAGACTCTGTAAGGCTCCTGCAGGAGGAGCAAAAGCGAAGCTCTCTCGCCCCAGTGACTATGTCACTGTGGAATTCAAAGTCTAGCTGTCCAGAGTCCTTGTTTGTCAAATGTACAAGGAAAAAATCCTCTAGAAATTTCATTTCTGTCTGGTCCAAATGACAAAGCATTTAAACTTCTCTCAGTCCTAACTGAATACAAGGAGTTGGTGTTCTGATGGATTGTGACTTAAATCAAGTCAGTGGTATATTCAAGCATCTTCACCATCACACTTTGATGAGAACCTGTCACATTTGTGCTTTCAACTGTCTTGTTTCAGTAATGAGGAGATTGTGAAAGACAAAAAAAAATTCCCTTGTGCCTGAGGAAATGGAAGAGCACTTGCCTACTATTCATCAGGCCCTGGTTTGGTTCCTGTGATTGCTTGAATGAAAATGGCCGAATAGGCACATAGGGAGTGACACTATCAGGAGGTGTGGCCTTGTTGGAGTAAGTTTAGTTTCTTTGGAGGAAGTATGTCACTGGGAGGGGCGGGCTTTGAGGTCTCAGACTCTCTAGCCAGGCCCAGTGGCTCACTGTCTCTTCCTGCTGCCTGCTGATCCACATGTAGAACTCTCAGCTCCTTCTCCAGCACCATGTCTGCCTATATTTTGTCATGCTTTCTGCCAGGATAATAATGGACTAAACCTCTGAACTGTAAGCCACCCCCAATTAAATGTTAAGTTTTTTTTTTCTTCATAAGAGTCAACGTGTTCATGGTGTCTCTTCACAGCAATAAAAATCAAAATAAGAGAGTCCCTTTCACAAACATACAAAGTTTACCTTTGTTCTAATCCTGATTTCTGAATAAAACTTTGGGAGTAAAGCTCTGGTCCTGTGATTTCTACTTCAGATATTATTTGGAAATATTTTTTAAGTCTTCTGATAAGGGCATGAGATGAGAAGTTGAAAGTCTGAGGCTCATTGTTGGGGTGATGGCTCAGTTGGCAAGGCATGGTCTACCTAAGTATGGGGACCTTTGTCAGTCCCAAGACCCATCAATAAAAGCTACTCATGGTGATGCATGCTCATAATCTCAGCACTGGAAAAGTGGAGACAGTGACTGGGCTCTCCAGAAAGCCAGCCCACTCAGCCATCTCCAGGACAGTGAGAGACTCCACCTCCAAAAACAAGGCAAATGGCTCCTGAGGTAAAACACATCAGGTTGACTTCTGACCTTTACACACATGTACATCTGTGTTCCTACCCTCCTGAATACATATGTGCACCCGAATAGTCACAGATGTGTATGTACACACACACACACATGAGACTTTAAGGGAAAATAATAATTTTTCACTTGGCTTGGTAGGTCTAAAGGCACCTGCCACCCAACCTGGTGACCTGAGGTTCAATCCCCTGGGGGAGGGGGGGTCCATAGGATAAAAGAACAAACTGATCCCACCAAGTTGTCCTCTAGCTTCCATATGTGCACTATACACACACATACACACACACACACACACACCAATGTAAATAAATGAAAATATAATCATTTTTAACAGAAATTTAGAAGCTGGGTGCACTTCCCAGAGTTCAGGATGGGTAGGAATTTCTCTCTCCATAGAAGCTTCTACAAAACTATGTTCTTTCTGCTCCCCGAGTCTTAATGTTTTCACACTGGATGAAGAGGTCCTTAAAGTCATAGAGCAGATTCTTAGCCATGCACATGGTGATTTGGCTTTGAGATTTTATGTCTATAGTGTCTTTATCAAAATTTTCAAGTTGACATCTTGTTATTTATAAATAAAAAGTTCATAGAATTACAGAGAAATAAAGGCAAGCCCATAGGTATGTTAACATAGTCTTTAGAGATGATCTACAATTATAAACCATCAAGCACATGTCAAATATTTACAACATATATACAAGCACATGTAAACTTTATAACATATTATCGAGATCCTTATAAGAATATGTTTTTAACTTTCTCAATGGATACAGGACAAGTGAGATTGTACAGAGATCTTTGTGTGCCTGGGGGTGGGAGCTTAACACGGCAGAACTGTCAATCATGCAGTGCACTAGGCCACAGTTTCAGCCCAATCCCAACTGAAGTGTCAGCAGAACTCCCGAGAAATGTGATGAAATAATTTTAAAATGGCAAAGGCAAAATACATGTATCCTAATCTATTTAGAGTGTTGGGAAAGAGATCATGAGACGGTCGTGGGGGCCCTATCCGTGCTAACCACGTGAGCTCTCTGCATGACCTCAGTATTTGATAAGGACCGAGAGAAACAGGGAGCTGGAGGACAGTCCCAAAAGAAAAGGACCAAGGATGCAGGGCTAAAAGAGAAGACATTTACGGCTAAGAGGAGTGACTAAAAAATCCACTCATGCTTTACCAGAGATGTGAACCTATAGAGTCAATATGAAAACTAACAAAGCAGCCAGGCATAGTGGCACATGTCTTTATCCCAACACTTGGAAGACAAAGACAAGTAGACTTCTGTGAGTTCAGGGCCATAGTGGGCTCAACTGCATAGTGAGTTCCGGGACAGCCAATGCTACATAGTGAGACCCTGTCTTGAAACAAAGCAGAAGGAAGGAAGGAAGGAGAGAGGAGAGGAGAAGGAGGAAGAGGAGGAACAAAAGGAGGAAGAAGAGGAAAGAAATTAAAGGAATGAAGGAGAGAGGGGGGGAGGACAACGTAATAAAGTAAATCAGCTAGCTGGGCATGGTAGTTCAGGCCTAGAATCCCAGCACTTGGGGGGACTGCTATTAGTTGGAGGCTAAAGGGAGGGGATAAGAGGAGAGGAGAGAGGAGGGAGTGAAAAGAGTGGGGTAGAAAGGAAAAATGGGGGGAAGGAAAGGGAAGGGAGAGGAGGGGAGGGGAGACTGGGTAAACTACACCCAGGCACATCATGATCAATTCCTATAAACTAAAAGACAAAGACTTCTTGAAAGCAATGGAAGCAGACACGTGTCACCTACAGGGGACAAGTCAGGCAACTCCTTTTCTCATCAGAAAACATGAAGCCTGAGGAAGTGACACACATTGTCAACGTGCTGAAAGAAAAGACCTGTCAATTTAAAGCTCTGTAAACAGAACCTTCAGAAATGAAGGTGAAATAAAGACATCCTCGCAGTCTTGAAAGCAAAAGAATTCTAAGAGAACTAAGCGGATCTGTTTTCAGAGAGATGATTGTGCCGATTATTAGACTTAAAAGAATGAGACTCCATACTCACTGCTGTGAACAAATCTCTGTGGTTTGTTGTGTATAAAAAGCAAGCTGTAGAACAAAATGCCCATTAGAGCACCAGGAATGTTGGTAAGTGCTCTCCCGTGCTCATGAGCCCCTGTGCTCAACCCGTATGCCTTCAGGAAGGCCCAGAGGTGTATCACAGTTAGAATAGTTTTAAGATGTTGCTGGAATTACCAAGGCATAACAGTGGCAAAGGGAAATTTTATGTGTATTTTTAATTTTATCACAACAATGTATTCACATACTTTTAAAAACGTAGTTTGTAATGGTGAGATGGGGAAAGACAGTGCAAAGGTTCCTTCATCTTTGTCTTGCTGAGGCCATTTCCAGTTTAACTAGAATTCAATCTCCTTGACAGAGAATCCCATGGAAAACTATCCAGCTCTAGTCTAGGGAGCAAAAGTCAGGATGCCCTGGCTAACTTATCTTCTGTTAAACTGCCTGCTTGTACCAAAGTCTCTCCATCTAAGAAGGGCTTATCTTAGCTTCTGTCAAACTGCTTGATTTACCAGGAATTGGTGGCCCTTACCTTTAATCCCAACTTTCAGGGGGTATTGGAGCCAGCCAGGTCTACTGAGTGGATTCCAGGACAGCCAGGGCTACACAGAAAACCCATTTCTTGAAAAACAAATAAACAAACCTCGTTTTAAATTGTTTGCTTTTGCAAAGCCCTCCCCCCCACCCCTACCCCTCTGCAGCTGCCAAGAGAGATACAAAGATACCGTTTTTGTTTTTTGTTTTTTTCTGCACTTAAAAATTCCATGTTAGGGATACTGGGGCCACTCCTAGGTCTCCAAACGATTGGGTGTGTTCCCAGCTAGCTGGAGTAAAAATGTTCAATTGGCTTTATCTGAATGTAAAGCCACCTGAGACTCTCGAATCTGGGGAGCCCCCCATAATAATAGTAGGGACTCTGAGATTGTAGATTCTGGCCCTTGGTGGCCTATAAAACTAATGTTGTGAGTCCCAGTTCAGGTTTTATTTTTACTGTGTTTCATACAAACACAACACAACACAATGAATCACTTGGGAGCTCAAGAGACTGCCTAATAGTTAAAAGTACATGTTGTTTTGCAGAGGACCCAAGTTTGGTTCTCAGGACCCATATCGGGTGGCTCACAATTGCCTGTAACTCATCTCCAGGGCATCTGGCCCCTCCATAGATAGCTGTAGTTATATGTATATGCCCTCCAATACACACACACACACACACACACACACACACACACACACACACACGCGCGCGCGCGCGCTTAAAATGTTTTTTAAAAATAGTTTCCATAAGAGACTTCAGGTTTTAAGTTGACTACAACCCTGAGAGGAGTGCAGAAATTCCCACGTACTCCTCACACCAACATTCCCACCAGAACAGGAAAGTCATCACAGCTGATGAGCCTGTGCTGACAGGACATATGTGAGGACTAAAGTTATATCTTATGTTTTAATTACTGTGCTTCAGAGAGCTATAAAACAAGAGTGCCCCTAACCTGTAAGCCCCACTTGCCCACAGACAGATAACTTCCCAGAATGCTAGAGGCTGTTGTTCATGTAAGAAAAACAAGTCACGTGTTCTCTCTTCTGTAAACAAGGTTGGTTGCCCAGCTGCTCCGAATGTGCTGGATCCCATGTAGTGGTAGGCAGGTAGGCAGGAGAACATCAGCATGTGTGCTTGTCTCTTACCGGATGAAGGCAGGAAGTATGTAGCCTTGTGGGGGTTGCCTTTATCAACACTTGACTAACCTGATTTGTGACCATTCTCTGGGAATCTTGAGTCTTGGGTACAGACCTAGCCAGTATCCACAATTCTGGCCAGTATTGAATAAAGCTTGCTTCAAATTTGGCTCCAAAAATATGGTAATGGTCTTATTTTCATCTGGTGGGGTTAAAACATAATCCTGGATGTCCATAGTTTACAGTAGAGCCCACTACCGAGAGTTCTGCCATTTGAATAACTGTAATACAGCGAATGGTCTGTCTTTGTTTAAACTACTATGCAGAGTGAGTTCATTGCCCTAAAACCTTCCTTTCCTCGCCTGCCCTTACCTTCCTTACACTCATCCCCCCCTTTACCCAGCGTTCCATACCCACCCACTGGTCGGCTTAGTTTTGCTGTCCCAGGAGGTGACACCATTAGGATCATAGAGTGTCATTTCCAGATCAGCTTCCGTCATTCAATCATATGCCCTCAGTCTTTCTGCATGAATGTTCATGGTTGAAGAAGTTTAATTTTTTAGCAGTAAATAACATTCCTTTGTTTAAGATGGTGGCATGGCCCAGTATTTAAGCACTTGATTTCTGAGGCAGTGTAAAGAGACAGAAGGCGGAAAGAGACGGGAGTCTGACCTTTAACAGATGGGACTGTGTTTATTAGCACACATAACAAGCCAGGGTCAGCCTTTCTCCCATGGGAAACTGAGGGGTCTTCCAAGGGGAGAAGCTGACTGGGACCCTTTGTAGGGTGGAGTGAAAGGGCTTGGGAAGGAGGGAAATGGTGCAGTTTCTCTCCTGAAGCCTCTCCTTCCAGAAGTTCTTTGCTTAAGGCAAGAGAGGCTGTCTCAAGGTTTTACTCTTAGGAATCCTGTTTCACTACCAAGGCACTCTATGAGTATGAAGCCCCAGTTCAATCCCCACCACTGACAAAGAAACCCATAAATACTACTATAAAACTTCCTTAAGAAAATAATACTATGGGCTGGTGAGATGTCTCAGTGGTTAAGAGCACTAACTGCTCTTCCAAAGGTCCTGAGTTCAAATCCCAGCAACCACGTGGTGGCTCACAACCATCCATAACGAGATCTGACCTTCTGGAATGTCTGAAGACAGCTACAGTGTACTTACATATAATATATAAAATAAATCTTAAAAAAGAAAAAGAAAAAGAAAAGAATATTATTCCATTGTCTGGATACAGCACAGTTTATTCCCCCACCTACTAAAACAGTCATGACGAGTGAGGATGAAAACTCATTGCTCGGACATACGGAAAGAACAAGCTTGGTTTTGCAAAAAGTAATCAATTCTCTTTCAGAATGCTGTGCACTGGAGCGTCTTTAAACATGTGCACTTACCGTTTGCATACCTCCCTTGGGGAGGTCTGTTTAGATCTCTACTCCATTTTTAATCTGGTTGTTTTCTTACCATCAAAGTTTTAAGAATTCTTTGAATAGTGTATATATAAATCTTTATCAAATAGATATATATTATGAACGGTTTCTTTTAGTCTCTGGGGAAGGGAGAGGGGAATAAATTAGGAAACACTTATCCTTCACCTGAAATTCAAATTTCACTGGAGGTTCTGTATTTTCTAAAGCTGATCATCGTAACTTCTGTGCCCTTGGAGCATTTCTCATGGGCTATGCCTCAGGAATGGGACATATGTATGTTGGATTTCTTCAACTTAACACAAACTTAGACTTATGAGGAAAGAGGGGATCTGAACTGAGAAAATGCCTGTGAACAATCTGTGGGGATTATGTATGTATGTATGTGTGTGTAAATGTATGTATGTACTTACTTATATGTATATGTATGTATACATACTTATACACACACACACACACACAGGCTGAGCCATTCTTGAGGAGAGAGCCAGTAAGCAGCACTTCTCCACAGCCTCGGCATCTGCTCCTGCAGTCACTGCCTTGTGTTCCTGCCCTAACTTCCTTAAAAGACGGACTGTGGTCTAGTACATTGAGTTCCTAAATTATATGATAATTCTGTTTTTAAATTTTTGTGGAATGACAATGCTTTTTCTACATGGAAGTCTGCATACACTCACGCTGTTCATTTACTGAAGAATCCCTTAGTTTTCTGTCCTCTCAAGATGAGTGTCCTCTAGCCAGACAAAGCCCCTGGCGGGTACTTGCCACAAACTACCATTTGCGGAAACGTTGAACACTGAAGGGAAACACACTGAGACCCAGCAGTGCTGGCTGCCGTGTTCCCCGTCCCAGATCCGTACGCACTCAGACAGACACATTGTCCTTAGTTCCCTTTGGTCCAAATGGCCAACTTCCTTGAGTCATTATTATCTCAACATTCTGCTAAACACTGGCGAAATAGGGAGTCTGCAGAGAAGAACAAGAGTTCCTCGTGTGACGATGTACTCTCCTCTGTGCTCTGAGAAAGCTGTCCCCAGATAGCCCACAGACAGAAGGATGGTAGTCCTCTCACTTAGTGTCAATCAGCGACACTGGCACCAGTTAGTATTTATCAGCCTTCATCTACAGCCAGACCATGTTTAACCAACCAGTCTTTTTCATGATTTTAATTAATGATTTTATTTTTGAGATTATACTTCAATTTAATCCCCTTTCCCTGCCCTTTCTGTCCTCCAAACTCTCCCATAACCTTTACGTGCTCACCTTTAAATTCCTGGTCTCTTTTCTCCATTAATTGTTGTTACATGAGGATTGATATGTATTTGCCCATATATATTCCAAAGCATGGCCTTCCCAACCTATATAATGGTACTTGAATGTATGTTTCCAGGGCTGACCGTTTGGTATTGGACAACTAGTCATTGTGCTCCTTTCCCCAGCGAACACCATTTCTCCTGCTTGGAGCATTCCTTAATGTCCGCAGCCCTTTGTCTAAAGTCGAGGCCCTGTGGGCTTCCCCTCCCCCCATCCCTCTCTGTTGGTGTCCTTGATCAGCTCACGTTTTGGTAGCCATGGTGGTGACACTTTATGGATACAACTTTTGCCGTTACTCAGACACATGATCTCATTACGGCTCTTACCGTCTTTCTGCCTCTGCGTCTGCCACGTTTCCTGAACCTCAGATCCAGGAGTAGTTTATAGATGTATCCACTAGGACTGGGCTTCACTGCTCTGTATTTTAACTGGTTTTGGTTTTTATTATTTGAGAATTTTATACATACATACTATATATTTGTTTCAGCCCTGTCCACATCCATATCCCTTCCCCAACTCCCCCAGATGCGCTCTCCAGTCCCGACCCTCCTAATTTCATGTTCTCATTTTTTTTATAAATCACAGAGAGAGATTTGTGTTGCCCACCAGTGTTGACTCATTGGTGTGGAGTCCTCAACTAGATAGTGGTAGACCTGCCAAGGACCACGCTCTTAAAGAAAACTTACCCCCTGTTAGGGTTCACACCTGGAATGAATGGCTGAGATACCTTTTTAAGATATCAAAGCAGACCTGGCCACCAAGTTCTCCCAGCATCCCTCAGTCCCTGCCTGTCACAGGTGTAGTTAGCATTCCTTGCCCCATACTTTAAACTTCTCCAGCCCAGGAACTGGGCTGCCCTTCCCTCAGATGCTCTTTCGGATATAAGCCAACCATTTTGGTTACCCACCCGCTTTGTACCTTTGAACACCCTCCCCACTCCTGGCTGCTGCTGATTCCCCAGCTCTCCCTCCTCCGTTGACCCCCTCCCCACGGCCCAGTTCAGTCTGGTCCTGTCCATTCTAGACTCTCCTAAATGCCTCTGCCTCTGGCTCTGCTCTCCCACATCTCTATGAACGTCCCCTCCCCCACACTTACGATCAGTCATGTTCTTTCCTTCTTGTTTGTTTCATTCACTCTCCCTCCCCCCAGAAACCATCAACTATCAATGGCTCCCCACTATTTGTGGGGCTTTGTGAGCCTCGCCACCTCTCCGCTAGACGGCCATTCTGTATTTCATATGTGAGTTCTGGATTTCCTCATTTCCACCCTCTCTTCTTGTTCTGACTCCTCCAATGTCTGCCCTCTCACTCATCTGTGACCTCTTCTTCTTTAGTTATTTTGTCACACATACAGAGCATATATATGTGTACATACATATGTATATATGAATACAGCCTGCTGAGCCCATGTAGTGTTGCTCTGTGTTTAGAGCTGATCCCTTGGGATTCAATGACCTATCAGGGGGCTCACTCCTGGAGAACACGGAGTCCCTTCTCTCTCAGCAACCAATAATTGCATGAAACTCTTCATCTAGGAATGGGCCCTGTGAGATTTCCCCATGCATGTCGGTACTGTCCTTATGCAAATCTTCTTAGGAGACCATGTTGTTAAGATGTCCCGGGTGCAGCCCTCTGGAAGACGGTATCTCACAGCAGATGAGCCAGTCCTCTGACTCTTACAATCTTTCTGCCTCCTCTTGCACAATGTTTCCTGAGCTGGAGATGTTGGGGTTGTGTTTTTAAATGCCTCGAACATGCTGAGCTCTAGCAAATGGAAGGTCACGGGACATAAAAAGTAGCTGTCTTTGTCCTGTCTACAGTCCAACAAGCTCTGGACTCTCTGGTCACAGAGCTGGAGGACTTATCTGGCAGCTGCTGGTGCACTCTTCTAATGCATTTGCTAGGAGCTCTCACCTAGTGGCCATGCACAACACTACTATGACCATCACTGCGAATTTGGAGAGGTTTGTGAGCTGTTCTATCAGTCAGGCCTCAAAGAGACACTGCTGGATGCCAGCAGAAAGGGCTTTGCTATGGGTATTTGGAAGCTTAAGCCGTGGTAACAATGGCTGAGGGGGCAATAGAAACTGCTGCCTCTTCTACAAAGTCGGGAAAGTTGCTGACAGTCCCAGCTGCTTGCAATCACTAAACAGGTGATTCTCGGGAGGTTGCCCAGAAGCTGAAGCGAGTTGCAGGCATATCATATGCCCAAGCAGCTGTTCACAGCTGCCAACAGGGATGCTGACTCCACTTCTGCATCCCTTGTCCTGCGAGAACCTCTAATTAGCAGATTCCAACCCAGAGCCACATATGAAAGTGACATTGGCAGATGAAGCTCACGACTCGCCTGCAATGCAGGGACAGAGACAGCAAGACACCTAGCTGAAAATGGCAATCTGGTACAAACAGGTTGAACCAAATGTAAGGATAGAAATCGTGCAGGAGACCATCAGAGCCCTGTGCCTCACTGAGCTGTGCGTTAGGGGAGAATCCTACAGACACACAGAAACCTTAGGGAAATTAAGTCCATGCAGATGCTAAGGCTGACTAGTTCAGCCAGCTTTATTGCCCTCTCAAATGTCAAGCTGCTTGGAAGACTCAAATGTAAATCTGACGCACGCATAATCCCCACACAGCAGAGTTTGTCTTTTGGTGATGCCCTCAAGTGCCTAGACTTTTCAAAGCTCCAATTCAAAAATGCAAAGTCCATGAGACAGCAGTAGCCTCCTCTCTCCAATGTCTAAGTACCCCACACCCCGCCGGGGTAGTCCTTGCTAGGGCCCAGATCCTCCCTGGTAAATGATACAAAAATACACTGTGTTATGTTTATATTCACCAGAGAGCCACAGGCCTGTACCTAAGGGCCCTACAGGACAATCATGCCATTGTGCAAACAAAATGATACACAACCGAAAAATGACACTTGACCAACATCCATGATATTGGGAGCTACGTTGTTACAGTCCCAGGTGTCTAAGTGAGGGGACAGAGATAATGGTGAAGCAGATAAAGGGAGACGAATGCGTTCAGACTAGCTGAGTGTAAGCTCTTCTCAGGAGAGCCAGGTGGAGGCAGCCAAGAGGCCTGGGCCCAGGATTCCTTTTGCTGACAATCCACCATGAAGTCACCTCACTGCCAGCCCCACCCTCCTCAGAGCACCCCCTTTTCCTGGAGGACCTTCAGCCCCTGAGAGCAATGCTGCAGCTCCACCCATCAGCTCCACCCGTGAGGGGACCCTACAATCTGCCTCCCTCTCCTACCCACGCCTCCCTCATTCCTCTTGCCATGTCAGCCACACCTAGCTGCCGTATCTATGAGAATTTGGTCATCACAGAGCAATATCTTGATAAATATTGATTGAACTGAACTGAATTAAACTGAAACAAAAGGGCAAATTTCCTTAAATTATTACACATCTGGCTGCTTCCAAATCAGACTTAAGGAGAATCCCAGGAGTCTAGCCCAATTCGATCCTAATCCATAAGAAAACAAAACCATCAATAATAACAACAACAACAGTCCTAATGTGCTAGCTACCTACAGTGACTCAGGAAGAAGCATCTGGGCAAACATGATTGTCTACTAGCAGGAGACAACTCTCTTCCCAAATACCCATTCTGCTAATGACTGTGACTTCCATCTTCCCTTTGGATTTGATTAAGAGGTTGTACCTGGGGTACGAGCGTGAGGTTCCATCCCTGTTTACAACCAAGAAAAGTTTCTTGCTGATCCTTGTCTCTACTGAAGCAAGAACAACCTCTGTACTAAGGGCGCTGACCAGTTACAGACACCCTCTCCTGGGGTTTGAAGCTCACAGAAAACAGAACAGAGCAGGGTAGGATGGAGTCAGGAGGGCTCTACAAGTCTACTCTGTCATGTTGACACTGAGCCACAACCTCCAGTTGTGGTATCTGGTCCTCGTTGGGTTCCTTAGAAACCAGATTGCAAGATGAATCTTGCATCCTAACTCTCCCCTGAGGACAAAGCAGCAGAACTGAAGGTTAGATGGCATCAGATAAGGCAGAGAGGGCAAACAAGGTCCAGGCTGCAACTGAGCTGTCCATAGCTCCCGAGAGACAGGGCAGTGTCATAGGCATCAGCGCTGAGCATGCCACTTCATACACATATGTCGTACAGAATGGCAGAAGTGTGCTTAGGACCATTTCAGAAATTGTAGAAAATCGTACCCTGATCTCAAACTAAAATTCATTTAATGACTTTTTTATGATGCTCAAGTCAGCAACCCAAACGTTTTTTAAAATTCAACATCCTAACAATACAATACAAGAATATACTAATTTGATACATGCTGAGAAATGATGGTAGAAGACTATTAAGTCCTTGTTTTGCATAATCAAACCATTTTATTTCCATGAAGGCAAAAAACTCTGTATGTGCACTTACAACACTGTAAGTCAGAACTTACAATTGTCTCCAGTCTGAGCTGAGGTGTTTGCGGGAGCGTTCCTTGGTCCTGGCTTAGTGTAGTAACATGCCCAATGTTGTGTATTCAGAACCAACACTGCAGTGAATTAGCGTCTTCTGATTTGCAGGCCCTGGGGGACTGTGGGGTGACTGAGCTTCCCCTTATGCATTGGAGGGGTCAAGTCCTTGATTCAAAGTACAGTGGGGAAGATGGGCAGGTCTGAGACAGGATGAGGTCTTGGGAAACTAGAAAACTCCCAGCAGGCTTTCCTCACCTTCTGAAGAAGGCCCCTCCACCTTGGTTCATATCCCTCATTTCTCTGACTTTGTATGCTGACCAACATCCGAAACTCCTGTTCAAGCTCCTATGAAATTCTCTAGGGCAGTTTTATGGGTGGCAACAATATTTTTAGATATGGTCTATGTATCTTCCCACAATCCAAACAGACTAATAAACAGATTGTGAGATTAAGTTTCTTTTTGATTATCTATGAAATGTCATGGATAGCTTCAACCCAGTTTATTTACAATTTGACCACTTGGATAAGTTCTTGGACCTTTGAAGGATTTGTAACCCAGCCTTCGTTGGTCACATGCTCTCGTATCATCTTCTTTACTGTCAGATATTATCATATTATCAATATAGAACCAAGAATTTGAATGTGTTCAAATATAATTCCACCAAATTATAACAATGGATGCTGAATTCAAATAACCCTACAGCAATTTAATAAATCTAAGTTGGAATTCTTCCCAAACAAAATCAATCTGTCATTGGCTGTTTCCCAAAACCTAGACAGAAAAAAACAACGACGGTATTATCTGGCTAAATCACTGAGTATCGCTTGATTAGCCTGCTGTGCGTTGTGTGTTAATGAGCATATCAGAGATTATCGATGCTGTGGTTGGCACTTCTCTACTCCAGCCTCACCCTCCACTTCATCAATGTACCTATCTTGATTAAGTCATCAGACCATTGCCACAGTCATTCCAAACTCAGGGGTCACATTACCTTTGCCCTCCAAGTTTCTAAATGCTTCCAAATGAGAGAAAAGTTAAATAAAGCCTATCAGTACTGCAAGCAGCCAACAGGAACTGCTGGTCTACCCAACTTTTTTTACAACAGCTTAACTCTCATTATTACAGATAATAACCAGGGAATTTTACATTTAGTTTAATCTTGTTAGTTTGAATCTCTTATGTGCACAGTGAACCAACTCTGTGTGGCTTGAGTCCACCACTTCTAAACTTCCTAGTAACTTGTTTTTCTGATACAGATACAATATGTAGTATGAATAACCAGGTACCCAGCCAAGAATCAAAGTTCATCAACACTTTCCCTTCTATTCTTTCTCCTCCCAAATCTCATATTATAGCTCAGGGTTGATCTAGTGAGTCCCATTATAGATGCCAACTGTAAAAAATCCCTAACTATGAAGCTGGGACCTAGTTCATCAGATGGGCCTTACTATGGCTTCTACTGCATGTTTGAAGATTGGAGATCCCTAAACCATGCTCACTTTCAAAGGACAACTCATTAGAAGGATGCACAGAACTTAGTGAGAGTTGTTACACGGACAAAGGACACTGATCAATCCAGCCATGGAAAGCACACAGAGGGGCAGAGCCCAGGAAAGGAAGCAAATGTAGAATGTCTCAGCGTCCACAGTGCATGGAGACAGCATTTCTCTCCTGATACGGATGCAGGGAACACAGAGCATTGCCATCACAGGAAGTTCGTTACATCTCTGCCATCTAGAATTTGAAGCATTATCAAAGAGGCACAGCTATATCCACAAGGTTGAGCTCAAGTGTCCAGCACACCAGGAAGCAGCGCTGACACCATGGTACACAAGGCCCCTCACTCAATCACCTTCGTAGTGTGGCTCAAATACCTTAACCTAAATCACAGTCTTGACATTCATCTGGGCCAAGGCCTGAGGTGCACAAAAACACTCCTACCAGACAAAGCATCCCAAGGTCTGTAGAATACTTTCCAGAAGATGAGGATGGGTACCAGACCTCTTTGGGATAGTTTTCCTTATTGTCCAGCAAGTTTCAAGTCTTACTGAAAAACAGAAGGCAGGAAGTTGACTCAGTGGGTACAAGCTGGCTGGACAAGTACAAGGGACCTGAGTTCAAATCCATAGCACCCACTCAAGAAGCTGGGCATGAGCACATCTGCACACTGGCAATCCCAGAGCTTTGGAAGGCAGTTCTGATCCTCAGCCTGCACTTTCCCACCCCTGGAGCAGAGTCCCCAGGCTTCCAGGTGTCCCAACACCTGCCCAGTGACAGTGTGCAGTAAGCCCCATATCCTGCCTCCCCGAGTGGCCAAGCCCCATGGCTGATGGAACAGAAGTGGGACCCAACAACCCTACACTGGAGGACTGCTGAGACCCTGTCTCCAGGGTAGAAAGCAGAAAGTGCTACAACAAGATACCCAGTGCCCCCTTCTGCCCTCTGGGAAAGCACACTGGCACACACTCATACCACCACATGCACACACACACACACACACACACATACACAAGCACACACAAGCACAGGCCTGAGAGAAGGATGTTCCCTCTGCAAATGGATATCTGCTCACCCTGAGAGCTTGACTTTGAGAGACAAGAAAGAAGTTTGTACCAGCACTCTGGGGAGGCAGAGGCAGGTGGATTTCTGAGTTCGAGGCCAGCCTGGTCTCCAGAGTGAGTTCCAGGACAGCCAGGGCTACACAGAGAAACCCTGTCTCGAAAAATACCAAAAAAAACACACACAAAAAAAAGTTTGTAAATTGAAGAAAATCACATGGGTTCACTTGTGTACCCTAGTAAAGGCAGAATTCTGTGAAAGGAGAGATACTTCCACTCAGGGGAAGGCAGTGAGGTCTCTGATGATGTCTTGTGAGCAAGCTTCCTTATATTTACTTAACAACCACCAAAAACAGAGGAAGAATGGCAGGGGGGTCTCAGGCCAAAGGAAATCCTGGTAATGATTTGCAAGCTGGTCATGGTCACACTGCCTTCCGGTGTTAGTTTAATTTCCTGTTGGTATAATAAACACCCTGGAAAAATGCACCTAGGAGAGAAGCTCCAAGCTCCAGGTTCATTGCTGATCCAGCAGTGAGCCCAATGCTGGCAGAATAGTTGGTACTGTCCTCTCAGTAGTCCATTGCCAGCATTCTATATGTGAATGCTTGTCCCCCTTACCTGCCTAAAAGACATTCTCCAAGATTATCATGTTAAAAGGCAAGCTGAACTGAAGGAAGTTACATAGCCTTTAACCCAGCCAAAGGGCAACCCAAAGGGGCGGGTCAGGCATTGCCCTGCTACTGTGATTCAGACTAGAATGTGACTTTTTGTAGAATAAAGGCTTATGGCCAGCGGCTGCCATAAGGAGGGAGAAGGCGGGACTTCCTGTTAGGGAGAAAATAACTCTGGGAAGAACAAACAAGGAAGCCTTTTTACCAGGACACACAAGAGATGGACATGACCAAGGGCCTGGGAGATATTGCTAGCTATCTGGCAGGAAGGGGCTGGATAGTTGGGTTAAATTAAATGAGCTAGTTGAGAGTCCACCCAGCTAAGGCCTAAGCTTTGAAATATTAAAAAAAAAAAAAAAAAGTCTTGGTGTCTTTATTTCTGGCTGGCAGGTCACTAGGTCCTACAACAAACCATCATTCCTCTACATGTTTATGTTTCTACCAATAGGAATATCATTTTCAGCTTTGGTCAGATAAGCTCCTTTTTGCTATAGGACATCACAGACTCAGGACTGGTGAATGTGCTGAGAATAAATAGCTGTGGACACTTAGCCCCAAATGGGACATCTATTTCAGCCTCCAAACTCCCTTGGCAAGGCTCAAGGGAGGTCATGGAAAAGAGGAAGAAATCTCACAAGCCGGAGTTTTTGAGGGGGTGCTGAAAAGGCTGTCCTCTGGCTGTGGCATGGCTCTTGTCCTCAGGGCTCCCGGTAGCTGTGAGCACCTGCACGAGATCAAGCCAGTCAATATTCGCGCATGGAGGACAGTAGCTGAGGAGTTATTGACAGTTAATGACTACTGGAAGAGGGAGCATCATCTTTCTTCTTTTTTCTTTTTTTTTTTTAAGAAAGGAAATATTTATTATGGTTTGCAAGTCCACAGGATACAAACGATCATGGCAAAGAAAGCACAGCAGTCAGAGCGCGAGGCAGCTGTTCAGATTGCACCTGCCGTCACAAAGCAGACAGGTGAGTGTTTATGCTTGGTCTCTCCCCTTCTTCATTCAGTCTAGAAGTGGGATTTAGGCCTATGGAATGGTAGCACTGCCCATTTAAGATGAATCCTTCCGCCTCAATTAATTCAATGTACATAGCACCTCACAGACAGGGCTGGACACTTGTCCCTTCTAGATCTTGTCAAGTTGGGAATATTTTTTTATTCGATATATTTTTATTTACATTTCAAATGATTTCCCCTTTTCTGGCCCCCCACTCCCCGAAAGTCACATAAGCCCCCTTCCCTCCCCATGTTCTCCCATCCACCCCTTCCCACGTTCCTGTTCTGGTTTTGCCCTATACTGCTACACTGAGTCTTTCCAGAACCAGGCCACTCCTCGTTCTTCATGTACCTCATTGAGCATATCTTTCTTAAGGAGCAAAGCCCCTGCAATGTTGCCCATGCTCCAGTCAATGACCCTAGACCCATGAGTATGGAGAGGCACCAACTGGACTCAGTAGGGCCAATGCCTTTTTAAAAGAAGAGCATATGCAGTAGGAATCCAAGAGGAGCTGTGAGATAGGCATGATAAATTCATGAAATTCTTAGACAAATGAATAGAGCTGGAGAACATCATACTAAGTGAGGTAACCCAGTCTCAAAAGATCAGTCATGATCTGCACTCACTGATAAGTGGATATTAGCCTAGAAACTTTGAATACCCAAGACATAATCCACATATCAAATGATGTCCAAGAAGAACGGAGGAGTGGCCCCTGGTTTTGGAAAGGCTCAGTGCAGCAGTATAGGGCAATACCAGAACAGGGAAGTGGGAAGGAGTAGATGGGGGAACAGGAGAAGGGAAGAGGGCTTATGGAACCTTCGGGGAGTGGGGAGCCAGAAAAGGGGAAATCATTTGAAATGTAAATAAAGAATATACTGAATTTAGAAAGAAAGAAAGAAAGAAAGAAAGAAAGAAAGAAAGATATGTTGTATATATCTATAACATTTCACAAAGAATAAATGCAAAATATTATAGAAAAAAATTAAAGGACTTTTTTTAAAAAAAAAAAAAGAACAGGGATTGATATGGTCTGATTTCATAAGAAAATGCAATTTATAAATGGTTCCATATGTTTGTCCCAGAATTTAGCATTATGCATTCAAAATCATGTATTAGTTTAGGTAAAAATTTTAGACCCATGCATATGTGTATATAGCATACACATACAAAATTTTAATTAAGAATTTAAAAACTGTACCGGCTAGTTTCGGGGTTGTTTTGTTTTGGCATGTTAAATGAAAATTACAGCATGCCATTGTTTTGGACTAAGCTTGTGGATTAAGCCCCAACAGACTAGATCAAAACTCAAAATGGAGTCACTTGTGCTAAAGTGTTATGTTACTGAGTTGAAGTTGGTATTGGATTGCCCAAAAAATCAGGGGGAATGATAGGTAAATTCTCAAGCAGACAGTTATTGATGTGTATGAGAATAAAGTTGCCTCCTTTAATCCTATGAAAAGTATGTTGAAATCACCTGTGCTCACCAATCACTTGCCTCCCTATTGTCTCCCTGTTCTCAATTTAGAGTGGAGCAACTCTGAAATGACCAGCCCACTCTTAGCTGTTTGCCTGCTTTCTACACACACACACACACACACACATTGCTTATAAAGACATCTCTCCTCCTTGTTGGAACACTTAACTATATCTTATGGAATGATGTGTTGCCCAATTCTAGGATCACAATCAAACCCATTCACATCTTTAAATAACTTCAGTTTTATCTTTTGATAAAGACTGCTCATATCACTCAATAAAATTGTTCATGTCTTTTATTCATATTTCTAATAGATTTGCTTTAAATAGTGACAATTTCTTCATATAATAAATAATATTGATTATCACTCTTATTTAAATAAATCTACCAAGCTGACCTTTCAAAAAAATTTTTGCCTTAGGCAAGTATTTAAGGGAGTGTATGATGCTTGACTTAAGATTTTCTTTTTTTTGAGATTTATGAAGAGGAAGAAAAAAAAAGACTAATTTCAAAAAAAGAATACCTAACCTTTAGCTAATTGGTTTTATTCAAGATAGATTATCTGAAACAGTCAGAGCTGTTAGCTTTCAGCAAGAGAAACCATTACTCTTGCATAGAGCATATCCCATGTACTGTGCCTCATTAGCATGTCTGGAGTTAGACTGATCAAAGATTGGAGCTCACATAATAATTTTTTAAAATCAGCTAGTGTTTATAAAAGAAAAAACTGGAAGTCCCTTCACTGACTGGCATGCAGAAGAAGATATACCCTTCGGGTATGGGAAACCACACAAAAGGAATCGACAGTATACTAAGTTAGCCACAAGCCTCCAGGAAGATGTTCCCTAACCAAAGGAGCACGGGTGTTGGTCTGTGGCACCCACACCTTACTGTGGGGTTGTGACCGAGGCTTAGATGTGACAGTGGTCATGCATGGATTCCTTAAGACCTAAAACTCACTTCATGTCTTGAAGACAGAAAGACTGAGAGTGGCCCCCACAGCAGCAGCTGCTTCTGCAGCTTCGTGTGACTGAGTTTCTGTTCACTGCTAAGCCCTAAGTATTTGG
This sequence comes from Apodemus sylvaticus, assembly GCF_947179515.1. Classification (NCBI taxonomy): domain Eukaryota; kingdom Metazoa; phylum Chordata; class Mammalia; order Rodentia; family Muridae; genus Apodemus; species Apodemus sylvaticus. Next base: position 72,385,723 of record NC_067479.1, on the reverse strand, counting down.
AAGAGCAAACTGAGGCAGGGCAGTCAAATGGCAAGATCTGTTATGAACTCTTTTTCCACAACTTGAGCTCCAAAGACAGCATGGACATCAGCTTTACCGCAGGATGAGCTATAGTTGAGAACTGTCACATTTTCATGAGTTCCTTTAATCCCAAACCTCAGAATTGCTGTTAAGTACATTCTGTGCTGTTCAGAATCTCCCTGAAACACATCTACACAGAATAACCAAGTTACAATGTAATTTCTGGTATGTAAATACCTTTATGTAAACATACAGTTGATGGTTCTATCAGTCTCTGACTAAGTATGTGTTCAGAAACAGGTAAAGATAAGCTTGCAGTTGTGTTGGATAAGAATTGTGAGGCCCCTGCAGGCAGATGCCAGATGGGCAGCAGCCTGTCCCACTTCCACCTCGCTCTGGCACCATCCTGCAGATGCTACTACAAGGAATGAATGAATGAATGAATGTGCAATGTAGAGGTGGGAAGGATGGCATAGTGGATTAGAACTTGAACTGGGGAGAGAAGTGGAACTGGAGACATGAGAGAAGTGACAGGAGCGAGTGAGGTCAATAGTGGAACTCGTTGTCATTGCCCAGTGTGGTCAACAGGGTGGTGTGCAGCAACCTGGAGCTTACACAGATACAGACTCATCCCCCACCATGTCCCCTACAACACGTAGCTGGCCTCAGGATGGCCCTGGCTCTGGGCAATGATGGAAGTCCTAGATAAGAAATGGTTCACTTTCTGAATTGGACCGCCTCAAAGAAGGACCACCGTGGTCAGTGATGTCACTGAGGACCATGAGGTTAGGTGGTACTGATGCGGCTGGGGCAGGGTTGGGGGGGGTATCCATGGCTCTTACGGCCTGAAGCCACGTTGATGTCTGCGGGATGTGCTGCCCCTGGAGCCATATTGATGTGATTAGCCTCTGATGCCACATGAGGCCATGATGATGTCTGGCCTGTGCTGCCACCAAGAACTATGACTGCACCCGAGGTCCTACTGCAGCTAGGGGTCTGTGTTGATGTCCATAGCCTGTGTTAACCACTGACAGCCATGTGGATGTCCATGTTCTCTGCTGCAGCCTAAGTCCATGTTAATGTCTGTGGTCCAGGTTGCCTCCAAGGGCCTTGTCTGGGTCTGTGGTCCTACTGCAGGGATGGGGGGGGGGGCAGTATGGAAAGGGGGGAGGGGCATGCTCATGGTCTGTGCTGTCGCCAGAAACTGTGACTGGAAGGGCAAGGAAGCTACTTTAGCAGTGGTGTTGAAGAGCACAGACACACAGTTGAGAAAGAGGGACATGGAAGGCTTCTGTAATGACACCTACCCCACCCCAGCCCAGCCCACCCCCAAACATGTAACAGGCTAAAAGGGAAGCCATCAAAAATAAAAATCATGATGAGGATGCTGAGGTGCAGCTCTCCATAGTGGATGGCTTCTGGTGGGGGTGCAGAGGGGGAAGGACTCAATTTTCTTTAGGGGACTGGCCACAGGGGGTTGGCCACAGGGAGGCTGACCATGCTCCAGGGAGTATATGGGCAACACAAACTGGACCATTTTTTTTGTACTTTGTTCAGAAGGAGGTCACAAGGGTGGGGGCAAGGGGGCTAGACATGGGAAAGGACTGGGAAGGGAGTGTGATTCCTCTGCATTATGTGAAATTCCCAAAGGATTAATAAAAGTATTATTTCCAAAAGAAAAAGGGAAAAGAAAAAAGAAAGAACAAAAGAAAGAAAGAATAAACAAGAAAGAAAGAACAAGAAAGAAAAAAGGGAGTAAGAAAGGGAGAAATACCTACCCCTCAAAACAAAAAGCAAAAACATTCAAGAAAAGGAATCACCAGCTGGACTTCAGAACAGTGTTTGCAGCAGCTGATAAAGCGTGTGCTAAATCATAGGTATTTGAAAATCTCTGGTCTGTGTGAGTAGCTGTGGAATTTAGAAAGACCAATGCAATCTTTAACAAAAAATATTGGAGCAATTAAAGTTAAATTCTAAAAAAAAAAAAAAAAAACCTGAATCGTGAGGCACCACAGGTAAGGTCTGGGTAAGGCCACTCAGGATTGGGTTCACGCCAGCAGAGAGTCTGAGACTAACCTGGGTGTTCAGGACTGAGCGCAGCCCTGTGCCTCTCTCAATTCAAGCTTTTAGCACAAAAACCATACCCTGGGTTGACACACCTTAGTTAGCAAGAACAGTTAGCCAGAAGCAGAACTACAGAAGCCAAACAGCAAGGCTGGTACATCTGGGGAATGCCCCAGAGCTGTGGATGTTGATGAGTTAGATCTTTGTCTTCTTTCCAGTGTTTAGATCAAGATCCTGAAACTTGTGTAAGGCCCTAGCTGAGGAAGGTTCTAGGAGCGTGTTTTACTCCAGGCAGCTTCTCCTGAGCTCCTGGGTGCAAGCTGACTCACAAGAACACAAGCCATGTACAGGAGTTTATGATGTTCAGTCCCGTCTCCCCTTCTCTGGAATCAGGGAGAGCTGCAGGCTGAGTTAACCAGGTCTGCCTGCATGCTGGAAGTAGGCTCCAGAAGACTCCCAAGGTTTGAACACAGCCAGGCACCAGGAAGGAAGCCCGCCCTAACCCTGGAGAGACAGAACTCCTATACTTGGGTCATGAGAACCTCATTGTATACATCTCTGCATCCGCCTGACCACTCTTGTCTTTTACCACATCCTTGATAGTAAGCTAGTGCTTCCCTATACACTGAATACTACGGACTCGTAAAACCTGAGGGAGGAGTTGTAGAAAACCCTCATGGCAAACAGATGGTGTGGAATGTGGGTGTCCCCTACTTGCCATTGGATCTAAATGGATCAATAACTAAGGAGCTATTGGCAGTTGGTGGCTGCTGGGGAGGGAAGAGGAACTTGCCCTTAGTGGCGACCATGCTCCTGCGGAAGGCCACACATCCAAGAGCAGGGGCCGTACAGATTGTACATGATAGACTGAAAAAGGAAAAAGGACACCGAGTTGGGTTGGTAGGCAAGAGGGAATGGATCCGAGAGGAACTGGGGGACGAGGTGAGCATTACCAAAGCGCTCGGGATGAAACTCTCAAAGCACATGTCTGTCCTATGAGCCTGAACCCTGAACCTTCAGAGTCTATATTAATTCCACAATGGTGTTGGAGTGGAATCCTGGGAAATCCTGTTAGTGTTCAGAGAATAGGAGAGTTGGTTGTATAGGAAGAAAGTTCTATACATATATGTCAACCCAGGGTATGGTTTTTGTGCTAAAAGCTTGAATCGAGAAAGGCACAGGGCTGTGCTCAGTCCTGAACACCCAGGTTAGTCTCAGACTGGCTATTAAAGGAGGAATGTGTAGTGGAGAAAGCAATTTGTTCTGGAGGTGGAAGGAACAGGAAGAGAATGAAAAGAAAACAGTTGCCTCATTAAAGACTATTACAATGATCATTTCAAGCAGAAAAAAACAATAAATACAGTAATGAGACCCACTGTATACAAAATGTTACAATGAATCAAGTAACAGGCCCAGCATCAGCAGTTATCAAAATGTTTGCATATGGACATATTGGACATGTATATATGTATGTATAAATTTTCTGCTGGAAGACAGAAAAAAAACCTAATTGTTTCCTAAAACTAGGAAAAAAATGAGTTTCATCTTTCAGAATTGAATCATAGTGTTCAGAATATAGTAATAATAATAAAAAATAGTTGTATGACTAGATTCTAGGCCAGGTAATTTGTCAAAGATGAAAACCACTTTTTATGAAAAAAAAATATATACAGATTTACAGCTGTGATAAACGTGAACTGAAAAAGAAACTGCCTTACATAAAAGAGGAATAGTTTTCCTATATTTAAAAATGGGCGATGAAAGCTTGTGTCTTTCTAGCAAGTTTTAGACACATACTGTTTAAGAGAGAAATAGGTTGCCATAAACCAATGACTTTGAAATGGAGACCAGGAAAATGGTGGCCAAGAATGGCGCCCTTAAAGAGTCTGCAGCAGAGAGCAGGGAAGTCTTCCCGCAGGCAGGAGCCGACAAACGGTTCCATGTTTAGCTTGGGATTACATCTGCAGCACACGAAATTATTTGACTTTAAGTTCATAACATTTATCTGCATCATGACTGACCTTTTAAAAATAAAAATATGGCTCAAAAGAAGAAAACATAGCATTGGAGACAAACCTCAGTATCGATGTGTAACTATATTAATTGGACAGGACATTTAACTCTATGACTTATGTATAAAATGGAAATACTATCAGCAACTCAATGGGTTTTATAATGGTGAAACTTGAGCCTGCTGGCATAAGCCTGTAATCTCAGAATCTTAGGCTGAGACTGGAGTATCACAAGTTCAAGGCCAGCCTGGTTAACCTGTCTCAGAAATAAGAAACAGGTACTGGCTTGGTCAGTAAAGTACCTGCTCTGTAAGCATGGAGACACCAACACTTTGGCAACAAGGGACATGGTAAGGACCACTGGAATTTATTGGACAGCCAGTTCAATGTGAGAACCTGCCTCAAATAAGGTATAGTGCAATCAAGAAAACAATTAACATTGGCCTCTGGCCTCCATGCACACACACACACACACACACACACACACACACACACACACATGAGCTTGTTAGTAATAGAAGCAAGCTGCTCTAGAAAGTTCCTGAGAGGAAAGAAGTTTACTTTTCGAGAGAACAGACATCTATGTGGCATGCCCCTCTTCTTCAGCCGAAGCTCACCTTTGATGGACACCCTGGATCTCAATATACAATCCTCACAGACCCATCAGGGATCTAAGACATCTCCAAAGAGATGTTAAGACAAAAATGTGACTTTTGAGATAGGACAGAGCAACGCTAAGAAATGGCTGTCATGTGCTAAGTTGACTCTAGAGAAGTCTAAAACACCAGCCTTGCCCTCACAATACTTTCCTGCTTGGGAATGAGAAGTGAGGAAGAGAGGAAACATGGAATATAGCTAGAGAGGCAGACATGCAGAGCAGGACAGGCCTGTGCAATGACGCTGCCTTGCAGACGGAGACTCCCAAAGACCTACAAGTCTTGAGGAAAGAGGAGGAACAACCCAGTGATGGTGGATGACTGAGTATGAATTAGATCTACAGCAAAAGGGAGAGGAAGGTAGGGAGATGGTCAGAGGCAGAGTTGCAAAAATCTCAGGATACAAAGCCAAGCAACTAATTGTACTATCTAAGGGAAGCATTGTTGAATCTTAACCATGGTGTGGACTTGATCTGCTCTACACAGTAGAAAAATCACTGTGGCCTGACTCAGAAGTGAAGGCAGGAAAGACACCAAGATCATCTCAGAGACACAAGATGCAGTGTTGACAGGGAGAGTCCCAACACCCATGTCAAACAAGACAGAAGACAGATCTTGAGTGACCTGGAGGTTTCTGGTTTGGACGACAGAGTTGAGAGTCTGTGTGTTAACAGAAAATACAAGAATGGGAGCAGAGGTCCTGAGAGTTGGTGAGTGCAGGGCAGTGAGAGAGGCCATCCCCTGTTTCCGGCCTTTGCTCCTCTCAGCGGGTAAGGACAAACCTTGGGCAGGAGGAAACCCTTCCTTCCAAGAGGCAACGGTCTTTTCAGTACCTGTATCACATGGCACCTGGCCAAAGCCACTTATATATTTTCCCTCTCTACTAGGAAGTATCAGAATCCTTTTACAGCCATATAAAAGGGGCAGAGGTAGCTGATTGGCACTGGTTGTCCATTGAATACCCTGATGTGTGTGTGTGTGTGTGTGTGTGTGTGTGTGTGTATACATATATATACTATTGAATTGTGGGAGTAACCAATGTATACTATTGAAATGATCTCACCCCATCTTTCTCTCCGAAGGTGAGATTTTCTTCCAGCCAACACTTTGCAATGCTGTTTCTCCTGGTTACTCTGATATCCAGATGAGAGAAATAAATAAGAGCTCAAAGTCTGTCCCAGGGCCTTATACCAGGCACACAGTTGCCCTGGCTAGCTTTATGTCAACTTGACTCAAGCTAAAAATATTTAGATAATGACAGGTACGTTAATGATATGTCTTATTTTCATTTTCTTCTAAGTGAGATGATTTATTTTCAAGGTGAAAATCATGATTCACACAAATATACAATGAGCAAGTGCCAAAATGTTTATTAATGCATTGATTAATGAGGGAGGCACTAAGACATGACAATTTATTTGAAACTGAATTCAGAAAGCCTCACTTATACTAAAACAAGTTTGCTCATTAGACACAAGGCTGATTTTCCACTCTGGATGAGGCAAATCAGTTGACACTTCCTCGGGCACATTTGTCTGCACCCTGGTCCAGCATCATTGGTATTGCTCTCAGGTACTTAAAGCTCACTAATTTGTAACTAATTTTTAAGACAAAGAAGGTACAGAGACCCTACACACACGGGCTCTTGTGTGACTTCAAAGTCAGGTGCCTTTTGACTTACACAAATTTTCCCTAAATGTTCTTATAAAATTTTCCAAAATCTTTTTAAATTTTATAAAAAACTTATGTTTTCTAAGCATTAATCCTTGCTTTTTAATCCACAACATTAGAAGTGTTCTTTCTTGAGTGAGTTTGGATATCATCTTCTTCAAGGCCAGTGGGTTCTCAACCTTCTCAATGATGCAACCCTTTAATACAGTTCCCCATGTGGTGGTGACCCCCAACCACAAAATCATCTTGTTACTACCTCATAACTGTAAATTTGCTACTGTTATGAATCATAATATAAATGTCTGTTAAGTGACCTCTGTGAAAGGGTCATTTAACCCCAAAGGGGAAGCAACCCACAGGTTGAGAACTTCTTCTGTGCGTCCCCAAACCTGTGTGAACCACATTCTGCCTCTACCACATTTGTTAAATGGTGTGTTTATTTTCCTGCTAGCTCAAGCTCAGTGCTTTCACAAAATCATTTACAAAATTAAAAGAGCCATCTTTGTTACCCAGCACAGAATAGGCACACACACACACACACACACACACACACACACACACACACGAAATATAAGCAGTGCAACACCCAGATACTTTTTTTCTGGGGAGGAAAAGTGGGTGGAGAAAATGACAACAGGGTGGGAGAGAGAAAAAGAGAGGGAGAGAGAGAGAGAAAGAGAGAGAGAGAGAGAGACTTGGTTCCTGCTTTCCCCAGGCAGCTGGAAAGGACACCGAATAATTTTGACCTTAGACAGATGAAGCCCCCATAGATTTGAGAATAATCTGCCTCAGTGGCACTCACTGGCAGTGAGGTAGGAAGAGAGAGGAAGTGTGCAAGCTCCTCTGCACCTTCGGCTACCCAGGAAGTGAAGGCGTGAAATGAACAGGAAGTGAAGGCCTGAAATGAACAGGAAGTGTGGGAGTTAAATTCCAAGGACATTGATCCGGATTTGTCTTTAAAGTTTCTTCAGAAGCACTCATCTGCTTTGACATTTACCCAGGATTTACCAAGTCTAATGCTTTAATAAGAGCCTTGCTTTCTTAGCTACATTCACAGCTGTAGATGGGTGGGGCTTCGAACAGAAGAAATATGAGGAAAACGCAAGTTACTTTATATACAAAGCCTGCTTCTACCCAACACCTGAGTACTGAAAAGTCCAGAAAGGCTATGTTGAGTTGACACAGCTAACAGTTTAGACAGAGGGGATCCAACCTGACAACTCTAAGAACTTTGACCCCTGGGGTCCAGTAAGGCCCCCTAACTAACACTGTATCACTGCAGCCAAATCCTCATTCATTCATTCGTTTCAACTAATACCAATCAGCCCTGGCCAGCACCCAGCACCCAGCACCCAGCACTCAGCACCTGCTAAAACTGATGAGCACCATCACTCAGGGCCAGGAGCTGAAGGCTGCAAGAGTCTCGTGGTCATATGGCAGAGACAATGTCAGCTCTGGAACTCAGAAAGCATGCCTCCAAACCCCACCCCCAGGATAAAAATGAAGAACAGTCTAGAAGTCTTTGAAACAGCCTATCAGTGAAGCAGGGTATGTGATGTATCCCAGGGCTGGAGAGAAGATCAAAGCCATAAAACTCGGGACCCTCAAGCAGTCACAGAGCCACTGCAAAGTCTGTTCAAGTGTAAATCTTATTTATTTGATTTTCTCACAACAAACCTGTGAACTAGCTATCTAGCTGTTCAGTGTCCCAGGAACCTCAGTGAATAGATGTTTCCTGACCCACTATTGTACATGCCTGTGAACATTTGATACCAGAGAGCCAAAATCACCCCTGTCACCAGCCAAAGAGCATGTACAGGCTCTAGTCGGAGGCCCCCAGGACTGGTCTCAGTGGGAGAGGATATGCCTACTCATGTAGAGACTTGATGCCCCAGGGAGAGGGACTGCTAATGGGGGCAACCTCTCAGAGGCAAAGGGGAGGGGTGGAGGGAAAAACTCTGTGAGGGGGACTGGAAAGGGGGTAATATTTGAGATGTAAATAAATAAAATAATTAATACTTTTAAAAAAGGTTGGCTATGGGAAGTCTCATGTTCATGAACATGGACAGGATAGAACCATGGGTTCTCCAGTTGACCCAGGCATGCCCAACCTGCAAACTCTGACAGCTATAAATGCTAAATGCAACCCAACACATTTATAAATTTCCCTCTTGGATTTGATCCCTTCCCTCCCTGATCCTGGCCCTCTCTGCCTCCTCCTCTTCTGTTGACCCTAGAACGCTAAGGGAGCATGTAGCCATGAGCTCTGTGTGGAAATGTCAGATGCCTCTGCTCCACTGAACTTCCTCTAGCAATTACTGGACCATCCCAGTTCTAGCCCACCAGAGGATCAAAATTCACCCCCTCCTTACAGGAACTGGGGTTATAACTGTGGTTGCCTTTCCTTTCTAGAGGTCACCCTCCCTGGACTAGGCTCACCAGAAAGAAGAGCAAACAAACCCAATGTCTCAGCCTCTGATCCAGGGTTGGAAGAGTCTCCCAAGCCCTGTACTCTCTGTGAGGAGCACAAGCAATGGAGCCAACTGCAGACTCAAACAGGCCAAGACAGTCACTGTGGTTACAGCAGCCACCAATGGGTGAGAACAAGCCTTTGGGAACTCAGAAAATGTGGGTATCTCTGGATTTTGCTGATCTCTGTCTTAACCTCAGCTTCACAAAGCCTAAGAGGCCTAAGAGTCTGGAGGACATGATTCTACTTAGAAACTTAGAGACAGGAGACAAAGCCAGTGTCAGGTGTGTTACCAGTATGGCCCAATACAGGCTGTCGGGTCATGGAACCAAAATTCAGTAGGAAGCACGAATGTATCACAGAGCAACCCAACAGAGGAAGGCAGAGGGAACTCAACCACTGTTACAAATGGTTGCTACTCAAGAGTGGTATCGCCACATCGGTTGATAACTCTGTCCTTCTAGGCTGCATACGTCTGGGCGCTCAGTAATATTCAGATGCCTGAGTCAAAGAACTCTGCAGTAGCACCTGCCCTTGAGAGACTGGATATGGACAGTCAGTTATAGTTCCAGTAGAAGATGAGGCCGAGATCTGAAGAGGGACACAAGAGGTCCGATACAGCCAGGACTTGTGTCTCGCCAAGCAGCTGGTGGCCATGGTGACGGGTATAAGAGGTAAAACAGGGGATTCTGCTTTGGTGATCCACACCAGAGTAACCAGTTATAGGCTCCACTGATGACCTGGTCACCTGTGTCACTTGGTGATGATCCCTGAGCAGAACTGAGCAGAAATCAGACACTGAATTCAGGGCAGGAGGTGATGGGAGCACCTGGGAAATGAAGAAAGGTGCTTCTAGCCATTTGTTGAATACCCACCAGACCCTCCAGGAAGACACTGGGGCAAGATCTGAGCAGGGACAGAGATGTTGTAGAGGAAGAAGTCCTGGTTCTCAGCCAGAGCTAGAGTGGCCAAGAAAAAAAATGGAGAGGTGACCAGTATAGTTCAGGAAAGAACAGGATGAGAGGTGGGCTGGGAAAATGGCAGCCCAGAGTGCCTGGAATCAGAGGACATAAAAGGCAAGTAGAGCTGAAACCCCAGCTTTGTCTGCCGTGTGTATGTGTGTGTGTGTGTGTTAGCTCCTGAAAAGAGGACCCATTGTCCTCCAACCTCGCTTAGCATTGTTCTTCTCTAAGACTGGGTCCAGGTATATTCCCAGACCAATAAGCATGCTGTCCCACTACAACAAAAGCTTCCCTTCCTTCCTCCTCACCCACAGGCCCTGGGACACTGTGTAGGTGTGGATTTCCTGGTGTGGATTTCAGGGGTTAATCCTTTAGTGGGAAGCACTTTAGGGAGCAGTGAACAGATCTAGGGCAAGGTGAGATCTGCAGCTGGTGGAATTTCAGCCTCAACATTTGGACAACACTCTCCCTGCCGAAGCTTGAGCAGCTTCTCCTCAGCTCCACACATCCACTTCCTGTCATAAGCTCACTGACATGGGGCAAGGCCAGGGGTTCAGACTCCCTGAGCCTCGATTTCCCCAGATGTCATCTAAAGAAGTCAATGTCCTTCCTTTCCCAGGGGTGCTTATTCCACGGCACTGGCACCTGTGGGCTATAATCCTGAGGCCCAGCCTTCCTGGGTCCCCTGATAGTGTCTGCTTTGGTTCAGATGGAGCTCGTGCCTTTAGAGACAAGGAAAGGTATGGCAGACTCAGCATCTTCAATCCCCAGCGTCACCAGCCTGATCCCTTTAGTCCCCCTTACCCCACAGATGCCTCAGTTAGCTTCCCTGGGCAGTAGCATCATGTGCGCGCCCTGCCTTGCTTGCTTCCTGATGGGAGAGAACACTACATGAGTTTGTCTCTTCTCCCCTGCCCCTCATTTGCTCTGATTTCAGATCCTGAGCATGAATGTGAAGGCCCTGGCCCTGCTACGGAGTCAGCTTCTGCCCCGTATGGAAAATAGGGGGTGAGGGTGGGGAAGGGAGCGAGGGGGGAGCTACTTGGTACCAAAGAGGGAGCAATGAGCAGGAGTGTCAATAACACAGTAAGAGCAGTCAGGACAGTAAGAGTCTGTCTTTCTGAGGTCACTTAAAGAAATCAAAGAACTGGACCCATTACTGTGCCCAGAGAATGCAATGGCCAGGGAATTTGTCAGGGAATCTTCTGGAAGAAGGATGGAGGGAGGGGCATCCTGAGATCCTCCCGGTGCAGGAGGTTGAGCGCCTGATGCAGGGCTGTGTTTCTTCTCTAAAGCGGCCACCTGTGAAATACAACCAGCGCTTCTAACTAATTATGGCTGTGGAGTTCCCTTCCAGTTCCAACACAGGTGTGGGATTAGATTAAACCATATTTTCAAAAATGCCATTTTGTAGATTAAACATGACCAAACAGTAATTCATAGGGTGCACCTCAATGCCGTGATGGTTTTAGATTTTTTTTTTCAGCAGCATGATCCTTTCCATCGGAGGGTGTTCTTTGTAGGAGTCCAAAACAGACAAAAGCAGACAACGCCCAGGCTGAAATGTGAATTTTTCTGTTTTCTGGAACCTGGGCACCTCTGTAGAACCTAGCTTCATGAAACCAACAGTAAAAGGCTAATGAGAAGACACCAGGGCCCTCGAGTCAGAGGCCCGCCTTTAAATCGGGGGTCAGCACCATTGGGCACCCTGCCATTCAGGTTCTTTGGCTCCCTTTACCTGCTCAGCGAGAGCTCAACTGATTAGCAGCCTTCTGACATGTGATAAAACATGTCAGCTACCAGAAGTTAAAAAAAGAAATCTATATATATTTAGTATAATAAATAATAAATATCATTTGAAAATAAAACAACCTGCAATCTAGTTTATCACATAGGTAATACAAATATAATTTAATAACTAAACTCAGTTTATCATTTACAAAAATATTAATTTTATTACTATTATTCTGGGATCTAAGCAAGCGAAATTGCCTCAATCTTTTAAAGAAGGCAGGTTTTTATGAAATTGTTTCCGTTTATTCTTATCTACTTGCTAAAATCCTAATTATCCTTCTGCATGACCCAATTTAAGTGGAGCATCCTGTATGCTGGAGAGCGGGTACTCGCAGCCTGAAATTCTGTCTTTCAGAAATGTGGGTAGAGTTCCAGCACTCTCGGGTGACAGGAGTCAGTCACTACCATACGCTTCACACCGCTGAGGAATCAGGCAGCCAGTCTGTAAAACCTGAGGCAAAAAAAAAAAAAAAAGAGGGAAAGGCAGGAAAACTGTAACACGAATGAAGCAAACCATCTATTGCCCAAAACAAAGATGTTTTGGAAGTTTCAAAGAAATAAAAACATACCAAAATAATTTTCACATCGGAAAGATAGAAATGGAATTACGCTGTTAAGAGATTCTTATGCTGTTTAGACAGGCAAGAATATTAGATCTCAATTAGTTAAACAGCTCCTTTTGACTTTCTGGGCTAACAGCTCCAACAGTGTCCAGAGAGGACAAAATATGTTTTTAAACTAATAGAGAGGTAGAAACAAACAAACTAATCCAAACCTAGTAATAATGGACAGGCAAAAAGTACCTTGGGGTGGGATAATTTTATGTATGAACTAACTCTTGCTATATCAGGAAACGCCATTTAAATATCAAGCCACCAGGCTAGGACTAGGGAGATAAATAGCTCAGGGTTAGTAAAGCTATTTCCTCACAAGGCTGAGAACCTGAGCTTGCTCCAGAAACCCCACATAGGAAAGCCCAACATTGCCCCACTGAAGGCACTGGCTGCCCAGCCTGACCTGGGAGGAAGAGCTCAGACCAGTGAGCTAGCCCTTCTCAAAGACAGGGCACAACATCTGAGGAATGATGCCCAAGCTTGTCCCCTGACATCTATACACATGTGCACACACCTACACACACACACACACACACACACAGGGAAGAAAGAAGAACCATTGGTCTAGCACCTTTAGTCAAATTGGGGTTTCAGTTCATTGTAATTAAATAGAATTACATCACTATCCCTCTTCCCTTTCCTCTCTCCAGCCCCTTCCAGACACCCTCCCTCAACCCTTTCCACGGGCCCCATTTTCAAATTGATAGTCTTTTCTTTTATTATTATTATTGTTAAATACAAATATACTTAAATATATATTTAAGATATATATCTTAAACATATATAGTGTGTATAATTTTAGGTAACTATAAATAATATGACTCCTTTAGGCTTTATGGCACCAGCTCCATGTATCTGTTCCCCCTTTTCCTTCTGTACTGGCCTTCCCCGGCCCCTGCCCTCCCCAGTTGGAGCTCCCTCTACGTTCTTCTTCCATTTCCCTCTCCTCTCACCTGTATCCTGTATGCTCACCTGTATGCCTTCTCAAGCCCCTCCCCCACGATTGTGCCTTTTTACTTCCCAGCCTTCTATGTTTACTTCACAGCCTAGCTAAGGATTTGGAGCTAGTAATACCTCAAGAGTACTCATCATCCTTAACAATTACAGAAATGTAAATTAGAACAACTTCAAGGTTTTATTTTCCCTCAGCCAGAGGGCCCAAGACCAACAAAACAACTAACAACAAATGCTGGTGAGGGTGTGGGAAAGCCTTTAGCCATTGGTGGGTGTCTTAGTCAGGATTTCTATTCCTGTACAAAACATCATGACCAAGAAGCAAGTTGGGGAGGAAAGGGTTTATTCAGCTTACACTTCCACGCTGCTGCTCATCAACAAAGGAAGTCAGGACTGGAACTCACGCAGGTCAGGAAGCAGGAGCTGATGCAGAGACCATCGGGGGATGTTACTTGCTGGCTAGCTCAGCCTGCTCTCTTATAGAACCCAAGAGCACCAGCCCAGGGATGGTATCACCCACAAGGGGCCCTCCCCACTTGATCACTAATTGAGAAAATGCGTTACAGCTGGATCTCATGGAGGCATTTCCTCAAGGGAGACTCCTTTCTCTGTGACAACTCCAGCTTGTGTCAAGTTGATACAAAACCAGCCAGTACAGTGGGAATGTAAATTCATCTGGGTAACTCGGGGAAATCGGTGTGGAGAATCCTCAAAGAGCTAAAACTAAATCTACCATATGACCTAGCTATGCCACGCCTTGGCATATCCCCATACTTGCTGCCCTATTCCACAGACAGCTGCTCAGCTATGGTCATTGCCCCCTAGTTACAATGGCCAGGATAGGGAAACAACCTGAAAGTCCTTCAACAGCAGAATGGATAATAATGGTACATATCCACAATGGAACACTATGTAGCTACAAAGAAAAACCAAAATCATGAAATCTACAGGTAAATGGATGGAACTGGAAAAGGCTGTGTTGAATGAAGTAACCCAGACTCAGAAAGACAAAGGCCACCTGTTGTGTCTCATCTCCTGTCCCTACCTCATAATTAGCTTCTAATCTGCTGTGATACAAACCCATGGCTGCTTGTTAAACCCTGCTTACCGGAGCTTATCTGCAGGTCTTCTGGGAACCTGCCTCCAGTTGGCTCTGATTGGTAGATAATGTCAACAGCCAATAGCTGGGGAGGACAGAGTCGGGTTTCAGGATTCCTGGCCTTGGGACCAGGAGGAGGAGAAGGAGGAGGTTCACCACTGCTGGGAGAGTGTGAGAAGAGGAGAGACAAGACTCCATGCCTGAGAAGAGTGGAGGGCAGAAAGACATGGCCACCAAGTGAAGGAGCAGAGAGGGCGTGGCCCACAGGGCGGCCCAACTGGGTCCAGAACTGCCAAGACCACAGAATTTAGTAAATGGTAACTTGAGATTATCGGAGGGAGGTAATGGAGGTCAGGCAGTGGTCCAGCTGTTGTGCTGTTTAAGGCACAATATATTATTTATATTAAAATATAAAGGTTGTATGTGTATCTTTCATTTGGGAACATAAACCATCGGGGAAGGTAGCAAACCCAGCCACAGGATTTATTAATTACTTATTAATTCAGCACAAGAGCATGCTTTGCAAGGGTTTTATTGCTGTGACCTGGCCTTTAAGCTAAGAAGGAATCATTCCAGGACAGTCAGAGTTCTGGGGAAAGCTAGGGATAGAATTATTCAAAGTAGGACACAGAACACAGAGAGAGACAGCTCAGCCATTGAACTTAAAGCTTCCATTTTAAAATCTCTTTTCTCAGACCCAAGCATCATCTTTTCTTGTCTGGCAACAGTGCTAACGTAGTGCTATATCACTTACGTTAAATAACGCAGGGGTGTGCAGGAAGGAGCAAAACCACAGAAGCAGAAGGAAAAACAAACCAACCAGCACCACTGGAGAAGAGGCCAGGGCGTGACCCAGAGGGATAATGCTTGCTTAGCCCGTGTAAGGCCCTGGGGTTGATCCCTAGCACTTTGAAGGAAGAAAGGGAAGAAAAGAGGGGAGGAGGTTAGAAAAAAGGAAGAGAGGGTAGGAGTAACACAATATGTAAATAAGTAAAACCACAAATTTGTTTTTTAAAAAAAAAAACTAGTACTTTTGACAAATTTCTAGTAAAAGTCAATGTAAAACACCAAATATTATCAGGAATAAGGACAAAAGCAGCACCAGAGAAACTGAAGGCAATAAAACAGCACTAAGCAAGTGATCAAGCCATCCAGACATGCTGTATTGAAGTTGTATTGAAACACAATTTTTAAAATTATATACCCTACCAAAAGTAATCTAAGAGCACATAGGAAGTGTTTCTAGTCTTTTATTAAATTTTGAGAATCTCATATAATGCTTTTTGATCACAGTTACCCTTCCCCCAACTCCTCCCAGATGCCCCCTCCAAGACCCCCAGCTTCCTGTCCTCTTTTTTGTTTTAAATCTGTCATGTCCAACTGGTACTCTCATGCACTCTTGGAGGTTTGACCTTCCAGGGAGCATGGCTGACCTCCCAAATGCTACATTCTTGGAAGAAAACTGACTTACTCTCCGAGTAGCTATCAACTGCCAATAGCTCCTCAACTCGGGTGGATCCCCATGGCCACATCCCCTCTGGGTTTTGGGATTTAGTCTGACTTGCGCTCGTGCAGATTTTGTGCATGCTGTCACAACTGTCTGTACATATATACAACTAACTCCCCTGCCATGTCTGGAAAACATGGTTTCAGTATTCTCAGCCAAAACTCTGGTTCTTAGACACTTTCAGCATCCTCTTCTGGTGTGACACCTGGGCCTTGGGAGGTGGAGGGATACTGTAGACATATATACTTATATAAATATATAAGTATATATAGATACTTATATACCGTGTTAGATAAGCATTCTGAAATCTCCTGTTCTCTTCATCCCGACCAATGTGGGGCTCTGAGTCAAGCCCCATCTACTACCAAAAGAAGCTTCTCTGCTGAAGGCTGAGAGAGCTATGGGAATAAAGGTAAGTTATTGAGAGTCGGTTTGCTTGGCATGATGGTACAAGTCTTTAATATCAACCCTCGGGAGGAAGGAAAAGGCAGATATCTGAGAGTTTACGGCCAGTTTGGTCTATAAAGCAAGTTCCAGGACAGTCAGGGCTACATAATAGGAAGACCCTGTCTCAAAAATAAAACAGAGTTGTTTTAATACTACATCCATTTAGCTTAACAATATTAATCTACTAAAACCAAAATCCAAACACAGAAGGCTTCTCTGTTAATGTAACCTGATAAACATTATTGAGGGCCTAAGGAAAATGAAGATAAATCCTCCTACAGGCCTGAGCTTTCTCCCTCACTCCCATGCCTTCTAAATCCCCACACCAACTCCCTTCTCAGCCACATGCAGGATAACTGTGCTCTGCTCACATCCCTCTTTATCTTGCCAGACAAGGTTCTACGGTCTTGGTGTCCTCAAATGCTGTCTATGTACCACTTCCTGTAAGGATGACTGTCTGTGGCTCCAGTCAGGCAGAGGAAATTCCCCCTTTCATGTGGAAAATTGGGTGCAAGGAAATAGCCAACATTTAACAATGACTTCCTCAGAACTACTCACATGCAGAAGAGATATTTCATCTTACTTAATATAGTGCCATGACTTCTTGGCATTGTCTTCCAAACCTGATGATCAGGATATGTTACTCTGCTCAATCCCTGAGCAGAATGCCGGAAACCCAAGTATCTCATCCTCAATCCCGGTCTTTCCATCTTCTCTTTCTGTCCTCAGAAGCTGGGGGACTATAGAGTCAGTGAAACCGACCTACTGGGACTAACAAAGACTCTGACTGGCATTAGCAGCAAATGACGTCCCTGTGAACAGCCTAGCCCCAGGAGTCATCAAGACAGACTTTGAGCAAGTCGTGAGGACCAAGGGCTGGAAGCTCTTCTACCTACTAAGTATAGGGTGCCTGCCACTTCCCAGCTGTGTATGACCCACAGGAACCTGTGCCCTTTTTTTTATTAATTCCCTCATACAATACAACCTTACCACAGTTTATCCTCCCTCTACTCCTCCAAGTTTCCCCACCATACACCTCCCTTCTCTCCAAACCCACTCTTCCTCCATTTCCCTTCAGAAAAGAACAGGCCTCCCAGGGATAACAACTGAACCCAGCATAACAAGATGGAACAAGACTAGGTGCATCCCCTAATATTAAGGCTGGGTGAGGCCCCCAATAAAAGGAAAAGTGTCTCAGGGGCAGGTGAAAGAATCAGAAACAGCCCCAATCCCACTGTTAGGAGTCTCACGGAAACACCAAGCTAACAACCATAACATATATACAAAGAACTTGGCACAGACTCGTGCAGGCTCCCTGACTGCTTCAGTCTCTGTGAGCCCCTATGAGCCCTGCTTAGTTGACTCTGTGGCCATGTTCTCCTGGTGGGATCTGCACCCTAAGACTTAGACCTTTGGGCTCCTTTGGGCTCAGATGCTCTGGTCCACAGCTTTTGGGGTCCACATTAGAATCAAAATAAGGGTCACCCCAGAGTATCCCACTGAGACCCTTTCACGAACACACAGCAGACCTCATGTAGAGCCCGTGTGACTGCATCTGGAGCAAACAGTCCTCTAACTTTTGACCTTGCCTTCAGCTCTGAAGTCTCAGCCCTTGAGGAACATTTGAAGTCTTTCTGTGGAATGCACAGGTTGGTTAGAGTGAAGTAGATTCCCTTGCAGATCTGATCTCAGCATCTACATGAAAGAGGAAACGTCCTAGCCTAGCAGGTCACTGGTCAGCGCCCTTTCTAGGATCTGAAGACCCCCAAAGTCCTCTGTAGTTCCTTGCAGAGCCGACAAATCTTCAGTCGCAGTCCTTTGTTCATCTCCACAGGGTCTTGATTCTGCAGTCTTACACAAGAGCTTGGGGCAGGTGTGGAACGTGTCCCTGTCTCCACCTCGTCCCTCTCCCAATGCAGAGTGGGTCAGCCTGAGGACTTTACTGTGTTCCCCAGAGGCCAGCTATACCAATGGTGAGAACATCACTGTAGCTGGCGGGTCCCCCACACCTAAAGCCAGGACTCAGACTCACCTCTCCACACAGGAGCTGTGTGTGACTCTAAGGCCATGTGCTACAGTATTTTTAAAAATAAGTCTGTGTTTTAAATGTGTACACTTTAGTTCAAAGCTTTCACAGATGAATAAAACCTCATCAGAAAATAGTAATACAAAACTACCATTAAAAGGAACAAAACAATGTCAGTTGCCAAAAAACAAAACATGGGAGTTTGAGTATCTCAAATAAAAGGACAGATGAGCAGGGAACATTCTGGAAGCAAGGAGAGCAAATTGGCTTTCTGGGCATGTGGAATACTCCCTAAACATTTCTGTGAACTGGGCTCTTACTATCTGTTTCTGCAGCTAAGGAAGCCAAGACTCAAAGTCGATGCTCTGAGAAACTCATGTGGTCCTGAGTGGGAACTGAAGCCTGCTTTGTTTCTTCAATGGAGAGGGAACAGCATGGAGCTCATGCCTGAGGAAAGAGCATTCCCCAGGCTTCTTACTGTCCCGTTAGATTCCTACCCTGTAGACCTGAGCTGGTCCGGTGCATCCTTGCACACGCCCGCCGCAGGGTGTTAGTGGGATAAGTCTTTTCTCTTTATATGCTTGTTACCTTAGTAGTTTCTTATAATTGTGGAAAGCTAGCAAACACAGAAAGACAGTAAATGCTTTCTTTCTGAAAACTCAATTCCAGGGTCCTCCAGAGTCCAAACGCTCTCAGATAGTGGGCACGAACCATCACGGCCCCCTACCTCTGCTGGGTCAGATCATCATCGCATGGAAGAAACAGAAAATATATCTCAGTATCCTTCTACTGACCCTTAGAGGAAAACATAAACAAAAAGACAATATGGAATGGAGTGAGTCAAAGAGAGGTCTGAAGAAAAGAGAGCTAGATCTCAAGCTGAAGTGTTTGAAGACCACACCAAATTACATAGCCAGATCAGAGAGCTCCTACCCAATGCTAACCCATGAGTGGGCATGGTAGATGGTCCTTACCAGCATGCATCATGTGCACAGGGGAAACAGACACAGACCATGTTCTCTGGGAGACCCCAAGAATGGATTCTCCCTTGACTGAACGAAAGAGAAATGCACTGGCAAGAGGGAACTAACATTGTTGGGAAGCTTAAGGATCTTTGTGAGCAAGGAATGACTGCTAGGAAAGGGTTTACAGGCCTGGTGTCCCCTGCTATCAGTGAAACAATAGGAATCCAAAATGGCCAAGGGACGGACTGGTTGGGCAGCTCAGTGGGTACAGCACTTTCCACACAAGCATGAGGAGCTGAGATCAGATCTCCAGAACCCACCTAAAGCCAGATGCAGAAGCACATGTGTCTGCAATTTCAGCTCCTGGGGTGAGATGGAAGGTGCATCTGGGAGAGTCTCATGAATGACATGAACCAGATTGCCTGGTGTACACAGCAGCTCACAATGAAGGCAGAACAAGACTCTCTGGTCTCTACACATTTAGCCACTTACACACACAAATGTGCACACATAGCATGCATACACATTATACAGACACACATATAAAGATAAAAATATTTTGAAATATAGGCTGGAGAGATGACTTCGATGGTTAAAAGCACTGGCTGCTCTTCCATAGGACCATGGCTTGGATTCCTGAACTCACAACCATCTATAATTCCAGTTCCAGGGGATGTGATGCTTCTTCTGGCCTCCACAAGCACACAAGTGAAGCACTCACCTGTGTAAAAAAAAATTAACTAAAAAAAATTTTAAATAAAAAATGAAATAACAAAAGCCATTCCATCCTAATTGCTCTTCAAGGAGCAAAGCTGTAATCATTGGGATTTCTGAGCCACAGAGATATTAGCAAGGGTGAATATGCAGGGCATTAAGGCTAATAGAGCAGGGGGCAGATGGCTCTATGGTTAGAGTCCCCCTGCTCTGAGAGAGGACTCACCTGGAACTCCAGCTACAGTGCCCCTCACAGGCACTTGTACTCATATACATAGGCACATGATAATTGAAAATACACTTGATTAAAGTTTATCTTTAAAAACTAATGAAGCCGCAGAGCAGTAGGGGCTGGACAGTTCTAGTCTGTTTAGTCCAAATGAGACCCCTTGCAACCACACCATGCTAAAGCAGACAAACCTTCCCAGTCCCCCTGCCTTTCCCAACATGGCCCAGAGTGCTTGAGAGGTGATTTCTGTTTGGGGGTTCCTCTCTCCTCAGATCCTTGGACCTTATCCTGTTACCTCTGTCTTCTTTTCACACAGAGCTTGGCACGGGTCTTGTAACTACTGGAAAGTTTTTGCCACTTACATTTAGGGGCTTTGGGGGCTTTCTGTTTGGGGGTTTATAAATGTTTTTCCAAGGGCTTAGGGCTTTAAAACTTGGACATGAGGAGTTCTGGGCACTACACTGTGATATCTCCCAGACCCTGGGCATTGGAAGGAGAACATCCCAGTAAAAGGAAATGCTCTGGATAGATTAATTCACCCTATTCTGGGGATACTGAGATGCATTTATGTAGGTCACATTGTTTAGAGCAAGAGTTCAAGGAACTATACAAGAAAATTATTAAAATATCTAAGTGCTGTTTGTAATAACAACAACAACAACAACAACAATGTACCCTGGGCTTGTATGCTTGGTTTACACAAGCCTGTGTATCACCCCAATGCCCCAGGGCAGCTGAGATTGCAGCTCACAGCTCCAGAAGATCAGAAACTATTGCAATGGACTCTACAGTTTCACGATTTCCACGACTTCCAGATCCCTCCAACAGCCTCATGGAAGGCAACAGAGAAAGGAGGTAGCTCAAAATCAGAACTAGTCCATGGATGTACAGGATCCAGCCAACAGCAAGGCCAGTTAACGTTTGAACACTCCGTATTAACTGCACCCAGTGGGTATGGGATGACTGTTCTTGGTTGCTAAGTTGACAACATCTGGAATTAACTAAAACTCAACCAGCTGGGTGCACCTATGAGGAATTTTTCTTTAATTAAATCATTTTAAGAGGGAAGATCCACTTTTAATGTGGGCCTCGCCTTCTGGTGGAAGCCTATATAGCAGACATGAAGGAAGGAAGTTCTCCTCCTTGCCTGCTTGTCCTTACTTCGCCTGGCAAGACCATCACTTGCCTGGCATGACAACCTACTTCTTCAGGATTCCAGCGCACAGGACTTGGTCCCAGAAGTGGGTTCTAGAGCAGCAGAAATATAAGGATAGTTTGTTGTTGTTGTTTTGTTTTTGTTTTTGATTTGTTTTTTGTTAGAGAGACAGGGTTTCTCTATGTAACCTTGGCTGTCCTGGAACTCACTCTGTAGACCAGGCTGGCCTCAAACTCAGAAATCCACCAGCCTCTGTCTCCCAAGTGCATGAGTCACCACTGCCCATCTAGGATAGATTTTTAAGTATCTAGAATAGGCTTTCCAATTTGCTGACACCTACAGTTACTGAAGCCTTCCCTAGAAGCTCAAAGAATATTAAAAGCCCATAGTGTGATCTGTTTTACAAACTTACAGAGACAAATGCATTTGATTTTCCTGATTCACCAATTGTGAGAGGCAACAGATTTGGTGATGTTGCATATAAACCTTTGGCCATTTGTGGAAAAATCAGAAACTGATGATGCTGGCTGGTTGCTCCTAGCGTCTCTGGATGAACTGACAAAGGAAAAGGATGAGCTCCATGATAGTTCACAACTTCTAGCATTTCAGGATAAGGTAAAGGCAACAATGAACTCTGAATAAAATGCACTGGCTTCAGATGTACATCAATAGTCTAAATGCTTCTTTCTGAGTGAATGCTGGAACAGAGTCCTCTCTCCAGTAGCCATGCAGACCAAGATGTAGAAACTCAAACAGAAGCCTTCTTTTTTTTTTTTTTTTTTTTTGTAGTTTAACTTTTTTCTCCTCTCTTTTTTTATTAGATATATTCTTATATACATTTCTAATATTATCTCCTTTCCTGGTTCCCCTCCCCCACCTCTCCCACCCCCAAAATCCCCTAACCCATTCCCCCCCTCCCTGCTCACCAATCCACCCACTCCTGCTTCCCTGCCCTGGCATTCCCCTATACTGGGGCATTGAGCCTTCACAGGTCCAAGGGCCTGTCCTCCCTTTGATGTCCAACAAGGCTATCCTCGCATCTGGAGCCATGGGTCTCTCCATGTGTACTCTTTGGTTGATGGTATCTATCTAGAAAATTGTACATTTCTTCCAGATTTTCCAGGTTTGGTTTGGTTTTTTGTTGTTGTTGTTGTTGTTTTGGGTTTTTTTGTTTTGTTTTGTTTTGTTTTTGAGTATAGGCTTTTGTAGTAGGAGCTGATGGTTTTTTGGATTTCCTCAACTTCTGTTGTTATATCTCCCTTTTCATTTCCAATTTTGTTAATTTGGATACTGTCTCTGTCCCCTCTGGTTAGCCTAGCTATGGGTTTATCTACCTTGTTGATTTTCTCAAAGAACAAGCTTCTGGTTTTGTTGATTCTTTGTATAGCTCCACTATGTTCATAGCAGCCCTATTTATAATAGCCAGAAGCTGGAAAAAACCTAGATGACCCTCAGTGGAGGAATGGATACAGAAAATGTGGTATATTTACACAATGGAATACTATTCAGCTATCAAAAACAACGAATTCATGAAGCTCTTAGGCAAATGGATGGAACTAGAAAATATCATTCTGAGTGAGGTAACCCAATCACAAAAGAACACACATGGTATGCACTCACTGATAAGTGGATATTAGCCCAGAAGCTTGGAATACAATTCACAGATCACATGAAGCTCAAGAAGAAGGAAGAACAAAGTATGGATACTCTGGTCCTTCTTGGAAGGGGAAACAAAATACCAACAGGAAGAGATACAAAGACAAAGTGTGGAGCAGAGACTGAGGGAAAGACCATTCAGAGACTGCCCCACCTAGGGATTCATCCCATATACAGTTACAAAACCCAGACACTATTGTGGATGCCAACAAGTGTTTGCTGACAGAAGACTTCATTTTAATGTTGGCTGAATTCAAAAGAAAATTCAAGTCCCAGCTCTGGAGGATGTCAGCAGTTACGGTAAGGGCAGTAATTGGTAAAGAATAGGATCTTGTAACTTGAGAAAGAGATGTGAGAAAGGCCCCTATAAAGGCTGAGGACTTGGAACTTCAGATTCTCAAGGGTTTATCTTACCTGAGGAAGCAGTCTCCCTACTATCAGTGGAAGATTTACTCACACTCTGCCTACCACTGGAAATACTGCCTTTCTTGCCTTTTACCTAGGAACTAATCCTTCATTGTCTGCTAACCTAGCAGTGATTTTCCTGAAAAAAATGCTAGACAAGACCATACTGATATCCTTCAGGCCCTGCCAATAGTTGCCTCTAGACCTATAGCTAGGCCAAGCAGGCTCCTAGAGAGGAAATAGAAAATGTTGTCCACGAGGAGGTGTGCTACACTACTAAAGAGCTTAATGAGTTTGCTAATTCACTCAAGCAGAAGTCTGAAAAATATGTATAGCAATGGATTTTAAGAGTATGGGATAGGGCTGGCGAGACGGCTCAGCGGGTAAGAGCACTGACTGCTCTTCCAAAGGTCATGAGTTTGAATCCCAGCATCCACATGGTGGCTCACAACCATCCATAAAGAGATCTGACACCCTCTTCTGGCTGTCTGAAGACAGCTACAGTGTACTTACATATAATAAATAAATAAATATTAAAAAAAAAGAGTATGGGATAATTGTGAAAGGAACATAATACTGGATCAGGCTAAGTTTATTAATATGAGGCCACTGAGTGGAAACTCTAGGATTAATATGCAAGTTCACACAGTTTAAAAAAAGAATGTCAAAAATTTGTTGAATCCTCCACAATGGAAAGGCCATAAAACAAGCCCTTCACTAATCCTACAAAACACAAACTGGTGAGAGGGAGGGGCACCAGCACATTTGATGAGCTTTGTTGTTGCCCTTTTCCTTCTGCCAGACCTTAGGGTTGGAGATGCCACCGCTCAATTCGATGAATTAAATTCAGTGGGTTTAAACTGGCCCTGAAGTAGCAGGAGCCATGTGGCAGCACTAAATCAAAGCAGGCAAGGTGACCACCGTTATCATAATGGGCAGTATAGACAAAGCCATGTCCGTAATGGCCTGACCCATGATGGTCAGCACACACATAGAGACAGCACATTCCTCACTTGGGTGTGTTACTCAAGCCTATTTATCGAGTGACTCAGAAAGCTGCTAACTTTGTATGGGGCCAGGAACAGGAGAAGGCTCGTCAACAGGTCCAGGCTGCTGTACAGACTGATCTACCACTTGGACCATATGATCCATCAGACCTGATAGTGCTTGAGGTGTCAGTGGCAGATAGATGCTATTTGGAGTCTTTGGCAGGCTGCTATAAATGAATCACATAAAAGACCTTTGAGATTTTGGAGAAAGTCTCTACCATCATCTGCAGACAACTATTCTCCCTTTAAAAGTCAGCTCTTGGCATGCTCTTGGGCATTAGTGGAAGCTAAACATTTGACACCAGGCCACCAAATTACCATGCAACCTGAACTGCCCATCATGAACTGATTGTCATCTGGCCCAGGAAGCCATAAAGTACAACATGCACAGCAGCAATCTATTGTCATATAGAGGTGGTATATACGATCAGGCCTTAGCAGGACCTGAAGGCACAAGTAAGTTACATGAAGAAGTTGCCCGTGTGCCTATGGTTTCTACAATACCATCTGCTACATCATGCACCTCACAGGGTGTGCCCTGTAACCAGCTGAGTAAAAGAAGATTAAGGATGGTTTATTGATGATTCTGCACATTATGCTGGCACCACCCAGAAGTAGACAGCTGCAGCATCACAACCCCTTTCTAGGACAGCCCTTCTAGCAGATCTACTCACTGTTCACTACTCCAGATCATGGAATCCTCAGAGGACAGAACTTTGAGCAGTAGACATGGTCATGCATTTTGTTTAGAAAGACAAATGACCAGATGTGTGATTGTTGACTGACTTGTGGAATATAGCCAATGAGTTGGCTGGCTGGTCAGAGAATCAAAAAGAAAATAATTAGAAAATTAGAGAGATCATAGGAGGAACAATAATATGAGTCATCAAGTACTCCCAGAGCTCCCAGGGACAAAACCATCAGTCAAAGAGTACACTTGGAGTTACCCATGGCCCCAGACACATCAGCATCAGAGGATGATCTTGTTGGACACCAAATTGGGGAGAGGCCCTTCATCCTAAAAAGACTTGATACCATAGTGTAGAGGAATACCAGGACTGGGAAGGGGGTTGTTGATTGGGGAAGGGGAAATGGCTTACGGGATTTTCGGGGGAGGGGGGAACCAGGAAAGAGGACAACATTTGAAGTGTAAATAAAGAATATACTTAATTTTTTAAAAAAAAATTAGTGATTAAGACATCTGTGGAAGAATTGTGTGGATGGATCTCTCCAAATGGACAAATGGTATGAAGATACTTGTGTCAACACATAAATGCTCATCAAAAGGTGACTTCAGCAGAAACAACGTTTAGTAATCAAGTAGACAGGATGACCCATTTCATGGACAGGCAGCCTCTTTCCCCAGCCATCCCTATCATTGCCCAGTGGAACCATGAACAAAGTGGCCATAATGGCAGAGATGGGGATCATGTATGGGCTCCACAACACAGACTTCTACTCACCAATGAGAATTGTTGCTGAGTACCACATCTTCCAATGGCACAGACCAACACTGAGCCCCAGATACAGCACCGTTTCCCAGTCAGTGACCTGGTGGCAGGTTGACTACACTGAACAGCTTCCTCTGCAGAAAGGGCAATGCTTTGTCCTTACTGGACTTGATACTTGTTCTGGTTATAAACTTGCCTTTCCTACACATAATGAATCTACAAGAACCACCATATGTGAATTTACAGAATACCTTATTATCCATCATTGTATTCTAGACAGTATTACTTCTGACCAAAGAACTCGCTTCACAGCCAGAGTTCGACAGTGGTCATGGAATCCGCTGGTCTAACCATGTTCCTCACCACCCTAAAGCAGCTGACCTGATAGAAAGATGGAATGCCATTTTGACAAAACAGTTACAGCACCAATTAGGTGGCATCAGCATGGATGGTTGGGACAAGGTTCTCCAGAAAGCAGAAAGAATATGATTCAAATCAATGTCCAATATAATGTACAATTTCTCCCATAGCCAGGATCATGGGTCCAGGAATCAAGAGGCTGAAAAGGGAATCGGTCCACTCACTGTATTCCCCAGTAACACTAGGAAAATATTTGCTTCCTGATTCTGCCACTGTAAGTTCTTCTGGTCTAGAAGTTTTGGTTCCAGAGGGAAGAACACACCTGCCAGGGGCCACAAGAAATATCCCATTGGCCCAGAAGCTCATAGTTCCCCCTGAACGCTTTAGATTTCTGATGCCCTTGAATCAACAGGCTAAGAAAAGATTAACAGTGTTTGGAGAGGCGACTGATCCAGACTACCAGTAGAAAGTTGGATTGTTTCTCCATGATGAAGATAATAAAGATAATGTCTTGGAATGCAGGAGATCTTTTAGGATGTCTCTTGATGATATCATGTCCTGTGGTTAAAGTCAATGGAAAACTACAACAACCTAATCCAGGCAGGATGCAAAGGGTACAAACCCTTGAGGAATGGATGTATGAGTCACTCCTCCACGAAAAAGTCACTCCTCCAGGAAGAGAGCCAAGGCCACTAACGTGCTTTCCGAGAGTGGAGGAAATCCAGGATGGGTAGTTGAAGAAAGTAATTATAAATACCAGCTAAGACCACATGACCAGTTGCAGAAATGAGGATTATAATTGACATGAATGTTTTCTGTCATATTTTGTTAAGAATGTGTTTGCACAGATATTTGTGTTTCCTTTCCTTGATTTCTTTATTATGTAATGTAATATCAACTAAGTGGCCATTATATTTAAGTTTTGAAATAATAAAATAATGTTCCTTGAGGGACATTGACATCTATTCTAATTTATAATTGACATGTATTCTAATTTTGATAATGTGTTTGTGATTTCAAGGGGATAGTTATATCATATTAAGCATAAAATTATGACCTTGTTAAATATATAGTGTTTGTGGTTATATATGGGATAATTATATCATGTTAGGTGTAATTATGACCTGGTTGTTTTTACTTGGAAATTAATCATGACATAAGGAGATATGATTATGTGTCAAGTTGACAAGGGGTGGACTTGTGATGGCTATTCTTCATTGTCAACTTGACTACATCTACAATTACTAAAATCTAAGAGGCTAGGTACACCTATGAGGGATTCTTTTTCTTAATTAAATCATTTAAAGTGGGAAGATCCAACTTTAACCTGAGCCACAGCTTCTGGTGGCCTTCTGGTGAAAAAGCCTATAGGAAGGACACCAGTTCTTTTGAAGGAAGCTGTCTCTTTGCCTGCTTGCCCTCACTCTGGGCTGGCAAGTCTCTAGTCCTTCACTGGCATTACAACCTACTTCTTCAGGATTCTGGCAAATACTGAAGACAAACTGAGACATCCAGTCTGCTCGACTGAATAACTACTGGATTCTTGAACTTTCCATTTTCACTGGCAGACAGCCACAGTTGGACTGGCAGGACCATAGCCTGTAAGACACTCTAATAACTCCCCTTTATATACAGTCATTCTATCAGTACTGTTAGTCTAGAGAACTCTGACTAATCCTGACTAACATAAGGTTCCAAAAGGAATTTTAAAAAGTATGAAGAGAGCACAAAGTGAGTTCCAGGAGAGCCAGGCCTGCTACACAGAGAAACCCTATCTCAAAAAAACCAACCAAACAAAAGAATGATACATAATGGGGGTTAGTTAATACAAAACCTGGGAACTAAACACATGTATTAAAATGTCATAATAAAACCTACCATCTTGTACAAAGACATAAAATAATAAAAATTATTTTGAGAAGAATAATATCAAAGGTTTGACCCTACACAATATCAAGTATAAATACACATTCATTAACGTGCATAGGAGTACATATATGCAAATACATAAGTGGTGGTTTGAATAAGAATAGTCCCCATAGGCTTACATGTTTGAATACTTGGACTCTGGTTGTGGAATGTTTGGAAGAATTAGGAGGTGTGGCTTTATTGGAGGAGGTGTGGCTTTATTGAAAGAGGTGTGGCTTTATTGGAGGAGGTGTGGCTTTATTGGAAGAGGTGTGGCTTTGTTGGAGGAGGTGTGTCACTGAAGGTGGATTTTGAAGTGTCAAAAGCTCACACAAGGCTCAGTCTCATGTTTTCTTTCTTCCTTGTCTAAAGTATGTACACTCCCAGTTGCTACTCCAAACCCATGCCAGCCTGCCTACTGTCATGCTTCCCAATCGTGATAAACATGGACCAACCCTCTGAAACTATAAGCAAGCACCCCCGCCCACCCCCTACGCCCCATCCCCCATCCCCAGCTCCCCTGAAATGCTTTCTTTTATAATTTGCCTTGGTCATGATGTTTCTTCACAGCAATAGTAACAGTAACCAAGACAACATATGGAGATATAGACAATCCCTAGTGGACTGAAGAGTGAATATTTAGACAAGAAGACCAATATTAATTGAAGGAAAGATGAGGACAAAGGGAAGATTTAAGGCTTCTGACAGTTCAGAGTGTTTTCATACTAAAATTGTATCTTTACATTATGTATAATATTTTGTAATGATACTGAAGGTGTAGCCCTCAGTGAGCCTGTGTGAGAAAGCCGAGCTCATCTGAAGTGATGTCTAAGGGATGCCACCAGCCCTGTCGCCCTCTAGCCCCTCATTTCTCTCGTGTCCTCGCTTTACTAACGGGTGCCAACTGGCCATTGTTATTTATTTTCTAAATGAGAAATTGTTTCCCTGCAGTATGAACAGTCGAATAATGGATTCTACCAACAGATGAAGAAAGAGAAAGGAGTTATTGGCATTATTAACATATCAGACAAGTGTTCCTTCTTCATCTTGCCTGTGCCTCTGCCTTTCTTGTGAATATCTCTGGAAATCAAACTCCATGCCTTAAAATGAGACAATAATGAAGACTATCTTAGAGACCCAGTCCCCCTTCTAGTATTACCTTCCATTTCTCCCCTCTCCAAACATGACCCTTTGACCCTTGATTCTACTTACCTGTGAACATCTCCACACCACAGCTCCACGAGTCTGTGCCCGTAGCTTCTTCTACTTTCATCTTCATCTCATCAGCTCCCTGCCAGCTCTGAACCTCTAATCACCTTCTCAATATTTTTGTAAGATAGAGTTGGAAATCCAGCTCTGGATATTTCCAAATCCTCTAGAGAAATTCTAGAACCACTCTTGGTACTACAATCTATACTAGCCAGGGTTTTCTGAAGAACTGACAGAGTTGAGTGTGTGTGTGCGCGCGTATGGTGTGATATTTATCAATTGGTTTGTTTTTATATTATCATTATTTATTATTATTTGAGATGCCTGTTTGTATTCTCTTGAGAGAAAGGATGTGACTTTGGGTGGGTAGGAGGTGGGCTGGATCTGAGAAGAGTAAATGGAGTTGGAGGGAAAGAAACTGTAATCAGAATATAACATATAAATATATATGTATATATATTTTCAACCTTTTTACAATGGAGGTATTTATTAATTTACCAAAGACAGTCCTGGTCGTCCAAACATGGCCATCTTACAGTGGAGAGACTGAGACCACAAACCCGGATGTCTCAGCGGTCTCAGGCTAACACAGAAAGCTGGGGTTTGGGGGTGGACGAGGAGCTTCTGGTCTTCAGCCTACACTGGAATCTCAGAGCTGCTTCTAATGGGAAAGGAATGCCAAGGAAACAGGACAGACAACCTTGCCAGCGAGAGTGAGAGGGTGAGGGCGAGCAGGCAAAAAGCCAAGTTTCCTTCTTTCATGTCTTTCATCTGGGCTTCCACCATCAGATGCCACCTAAATTCAGGATGGGTTTTCCTGCTTTGATAATCTGATCAAGAAAATGCCCTCCAGGAATACACAGTGGCGTGGGTTTTAGTTATAATTCCAGATGCAGTCAAGTTGACAACTAAGGCTAGTCATCACAGAAGCCTTACCTTTACATGAAGGAAATGCAAATAGGAGAACTAGAACTTGTGTGGTAGAGTTGGCATGAGTTCACATGCCCAGAAGGAATTAGCTCTCCAGAGGAACCCTACCCAGGATTATACATGCCTACAGTGGGCTTGAAGATGCCTCACTGGGGACATTACAGGCTCCCTCTGTCACCAAGAGGCAGCCAAACTAAGTATAGCCTGTAAGACTCATCCACAAGCTGAAGAAATTTCAGTATGTCAGGCAAGTCTCAGGTTGCAATAAAAAACGCCAACAGAAGTACATCTTCTGAAGTCTAGAAATAGAAAGAGTAAAGCACAAAGATGTGTCACTCTCTGTGAACCAAGCTGCAGGACAAAGAGAACAAGAGAAACTTGATCCACATTAAATAACCCTTAGATGAGGTGGGTGACAGAGAGCCAAGATAAGGAATCAACTAAGGCATCCATCGATGAATAAATGCATAAAGAAATGAGTTATAAGTATGTGATCTGATAGTTTGACCATTAGAAATAATGAAACAGGGCTCAGCCACATACATAGAACTGAAGCATCACATTGAACAAAATAAGCCAGGCACAGACAAAATCACATGCTCTCACCATGTCGAAGCTAAAACGTTGATCCCATAGAAAAATAAAAACAGAACAATTGTTACTAGAGCCTTGGGAAGGTAGTGGAGAAGGAGAAATGGCAAATAGCAGGTATAGTTTGGGGGGAGAGATCATTTCAGTGTTTTATAGCACTGGAATAGCTATAGTCTACAACAATTTATTATAAGATTCCAAACAGTTACCTAGAAGTCAGGTTTGCGAGGTGGCTCGGCTGACACAGAGGCTTGCTGCCCAGCCTGACCTCATTCCA
Organism: Apodemus sylvaticus; assembly: GCF_947179515.1. NCBI lineage: Eukaryota > Metazoa > Chordata > Mammalia > Rodentia > Muridae > Apodemus > Apodemus sylvaticus. The sequence goes on along the minus strand of NC_067479.1, from coordinate 72,354,526 downwards.
ATCTGTGGAGTTCACGTGGTGAAAGGGGAGAACTGACTCCAAAGCATTGTCTTTGACGCCCACGAATTTGGCCTAGCAGACACAAGTAAGTTAAAAAGTCTGAAGTCTCTCAACTCACAGATCAACTCACAGAAATGATAAATATTTGAAAACTTTCCATTGTCAAGTATTTAGCATCTTATTTATCCTGATTTAATTAAATATTGTATACATGCATGTGAAATTATCAAACTATATCCATAAATACATGAAAATATTATGTTAGTTAACTTTTTGTTTTTGAGGATTTCATACATAATATACAATGAAAAATGGCCACATCTATCCACTATATGCCCCCCAACTCCCTTCATATATCCCCCTCACATTGCCTCCCAACGTCATGTCTTTTTTTATGACCCACTAACCCAGTTAGTGTTGCCCAATAAAGAATTATTCTCCCTCCCTCAGTGACCACCCACTTTTAAATGCTCCTCAGATGGGGTGAGGCCCACTAATCATCTACCCAACCTATGCCAGATTTTTGGCTGGCTTAATCTTGTGCAGATAACCATAGCTCCTGTGAGGTCATGACTCAGATACCCATGACATGTTCAGAAGACAGCATTTTACAGGACTCCTTCCCATCCTCCATGTGTTTCACCCCTCAGCATCCTGCATAGCGCCTTCTGGTATTTTTGGACGCTATTCAGCAGAGAAGACATTCCCTAGTCTTTTTGAGACTGATTTCTCAGTGTCCTGCAGCCAAAGTAGGGTCTTACCACATAGTGATGGTAAACAAGAGAAATGGCGATGGCCTTTGTTGTTTTGAAGATCTCTGAGGCCTCCCTAACTGAGAACTCATAGGGAGTGTCCCATGCCTTGTACTAAAGCTTCCATTTACTAACCGATGTCTTCTGAGAGTGACATTATTCACCCAAGCAGAGTACTTCTGTTCAGGCTCCACCACATGCCCACAATTGTATTTTCAAATTAGCTTATTAAATGGTGGTTTTCTATAAGGCTGTTTCATGCATCCTTAGCTTCTGCTAACATATCCACTACAAACCATACTCCCCCATGCCCTGGCCCATCCCTGACTAATCCTTTAACGCTCAGTATTCCCTGCCAGTCTTCCATTCACATGTGTTCTACTGTATCTCAGCTTGGATTTGTCTTCTAGGTTGGATTGTGAGACTAAGCCTCCATGTGGTTTTTCATACCCTCAGGTTTAGGCAGTACTCCCCTTTACTCCTCGATGCCTCCATACTCCCACACTTGTCCTGGCTTAAGCCTTTACACTCCCAGTAGTCACCTTACTACTTTTATATTACCTATAATCTAATATCCACTCTCTGTTAGTGTGTACACACACACACACACACACACACAGATCCCTTTCTAATTTTTCCTGGCATCTGCTTGTGCTCCAAGTTAAATATGCAAAAAAAAGTTTGAACCTGGGATCTGCACATGAGAGAGAACATACAATATTTGTCTTCCTGGGCCCTAGTTACCCCTATTCCTAGTTTCATCTATTCATCTATAAATGTTATGCTTTATTTTTCTTTACAGCTGAGTAATATTTCATTGTGTTAAGGTGCCATCTTTTTCTTTTCCATTCATTTATTCGTGGACATGTAAGTTGATTCCATTTCTGGCTATTATGAATAGAGCAGCAAGGGACACGGATGAGCGAGTGTCTCTGTAGTAGAACATGAAGTCCAATGGGTGTGTGCCCACGAGTGTTACAGCTGGGTCATTTGGCAAGTCTATCGCTAGTTTGTTGGGGTTGTTGTTGTTGTTGTTTTAGAAACTTCCAGACTGGTTTGCAAACCGGCTATAATAATTTACACTTCTACCGGCAGTGTATAAATTTCCTCCCCAACACACATGCTAGTGTGTATTGTAGTTTACACTTCTACCGACAGTGTATAAATTTCCTCCCCAACACGCATGCTAGTATGTATTGTTATCTGTAGTCCTGGTGGAGGCCATTCTGACTGGGGTGAGGTGGAATCTTAAAGTAGGTTTTCATTTTCATTTCCTTGATGGCTAAGGATGCTGAACACTTTAAATTGGATTATTTTCTTTTTTATTTGTTTTTTTTTTCATTACTAAAGCCATGTTCATTAGTTTACATCCACACTGAGCCGCTGCTACACAGATTCTGTAGCCCAGAAGCCATAACATACTTACTATTGGCTCATTATAGATTCCATTTTATAAACCTCTCATCACCCCCATTTAAAGTTGGGTTGTGCATTCCATTCTACCACGAAGACACTTGTTCAACCATGCTCATTGATGCTTTATTCATGACAGCCAGAAACTGTTGCTGCCCAGAACGTACCTTGCTAAAGGTGCTCTTGAGATATCTTGAGTTCCTGTGACACTTTTTGACCATGACCATGGCATGGTGCTTACTTAATTCAAGCAATATTATGTGGGTCTTGAGACTGACATTCCCTTTGTTTAAAGTTTGTATTATAGTTATTTGCTTGTGTATCTGTTTGTATATAACAAACATGCTACTGTGCAAAGGTGAAAGTCAGAGGACAGCTTGCAGAAGTTAGGTCTCTCCTTCCACAATGTGGATCCTGTGGGCCCATGTGTCTTAGTTTGGGTTTCATTGCTGTGAAGAGACACCATGACCAAGACAACTCTAAAAAAGGAAAACATTTAATTGGGTCTGACTTACAGTTTCAGAGGTTTAGTCCATTGTCATTATGGCAGGAAGCATGGCAGAATGCAAGCAAACATGGTGCTGGAGAAGGAGTTGAGAGTTCTATCTACATCTTGATCTACAGGCAGCAGAAGTATGGACTATCACATGGCAACCAGGAGGAGACTATCTTCCTCACTGGACAGAACCCAAGCATAGGAGATCTCAAAGCCTACCACCCACACAGTGACAAACTTTCTCAACAATGCCCCACCTCTTCCAATAATGACACACCTCCTAACAGTGCCAATCCCTATGGCCAAGCATCCAAACACATGAATGTATGGGGCAAACCTATTCAAACCATCACATCATGACTAGCATTCTTAAATAGTGGTGTTAGTCAAATGCTTAAAACAAGGAAGACAAGCTAACACCTGAGATGTTCATTAATCCTACTGAGCCTCCTCTTTAAGAAGCACTTTGGTATAATCAGCTTACCAATGTTAGTATCGTCTTAAGATTTCATGCCAGTCTCTACTGCAAAAATTCATTCATTCAATAGAACAACAGTTACATCAGCCTCATGAAAGAAAATACCAGAATGTGTCATGAAGGGACAACAGAACTCATCTTAGACCTACTGGCATTAAGGCTTTGCTCTAATTTAAGTATGGTTGGTCCATTCCATACTGGCTTGAAAGAGACCATCTGCTCTATGCTAAGATAGTTGAATACTTGGTCCCAGTTGATGTTCATGTTTGGAGAAGTTTAAGAGATGCATATTTGCTGAAGAAGATATGACACTTGGGGTCTTTGAGGTAAAAGTTTTGCCTGCTTTCAGCTTCCTCACTGCTTGGAGCTTGTAGTTAAAATTGAGCTGTTTAGCTTCCTGCTTTGATCACTATGCCTGTTCCTTGATGCCATGCCTCCTTGCTTTGATGAACTCATGCCTTTTGATATTAAAATGGGATTCAACAGAGTGGCTCATAGGCTGTTGTACTGGCTGGTTCTGTGTGTCAGCTTGACACAGGCTGGAGTTAACACAGAGAAAGGAGCTCCAGGTGAGGAAATACCTCCATGAGATCCAGCCATGGGGCATTTTCTCAGTTAGTGATCAAAGGTGGGAGGGCCCATTGTGGGCGGTGCCATCTCCTAGTCTTGGGTTCTATAGCAAAGCAAGCTGAGCAAGCGAGGGGAAGCAAGCCAGTAAGGAACATCCCTCCATGGCCTCTGCATCAGCTCCTGCTTCCTGACCTGCTTGAGTTCCAGTCCTGACCTCCTTTGGTGATCAACAGCAATATAGAAGTATAAGCTTGATAAACCCTTTACTCCTCAACTTGCTTCTTGGTCATGATGGTTTTTTGCAGGAACAGAAACACTGACTAAGACATCTGTGGTCTGGCTAGTCCAACAATGGCTGTCTCTTGACCAAAAAGCCAAGAACAACAGCAGTTGTTCAGTCCATAAGGCTTGGATATTTCAACTGATCTTTGGTCTATGTTGGGAGTCCTGAAGCAATAGGTTCTAATACCACCAAAGTAATGCCCAAGCAACAAAAATAAATGAACTTGCCAGGGAAAGTGAGGACAAATAGGCTAGAAACAAAAACTTCCCCTTTTGTGTCTCCTTTATGTGGATTGTCACCAGAAAGTATGGCCCAGATTTAGGGCAGGACTTGATTTGGATTCTGAATGGATCTTTCCGCCTCAAATGGTTCAATCGATAGGCGAATGCTTGCAGCCAACCATTGGACTGAGTGTGGGGTTCCTGATGGAGGAGTTGGAGAAGGGACTAAAGGAACTGAGGGAGTTCACAGTCCCATAGGGGTAGCAACAGTGTCAACAGGCCAGACCTCCGGAGCTCCTGGGAACTAGACTACCAACCAAAGAGTAAACATGGAGGGACCCATGGCTCTGGCCGCATATATGGCAGAGGATGGCCTTGTTGGGCATAAGTGGGAGGAGAACTTCTTGGGCCTGAGGAGGTTTGATGCCCCAGTGTAGGGGAATGCCAGGGAGGGAAGGCGGGAGTGGGTGGGTAGGTGACAGAAAAGCAGGGGAGGGGGATGGGATGGGGGTTCCGGAGGGGAGACTTGGAAAGGGGATGACATTTGAAATGTAAATAAAGAAAATATTTAAAAGAAAGAAGGAAGGAAGGAAGGGAGGGAGGGAGGGAGGGAGAGAGAGAGGGAGAGGGAGAGGGAGAGAGAGAGAGAGAGGGAGAGAGACAGGGAAAGAGAGAGAAAGAAAGAAAGAAAGAAAGAAAGAAAGAAAGAAAGAAAGAAAGAAAGAAAGAAAGAAAGAAAGAAAGAAAGAAAGAAAGAAAGAAAGAAAGAAAGAGGACTGGAGAGATGGCTCTGAGCACTGGCTGCTCTCCTGAGTTCAAATCCCAGCAACCACACGATGGCTCACAACTATCTGTAATGAGATCTGATGCCCTCTTCTGGTGTGTCTGAAGACAGCCACAGTGTACTCACATATAAGTGAATAAATCTTTGGGCTGGAGCGAGCAGGGCTGGAGTGAGCAGAAGTCCTGAGCTCAATTCCTACAACCATATGATGGCTCACAACCATCTGTACAGCTACAGTGTACTCATATACACAAAATGAATAAATAAATCTTTCAAAATATATATATTAAAAAAAATTTTTTAAATCTCTGACAGGTGTGCCCAGCTGCTTAGGTTTTGGCTGATTGTGGTTGTAGCCACGTTGACAATCAAGATCAATCAACACAATCACAGCCACAGAAAAGCAACTAACACCCCTTCTGAAATGCATATTGAGGTGACACTGTGTACTTTGGTGTAATCAGCTTGCCAATGCTGGGATGGGACCAGTGGGTGTTGAATCACAGAGTAGTCAATGGCTCACGAAAATGGCTGGCTGCCTTGTGAGAGCAGGTTGTTATAAAGCCCGCTTGCATGGTCAGGAAGATTCTGCTTGCAATGATACTTCCTACCACATGTGTACAGAGCACAAAGCCCTCTCCCGTGCCACGCTCTCAGACTTGTAGCCTCCAGAAGCATGAGCTGCAATAAACCACTCTCCTCTCAGAACTCATCAGGGATTTTTGTTCAAACAACAGAAAATGGACTCAGACTCTTTCTCACCTCAGCCCCCTTGAGCAGGGTTTGCTTTCTCCTCAAACTCTTAAGAGAACTACCTGTCAAGTGCCCCTCTCCTTTCTTAGTGGTCAGAAGTCCAGGGTACCAGCCCTTGCCTTTCCCTCAAAAGGAATATCTGAGAAGACCTCAGACCACTGAGTGTCTGAAACTCTCTTCAGTTCCTCAGTGCCCTTGCCCTAATGTTTACTTCCTGCCTTCTGGCACATACACAAATGTTGTATTTTACACTTTCTAATCTACCAGATCCAAAAAGCATAGCATCAGCAATGTAACAGACTTGTGAGATCTCTTTGTGAAATGTCAAGACAATCAAGTTTATTTTAGACTACACCGTGACAACATCAAGGGAATTAACTCAAAGCACAATTCACTTCTATAAACAAGGATTGCTTCCAAAAACTGAACATATGTGGATGCTTCTAAGTTAGGTGGCCGCTTAGCACTCTGGAGTCACTTTTTGGTAATTATGACTACTCTACTTTTTCCTCTCCTAATTAGGCATCATTATTCTGAAATTCTTTCGGATCAGTCTATCTGACCATAAAGCTTGGCCCACAAGGCCTAAGCATTGTGCCTATGGGGCTTACAGCTCCATAGAAAAGCTATTGCTGCAAAGAAAACCACTCATCTTGAAGAACAGCACCTGACATCTTCTCTGGGATGCCAGGTTTCTATCACTAGCATAGTCTCACTGCATACTATTATTTCTATGTAGCCCAAGCTGGACCAGAACTCAAAATCCCCCTAACTCCACATCCTAACTGTTGGAATTACAGGTAAGCGCCCCCATGCCTAGCTCTGTGATTCTTCTCACCACATGTTCACACTCTGCCAAGATGTTAGAGCATCTCCATCTTACTTATCGTCCACTATTTTTTATTCTAGGCTTCCAGGGGTCATTTGTCTCCAAGTATCCATGTGCAGTTGTAAAATTCAGCTGTGTATCCCAACAGTTTGGCTGTTCAATATTCACCCTCAGTAAGTCTCCCAGTTCCCACCTTTGTTCTATATCATTAACCAAGCACTGAAAGAATGATTCTATTCAATGACCAGTGTCTCCCCAATTAGATCATTCTTAGACATGACCAAGGTGTAGGCCTAGAAGTTACTAGGGGGATATTTGGAGGGGACAGGAATTATTTTTCAATGTGTATTAGTCATGGTTCTTTAAGGAACAGAACTGATGGAGTGAGTGTGGATATGGAAGAAGAGAGAGAATATAGAATGAATATATATTCATATCTACATATGAATACATATATATTCAGATATAGAAATGTATTTATTTATTTACTTATCTATTTATTTGTTTATTTGTTTATACCTTGTGTTCATTCCCTTGACTTACAACGTCAGATCAGACCTCCAGTTCAGTGTTGAAAAGATGAGCATTGTGATACCTTTATATCGTGTGTGTGTGTGTGTGTGTGTGTGTGTGTGTGAGTGTGTTGGAATGACTTACAGGTTGTAGTCTGAGTAGTCTGATAATGGCTACCTCCTGACAGAAAGGCCAAGAATCCAGTTGTTGTTCAGTACAGAAGACTGGATGTCTCAGCTGTCCCAGTCTGGTGCTGGGGTTCCAGGAAATTCCTAGGGAGCTTCTGGTCTTTGGAATACATTGGAATCTTTGTATGTATGAAAAGCAAGGTTCTATGAAACAAAAACAAAAATGAAATCTAGAAATCAGTCAAGGCTAAGATAAATATTGCATTCATAGGTTTAGACACAATTATAGTGCATTTCTTATTTGAAACCATTCTACAGATGCATATGTCAAGATTTCATTGTCTCCAAAACCAATAAGATTGATTCTATAACCATAGATTTGATATATCTCTGAGTTATTTTTTAACAATTTTAAGTAGCCACAAAGGTCTCATATATTTTGGTTTACTTTCTTTGGAGCTTATGGGATGGTTAATAATATCTCTCCTTTAAATTTTTTCCTGTCTCCTTGATGCTAATATACTATCCTGAAAATGATTTTTACATGTTCAGTTGTTATGGCAACCTTATTAGAGTTAATAATTTACCTATAGATCTTTAGATTTTCATATGTCTAAATCATCAGATAATCCACAAACCATAACATTTCTTCTTGCCCAGTATTTATACCTTGTTTTCATTCCCTTGCTTTATGACATCAGACTGGATCTCCAGTTCAGTGTTGGAAAGGTGAGCACTAAGATACCTTTGTCTTGTTTCTGATCTCCAAGGACAACCTTTTTATGCTTCACCAGTTTCATGTGTTGACACAGAACCTAAAGCAGTGTGAACTCTCATCTGCTGTCATACAACCCTTGAAAAGAGTCACCAATATGAAAGCCAATGATGTTAACATTCAATGAGCTAGAAATTCCAGCCCAACAGAACTGCAGCCCCTGTGAACTAAGGGTCAGGAGAACATTTACAGCAGAACAATTCACAGACACCAACTCAAAATCTATCAACAACACAACAACACTGTTTCTATGTGATGCATCACCCCAAACTTAGTGACTTTACAAAGGCAGAAGCCTATGGGGTAACAATTCAATCTGAGCTCAGATGGGGTGTTCTGGTCTGAACCACGGCTGCCTCACAGCGATGAGTCAGCTCGCTGATCCTGACCTCCCTAAGGCCTCGGCTTAGACATCCAGGCCAATTCAGCTCAGACCCATGAATGTTGCTCTCCACCTGTGTAGCCCAGGCTTGCCCACAAGACAGACTCAGGATCCCAGGATTTAGAACACACAAAGCTACCAGCAGCCTAAGCTCTCAATTGACACATGGTTCCCTTTGGTACATCCTACTGACCCATGTAAGCCACTGTGCCAGCTCAGATTCTGGAACAGGAAACATCACTTCTCCCAATGGAAAGAGATTAAGGTCACACCGCAAAATGCTAAGCAACTTGTCAGAGATTGATCTTTACCACAGAAAACTATTTTTAAAATGAAACACAAAATAATGTTGAATAAAATGAGTCAGGCAATAAAGGATGCCCATTACACAATCTCTCTAAATAAAGTGAAAAGACAAACCAAACTAAAATTTAGGGCTTATTGATGTGTATTTCATAGAGTATTTTAAGTAGACAATAATTGTCAAATTTGGCAAAGTACAGCTATTTTGCAAGAGTGGTTACTTTAAATATAGTAAGAAGCTATAATGATTTTAGACTTATAAACCCAGAAAGCATAGGTTTCCAGGTAATTGGCTGTGTTGTGTATAATTTCTTAGCCTGATGATAGTGATAAGATGATCATTATGTATTTCTTTAAGATTTAATTTCTTTATGTGTATTTGAATCTGAAAGAATTTATGTGCATCATGTGCACACAGGTACCTATGGGAGAACAGAAAATAATATAGAATCCCCTATATTACAGGGGTCCCAGAGACACTGTGTGGATTCTGAGAACCAGACCCAGGTTCTCAGCAAAATAAGTAAATGCCCGTAGCTCCTGAGACATCTCTCTTCCCTCCAGAGGCCATTTTAAAACCTTCAGGGGTGCCAGGCAGTGGTGGTGCACACCTTTAATCCCAGCACTTGGGAGGCAAAGACAGGCAGATTTCTGAGTTCAAGACTAGCCTGGTCTACAGAGTGAGTTCCAGGACAGCCAGGGCTACAAAAAAAAAAAAAAAACCAAACAAACAAACAAACAAAAAAAAAAAACCCTTCAGGGGTATCTATGTCTTTATGCATCTTTCTCTGTGTTTTATCTCATGATAAAAATAAAAATTTTAAATTATACTATAAATATTATAGAATAAAGAACTTAGAAACCACTCATGCTCGTATATTATAATTTAATATACAATAAATAGTACAGCCTAATCTAATAACAGAAGAATGCATTGGTTTGGAATAGTTTTTGGAAACTTTTCCACTAGAGAGAAAAAATAAATTGAATCTCTGTCTATGAAAGTATACAAAGAAATCTCTAGAAAGGAAAGACTCAAGGTAAAAGTAATAAAGTACTGGCAAATACTGTGGTTTAATATCTTTCCTGACATATACGACATGAATGTCTTTCTAAAGAAAGGCCACACATCCAAGAGTTGATGGATATTTTTTTAAGGAACACAAAGTTGGGTGAGTACAGGGAGGGGAAGATCTGGGAAGAGCTGGCTGGGTGTGGTCGAAATGCATATGAAATTCTCAAAGAAATGATAAAAAAAATTAAGTAAATGGGGAACGGAGTTGAGGCCATCTATGTCAGCGAGAGATGCTGTAAACCGAAGACTGTATTTCACTTGATCCCCTACGTCCAAAAGAAGAAGAAAAGGTTAAAGAGAACGAAGCTTAAAACAAAAATTAAAGCAACTTCTTCCACAGGTTTTCTTTTTACAGCAATGACTGTTAATGTGTGTTGCACATTCCCCAAAAAATATGGTGTGTGTGTGTGTGTGTTTGTGTGTGTGAACATGTAGTATTTATTTCTGTCGTGTTGTTTTATACATGATTCTCTTTGATTCCTAATATGCTTTGGACATCTCCCTCTCTACAAATCTACCTCTCCTTTATGCAGATACTGTATTTTATTCACTCTATTTAAGTTTTGTTACCAATAAATCTTTGTTTGCTTTTCAAGGAGTTTGCTAAAAAGCAATGTGTTTTTTAAATTAAATTGTTTACTACTGCTGGGGCTGGAAAAATGGCTCAGTGGTTAAGAGCACTCGCTGGCCTTCCAGAGGACCTGAGTTCAGTTCCCAGCACCTGCATGTACATCCACATACATAAATAAAAATAAAATTACAGTTTGGTACTAAACAATATCTCTGTCAGTATTCTTGCACATAAACTTACAGGAAACATTAGCATTATTCACAAATCCTAAGTAGGAAGATTTCTAAGTCAAAAGTGTCAGAATATACACCCCACTCACTCATTTAAATTTGTGATAGATATTGTCAAGTCACCTTTCCAAGAACCTCTCAAAGTGCACATGTGCCGTGCTCTTGTAAGCACTGGCTGGGAAAAGCTTTCGTATTTCTTTTTCAGCAGCACAATATACAGTTGAAAGATTGTATCTTGCTGATGTTTTAAAGTAAGAGTGAGACAGGGTATATTTCCATTATTTTGCAGGCCGTTTGTATCCTTCCTGTGAACTGAGTGTTCTGATAGTATGCCTGTTGTCTCCGAGTTGTTTTATTTCCTCATTCGTTTGCAAATCAAGGCAATTAGCCATTCTATCATATGTTCCACAGTTACACTTTCACAGCCTGTCTTGTCTTTTTCCAAACAGAAGTTTTAAATTTTTACACAGTCAAATTTATCAATCTGTTCCTTTATGGCTCCTGGGAATAGATGTTTTAAATTTTATTTTGTGGCTCAAAAGCTTAAGTGATTTTCTTGGGGTGTAACTGGAGTGTTTGGGTGAGGAGGGAGAGGAGACAATGAAGCAACTGGAAGAAACACATTGATGTGTGTGTGTGTGTGCGTGTGTGTGTACACACATTTACTTACTCATGTAGCGATGATTTTGGAATTTTGGTTTCTTTAAAAACACAGAAGTATTATAAGAATGTGCTTTCATTTTAAACCCAGGCGTAGGGATATGGTGCTGCTTCAGACTGTTCACAGCAGCTGACTATGATTTCCTTGTGCTCTAGCAGAGGCGTGGTTTTGCCAGCTGCAGGAAGTTTCAGCGATTGTGTGACCTTTAGAATTCTGGGAACTTATCAGAGGTTGTATAAATGTTAGATCCCCGCTAGGCGAAGGGTTGGTGGTTGGTAGTTATTCAGGGAAGTTGACTGTAGATTGTTAGTAGTCATGCTCAAAGGAAACAAGAAGAAAGGCAAATATCAGCTACATATACGTATTGAGAAATACATAAATACAGTTTATTCACACTTAACATGTAGGTAAATATATTTGCTTGCTTGCCTTCTCTCTGTCCTTTCTTTCTACATCCTGACCGGAGTTTCTCTTCCTCCTCTTCTCCCAGTCCCTCCTCGGCCTCCACCTCCACCACTCATCTACTCATCTTCCATTTCTCTTCAGAAAAGAGCAGGCTTCCCACGGTTATCAACAAAACAGGGCACATTAAGTTGCTATACAACTAGGTTCCCCTCATATTAAAGCTGGACAAGGCAACCCAGTAGGAGGAAAAGAATCCCAAAGCAGGCAAAAAGAAGTCGGAGACAGCCCCATGCCCACCCCACCCCACCCCACCCCACCCCACCCCATCCCACCCCCTCTGTGCTGAGGGCCTAGGTCAGCCCCATGCAGGCTCCCTGGTTTTTAATTCAGTCTCTGGGAGCCCCTATGAACTCTATTTGATTTTGTTCATTTTCTTGTGGTGTCCTTGACTCCTCTGACTCCTACAATCCTCCTGCACCATTCCCCGAGTTCTGCCTAATGTTTGGCTGTGGGTCTCTTCCTCTAATTCTGTTGCTGGGAGAAGCCTCTTTAATGACACTTGGGCTAGGCACTATTATATAAGTATAGCAGAGTATCATTAGGAATCCTTTTCCATCCTAGGTCTCTGGGCTATCCAGCCTCTGGATCCTGGCCCGCCAGGCAGTGGTGGGTGGGCTCCCTCTCATGACGTGGGTCTCACACTCTGCCAGTCATTGATTGGCTACTCCCACAGTTTCTACCCTGTCTTTACCTCAACTCATCTTAGAACAAAGAATCTTTCTAATTATTTCTTTTATTTTTTGAAATTATAATTGCATCACATACCTTTCTAATCTGAAAACTGTCCCTTAATCTCTTTCAAAGTCATGACCTCTTTATTAACTGTTGTTACATGCATTTTTGTACATATAAACACATATATATTCCCAAGTACAACCTGCTCAGTCCATGTAGTGTTACTTGTATGCATGTTTTTGTGGCTGAACATTGGTGTTTAATAACTGATTAGTGTGCTCTTCCCTGGGGAAGACTGTTTCTCCTGCTCTCCTTAGCATTCCTTAGCTGCCTGTAGTTCTGTGCCTAGAGTTGAGGCTTCCTGGGCTTTCCTGGCACATCTGTTGGTGTTGTTCTGGTTCAGCTTGTGTTTAGCTTGTCATGTTGGTGAGATTTCATCTTTAGTGTATTCTAAATGCTTACACATTCTTATAAACACAGATAAGTGTGATCCCCACCACTCATCAAGGAAACCTCTCTCTGCAACGAATGGAGACCACTGCAGAAACCCATAACCAATCAAAATAAAGAGTGTGGGTCCCTTTCCCAAAGGACACATCTACAATACAACTGTGCCTACGGATCCGGGAACACAGCAGAAGAAGGGACAGAAAGATTGCAAAAGCCAAAGGACTAGGGAGTTTGCTGTAAGACTAAATCTCATGGAATGTCAGACAAAAAATGTAAATGAAGAGATGGCAGAGGGTCACAGCATCCCAGGGGAGGACAGTCTCCTGCCTATTAAGCAGGGACATTGAGCAGGGACTGTCTTGACTCTCTTTTCAAGTGAACTTCTAACTGTACCAGTGAGCAGTGCTCCCAAGACATGAGGAAGACTGGTCCCTTCTGGGGACATTGCAGAAGGTAGCTGTCATGATTACCTGGTCTTCTGAAGCAGTTCAGCAAAGAATATATTTGATTGTAACATTGGTAAAATTGAGCATATTGGTAATATAAATCCTATAGTCTACTTTTCCCACCAAGGTTTCAAGAGAGATTTAGATTGGAAGAAATTTTCTTTCTAATTTTCAGTCTAGCTAAGGGACTATAAGGCCAAATAAGCCCTTTCCCGAGTTGCTTTTGGTCTGAGTGTTTTATCACACACCAGGGCGTTTCATTATAGTTCAACTGCCCCATCGCTGCAAGGAAACCTGCCTGCAGCCCAGGCCGCTAGGCTGACCACTGAGCTTCTTCCATCAGAGCCTTCCACTTGCCTGACCAGATGTTGCCCATCCACTGTGGAATCTAGCCATAAATCAGCAGCTTCTGCTAGCAGACCAGGTGTGGATGGCAGTAGAACCCACTAGCTGCTCAAGGGACCCCGATTCAATGCCATTAGAAAGAAGCCATTTGTTTATATGATGTGCCTCTTTGCATTCACCCGATAACATGTCCCTGGATAAATATTTCTATTTTATTTCTGTGCCCTTTCGGGCACTCCCTTCTTTACCAGAGTGTTTCTCCCAAATAAGCCAAGGCTGAGCATTTCCAGTTGCAGAAGGTTTTATGTCCCCTCCATCATATAGACTGCCTCCATTAATGACCAATAGCAAGTGTTAGATCCCAAAGAAACTCAGGACAAATGGCTAACTGAAGTACCTACTAAAACATCAAACACTGGTCAACGGGCTCTCTCAACATCCAAGTACCTGTTACAGAGTCTTGGCTCCTCTCAGCACTCTCCACCGCCCTCCCCCACCCCACCCTCTCCAGCCCCTGAGCTTTGTTTCCCTCCCCCTAGCTTCTGATTTCTGGATAATTCTTGGTCCCTCTCCATCTCCTCATCCCTCTTTCTTTCCCCCCTCCTCCCACCCCTCCTCCTCTTATGGCTCAGTCTAGTCTGCTGGTCATGTCCAACCCACCCCTCTCTCTGTGTGTGTTCTGGACTCTTCCAGATGTCTCTGGCTGTTATCTCCCTCATACCTACAATAAAAACCTTCTCAACCATCCCGAGGAGCAGTCACGTCTTCACTTTTATTCAGCAATCTAGTAAATGACTCTCAAGTGCTGTGTCTTACCATACTATCCCAGAATGTTCCAGAACCAAATCCCATCAAGTCATCTCTGGGCGGCACCCATCAGCTTTTGCAACAGTCTCTAGTCTACATAATTAAGCATTATAAACACTTCCAAAGTCATTTACGAGTGAGTATAGCTCTAAAGGCCCAAAAGAACCAAGAGAGATTACTTTTTTTTAATTCAACACATCCTGATTTTTTTAACCTACTCAAAAATATTCATTTTTGGAAGTTATTTTATAAATAGTGCCTGTGATATTTCCAATGAGAAATAGGCATCCTTCAAAATCCAGATAGGTCAGCCAAACATGGTTTTTGTTTAGAAGGAGAATATGAATTACTTCAGCTCACGGGGAACCCGGAAGAAGAGGAGCAGAGAGGATTATAGAAGCCAGAGGTGTGGAGGACTCCAGGAGAACACAGCCCACAGAATCAACTAAGTGAGGCTCATAGGGGCTCACATAGAGTCTGCTGCAGGTCCTCTGCATATACATGGTAGTTGTTTATTGTGAGGGATCTGTGGGACTCCGAACAGGGAGAGCGAGGCTGTCTCTGATTCTTTTGTCTACCTGTGGGACCCTTGTTATGCTGTGTTCAGTTGTTATCCCTGAGTGGCCTGTTCTTTACTGAAGGGAAATGGAGGAGCAATGGATCTGAGGGCGGGGTGACATGGGGTGAGGGTAGTGGAGGGAGGGAAGGCTGTCATTGAGATGGATTGTATGAGAGAATAATTTAAAAAAATGAGACTATGACTTGCTTCAGTTGACTGTGTAATGTTATAGGTGTCTCTTATGCAAGATATCCTAAGAATTCTAGGATTTGACCCTGCCTCTGGAGTTATCCTAGCTTTATCCACCAGCCTCAGTTGGTCACCTGTGACACTCTTACATGATAAATTCTCACTTGTTTTCTGCTTTAAAATATTTTCATGATGTCATCATTACAGTATTTGGTACACAACAAGTTCAAGGCCACCCTAGACTACAGGAAATGCTGTCTTAAAAAAAAAAAGACACTGTGTTAGTGTCTCAATACTGTGAAAAAGATACCTGAGGAAATCAACTTAATGGGGGGATTAAAGGAGGAAGAATTTGTTTTGGCTCCTGGTTTCAGTCCATGGTAACTTGGCCCTATCACCATAGAGTCTTCTATGAAATGGAGCTTTTCATGCAGAATACAAAGTTGATCACTCACTTGACTGTGGCCTGGGTGAAGGCAGTGAATAGGAGTCAGGGGACAATATATAACCTTTAAAGTCACACTGAAGTGACATGCCCCCTCAAACTATGTCCCACACCTTCATGACCCCATTCAGCTAGGAGTTCCCCCTCATGATAATCTCCTGTCAGCAGCGTCACCAGCTAAAAATCAAGCCTTCATACCTGAGTCTTCTGGGGCAGAGGGCACCTTACAACCAAGCATTACTACACACCATCACACTAAAACCTTGAATAAATCCCAATCTCCCCTGACGACGACGACGACGACAGCTGTGAGTTCTACCAGTCTGAACAGGAAATGTAAATTGGGAAGCTTTCTACATGCATACACACTGCAGCTATCAGGATCAAAGTGGAAAGAAGAGTGCCGGATCAGTGAGAGGGCACCGTGGGTCTCTGCCACACTTGGTGCTCTGTTGCACTCTATCGGGACTACTGCGGCTGTGGGTGACACTGCTTTAGTCAAGCCTCGGTTCTCCCTTACGCTACATAAACTCTCCCTTTATTCGCAGGTCACGGGGCTGGACTCTCTTACAAAGAATTATTGACATCAGCACTTCTATGTCTAGCATGTCAGTGATTTCTTCTTGTACACTGGATAACCTATACTGTTTCAAATTAAGCCACATGAACATAAGCAGAACTAGCAATCCCTGTAGCATATCCAGTCAACACTGGCCTGGCACTGATGCATTTTGGTTTACAGTACTCAAAAAAAAAAAAAAGTGTTCCTCAGTCATAATACTACCCAGGCTACAGCATTCAGGTAAAGGAGACACACAAAGTTCTTTCAGACATTCCGTCTCTCAGCCAGATTTCTACCACAGTCTTGTGAGCCACTGTATGCCCTACATTCCCAAGCTAATCATGTCCCTGTGAGGATTTTACCAACAGGCTTTGGAACCAGAGTGCATTGGGTACCTTTCCAAGGTCTCCCAGAAGTCTTTTATCCACCCTGCCATTGTGTGCACAAACACCTTGAGTGGGACCTTGGGGGAGAAGAGTGCCAGAAGGCTCGGGCCATCGCACCCTGGAGGCCATTACCATCTATGAGTGGGTAGGTGATTCATCATCATTGTTCTCTGTGCTTCTAATCACTCTAGATGGGAGCAAATAGAGTTTCTTAAGCAATTTTATCACTGGGGAGCCACCAGGGTTTCCCATTGGTCAACCCAACTTCTTACTTCGTTATAGTAATCTTTTGTTTCACTGGCAGCTTTATCCATCCACTTAGCAACAACCATTTAAAGATCTCTACTTCATTAGGACACACCCCTTGGATTTTCCCATCTTTGAATCACAGTCATTTTCTTCACATCCCTTCTAAGACCATCTGGGCTACCTCAGATAATACATCTGACAGGGCTTCTCTTACTAGAGTTCAATTCTGCAGCATCATGAAAAGTGCCATCCTTAATCTCAGTGTTTACCATGACAGGGTGAGGAGCATAATCTATGGAAAATATTCTGACCGGCCACCTATATCTGCGGAGGTCATTTGTCTTAGCTCATTTTGAGTGAGTATGACAAAATACCTGAAGAAATTGGGCTTCTAGTGACAGAAAAATACCAGTAAAATGGAACCTGGAAGTGAAAGCCCCCTTTGCTATGTCACCACAGGGCAGGAAATGCTAAAAAGTGCATGTGTAGAGAAATGAGAGAGAGATGAGAGAGAGAGAGAGAGAGAGAGAGAGAGAGAGAGAGAGAGAGAGCTGAGAAAGGTAAACCCACTTTAAAAGAGCTCGATTCTGAGGGACTTAATCCAGTCCCAAAAGACCTAACCCTCTTCCAAGAGAGTTTTCCACCTATGGAAATAGAGGCCTTATGACCTAATTGCCTTCATTAAGAGCTACTTCCTAAAGGCCCCACCCCCTCAGTCTGTCACCAAGGGGCCTCAGCCTCCAGGATATAACCCTTTGTGAAACAAAGCACAAACCACAGCAACATTTGTTGAAAGACAACAACCCTCCTTCTTGGCATAAACTACTTCCATATTCTAAGTTAATTGTCCCTGAAAACAACGACCTTGCTTCTATCTGGAAGGCGATAGCTAACTGTAGTTGTTGAATAATGAGCTGTGATTCCTGATCAGTGCAAACATATGCTGTGTGCAAGTTAGTTTTTGCCAACTTAACACAAACTAAAGACCGCTGGGGAAAGGAAATTTGACCTGAGGCGCTGCCACCGTCAGATTGGCCTGTGGACTTGTCTGTGGGGCATTGTCATGACTGGTGACTAATGTGGAAGGTCCAGCCGGGAGCAGTGCCACCCCTACACAGTTGGTTCGGGGTAATTACGAGCAGGGAGGCAGGCAGGCAAGTAGTGTCCCTCAAGGTCCTCCTTCGCTTCCTCAGGGGGCCTCCGTGGACTGTGCCCTGTAAGCCTTTCCCCCAGTGTCTCTGGCCTCCGTTTTCTAGGATCCCTTTATTCTGTTCTGGCTTGGTTTTGACAAGGTCTAATGGAGTCCCAGGGCCTCACATTCACCGCGCAGAAGAGAATTAACCTGAACTTCTAATCCTCCAAACCCCACCTCCTGAGACTCTAGGCACATCGAATCTTGCAAAGGTTGCGAAGTTCCGGTCGCTGAGCCCCAGGGTTTTGTATATGCCACACAAGCATGGAACAACTGAGTTCCGTTCTTGGCTCACGCTTTCTACTGTGAGCTAGTGCAGGCAAACTTCTTGGTGGCCAAAAAAAATGCCAGGCATACTATGGTCTGTTCCAGCAGGTGTCTCTTTGACGATGTTGGTAAGGCTGACGGCCATAGCTGGGTCAGCTGAAATCTGAATGTGGCCCGCCGTCAGGGTGGCCTGCGGACAGGGTGGCCCGCCGTCAGCGTGGCCTGCGGACAGGGTGGCCTGCCGTCAGGGTCCACCTCATAGCTTCCTTTCGTTTTAAAACTTGGATGGGTCACAGCTTGTGTCCCAGTCAGATCCAGCCACCCTTCAGTACACCAGTTTAAAGGGCCGAGTTAACAGCGGAAGCCCCCTCCGGCTCTCCCGCCTTCTCTGGAGATCTTTTACTTCTTTTGTCTTGTCCAACACTTTGTGATAGGTTTTTTTTTTTAATCTTATTAAACTTTATTTTGTTATATCTTATTATTATCCCTTAGACCTGTTTATTTTCTCTTTTTTTAAGACTTTTTTATGTATCGGAGTGCTCTATCTGCATGTACACCTGCAGGCCAGAAGAGGGCATCAGATCCCAGTGTAGATGGTTGTGAGCCTCCCTGCGGTGGCTGGGAATTGAACTCAGGACCTCTGAAAGAGCAAACAGTGTTCTTAACCACAGAGCCATCTCTGCAGCCCTGCCAGTTTGTTTCCTAATGAGAGATAGAAGACAGGGTAAATCCGGATGGAAGGAGAGGGAAGAAGGAACTGAGAAGGGGGGGGGGGCATAATCTCATATATTATGAGAAAAAAATCTATTTTTAACAAAAGGGGAAAATGGGAAGCAGAAAAGGGATATTTATTCACTGTGGCTACATTTGGAAGAGAGACAAAGAGACCCACCTGCTCCCAAGTCCAGGGTCCTGAATGTGATCAAATAGATGCCCTAGGATACGCACATCTAAGCAATCCCTGTGCAGCTACGGTCTCTCAGATCATTGACCCATCATTATCTGGGCTTCAGTCTCATCCTATAAGATGGTCTGCCAAATTGTGAGATTAATGTGAAATCTCTTCCTGGACTCAAGTTCGCCCTCTGGCAGTGCCACCCAGCGTGTGGTCGCTGGAGCCCATTGTTCCAATAGTCTGATAGCCAGCTTCCGCATCTTTAGAACATCTTCATTTCTGCCACGTCTAAACTCCCGTACCTACTCTCCACCACTTCAGAACTCCATGGTGACTTTACCCTGTGATAATGACCATAGCTCCACAATGTGGGAAAGCAGACAGCCACCAAGAGCTTCAGAAAGCAGCGATGAAGTTGGGAAATCACCCATAACAACGTGGCCTTCACTCCTGACACCCACGACAAGCTTAGAGAGCCCCGACCACTCTCACTTCAACTGGAAAGATTCACGGAACTCGGAGCCCTGCTGCTCACAGCGACAGCTGGCTAAGGCAGAGGCACGGGTTAAAATCAGCCGTGGGAAAGGGCCCGCAGGGCAGAGACCAGAGAGGAGGCGAGTGGAGCTTCTCACTCTCAGTCCACAGGTGAAGGTACTATTTTTCTTGCACAGTGGCAGGAGAATTCATCTAGAGTGTTGCCAGCCAGGGAAGCCCTCTCTGTCTTTGGTTCTAGAGTCATTGCTACCATCCGGCCATGTCAGCATACTTAACTATCTGTCATGATTTGGGTCTGGATTATGTCCCTCCCTACCCCCAAATTCATGGGTTGAAGATTTGGTCTGAAATTAGTGGCATTGCTGAATTCTATTTAGATCATGAAGGGTCTAAACATCATAAAAAGGTGAATTGACCCATTGATGATTTCATAACTGAATGTGAGGTGCCACCAGGAAATGGGGCCAAGATGATCCTCCTCTCCCTCCTCCTCCCTCCCCTTCCCTGCCTGCCCCCCTCCCCCTCTCCGCAGCTTTGATCCACCACAGTCTCTGCCAATGATATTCTTTTTGTTCCCCACAGACACGCACAGTAGAGGCAGCCAACCATTAAACCACTTAACCTGAGCTAAAACAAACCTTTCTTCTGTTATGTTTATTTCTTTGGATTTTTTTTTGTCATAGCCTCACAAAGCTGATTTATTTACCATCCATGTGGCTGATCAGTTTCCAGCCCATGGGAAGATTGTGCTGACACCCTGTGCCCCAAAGTCCCACCCTAAGTCACAGCGTGACCACATGCGAGGGGACTGTCATAAAGAAACTGAGGGCCTGACCGCTCTGTAGTATGGTTAAGGTTTTATTGTAAATGTGAGAAAGAGAGCAGCCAGGGGCTTGGAAGAGCCCAGAACAGAGAGAGAGAAGTAGACTGGATATATTTCTAAGATAACTCACGGTGCTAAAGCTATCTTGGGTAACACTGGATTCTGGACCAGCCCTAACTTCCTATACAATGAAACCCTGAGCTAAAGGTTAAACTGCCCAGCCAGTTAACTGTTCTCTCTCCACTTCTACAAACAACACTTGCTTTCTGCATACGTCAAGACTGTGGTTTTGTTTTTGTTTTTGTTTTTGTTGTTGTTTTGTTTTTTTTATTCGATGTATTCTTTATTTACATTTCAAATGATTTCCCATTTTCTGGGTCCCCACTCCCCGCAAGTCCCATAAGCCCTCTTCCCTCCCCCTGTTCCTCCATCAACTCCTTCCCACTTCCCTGTTCTGGTATTCCCCTATACTGTTGCATTGAGTCTTTCCAGAACCAGGGGCCACTCCTCTGTTCTTTTTGGATATCATTTAATATGTGGATTATTTCTTGGGTATTCCAAGTTTCTAGGTTATTATCCACTTATCAGTGAGTGCATACCATCTTTTGAGACTGAGTTACCTCACTTACTATGATGTTCTCCAGCTCCATCCATTTGTCTAAGAATTTCATGAATTCGTTGTTTCTAATGGCTGAATAGTACTCCATTGTGTAAATATTCCACATTTTTTGTATCCATTCCTCTGTTGAGGGATACCTGGGTTGTTTCCAGCTTCTGGCTACTACAAATAGGGCTGCTATGAACATAGTGGAGCATGTATCCTTATTGCATGCTGGGGAATCCTCTGGGTATATGCCCAGAAGTGGTATAGCAGGGTCCTCCGGAAGTGCCATGCCCAGTTTTCTGAGGAGCCGCCAGACTGATTTCCAGCTTCCCACTAATGTGCTTGGTACCGTCCCATCAGCAGTTAATAAAGACTCCATCTGACTTATTCAGACTTCTTGGGAGTTTTTCTTTCAGGTATCCCATAACAAATATGGTCAGTAGACTAGACTTGGCTAGGGCCATGTGGGACTGGGTACCTGTGGAGGAGACCTGGCCCAGAGCGGGGAGGGGGTGCCAGTCCTTGGTCTGGTCTGGTGGCTGGAAACGCTGAGAGGTCTGTTCCACTGCTCCAGCACAGCGGGTTTAGAGTTACCATTTAAGTTAAAATTGTAGAAATTTGCCTAACAGCTACCTCTGTTGCAGGTGCCTGGATAGAGGCTTGAATAGAAGATGTGTCAGATATGCATTGTGTTGTCAAGAATTTTACCATTAAATTACATTATGTGACATCTGAAAAAAGAAAGAAAAGAAAGAAAGAAAGAAAGAAAGAAAGAAAGAAAGAAAGAAAGAAAGAAAGAAAGAAAGGAGACAGCCCATGATTTTAAAGCTTTATTGTAGAAGAATAGAGTGAGAGAGGGGAAGCAGAGAAAAGAAAAGCCGCCATGGCCATGTGGAAAGGGGGGGGAAAGAGAAAGAGAAGAGAAGAGAGCAAGAGAAGAAAGAAGAGAAGAGAAGAAGAGAAGAGAAGAAGAGAAGAGAAGAGAAGAGGGCAAGAGAGGGAGGGGCCAAGCATCCTTTTATAGTGGGCGGGGCTACCTGACTGTTGCCAGGTAACTGAGGGGGTGGAGTCCAGCCAGACTACTAGGGGCCTGGGGCGTGGCCCTACATGACTGATAGCTACAGAATTTTGAAAATGAGGGGCCTCGTGGTGTCAGGCTGGTGTTTGGGAGCATCGGCAAATAGCCTTCTGTCCCTCGTGGATTAAATCCACTGGGTCGCTGGGGTTCAAACCTGGCTCAGCCAGAACACAGACTGCCTTTCAGGGTCCGACAGGGCCATCTGCAGAGGAAGGGAGAAGAGCAGCTGGACAGAGACTAGAACATGAGAGGCAGCACCAGCGTGGACTTTGAAACGACTGACAGGCACTGGTGCCTGGAGGCCGGCATACACTTTGATGTGCTCATAGGCACCACGGGTCCCTTCTGCTGGCGGTAAGGGAGGTGACTCCTTTTGGCAGACCGGACCTGGTTTGACAGGTGCCCAAGGTGGTTTTAATCTAACCACCAGAATCCTCCTATAGCCTAGGTTGAACTCGGTTCTGGATATTCAAATTGCCTTTGGAGTTTGGGGAATTGGGGTTTCCTTTGGACTTAACAGTTACCACCTGGCTGCCTCAAAGCTCAAGCCAGACTCGTAGCAGACAAGATGCTGCAAGGCTTGGTAATTACCTCCCAGAAGATAAGGGATAGTGCCCCTTCCTACCGTTGCTACAGGTCTCAGGCCTTAATGAGACACACCAGGGAAACTGCAGAACAGTTGAACGGGGTTTCCCTTTCCTGTCCACACAAGCACAGATCCGGAAGAAGGAGCCTGCCCCTCCCTATGAATATTCTACCCACCCTAGCAGCTTGACTGTGAGAGAGAGGCAGACATTGGTGAGTTGAAGTAAGTGGGATTCGATGGTGTCCCCTTAAAAGGCCAAATTCTGTGAGAGAAAACATCCTCTCACTCAGGGATAGCAGGGGTCTCTGCGAGCAAGGTTTTTCTTGCTTAACAACAGCCAAGACAAGGGAAGACCCTGGATTCAGAAGATGAAATCCACGTGTGCTGATTACGATGTGACCTAAGGCGTTCTGAAGATGCTGCATCTAGAGTGAAAGGCCTGCTAACTGCTCAGCCATGGCTGGCCTGAGCATGGCCATTTCAGACAGATGAAATGTGGCAGGTCAAGAGCCAGAGTTATCTTGAGTTATGTTTTGTAATTTTCCAAAGCCATTTACTGCCAACCTCTGTATCTGACCTAGCGTCCTTCTGGCTATCAGATACAGTTCTTGGAACCTATCATCATCCTTAACAGATTCCCAGCCTCCACCAAATCCTATGAAAGAGACCCCCCCCCCCAGTGCACAAACACATATATGCACACACTCACACACACACACACACACACACATGCCCTGACTCTGCCAGCTCTCCTCCTGTTGCCTCCACGAACTTAAAACTCATTGGTGAGCTTTTGTGTTCTGAGCCTATAAAAGTTCATATAACCTTTTGCACAATAGAACATGTCATTTAGAGTAATCTGAATCCACATTCCTGGATGATTTTCTCAGAATAAATTATTTTCTTTAAATAGGAGTTATTTTACACTGGTACAACTTTGACCCAGAATCAATATTTGTATAGTAAGTGGTATGCAGTGGTTTTAAATGAACATAAATTTTATTCTTTTCTTTTCTTCAAATAAGTAATGCTTTGCATACACACCTAGGTCTGTGAAAAATCAGGGAATTGTTGGGCCTGAAATTACAGTTCGGGGTAGAATACTGGTTCAAGGCTCTGGGCTTGGGCTCCAGAACACAAACAAAATCAGAAACCAATGCAACAGACCCAATCTTGTACCTGCTAAACCTTTATTTGAGCCTCATGTCACTGACAATTTTAAAGGTCTTAATAGAATGTTACATCTCTGGGTATATTCTTACTCCTAGATTGCTACATTTGTGATTAATTGCTTACTATCCAATACTTCCAATGCTTTCATATAATAAAGAGCACTGATTAAAGTAAACATGTAATTCTTCTTGAATAATTTCATCAAGCTGACCTTTCAAAAATTCAATTCTATTTTAGGTTAAGCCAAGTATTTAAGAAAAATACACGATGCTTGACATAAGAGGGTTTTTTTATTAGGAGAAAAAGAGATTAATTTCAATAAAGGTTAGCTACCTGATGGTAGACAAGTTAGATTGGCCAGAACAATCCTGTTAGCTTTCAGCAAAAGAGAAGACGACTGAGCAAGCTGTGTGTGTGTGTGTGTGTGTGTGTGTGTGTGATTAGCATTTCCCATAGATTGAATGTGTGATAAAACCTATAGACCTTTCCAAGTAAGATGTTGTGAAATTCATGTATGTTTTTAAAGGGAAGCACTGAAGTTCCCGTGCCCTCACTACTAACTGGCCATAAAGGAAATATCCTTTATGAGTATAAAGAAACTACACACACAAAAATTAACCTAGTAAATCAGCCACTGGTCTGCTGGAGAACTCCAGGAGTCAGGGAATCCATACAGGAAGCACATTCTCAGAAGCAGCTCTGAAACTTTCAAATGCTAACCTGGCAGCAAGCAGTCCTCAACTGCTTGTCACTGAGTTCTTTAAAATGAACCAGAAGGGGGCTGGAGAGAAGGCTCGGCTGTTAAGGGCACTAGCTGCTCCAGCAGAAGACCAGGGTTCAGTTCCCAGCATCTACAGGGAGGATCACAACCATCTGCAACTCCAGTTTCGCTGCATCCAACACCCTCTTCCAGCCTCCTAGGGCAATGTGTAGCTAACGAAACAGAAGAAAAACAAACAGCTGAAGCAGACAAGGCCTTGGGAGTTCTTAGCTGTTAAGCCAAAGATGAGCTGATCGTGGCCGTTTTAAACTGGCCACAAAACTAAAGAGCTCACTGAAGACAGTAAATGCAATTAGCTGTTCATTTCTAGTTCCAAGAGAATAAAGCTAACAGGTAAGCTTGAGGTCATAAGTGCAGTCAGTTATCTCCTGTCTCAAACTCCCATCCCAGGTTTCAGGCCACACCCAACCTTTGACTACCAGGTTAAGCCACCAGTAATAGAATGTGGTTAATTATTCTTCTTCTGTTGGTTAGAGCAGATAGGGTGCAGTTTTTATGCCTCAGGCTCACATCATGGCGGGTAGGACAGTTTCCATGCACACTTCAATGACAGTGATAACAGTTCAAGACTCAGGGCAGCTGGCTCTTCATTATTGCTCTGTCTTCTCGCCTAGCCATTCTCTCAAAGAATGCCTTGCTCCCATACTTGGATGTCATTAAAAGCTCACTAAGAAGAG
Organism: Apodemus sylvaticus; assembly: GCF_947179515.1. Classification (NCBI taxonomy): domain Eukaryota; kingdom Metazoa; phylum Chordata; class Mammalia; order Rodentia; family Muridae; genus Apodemus; species Apodemus sylvaticus. Next base: position 72,329,160 of record NC_067479.1, on the reverse strand, counting down.
ACCACCTCCTCTAGCCAGGCAGGAACTCCAGTGGAGCAATAGAGACACCAACCCACCCACAAAACTTTCAACTCAAAAGTTATCTTGTCTACAAGAAATGCAGACACGGAGGATGGAGCAGAATGGCCAACCAATAACCAGCCCAACTTGAGACCCATCCCGTGGGCAAGCACCAATCCCTGACACTACTAATGATACTCTGTTGTGCTTGCAGACAGAAGCATGTTGTCCTCTGAGAGGCTCCACCCAGAAGCTAACACAGACAGGTACAGACACCCACAGCCAAACAGTGGATGGAGCATGGGGACTCTTATGGAAGAATAAGAGGAAGGATTGCAGGCCCTGAGGAATCCCACAGGAAGACCAATAGAGTCAACTAACCTGGGCCCTTGGGGCTCTCAGAGTCTGAATCACCAACCAAGGAACATGAGCAGGGTCTAGGCCTCCCCACATATATGCAGCAGATGTGCAGCTTGGTCTTCATGTGGGTTCCAAACAATTGGAATGGGATATGTTCTTCTAGCTGGGCTGCTTTGTCTGGCCTCAGTGGGAGAGGAAGCGCCTAGCCTCACAGAGACTTGAGGTACCAGGGTGGAGGGATACACAGGGGGGGCCTCCACCTGCTCAGAGGAAAAGTTGAGGGGGAGGGGGGAACATTATGGGAAGGGGTAACCAGAAGGAGGGCAGTGGCGGGGATCCAAAGTGAATAAGAAAATAAAATTAAATAAAATATATCTCACTGAACCTCTTTTCTGACTTCTTCTTTGTCAGGGAAGGTATCCCTTACCTTACCACCTCACCCAAGAACTAAGATAGCTTCCCAGTTCTTGGCAACAGATCCATGGGAAAATATCATCCTCTGTCTTAATCAATACTGTTAATTCATGTTGGGTTATGACACCCATGCCTTATTGACGGTGGCTTAAATGTGACAGTGGTCATCCAGGGATTGCCTGAGACCTAAAACTGGCTTCGCGTCTTTCTTCAAGGTAGAAAACTGGGAGTGGCCTCCACAGGAGCTGCTACCACGGCCCCAGGGTTTCTGGGTTCTGTGCCCTCTTCTCTGCTTACCCTAAGCCCTGAGGATTGTGAAGAGCAATCTGCTGACGTCTGAAGCAGGGCAAATGGTAGAATTGTGAAACCACTTAGCACAACTGGACTTCCAGAGGCCGTGTGGACACCAGCTTTACTGCCCAGTTAAAGTGCAGCTGAGAAGCGAACAGAGAGACTGAGGCCACATGATCAGGTCTGCGCCAGCTTCTTTGTTGTATATCATGGCTTCCAGTTTAGTGTTTTTATGGGATTCCTGAGTGAGTGAGCAAAGTGACTCTCTGTTTCCTGTGCCTTCTCTTTGGCTCGTTTCCTTCTGCTTGTTGTTTTGTACAATTGTGATGCATTAGTTTTTGTTCTACCTCGCTGGGTTGTTTTTTTTTTTTTTTTTTTTTGTTTGCTTTTTAAGACAGGGTTTCTCTATATAGTCCTGGCTGTCCTGGTACTCACTCTGTAGACCAGGCTAGCCTTGAACTCAGAAATCCACCTGCCTCTGCTTCCCAAATGCTGGGATTAAAGGCATGCCACCACTGCCCATCTATCTCATTGTACTGATTGTTTTCTGTGATAATTTGACATAAGCTAGAATCATCAGAGAAGAAGGAATCTCATTGAGAAAATGCCTCCATAAGACCCAGCCGTAAGGCATTTTCTTAATTAGTGATTGTTGCAGAGGGCCCAGCCCACTGGAGGTGGTGCCATCCCTGGACTGGTTATCCTGTGTTCTATAAAAAAGCAGGCTGAGTGTACTGGCTGGTTTTGTGTGTCAACTTGACACAGGCTGGAGTTATCACAGAGAAAGGAGCTTCAGTTAGGGAAGTGCCTTCAGGAGATACAGCTGTGGGGCATTTTCTCAATTAGTGATCAAGCGGGAAGTGCCCTTGTGGGTGGTACCATCCCTGGGCTGGTACTCTTGTGTTCTTTAAGAGAGCAGGCTTAGCGAGCCAGTAAGTAACATCCCTCATGGCTTCTGCATCAGCTCCTGCTTCCTGACCTGCCTGAGTTCCAGTCCTGACTTCCTTTACTGATGAACAACAGTGTAGAAGTATAAGCTGAATAAACCCTTTCCTCCCCATCTTTGCCTTCGGGTCATGGTGTTTCACAGAAGCCCCAAAACCCTAGAAGAACACTTATAGTGTAGAGTTGTGTATTGTTTCTTAGAAGCCTGTTTGTTTTCTAATGAGAGACAAAAGAGGAGTGGATCTGGATGGAAGACGCTATGGGGAGAAACTGGGAGCAGCAAAAACAGAGGGAGCTATAATCAGGATATATTATGTAAAAAAACTATTTTCTGGATGGAGCTAGAGAACATCATACTAAGTGAGGTAACCCAGACTCAAAAGGTGAATCATGGTATGCACTCACTAATAAGTGGATATTAACCTAGAAAACTGGAATACCCAAAACATAATCCACACATCAAATGAGGTACAAGAAGAAAGGAGGAGTGGCCCCTGGTTCTGGAAAGACTCAGTGAAGCAGTATTCGGCAAAACCAGAACAGGGAAGTGGGAAGGGGTGGGTGGGAGGACAGGGGAAGAGAAGGGGGCTTACGGGACTTTCGGGGAGTGGGGGGCTAGAAAAGGGGAAATCATTTGAAATGTAAATAAATTATATCGAATAAAAAAATTTAAAAAACCTATTTTCAATAAAAAGGAAAAAGAAAATAAAAAAGATGGCTGAGATTCTACATATATTAGCTATTTCAGAGCAAATATTCTATTAAATACTTTGTGGTGGTCAAAAAGATCTCTAAAGCAAATCACAAAAAAGTAGAAAATAGTGATATAACATGTAAATATGTTATTATATATGTTGTTAGCTAATTATCTGTTCACAGACATTGAAATGAAGATAAGATTATGAAATATGTACTTTGAGGAATATACTTCTGTTTCTATCCAGACCTCTTAAAAACCTTTAGTTTTTCGGTGTTTTTGTTTGTTTGGTTGGTTGGTTGGTTGGTTTGGTTTTTCAAGACAGGATTTCTCTGTGTGGTCCTGGCTGTCCTGGAACTCACTCTGTAGACCAGACTGGCCTCGAACTCAGAAATCTGCCTGCCTCTGCCTCCCAAGTGCTGGGATTACAGGCGTGCACCACCACATCTGGCTCTCCTAAAACCTTTGTAATTTCCTAAGTGACAAATAGTAGGGACATCTTTTGTTTTAATATTTGACTTTTGGCCCAGTGCCTGACCATAAAAATAAAATCCTAAAATTCAGATAATTTTCAAGGCAATCAGTATAACAAGAGGCTTTAAGACAGAACAAAAACACCTATGAGAGACACCCCTCTTCTGCAACTGAATCTCAATTTCAATTCCCTGGGTCTCAACATATAATCTTCATGGATCTGTAAGCAACTCACGACATCTCCACAAAGCAAATACAAAGACAGACACAACGTGACTTTTGAGAGACTATCAGGAAGCTCCAAATAAGAAATGACTGTCCATCGTGTACAAAGCCGAGTCTGGAGAAATATAAACAACATCTAAAATTGACCTTGGCCTAAAGGTGCTTAGCCCGGCTGGGAGTGGGAAGAAGAAGAGGTGAGACTTGGAGTGTGGCTGGAGAGACAGACAGATAAAACTAAATGGGGGTGGGGAACCGGAAGGGGCAGGCTTCCCCGCAGAAGTGCTTATTTCCAACAGAGACTTCCAAAGACTTGTGAAGGACAATCCTGGTGACGGGGATAGTGCAAGCATGAAATAAACAACGTTCTTATGTCCACAGCAAAAGAAGGGAGCAAAAGCAAAGGGAGAGGAAGCTGGGAGCTAGGGAGATGCTCAGGGGCAGATCCACTCCCTCTCGGGATGAGAAGCCAGTGGGTTTGCCATAAGATCCAATGGCGGGAGCTGAGGAGAGGGCTCGGTGTGTAAAGTACTTGCTTGCAGGTTAGTGGAAACTCTCTTTTATGGGTCTCTTAGGCACAATAATTAAAACGTAAAACATAACTTTTGTTCCCACAAGGTATAAACAGATTCTCAGATGAATACCTTCGTGCTACAGTACAGTGCTGCTTATCAATCACTAAAGTTTCTCCCAAACCTCCTCAGCGTGGAATGCTTCCATCACTCATGCCTGTCTAACCAAATCCATGGGAATTCCTGAGAAAGACTGAATCAGAGACATACCCAAATCAGATCTGAAGTGTTAGATTTTTGAGGCAGTGTAAAGAGACAAAAGGCAGAAAAAGACAGCCGCCTGACTTCACAGTCTGGACTGTTTATTCCAAACAATGAAGGACAAACACTCTGCAGCAGGAAAGGGTGTGCCCATGTTGTTTGATGCTGTTTGTATGTGTGTACGTGGGTGGTGACCGCAACTCTTCACAGGGATGAGGTGGCAGTGATGTTTGCAGCCATATGGAGCCGGGACAGTTCCTTAGTCTCTCTTTCCTTGAATTGTCTACTTCAAGCAGGATTACTTGGGGGACATAAGTTGAACTCTACAAACACTTCTCACTGGGCTGATTGAGCAAGGTCATGTGTAGGAATCCTGTCTTGTGACTGGAGCCATTCCATCAAAGAGAAGCTAGTAGTCAAACCAATGTCAAAACCAAAAGAAAACCAGCCTCCTCCCACAGTAAAACCAGGAATGATATGGCCAACTGCAGTCTTTCTGGCTTAGAAAGAAAAGTTCTTCTTTGCTCCAGTCCCGACACTGTCCTGCTGTGTTCTCCTGCATCTGAGATGAAATGAAGGAGAAACAGAGTCATTTGCCTGCCTCTAGTTTCTGACGATGTGGCAATTTCTAGGAAGACCTATTATAGGAAACAGTGTGGGATCAGATGTGAGGGCAGTGACTTAGTACAGTAGTTATGCCGCATGGAACTCTAGGTTCCAGGAATAGCCAAGAATATAACCATGGACCAATACATGCCTCCGGTGAATTATAGGTATCGGAATAAGGGGATGTCAGAGCTTAGTGAAGGTCCTGGGATTCAGGTAAATGGAGTCACTACTCCCTTGATGTAACCACAGCAATATTATCATAGTCTATATGACGATCTAACCATGGTTAATAATGCATATCAGACTTTTGGATGCTCTCAGGGATATGAACAGGAGCAGAACCTAGACAGGCAGCAGAGGACAGGGACCACAAATGTAGCAATTGTGGGGATGTCCTTGGTTCATTGACAAAAATGCCAGGTTTCTCACTTCTACCTAAATTAGCACCGAAGGGTGCAAGAGCTATTCCTGAGGAAGGAAATTAAGGGTGGTAGCTATAACTGCAGCTCAGACATTAATAATATCTTCTCATCTGGAGAAATGTCTCTGCAGCTGCTGCTGTCCCAGAGGACTCAAGTTCGGTTCCCAGCAGCCACATCAGGCAGCTCACAACTGCCTATACCTCCAGCTCCAGGGCACCTGATGCTATCTTCTGACCTCCATACATAGACACATACAAGAGACACATAAATAAAAATAAAACAGACTTTCTTCTCTTCTAGGAAACAGCATCAGAGCTGTGTCTCTAGATTTTACCAGCGGAAAATAGATAATGTCTGGCAACCCGTTTCACTCCATGTCAACCCATTTCCTGAATGATTTTAGGCTCACCTCAGTGGGGTTGTTCATACAGCAACAGTCCAGGCCCATTGAAGAAAAACCAGTTCCTTCTATCCCCGTCACCAGGACTGTCCTTCACAAGTCTTTAAGTCTCTAGCCTTCATAGAGGACTAATATCCCAGGCTACCCAAAACATTAACCAGTTTATCCAGTTGGGCAGGTCAGCAACCTGGCAAAGGGACAGCCCTCCTACCATGCAAAAGAGATGGGTGGAATGATTATCCCTTCAATACTGTATTGTGTTTTTTCCTTCCCGGAATTCCTGCCCCCTAGTGCAGCTCCTATAAGCTATCATGAGAGTCAACATTTTTTTCCTCTTGTCTTTTTCTCAAATGCTGGCCAGAACCTAATGTGCTTCTTCTGACACTTTGGGCTCCCTTACTCTTTCTCCAAAGCTACCCTCCCGACCATGTGGCTGCCACGTGGCTGTTCTTCATGCTGTCTTAGCTCAAAGAGCATGGCTTTGTGGCCTCCTCTCCACTCTCCTCCCAACGTCTTCTGACCTTTATAGTTGCCCTCCTCGAGAATTTTCCCCTAAACTCCCCTTTAAATAAGTTTGGGTTTCGCTTGCCTTTCAAACCTTGCTTGCCTTTATTCTTTAACTGTTGGAGAAAATGAACCTGTTCTTACACCACTAGGTTTTAATGAACAAGAATTCTTGGGAAGCTGTGCCTGCAGAGACTGACTGGCTGGTTCAGGGATGTGGGGACTTCAGTGCTGTAGGGAAGTTGGAATACTTCAGGTCTACTATTCAATTACAGTTTATCGTGAGCCATGGTTAGCCTCCTAACCAGACATCCCTTACCGACCTATGTGTCAGACCTAACATCTTAATTAACAATCTTAAGAAAAAAAGATATATTTTCCACCAATCAAAAGGCTAAGAATGCTATCAGAGAACACGTGAGGCCTATGACTGGGATTCTCCACCTGGCTGTGACCCGCATCTCTGAGCTTTCCACCAATGTGTTTCTAAGAGTACCTTGATTTGTAACATTTCTTTGTCCTGTTACCACGAAAGCTTCATGAATCTGCTTCCATATAGGAAGATGGAATTTGGGGTGACCTAAATGTGTTCTCATACCATGCTCACTCATATTTGGCTCCAGAATAAATCTTATTTCCTGTTAAGGTGAGGTCTGTGGTTTTGCACTGACAGTGGTATCAAACAGACATCCAAATACACTCAGGTGTATCCCCCCCTTTCTTCATAAACATACTTAGAAGCTGAGTTTCCAAGACAAAGGACCTGAATCATCCTGCCCTCTAACCCTCAAATGCAAATGCCAGCAACCACCACACAAGCCAGGCTATTGAAATATAATACTGCATTATGCGAGTCATATAACACTGTGGGTGCTCTGTCAGTATAGACGCGTGCCTGGGGTTGCGTGTGCTGCCACTGCCTGTGTTCCTGCTCCTGAGAAGCCCTGAGTTGCAGAGAGATCCTGCATCTGAGAATTCTATGACTCAACAGGCTACCAGACCTACCCTAGTAACTTCTTATGGTGTTGGGGATTGAAGCCCCAGCCTCATACATGCTAAGCAGTTGCTCTGCCTCTGAGGTATACTCACAGCTTTCTTTAATCACTTCCTTATGGTTGGCTCGTATGGCCGTTGGCAAGAAGCTTCAGTTCCTCAACACCAGACATGTCTGTCTGCAGATGTGTCTACCTGAATGTCTTCACGACATGGCTGTTATCCCAGAGTAGATGGCTTGAGAAGAGGCCTCAGTCCCATTAACCCTCACACAGGGTAACATCTTAGACAGAACAAATCATTAAGCTTTACCTTTCGAAGAAAATAGCATCAAATATTCATAAACATATTTTTAAGCCACTACCTACAGAGAGAAGGCTATTTCTCCCAACATGACTGACCAACTTAAAGGCAAAAGCAAAAAGAGGCTTTAATTTTTTGAATTCTTTTGTAATAAGGATCTATTCTTATATTTTAATTAAAACAGACACGTTAAAATATATTTTTAACTAGGAATATAACGTTTGGATATGTGGGATGTGAGACGCTCACTAGGGCTGGACTTGCTACTTCCTACCCCCCCCCCCTCTGCCTCTTCTCCGCTTCTCCCAGCTAACTTCACCTTCCAGACACAGAGAGAGGAGCAAGATGACCGCTCCTCCAGCCTCAGAGGCCTATCACTTTCCTAGAACAGAAACAAGGAATCAGATGAGTGCACACAATTTGCGAAGTGAAAGGTTGGGGTAGGGGAGGGATCATTAGAACCATTACTTTATTCCTACATCCTCATTCAGCCACAACTGTATTTAATGAAGAAATGATCTTCCTGTTGTTAGTGGCTTGGCTGCAGTCACTGGCTGGGACACAAACATCCCAGGAATGTTCGAGAAGACCATTCCATCTGGGCCTTTGAGTCCATTCCCCATCTTTATCTTTGTAGTCTCAGCAACTAAGGCCCTCCTGAGAATCTTGACAGAAACAGGAAACACGAACACATGGGGCAAGATCTGGCAATGTCCAGGCAGAGCTAGGCAGATCTGTCCCCCAGGGGACCACGGGCTCTCCTGAGAGTCAAAAAAGTTTCTGCCCTACCTAGTCCTTGGCTGACCCCTTCAGGCAAGGGAAGGAACTTCAAGCCATGCTCACGCCTGACCCTGCTTCCAGACCTTTGCCCGGTCTTCAGGATTTCCAGAGTCCACAAGGTGTGGGAGTCCTTCCTATCAGAACAGCAAGTAGGAACAAATGCAACCTCTCCTGCTTTCAGCAAGTATTTTGTTTATGCAGGACAGCCCCTCACGGTGGGACCGTGTAAGGCAGTCTGTGGCCTGGTTGAGCAAGGCTTAACTCCCAGTAGAGACCCAGTAGAACATTCTACAAGGGACAGAACCAGTGAGCCATGCTCCCAGACTCCTGACTCCTCAACTCCACAATCCCGTGGCCATCAGTCGCATATGGCCATGCCCCAGACCCCTAGTGTTCTGACTGGACTCCACCCCTACAGTCACCTGGCTACAGCCAGGCTTTCCCTGCCCCATGGTTACCTGGCAACAGGTAAAAGGAGGTTTCTTGCCCCCTCCTTGCTCTCTCTGGTTTTTTCTCCTCCTTGTTCTTGTCTCCCTGTTCCCCCTCTTTCCACGTGGTCATGGCCAGCTCTATCCCTCCATCTTCTCTTTCTCTCTTTACTTCTCTATCTCCTTTTCTCTTCCTACTTTTCTATAATAAAGTTATGAACTGTCTCTTCTTATCAAAACCCACCTCATAGGAGCATGGATCCGGCCTCAGCGTTCCCAGCCCCAGGAAAGGATCCAGACTCTTCTCAGCCAAGCTTCCTCTACAGGTACACGATGGCCACAGGATTATGGAGTTGGGGAGTCAGCAGTCTGGGAGCGTGGCTCACTGGTTCTGTCCCTTGTAGAATGTTCTGCTGGGTCTCTGGAGTAAGCCTTGCTCAACCAGGCCACAGACTGCCTTACACGGTCCCATACCTCACTTTGCAGCCTGAGAACCATCCCAAAGACACTGCTAGAGGCACATAGGCACACTAGTACATGGGCCATATTTAAGTCTTGTGTTTATCGTTTGTTTATGACCCCCCTTTAGAGGAGTTCATATAACGGATAATACCCAGTCTTGAGATAATTTCAGATTAGTCAGGGTGGCTTCCATATATTGGGCCCCTGCTGGTGTGGGACAAGGCAACCACCACAGAGGCTTAGACAATAGCATTGCCTGACTCCACCTGGTGCCTTCCCCATCCTAGAGCTTCTAAGGAGTCAAAGCCTCTCCCTGACCCCATCTCCCAGCATAAAACAGCTTCTAGTCTCCTGCTTTTCTGAGGAAGAACAGCAAGGCCAGAGTCTGAGAGCCACAAAGCTATAAAGGTCCATCCTCCTTTGGGAATCAGAACACTACACCAACGCTCCCTGCGGGTGGCTGTACATGTTGGCCGTCATCTGCATCCTACAGAGTAATCCAGAGGAGGGTTTTCCCAAGACTTCACTATTCAGACCAGAGCCATTGTTAAAGATAAAGTAACAAACCACAGTTTGAAACCTCTAAGATAAGAATTCTCCCTGCACAAAATGGCCGTCTTTCTCACAGCCGCCTGAGCTTTTTCCTCAAGACAAAAGCTGGCTTGTGTGAGAGGATGCTAGAAGCAGGTAAGCTGATACCCTGAGGATGCTTTAAAATTCTGCACAAGAAAGCATGCAGCTAATGATTTCTGCACAGCGAGCTTTTTTTGAGAGTGTCCAGCCTGGAAATTGTTCCTTCTCTTCAGGAGCCAAGGCTGCTTATAAATCCCTCAGTGCAAACAGAAGGGGATAGGCTATTTCCAGACACCAGGCAATAGGCATTTTTGCAGAATAAACAATATGCCAGCTATGGGCAAGCTACATATTGGCCCCAAAGGTAACTATATTAGTTCTTCACGCCTATAAAGATTGTCTTCTGTGATTAAAAAATATTACTTTACAGGTATGATTAGGTTAAAGGTCTTTAGTTGGGAATAATGTTCTTAGTTATCTGACTGGGTTCATTTGGATTGGGTTGAGTTGGGTTTTGTTTTATTGGATTTTTTTTGAGACAGGGTTTCTTTGTACAACCCTGACTATCCTGGAACTCATTCTATAGAACAGGCTGGCCTTGAACTCACAGGGATCCACCTGCCTCTATCTCCCAAATACTGAGATTAAAGGTGTGCACCACCATGGCCAGGCATAACTAGGTTCTAATGTATGCATGATGTACGTGAGAGTGAGAGAGGAAAAGGGAAGGTGACTTTACCACAGAAGAGAAAGTATGATGTCTCTCAAAGATGAGACAGAGCACACAAGACAGAAGACTACAAGAAAATGAACTCTCCCCCAATAACCCTCAGAAACACCAGCCCTATCAACATGTTAACTTTATCCTGAGATTAAGCTCAGATCGCTGACCTCTGGAAGTATAAGAACTAATACATTGTATTAAGCCAGTAAATACATGGTGAGTTATCACAACGGCACTGGGAAATGAATACGCTGTGTTTAGCCCCATCACAGCATGCTGCTTTTACCAGCTTCCTTGAGGTAGAACTGAAACATGATGCATTACACATGTTGAAGATGCACAGTTTGATATATTGACATATGCATTCATTACTTCCCAAAGCTAGTCCACACTCCCTGTAACTGCTGAAGCCCTGGCCTTCCCACAGCCACTGGCTTATGCCCTGCCTCTAAAGTAGTGGTGTCATAAGTGAATCATGAAGTATAATGTTTTTATCTGACTTCTTTTACTTAGCCTAGTTATTTTGAGATATGATGTGTTTATCAGAAAGTCTCCTTTTCTAAGGTGCACTACTCCGGTTTGGGCATCGTGTTGGGTTTATGTAGTCAACTGCTGGTTGTTTCCATCTGGGGCACCTGATTGTTTGCTTGAGATGGGTGTGGGAAGATAGTTCACGTTGTCCAAGAACTCAGGGACCTCCTGACTCTGCCTGATTCTGCCTCCTGCTTGCTGGGATCCTGGGCACATATCACCACACCCAGTTTTTTGGGGGGAGCCATTTTAAATGAAGCTGCTAGGCAAATTCATGTAGAAATCCTCCTGAGCGTCCTGTTTTCTAAAGGAAATATCTATGACTGCTCTGACTGAACCATGTGGAAGACATGTGAGTGTGTGTGTGTGTGTGTGTGTGTGTGTCTTCAAGACACCACCAAACTGTTTTCTAGAGTGGTTGAGCCACTTTATGTTCCCAATAGCAGCGATATTTCTCACATATTTCAACTTATTATTGTATTACTTGAAGCTTATCTTCACCCCTAAATAAGGTAAATAAACTTAATATTACTGTCATGAAGGATGTGGCTATAAATGTCACATGAAGAAATGAAGATTAGAGAGAGGATAAAAATAGAGAGAAAAATAGTGGACAGATAAGGAAGACAAAGGGGAGGAGCAAGGAGAGTAAAAAATGGTCAGAGAGAAAGCCAAGGGGTCAGCCGAACCCCGCGAGGATGTCACATCCAAAGGTGCAGTGAACGCAGGGAAGGCAACCACACCCACTGCCCTCATCACCATCTCTTGACCTGAACCCTCCTAGGGAAAGAACACCTGGTGCCCAGTGCAAGTAACTATAATAAGCACAACCCACCCAGTGAAGTCGGTGCAGCCACCTGTCTAGAAACATCCAGAACTGGAAGGCATTGAGTGTCAATAATTAGCACCTCCATCTCTCACACACTTCACCCTCACATCCTATTGGTGACATAAGTCGGCTAAACCCAATTGGACACCAGAAAGCACCAGTCTGCAGATGTTCATTTGGGCCAGGTTTTGTGGTCTAAGAAGGATGGATAGGTAAAAAAGTAGATCTGGACTGGCAAAGAGAAGATTCCCAATCCAGGAGGCAACACAGGAAATGGATGCTAACCTGCCTTATTGTCTCTTCCATTAAGGGCATGAGAGGACAGAGGAAATAATGGCGAGAAACACCTGAGGAAGGCAGTCCTTTTCGTACTCGGGGCTGCTCATTAGGCGTGAGAATTCTGATTGTCTGTCAGCGAGAGCCATGGAGTTCAGCTGAGCACAGGGGATGTGTACTAACTCACTGCCCTCTGCTCTTGACAGGGGACATCATGTGACTAACTGCTCAGGTTCCTGGTACCTTGACATCCCCGGAATGACAGACTGTATATAACCTGGAATTGTGACGCAGATAAGCCCTTTCTCCCTCCAGGTGCTCATGCAATCAGTTTATGAAAGCAAAGGGAAATAAACCTTGGACAGAAAGAAGTGGTTATTAACTCGGGCTCGAGAAGCCAAGCCTGAGTGTGCCCTCGTTTTAAAGGAAGAAGCTTCCTGCAGCAGGGAAGCCTGAAACTACACACACACACACACACAGCTTGTGGGCAGGGAAGGGGCTCAGCATGTCTTTAATCTGAGAGCCATGCTGGTGAGAAGGACAGGCTCTCTTGGCAGGTGGCAGGTGATTTTTCTTCGTCTTCCTCAGATGGTCTATTTTAGGGCTAATCATCTCCATTTTATTCATTTCCCAATGAAGACTGCTGACAAAAATCAAGATGATCAAAGGAAGATGTGTGCATGCTCTGAGCTACTGAAGAGTTGGAGGCTTTCTCTGAACCCTAAAATATGTGTTCCTTAAATTTTATGTTGGTTTTATCCTTTTATGAGCGAGACGTAATAAGACACTATTAGATAATCTTAATACAGATGGAAGTGCTGGACTCCTTTATTCTTGCAAACTGCCTAACAGGTGCCTCAGACCACCCCAGCCTGGTATGGGGGTCCCTAGAATTTGGGTTCTCAAAGTCAGATGGGTAAGGATTTGGTGGTGACAAACAGAAACAAACACAGAGGCAGTTTGAATCTGTCTGTATTTTGCAGCTCTCAAGCAGGGGATTTTATACATAAAGAAATAGGTTTTTCAACACTGAAAAGCTCTGTTCAGTGAGGCAATACAACAGGATGAACAATAATCATTTGGCACAGCAAAATACAAAATCATTCAAATATTACAACTTCAGATTTTCACCTCTTCCCCTGCTTCTCCAGTTCCAATTTCTCACACTCCAGACAAAAATTAAAAGGAGAAATTCTGAAGCTAAATCACAACATAAGTCAAATGTGTCTAGGATATATCCACCCAAACACTGAAGAATATAATTTCTTTCCAACAACTCATGAAACACTCTCCAAAATTGACTAATCTATGGGTATAACCACAAACCAGGAGGAGTTGGTTTAATACCTTACCAAGTTAGCACAATGATACTTGTAGGTTCTCTCATAGAGCCTATGACCATCTAGCCACAAGTTCCTGGCTCTGATATTACTGTCAGATATGGTTTTCTTTCAACTTGTAGATAAGGCCTGAAATCCAGTCAGAAAGTGATTGGTTACTCCCAAGATATTCGTGCCACTGTTGTACCAATAGGCATCTTTCCAGGCCAGCAATTGTTACAGCTCACAAAGTGCACAACCAGGTAAAACTGCTCATTGTGTTTCTCCTCTGGTAGCGTGCATGTCACCTTCTAGCAAACGAATTTTTGCCAGCAGTGATGACGCGCCCAGGTGAGTGCCAGCTTGACTTTCTATATGACACCTCCAGCAATAGTTTTACCATCAAGTTCTGGGGGTAACCAAGAGCATGGCCAATATCCTGTAATTTGGGGACGTCTATGAGACTTCACTGAGCAACCACTCCAAAACAGGTAAGCTATTTCTGGTAATGGCTTTTATTTGTTGCCCTGTTACATGGTATCTTCATTTAATTTCTATTTATATGTGTGCATGTGGATGTTTCAGGAAGCTTCTATGATAGTGGGTTTCCATAGGACTTTCTCAAAATATCTTTAATGTTAGTTGTCTGTCTCTGCTCCTAAAGAGGACATGTATATCACAGCACCCTCACCCAAGGCTAGGAATCATGAAAGAAAAGAGGACAGAAAGATTGTAAGAGCCAGAGTCAGTGGGCAACATAAGAACACGGTGTTTTCTAGGCACGGCAAGGCAGACACACATAAGCATTTACAGAAGTTGAGACAATGCACGTAAGACCAGCACAAGCTCGAGCCAGTCAAAATCTCATCATGGAAAGGGGAGGTGGTAACAAAGTCCCACCTGCAGCTGAGGAACAATTGGCAATTGATGGCTGCGAGGGGAGGGGAAGATGGTTGACCGTGCTCCAGTGAAGACCACACACCCAAGAGCATACAGAGACACAGCACTTGATGTGTGAACAAAAAAAGAAATAAAAAGGAAAGCAAAGGACATGACTGCTCCTAGGTGTGACAGAGGATGAAGTTTATTACCGACATGTGGGAGAGCAGAGCCAGAGGCAGGCACAGCTGGGAGAGTTCAGAGTGGACAGTGGACGTGACAGGCTGAGCTGGGCCATGCTGTGTGGGAGATGGGGAGGGGAGGGGAGGGAGGAGGGGAGAATGAGCTGCAGCAGCCAGGAGGCCAAAGGTACCAAAGGGGTGGGAACCAACGTGTCTGGATCATACAGACAAGAGCCTCTGGGGAAGGGCAGCCCAGGCCCTGGGCTGGAGAGTTCACAGCAGTGGGCAGGGTGTGCCAGCCATATCCTGTGTCAGGTAGGGACTGGGGGATGCTGGGAGAAACCAGAGGCCAGGCAGGTCTGCTTTGATATGTTAAATAGGCACCTCAGCTGTTTGCCCTGGGTTTGAAACTTACCAAAGAAGACATAAATTTGGATGGACAGGGAAGGGGAAGGGGTGGATCTGAGGGGGGAGCAGGGGGAAGGGAGGGAATCTGATCAAAATACATTGTACAAAATTGTCAAGGAGCTGATTTAAAAAATTCACTCATGAGAAAAACAACATCTGCTAGCCCCAACGCTCTTCCACTCCACCCTTCGTGGGCCAGCACGCTCATTAATCACCTTGTTAACAAATTTAAAAACATGAACTGGCATGAGATCAATTGCTGAATATTTCTTTAAAATGACTATGTTAAAAATTCAGATTAATAATGAGCAGGAAATACTAAAATACTAAAATAAAGGAGAGAAAAATACCTCTATGCAGATGCTGACTTAAGACTTCGTATGGCCCCTTCTTTCCTTCCTTCCTTCCTTCCTTCCTTCCTTCCTTCCTTCCTTCCTTCCTTTCTTCCTATTTAAATTTGTTTATTCTTTATGAATTTTATACAATATATTTTTACCATATTCTTCCCCAAACCCATCCCCCAACTCCTTCCAGCTCCTCCCTCCCCAACCCACCCAACTTTATGTAAAAACAAAAATAAAAACAGGGCTAGGTGGATGGCCTGGTGGTTAGGAGCACTGGGCTGCCCTTCCAGGTGACCTGGGTTTGATTCCTTGCACTAATCTGTCACTCCAGTTCCAGGAGGTCTCTGCAGGCACTAGACACCCATGGTACACAGCCATACATGCAGGCAAACCATCCATACACATAAAATAAAATAAATAAATCTAAAGGGGGGAAAAAACACAACAAAATGGAGTCCAAAGTGTGCATTGGCCAGCTACTCCTGAGCATGGAGCCTGCCCTGAAATGTAATTGATAATGGACAATAAATGTGACTCAATAGAGTATTGCTCCACTGAAGAGAACTGGTTTTCCCTCTCTCAGTTATCATTTATGAGAAGCTGCTTGGCTGGGGATGGAACTTCAAGCCATTGTACTGGGATTGTGGCTGGCTTCAGCTCGTGCAGATCTTGTGCATGCTGTGACTGTCTCTGTGACATCAGACGTGCGTCTGCCTTGCTGTGTCTGGAAAACAGGTTCCTTGAAGTCATCCGCCACCTCTGCCTCTCACACTCTTTCCGCCTCTTCCTCATAGACGCCTGAGCCTTGAGGGGCGGTATGAAATGGGCTGAGCACAATAAGGCCCACTTCTTTTCAAATAGATTATAGATTGTAGAAGGAACTCAAAGTGGTAGACTTGGTACTAATAGATTTGCTTAGGAGACATTAAGTCACAAAAGTGGAATTAACCTAAGAGAGTACTGACTCCGGAAACACCCAAGGTAAGTAGTGTGCTAACCAGGCCTGTTAGAGACAAGGGGAAATTAGGTCACTAGGCTGTAAATGTTTATTCACAGAAGGAACCACCCAATGGACCCTGATTGCTATATATCAAAGACATACCTTTAACAGGCAGCTGGAGGTGGGAGACAGTTTAGGGTCACCACCATCATTACATCCAGGTCTGCTATCAAGTCTCCTGGGTTCTTACAAGGAAAAACACACTTCTCCCAGGTGGGCAAAATGACAGAGTAACAACTATTCAAAAAAGAACAATGGTCTATTTAAAATAATTCTTGACAACAATATATCTTTGTTGTACAAGTCTACAATCTGCCTTAGTTGTCAGACTTCCCGCCTCCTGTCCATGTTTAAATTGTTCAGTGTAACCTGGGGCTGGGATCTGAAAAAGATTTAAGGATAATTTAAGTTTGTAAGAAGCATAAACCGAAGGTATACATAAACTAGTGAAATCTGTCAGTTCAACTGTTATTTCGGTGTTAACCCCAGTCAGGCACGCACTTAGGTAAAGATGGTGCCTTTATCTCTAAGGATGCAGAGCAATTTCTCACTGATAAAGCATATTGTTTCTATAACAAGATCACATAATCAGTACATCAAAGGAAGGCATGCTAATTTATCAACATACCAGTATTTATGACAGATACATCCTCCAGAAAATTCTATACTGTTCCTTGGAACTCTGTAGCTATGTTTGGAAAACATAGTCTCACTTCAAAGAGAGTAAGAGATAGTTTATTCTTAGCTAAATATGAGAAGCTGTGGCCCAGAAACACATATTCAGATTGCTCCAAAAAACATGTTCCAACATAGAAACAATGCACAAAGTTTTTATAGTTTCAGAACAAAGAAAACCACAAATCAAGTCATGTATTGTCTGGGACAGCACGTGGAACGGATGACTATTGCAGACCAGGGAAGAGTGGTAGGACTCATGCTGCCTGGTGGCATTCTTAGGGGTTGGTGGAAGCTAGTGTTTATAAAAGGTTTTACCTGGTGGAAGGACGCTGTTATGTCTGACACAGGATGGGAAGTGTGTGTCTATTAAGGGACCTAAGGATGTCCCATGATAATTTCATCTCTGGATCTACAACTGACTCTCAAAGAACACTCCTAATCAGTCGATCAACCTCACAGAATCTTCAGCACAAATGTAATTTTTTTTGAAGGGGCAACTTGAGTTCGTATAACCATTTGTTATAAATTTGGTTAATAACTTTTAATAACTTGACCTACAATATTATTGTGAGTCTAGATAATATCTATGGTCCACAGTAAACCCAATAATTATCTAATTGTAAGAATTTTCCAGGATAAATAATTAGCCATTTGGTCAACCTCATCACAACAGCATTGTGGAAGAGCTAATCCAACCCTTAGGCAGCAGCTGCCTCCTTGTACTTTCCTCTTGGATATTCTAATACCATCACCCCACCCCCAAAAAACCCACACACACAGCAAATATATTGGTGACCGGAAGTTGGAAGGAAGGGAGAGTTACTAGCATTTTTGTGTTTGTTCTATTGAGTGCAGCGCTCCTGCAAATTCATTTCAGAGTCCTCAGACTTCACTCTGACTCAGTGTGAAGCAGTTTTAGGATCTACAACCTCAACTCCTGCTATAATTCACCTCAGACTGACACAAGAGACACAGAGGAAAGAAATGGTGGGCCCTGCCCCTCAACCATTGTCCTGAGCACCAACAGTGTACAGTCACGGGTTCCAACCACTTCTGGTCAGCTTTAGCAAAGAGATTGCCCAAAGTATGTCACTACTGTGCCCTCAGTACAGAGGAAATAATGTAACATTCTTTGCCACACATACAGAAGAAAGAGCACAGCATACACAATGTATAGATATATATGTATGCATATGTGTACACATACCTACAACCTAGCCTGTGCACTTTGGCTATTTCATTTTTATGTAATTTAAGATACTGTACTTTCCCGCATAACTGTCCACTGTTTTGTTTTGTTTTGTTTTGTTTTGTTTTGTTTTGTTTTGTTTTCAAGATAAGATTTCTCTGGGTAGCCCTGGCTATCCTGGAATTCACTCCATCGATTAGCTGGCCTCAAACTCGGTGATTGTCCTGCCTCTGCCTCCTAAGTGCTGAGATTGACAGCCACAACTACCCAGCTATCTCCTTTTTTTTTCAACATTTTTCTCACACACAGTTCATAGACACCTGCAGATGTTATGCACAGAAAAAAAAATCCATCACAAAATCAGAGTCTTCCAATAAACAAAGTGTCTTCGTTAGGGTTTATTGCTGGGAAGAAGCGCCATGACTATGGCAACTCTAATAGAGAAAAACATTTCACTGGGGCTGGCTTAGTCCCATTCAGAGGTTTACTCCATTGTCCTCAGGGTAGGAAGCATGGCAGTGCGCAGGCAGACATGGTGCTAGAGAGGGAGCTGATCGACCTGCAGGCAGCAGGAAGAGTATGACCCACGCAGGGTAGAGCTTGAGCATAAGAGACCTCAAGGCCCTCCCCCACAGTGACACACTTCCTCCAACAAAGCCACACCTACTCCAGTGAGGCCACGCCTCCTAATAGTGCCACTCCCTGTAGACCAAGCATTCAAACACATGAGTCTTTGAGGGTTATTTATTCAAACACAGAGTTTCCATCCAAATTAAATATTTTAAATGCAGCTAGTCCTTACAGTTGCATAAATGTGGCGATACTTATGAATGCCACTGATGAGAGTACTTTATTATTATTTGATCCTCAATAATTGGACCAACTATAAAGCCAACTATGGTTTTAAGTGTTATTTTCATGCCTCTAAAAATACAAAGGTTGAGGCGAAGCCCAAGACAAACCTTGATCACAGCAAGAACCCAGAGGTGTATGGCGCCTGCCTTTTTTCTTGTTTTTCCCCTCAAACACACGCATACAAAGATCTGCTTCAAACACTTTCCTATCATTAACTCAGACCTGATCAATAAACCCACAGAAGGCAGCCTCCCTCCATGCCATCAGAAGGAAAATGCACTGCCATTATTGAGCCAACCTGGAAAGAGAAAAATTGCTTTTTCTTTTACATGAAATAATAAGAACCATAAGTTCAGATTTTGGGGATCCTGTGACTTTCGCAGTACGGCTGGAATTTATTCGACAAGATCTTTATAAACTCCTTTTGCGGCTTTATTTTTCCCTGCAGAGTTTTGTTAATCTGTCGGTAGACATCATTCAAATGTGTCTAGTATGAGATGTAACAGCGCATTTTCCTCTGCTGGCTGAAACAGACTTCAGCGCTGCAGCTGTATGGAACTTTCTGCTTGCATCTGCAGACGCAGTTTTTCTCCAGAATCTGGAGTAAGATTGCATGGTTTGTGTAAAGGGACCAGGCAGATGCCAACTAGTGTTACTTGGTGCAGCCATGTGTAACTCTTTGGAGCAGAGTCATCTGGGCCAGGTTCTTGTCCTCCTGGCTTCCTATTGAAATGTGTGCTTGGGACAATGCTATTGAATATGTAATAAGAACCATACAGCACAGGGACACCCCCCCCCATGCTTCCCTTTAGTTAGATGGATGTTCAAATGTCTCTCACAGAGAGGTAGACACTTCACATACATATGCCAACGAGTCCCAGGCCTAATTACCTATTGTAGAGAAGAATTCTCTCTCAGATGTCATAGCTTTCAGAACTTGGAAATCTTGGGAACCCTTGGGTCCATAAATGTGAGATGAATTTTAAGATCTACCATTGGGTCCCACCTGGTGAGTGAACTCCCACTCCAGTTCACATTGATCTTAGCAGTCCAGCCCAGTAAGTTTCCCAGTTCCAAGTTTCTGTCACCACTATTTTATGTATCCAGAAAGTCTGAACAGAGGATAGTCACCTACTATATATGTCACACCATGTCTTCAGCTCAGTTTCCATTCACATTCTACAAATAACAAAATCTTGGCCTTCATTGTCCTTCTCTCTGTCTCTTTCTCCCCTCCCCTCCCCCTCCCTCTCTCTCCCCTCTCTCTTGTCTCTCTCTGCCTCTCCACTCTGTTTCTCTCTGCTACCATTTCTTCTGTCTCAGTCAGTATTCTATTGCTATGAAGAGACACCATGACCTTGGCAACTCTATAAAGAAAACCATTTAATTGGGTCTGGCTTACAGTTTCAGAGGTTTAGTCTGTTATCATCATGATCAGTATAGTATGGCGGTACACAGGTAGATATTGTGCTGGCAAAGTAGCTGAGAGTCCTATATCCAAATCCTCAGGTGGCAGGAAGAGAGCAAGACTGGACCTGGCTTTGGCCTTAAAGTCTTTTTACAAGACTACACCTCCTAGTCCTTCTCAAGTAGTGCCACTCCCCGATGACTAAGCACTCAAAAGTAAGAGCCTACCAAGGCCATTCTTATTCAAACTACTACATCTCCATCCATCTTTTAACCACGGGTTTCTCGTTCCTCAGTCCCCTGATTCTACTGGCCCTCCACTGCTTCAGTTGGACTCCTGGGCAGGGCCTCCCTACATATTGTCCTTCTAGTCTTGGTGTTGTCTCTGCTCCTCATTCTTTTCTACCTGTAACTGTGCCCACACAGCCTGGATTTCCCCATTCCATACTGATTTAACAGTTCCATCCTCAGATCATTAGGCCCGACTTCAAGTTGTAAGAAACACAATGTAAAACAGATTTATTGTACCTAGACATCTTTTAACTGTTGTGACACACACAGGATGGCAATTTCAAAACCCATCAAAGAGCTCAGCATACAAAGCAGTCATAACCCCTTGTTCCCCAGGCCCTGTGATCCCCCAGTTCCCTAGCCTACAGAACAGACTGCAAGCATCTTTTTACCTTTCCAGATGAGCCTCTTGTCCTAGTTAGAATTGCCCAGGATTCAGCAACAACATTAGCAAATCCTTAACCATTTAAACGCTAAAAATACTTAAAGAGGGTCAGGGATGGGGCACAGTGGAGAAAGAACTTGCCTCACAAGCACGAGGACCTGAGTTTGATCCTCAGAATCAACATAAAGCCAGGCTCTCTATGAGGGGAGGCCAGCTAGCTTTGTGTTCAAACCACAAAACACAATGGAGAGACCTTGTCTCAAACAAGGCGAAAGATGAGGACCAATCAACCAACAAGGTTCTCCTCTGACTTCCACATACCCATGTGTGAGTGCACACACGCACACACACACACACACACTTTTTCACTGTTGATTATAAATGGTATTGTGAAGAGTTCAGTTCTACTTCTGTTGCACATCCCATATATGCTTCATTCTGTTTGTTTTAAGGGGTGTGCTAGTCTTTCAGGAGGAGTTGTTAGTTAGTTAGTTAGTTAGTTAGTTAGTTACTTAGTTAGTTAGTTAGTTAGTTAGTTTGTCTTAATATGGGTCTCACTGTGTACTCCAAGTTGGCCTCCACTTCATGATCCTCCTGCCTCAGCCTACAAGTGCAGGGATTTCAAGTGTGTGCCTTGCTATCATCCTTGTTGTTTTAGTTAATATTTTAATTTTATATATAATATATAATGTATATATATAATATACAATTAAAATATAATAATATTTTAATTTTATATATAAATTACATACAATGGTATTTTAATAATATTATAGATATTTTAATAGTACATAATATTAATTTAATATAATAATTTAACACAATATTCTTTGGGGAAAAATTTTAACCCTTAGGATTTTTTAATTTCTTATTTATTCCTTTGTGTATACAAGTATTATATGCATTTTCTTGTGGGGGTGTGCGTGCATAGTGCAGAGGCCAGAGGTCGATGGATAGTATCTCACTCTTGAGCTCCACCTTTTATTAATAACTTAAATTTGTCCTTCGACTTGCTCATACAAGCATATGATGCATTCTGATCAATCTCACCCCATATGCCTCTCTCACCTCCCTCCATTCCCATCAGCCCCCACTCCTCCCTACAAGTCCAGATTCATGACTTTTTTTTCTTTTATAACCCACTGAGTTAACCAGGGCCATCTGTGTGACCACAGTTGGGAACTACTGTCGGAGCCTGGCAGGCTCCCCCACGGGTAGACAATGTAAGTGCTGACTCTCCATCTCCCACAATCCATCAGTATCCGACAGCTCAGCGGTGAGGACGAGAACCTTATGAGGCTTGTCTCCTGTCTAGTCTGACTATTCACTGGCCCATTCTTGTCCAGGCTCCATGCCAGCAACAGCAACTGCAGTGAGTTCATGGCTATAATAGCCCTGCTGTGCCCGACAGAGGGCATCTTGCGCCCTTCTCCCTATCTTCAGGCTCTCATATTCTTCCCACCCCCTTTTCCACAACGTACCCTGCACCTTAGAGACAATGGTTGAAATGTCTTCCTTAGGTCTGAGCACTCAACCATCACGAATTCTCAGCACCCTAAACAGCCGTGATTCTCTATGTTCATGGCCATCCACCAGGAAAAAACAAAACAAACCTCTCTGATTAGGTGAAAGTTGTCTATCAATATAAACATAGAAATCTAGAACACAGTCTGATGCCATGTCAATTTAAACTACAGAGGCAAGTTCTCTCCCTGGAGCCTGTGACCTCCCTATGCCTAGAGTTTTTGTTTGGATGATTATTTTTAAATCCGACTTATAGTACCAGTCATGAATTCCCTCCTGTAGACCAGGCCTTGAAATCAACCAGGGAGTGGTTGGTTACACTCGTAACAGTCGTACCACTCGTGCACACCGTCTTGTCTGTCGGGTCAGCATTGCTGTTCTTCCAGTTTACAGCTGAGTGAGATCGTTGACACCTTTGCTCCTCTGAAAACTTACAGACGGCAGGGAGTTAGCTTCCAGATCATCTCAGGCTTGACCTCTCTGTACCCTGCAATCAAGGTATGTGGTGTCTTCAACATTAAGATCCATCTTTCATTGTGAAAATGTGGATGCATGTGAGAACAGGCTTTTTAAGTAATTTTCTCCTCAGATATTCATAATTACTCTGTTAAAACACAATCCTTCAGCCGGGCAGTGGTGGCGCACACCTGTAATCCCAGCACTCTGGGAGGCAGAGGCAGGTGAATTTCTGAGTTTGAGGCCAGCCTGGTCTACAGAGTGAGTTCCAGGACAGCTAGGGCTACACAGAGAAACCCTGTCTCGAACCAAATCCAAAAAAAAACAAAACAAAACACAATCCTTCCTATTTTCAAGCCTAATAACCTAAGGTTATGAAAAAAATTGTATCCTTACAGATTCAGCACCCTCTATTTCCTCAGCTTATTCAGGTGTCTAACTATTCAGGAATTAGAATGCTGAACTCTCTTGGATCTGCTAAACTGTTTCATTTTGTAGTTTAGTTTTCTAGAAAGTCTAGATACGGTGTTCAAGTTATTTTTTTATTGACTTAAATGTTACTTCTGCTTTGAGCAGCTTAAAGAACATTTTCATCATGTCCTTTAAAATGGTCATTGTCTTTGCTCTGTTTTTATTCTAATTTTCCCAAACTAAAACAATTTAGAAACCATCTTTTTAAATAATAAGGAAGTATTGTTTCTTTTTCTTGTTTTGTTTCAAGACAGGGTTTCTCTGTGTAGCCCTGGCTGTCCTGTAACTCACTCTGTAGACCATGCTGGTTTCGAACTCAGAAATCTGCCTGCCTCTGCCTGCCAAGTACTGGGATTAAAGGCGTGTGCCACCACTGCCCAGCAAGGAATTACTGTTAAGAGGATATAATGTCTGCTTAATTTCTTTGAAGAGGAAGATGAAGAAGAGGAGTAGAAAGAAGGAGAGGAGGAAGAGGAGGAGGAGGAATAGGAAGAAGGAGAAG
Source organism: Apodemus sylvaticus (assembly GCF_947179515.1). Lineage (NCBI taxonomy): Eukaryota > Metazoa > Chordata > Mammalia > Rodentia > Muridae > Apodemus > Apodemus sylvaticus. The sequence continues at coordinate 72,305,260 of NC_067479.1, read as the reverse complement.
AAGGAGGAGAAGGAGGAGGAGAAAGAGGAGGAGAAGGAGGAGGAGGAGGAGGAGGAGAGGGAGGAGGAGAAGGAGAAGGAGAAGGAGAAGAAGCGATAACTATTGTGTGGTTCCCCGTGGTCACTCCTTTTATCAGGTGGCTCATGTTTGTGATCCAAGCATAGTTCTGGCCACCTTGAGCCACAGAGAAAGACCCTTTCTTAAAAAAAAAAATAAGTTAAATAAAGCTTTTTTTGAAAAGCATGTTCTTTTATTGAAAAAGGAAGTAAAAACATTTTATAATAAAATTGAAGATTTACATGGAAAATATTTCTGATAAAATAGAAGAGATATATAGAAAAACATGTTAAAATTGACAATTTTCATGGAAAATTGAAGAATAAAGTTATAGACACAAAAAACATTGCTAAGTTAATTGAAAAAGGAAGTAGAAACATTTTATGATAGAATTGAAGATTTATGTGGAAAATATTTCTGATAAAATTGTAAAAAAATGTAGAGAAACATGTTAAAATTGAAGATTATCATGGAAATTGTTATATAGATATGATAATGGTAGGCATAAAAGTATTCCTAAGTTGATTGAAAGTGGAATTATAAACATTTTCTGAAAAAAAATATGGAACGCTTCATGAATTTGCGTGTCATCCTTGTGCAGAGGCCATGCTAATCTCTGTATCATTCCAATTTTAGTAGTGTGCTGCCGAGGCAAGCACTAAATAAAGTTTTTTAAGTTCATTGCTCTCTTTATTACAATTTTTTCTCCCATACCTCAAAATATATATATTTATGAATGTTTGCCTATATAAATATGTGTATACCATGGTGTTCCTGTTGCCCAAGAAGGTCAAAAGAGAGCCATTGGATCCCTGAAACTAGAGTTCCGGGCAGTTGAGAGCTGCCTTGTACCAGGTATTTAAACTCTTTAGGAAGCCATTTTAATGTGTTTTCCCTTAAGTTGCCTTGTGGTCTATCTTCTGCATCACTGGAAATCTTTAGTAGAAATTTTAAATTCATTTAAATAGAATTTTTAATTAAGTTCAATGAGCTCCCATTGCCTCTATAGCCCTGAATTCTCTCTCTCTCTCTCTCTCTCTCTCTCTCTCTCTCTCTCTCTCTCTCACACACACACACACACACACACACACACACACACACCATGTCAGGCCTTTTCTACCCTCTTGTTCAAAAGATCTTGCAAAGAATACAAAGATGAGATTAGTACTTTTCAGCCACATATTTGTGGAAAAAAACAAAAAACAAAACAAACTTAAAAGGAGCAGGAGATGGAGCCCAGTGGTAGAATGCTTGGGGAGCAGTCTGCAGCACACACACACACACACACACACACACACATACACACACACACACACACACTGAAGAATACCTTTCTCTGTTTTATTGTTGATGTTCTTTCTTAAGGTTCAGGATAGGCCTAAGAAAAGAGAAACAAAGCTGGAATACTGAAATAAAATCTGACCACACACCCCTACTTGTTAGCTGCAGTCTAAAGTTTCTGAACCTTTCAGGCATCTGTCAGTTTCCATGGCAATAAATGAGAGAACCGATGAATTCTTTCCAAGGTCATTTTTCCAGCTGTCAGTTTCTACAGCATTAAGTAATGTTTACACTGCAAGTGCGAGCACTAAATGAAAAGTTCATATGTATGTGTGTACATGTGCATATGCATACATGTACACACACACACACAAAGCCCTACCTTGATTTCTCTATTCGTAACATTTTCAAATCCACTGTCATTAATCATAAAATGAATGAAGGCGTGTAAATAAATGAATGAAGAGGGTAAATAAAAAAGTAAAATGGAAAAATCCTCCCTCTGGAACCAGAGGAGCCTCTCCTCCCTGAGACCTGCTCGTAAGATACCTAGAACCCAGCAGGCAGCACCCTGTCAGGCACCAGCAAGGCACCAGATCTCAGCCCAGACTGTATGCCAGGGAGGCCCGAGAGCCCCCTGGTGGACAAAGGTGTTCTTGCCACCTTCTTCACAGCCAGAAGACAAAGGGGGATGGAACTCTCCAGAAGCCCAGTGGGGACACCTGAGAAACTCAACCAGGGGCCAGTCCTAGGGGAACAGGCTTGCCTCCACTGGAAAAGCAGTCTTTTTGCCATTTGAGGAACATCATTGCCTCACATTTTAAATGTGTACCTCAAAAAAAACAAAAAAAAAAGCTAAAATGAATTCCAAACAGGGTGGTGGTGTTGAGGGACTCAGACTATTACCAGATTTTGGTCACTCCTAGCAGAAGTAATTTTATAAATTTCGAATAACTAAAAATTAATTTGCCGCCCACAAGGCTCTCTTTTTTTTTCTCCTTTGAATTTCATTATACATCATTTGCACTGTCAAAACACATCTCAAAAAGACATCACTGGTATCTGGTGGCAGAGCAGCAAGGGATGGCGCTGTTTTGACAGGCTGTTAATGGGAAGGCTGCAGCTACTCCGAGTTACTGAACAGACAATCTTCATGTGCATCTATACGCCTATTCATTAATGCAAACAGTAAATACTGGCTCAGATCCTAGTGGGACCGTCACAGCCTAGACGCTCAAATCTCCTCACCCTTCTGAAGCCCATTTCCCACTTATCCCAGCTAAATCTCTTGCAGATAGAACGGTGGCCAGGGGGCACCAGGAGGAGACTGTATGTTGGTCTCGAACTGGGAAGAAGTGGGGCTGTGTTTCCCTTCCTCTCTGTTTTCCTGCTCCTTTCATTTCACCACCAACAGCAGCTCCAGTTCCCTATGCAGAGGCCCTAACCAAGTGGACAGCCAACACTCTGCTGCAGAGTGTGGCATTAAGGAGAAAGAAAAGGTTGAATCTTCACTCCAGTACACACACACACACACACACACACACACACACACAAGCAAACAAGCTCTGCCTCACCTTCAAACTCCAGTTTCATTAGGTCTACACTGCCAAAGCTGTGACTCACTTACTGTGGGTTATATGTGACAAATGAAGCAAGCCAGAGGGGGGGGGGCTGGGGAGTTTGGGTCATGCTTGAGAACTTGACCTGAGCACCCTGCTAAAGTGAGCCTTAATACCCCAAAGCAGCTACTACATGTCATGAATTAGTTTATATCCTCCACAGAATGGTACTATGAAGCATTCTGGAGGTAATTGAGAACATAGTCACCTGAATTATACTCTTTAATCTGAATGTGTTCCCAGAAACTGTTGAGAGGGTTGGCCCAACACTGGTTAAACCTGTGTAATTCAGAGGATGGAACACAAAGGATCAGATTCATATAAGCATTGTTGTTTTGTGAACTTGTGCTGTGTGTGAAAGTTCCCGGAAGACAGAACCGTCCACAGAACCATCTGCAAAGCCCATTAACCAATTAGAAATTCAGTGGTTGTGGAAAGAATAGAATGTCACAAGTCCAGACACAAATTATCTTGGGCCACCTTTAGTCCTCTTAATAGCTGTGTATTGATCTCTTCTGCGTGTGAGTTAACATCTTTGTGGATAGTAGGTAAATTTGGGGAATATATAGCAGATACCCAGCTCCCACCCACCAAAAGGCCAACAACGCCAGCAGATAGCTCTGAGGCATATAAGAGAGATTTCACCATTTGGCTTTAATCTGCGTGTTTTTCCTGTGTCTATGTACACACACTATGTACATGCCTGGTGCCTGCAGAGGCCTGTAACAGGCATGGAATCCTTCAACTGGAGGTACAGTTACACTATGTGAGTGAGTGCTGAGTACCAGACCTGGGTTCTTTGCAAGAGGAGTAAATGCTCGTAACCACTAAGCCATCTCTCCAGCTACTCCACCAATGTATTTTTAAGTGCTTTAATTATTATTACTTTGTTCTGTTACTATAAAAATTTAAAAAAAAAAAAAACCTCTGTCAAACATTGGAACATGGGACTTGAACTGACCTAAATCTGTGTTCCCAAACTATGATCACTCATATTTGGGTCCAGAATAAACTGTTATCCCCTTGTGGAGAGAACTATGTTTGAGCATTGGACTTTGTGAATTTATTAAGCTTCCTCACAGAGCATGGGTGAGGGTTTACGTACAGGAATGTGAGTGACCCCAAAGTTCTACACCCTCAGGGATGTCAAGCTCATGAAAGTTGCACCAGAGGACCCCGCTTAGCCACTTCCCACACTCTCAACAGCTCTGGGGATCACGTGCAGCTCCAGGGCACAAGAGGAGAGATGGCTGGATGAACAGCCCAGTAAGAATCCCAAGACTTTCCTCTCCTTGCAACCAAGAGATATCAATAGCTCCACTATTCTTCCCATGGCCATAGACCTAATGCCTCTGCATTGCTCCACTTGATTTCTTGTACCCAGTCTAGGTAATTCCTACTCTAATGTGGCCATTGCTGAGATAAGGTGTGCCCTATTCTAAATTACACCATGTTGTGTAAGACGATAGTTTTCCAGGCTATGCTTTGCCTAATAGATTCCATTTCACAAGTAAGTTGGTGAGGCTTGGTTTGGTTTGGTTGGTTGGTTTTGGAGGTTTGTTTTGGGTTTTATTTTGTTTTGTTTTTTGGCTTTTTGAGACAGGGTAGGGTTTGTTTGGTGGTTTAGTTTGGTTGTTTTGGGGGGGTTGTTTTGGGTTTTATTTTGTTTTGTTTTTCGTTTGTTTGTTTGTTTTTTGTTTTTTGTTTTGTTTTGTTTTTTTTTATACAGGGTGTCTCTGTATAACCCTGGCTGTCCTGGAACTATATAGACCAGGCTGGCCTTGAACTCGAGAGATTTCCCCTGCCTCTGCCTCCTGAGTACTGAGATTAAAGGAACACACCACCACCATGCCCAGCACAATTTTTTTTACACAAGCAATGTTTTTACTCCATTTGGAGGCTGGGGGATGATTATGCATCGTGCAGGAGATCTGCCCAAATGCCACCATCTGTCTGGCACCTCCTGTGCAGCACAGACTGATGAACTGCTTGAGAGGGTAGCGAGGCAGCTGCCTTATAGATGTATTGGGGTTGACTAAAACTGGAGCACACAAAAATCGCACCAGGAAAACCATTTGATTCGCCAGACCTAGAGAAAGGTATAACTCCTTCACTTGAAACAGACACACACACACACACACACACACACACACACAGTGGTAGATACCTAGACCAGCTGGCTTTTATGACAATTGGACACAAGCTAGAATCATCTGAGAGGACAGAACCTCAACTGAGAGAATACCTTCTTAAAATTGGGCTGCAGCAAACTTGAGACCAGGCTGTGGCAAACCTGTGGAGTGTTTTCTTAATTGGTGACTGATATGGAAGGTTCCAGCCCATTATGGGTGGTGCCATCCCTGGGCTGCTGGTCCTGGGTTTTATAAGAAAGTAGACTGAGCAAGCCATGGGGAGCAAGGCAGTTAGCAGCACCCTCTACTTCGAGAGTCAGGAGCTAACAAAACGTTAGCAAGGACCTATGCAGCAGGGAACGGCCCCATCTCTCGTATGAACCGCGTCTTTGGGGAAGAGAGCTGAGAAAGGTGACATGGATGAGCAGCACCGCTGTATTTACCTCTCTCTCTCAGCCATTTCCCATCAGCCCTCTCTCCCCTGTATCCTGAGGAGCTGAGGTAACCATGTACCTCCCCACTCTCAGTGCCTGTTCAAGCTATTAGAACCTTCCCAAGGCCTAGGGGGACAGAGCTGTGCTCCAGCCTGTGTCACCTGTCACTCAGGCTGGCTCCTGATCTGTCGTGTCTGGGACAGTGCTGTGGCTAGGACAGCAGCACCTTCACAAGCCATCCCAGGCTGCTGGGAGAGCCCTGCATGAGGTGAATAATTTCCATCTTCAGCATGTCTTTTCTCAAAAAAAGAAAGAAAGAAAGAAAGAAAGAAAGAAAGAAAGAAAGAAAGAAAGAAAGAAAGAAAGAAAGAAAGAAAGAAAGGAAGGAAGGAAGGAAGGAAGGAAGGAAGGAAGGAAGGAAGGAAGGAAGGAAGGAAGGAAGGAAGGAAGGAAGGAAGGAAGAAAGGAAGAAAGGAAGAAAGGAAGAAAGGAAAGAAGAAAAGGAAAGAAGAGAAGAGAAAAAGAAAAAGAAAAGCTTACTGGGCACACGGCTACCCTCTCCTGAAACAAGCTTAGTTAGTCTTTTGACTGCTAAAGGGTTTAGTTCTTTAACCTGGGTCCCCAGCTTGTGCAGCAAACACTTTTAACAAATGAAGAACCTCCTCAGCCCCACACCGGCTCTGTTTTATCAGTTCTGCCAGCTGTGAACTATTCTTTGGGCTTTAAAGTCTTCCGGAAGCTTGCCAGCATGGCGGAGGGCTTTTTGTCAGCTCTTCCTTAGGGCCTCCAGGTCACAGAAGTCCTGAGGTATCTGCCTTCAAATAACTGACAAGCCCCTTGTCCGTCTTGCCGGTCCCCTCTCCTTTTGACTGTTTTAGCACTTTTAGAACCTGATTCATAGGCTGTTCTAAGTCAGTTGGAGCCATCAAAGTTTCTCCTACATCATAAACATCTTGGACGAAGCTTTAAAACCCCATACCAGCTCTTCTGAGGCCCTGGCTCAATTTTCAATCCTCCGGTAAGCACAGTCCTATCCGGCAAAACAAACAAAACAAAACAAACAAAGCAAAAAACGAAAAAGAAAACAAAACTGGAGGTCAAACAGTGCCTTTCTTGCGTCTGATTCGCTCAGTAGCACCTGTCCTTCCCATATTGTTCCAATCTGGTAGTCACATGACCTGCTGAAAGCCAAGCTCTCCACTGCCATGAATGAGCCAATCTTAACAAACAGGAGCATGCCTCTGAGGCCATTCCACCACGAAGGTCCCCGACCCCTCAGAGTCAACTCTCCTACAAGTCCATTTCCTGAAGCCAGCACCACAAACGCCATTCCTGAGCACCCACTTTAACCACTAAGATGGCCACTCCACACCCAAACTCCAGTCCTTTGAGGAAGCCCTCCCCCACCCGGAAGATAAGCGCCTCTCACCAGCCTCTCTGGTTTGTTCTGAAACGACCCTGAGCTCAAGGTACTTAAGCAACCTCTGCTTTGTTTTCTTCTTACACAATCCCCAGGGACAGAGTTCCCTAGCATTACAAACTGTTCTGCCTTTGTCTGGAAGAGGCATAAGTTGTTACTTTAGTTAAGCCAGGCGGGGAGAGTCTTTTCACTTGTTTAAAAGTCCTTCCCAGCCCAAGCAGTTAACACACTTGCTATCAGACTTTCCCACACTGAGCCCCAGTTAAGTTCCCCTCTTCCTTTCTGAGCCCGCCCCCCCCCCCGCCATTTTCTTGCGGGGTGGGGACCCAGATAGGCTTCTAGACCGGGTTTCTCTGTGTAGCCTTTGCTATCCTGGAACACACCAGTCTGGTCTAGAACTCCGAGAGCCTCCTGCTAAGTGCTAAGATGAAAGGCATGTCCCACCACGTCTCAGAGCTTAGATATCATCTTAGTATCAGACTCTTCCTATGAGGCCTCCCCTTTTCTGAAGAGAAGGGAAGGAGAAATGAAAGGGAGCAGGGAGAAAGAATTAGGGGGTGCCATGGCTGGAATGTTGAAAGGACAGCATAAACCCTCTCTGTCTCCATTTAAGGACCAGGTCTGATTTAGAAAAGATGGCCATGAGGCACCAGCTCCAGGAACAGACCATAACATCCAGAAACAAGGTCATAGAACTCTCTCCCAAAGAACAGCCCAGGGATAACCACAAGAATGGGAAAACATCTTACCTCCACATGGGCAGCCCTCTCTCACCCGGTGGTTAAACGTTCATGACATAGACATGCCGACCACTGACCACCTGTGACACCACCACCACCACCACCACCGCCGCCGCCCCCACCCTGCACCCACCAATGAAATTTTAGATTACCTGATCCTTTTAGAGAGTTCCCCCAGCTCCCTATAAGAAGGCCTGCTCACCTTTGTCTGGGGTCACCATTTGGGAGAATGGCTGACCTCTGCATGCTGGATGTTTCTGCAGAATAAACGCTCCTCCGTCTTTGCATCTGAGTCTGGGGTCTTCCTTCAGCGATTTTCAGACCCTTACAAGGTACAATAATTAATTAATTAATTAATTAATTAATTAAAATATAATTTAAAAAGTGGACTTCTCCTATGGATTCCAAGAAAGGACTCTTTAACACTGTAAATTACTCACACTCTTCTTTCCTTATCAGGCAACTGTCGTAAGAAGCGGCACTCCAGTGTGCCCATCTCACTACCCTACGATTTACCCAAGAAGCCAGGGCTAAGGTGGAGAACACTACCTCGCCACATGGTGCTTCCCCGTTATAACTCCTCCCTTACGTAAGGAAATTCTCCCTGGGCAGCCATCCCAGCCTCAGGTGCATGTCTTATTGCACACAGCGGCGGTCACGCAACTGCCACAATGGCTTGTCAAAAATCTCATCCTGTGCATGCTGCTCTCAGGGACTGCAGTGTGTTTCCTAGTCCTTCAACTGTTTATAAGGTTCCCATGTGGCAGGCAGGCCCCACTCATCCATCCTACACAGAGAAAGATTGTCACCTCGGGACACAAAGACAGCCTACGATGGCTCGTCCTTAGTCACATGTCCTACTAGCCAGAGCAAATCCATGCAGCTGGTATCTTATGAAAAAGACACACAGCCACTTACCCCAGGGGGGAGGGGAGGCCTCCACTGATACTCCACTCTCAGAGGATCCAACCTCAGCTACATGCCTTGCTACCCAAAGCAAAGACCATGCAAGTCACTCCTAAATTTGTCTTTGGTTGTAGTATACCATCTTGGACATCAGTTTGTTGAGTTGATTTTTCCTGGGAAGATGTACACAAATATACACTTACACCCAGATAGAGCACCAATGAGAAACCAAGAGAGAAGTCCTCCAAATCCCAATTTGGCAAACCAACAGGTTTATTTGGCTAATGGAGCATGGGAGAAGGGTCACAGTAGGACCTCAACGCAGCTGCCATCACTGCCAAGTCCCCATGTGCGACAGCCTCATGGGAGCTGGATCCTAATGAACGCCTTGAAACTAACCTTCCCCTTTCTACACTGTCAAGTGTCCCCCAAGATCACTTGTAGCTGGGGACAGCAGGAAGAAATAAAGGCTGGGTCCCGCCTCCTTCCTTGCACTAGAAAGACCCAATAGCTCCATTACTATTACCATAGACCTAAATAACTCTGTATTGTTCTGTTCAGTTAATTGCCATGGCTACTTGGCCAAGGTAATCTATACTCCAAAATAACCATCATGTTATGCCCAAGGAAAAAAGTTATGGCACAAAAAATTGTCCAAGACTGGTATACTGTAGAAGCACGGGCCTTTTCTACACCTTCCCTTGAACCTGAAAAAAATGGCACGAAGACCTGGTTTTTGTATGAGTGAACTTCCTGCACTATAGCCGGGCTAACCACTGAACTACTCTAACCTGACCGCGCTACTTCCCAGCCATGTGGCGCTATCTTAGTCTTGCTCTGGCTGCTCCATTCCGTCCATCCTCCCCTGAAGACTCTCTCATGGCAACTTTCCTTTTGGCGACTTGCAAATTGCTTCTCTCTCTGATCCCCACCAGAGACCCTCTCACCAGAATCAGAAGTCCCGCCTTATTCTCTCTCCTGCCCAGCTATTGGCTGATCACCTCTTTATTAACCAATCAGAGGTGATGGGGAATATTCCACAACATCAAGCTAGGAGATGCTTGACAAAGCCAGCATCCAGACTACAACCAGATCTCTGGGCACAGCAATCGGCATCTGAGTACACAGTACACAGAAACAGTGTTTATTTGAAGAATGTGGGTTTAAAGTCATAGATGCGCTTCTAGGCGGCCAGAGGCACTCTAGGAAATCCACGGCGGGTCTCGAAGGAGACTTTCTCTGCTGTTTGCACGTACGAGACTCAGAGAATGCTCGTCCATTCAACAAAGCACATCTGCACCACGCAATTAACCAACCCATTCAATTTCAACCAAAGAAATCAAACCTATTTCATCTGAAGATGGCTGCCTCTGCCGAATTCATCTTCCAGACGTATGCCCACATAAAAGCACCCTTTTCTCTCCTTTGCCCTTCACACTCCCCCTACCCAGCCCACGGAGCCCTATGAGCAGGGAAGGAATGAAAGACTACAAAGAAATTGTTTCTAAATAGTAACTACGATAGTAACCTTCCTGATTCTCTAGTGTTACTTTTCTGTTGCTGTGATAAAATTTTGTAACCAAAGGCAACCTGTGGGAGAAAGGAGAGTCCCTCATGAAGAGGAGGCACAGCAGGCAGCAAACATGGCTACAGGACCACAGAAACAGAGATCACATCTTCTACCATGAGCATAAAGAAGAGAGCGGGAAGTTAAGAGAGAAAACCCTCGAAGCTGCCCCCAGTAACATCCCTCCTTCAGTAAGACTGGATCTCCTAAAGGCTCCATAACATCCTCCCCTGCTCCCCAAACAGTGCTACCAATTGGGGAACAAGTAATCAGATATCTGAAACTGTGAGGGGTGTCTCTTACTCCAACCACCCCAGCAACTAAGTTTCATGGGATCGTGAACAAGCTGGAGAAAGATTCCTGTCACCTGCCCTGTGTCCTGTAAATACGGCAAGGTTGAGCCTCCCTGTGGGAGAAAAAGCAATGAAAGGCTGGGCAAGAGGTGGGGATAAATTTCACTTAGTTCATCCCTTTCGACATGTTCTGTCGATGTGTCCTCTTTCCTTCACTGGATAGTAACCTCCAAGTGCAAGGACGAAGTTTGTGCTAGAAATCTTTAATCTCCTGTAGTGTTTAGCACAGTGTTTCTCCTACAGATGCTTAATCAGCATACAGTTGATTAGTTACAGGCTGCTTTGGGGAAAAAAGTGTTATATGCTTATAAAGTTTATGCAAACACACAGTATAAATATATATGCCTTAGCTACTGTTCTTTTCCTACAAAGAGATACCATGATTTAATATGATACACCATGACCCAAGGATATCTCTCCTATCTACCCCACTGTACCTCATGAGAACTGCCATCTGGAGAGTTAGTCAGTGATACAGCCTTGATCTGAGAGGACTCATCACTCCTAGGATTAAGCAGAGCTTCTCCTGGGGAAAAAATCCTGAAGTCACTCTCTTACCAAACCTCCTGGGAATAGCAATCAAATAAAAAACCTACGGCTAAAAACCAATTCTCCATTTTTCTTCCACCCTTTCTGTTCCCCAAAGTCAAAGATCTGTCTCCTCCTCCCCTACATGCATGTGTCCTCTATCACTAAACTCTAAAGACTCCCCAGCACTCGGGGCTGGTTACCCCATCCAGTGTCAGCCCCCTCAGCCTGTGCCCAGAGTTTGCAGCTCTGCTGTGAACATCTCCACTCCTCCATGTCTTAGAGCCCATGTGATCTGGCTGCTGGTTTCATACTATGCCTAACACAGTCCTGATCCCTGACAGAACTCTTAAAGCAGTCAGGAGATGGAATACTCAACATGTTGGAAAGTTTGGTAGTGAAAACTGGCTCCAGCAACCCAAACTCACTGGGCATGACTTAGTCTCGAATGTCAATGAATTCCATTCCTGTGGAGAATTTGCCCTTTCAGTGATGAGAAAAAGGTGCTTCCCACGTACCTACAAGAATATTCAGAGAGACGAGGAGGATGAGGAGTCAGACGGGTGACTGGTGCTAAGGAACCCTCAGTTAGATAGGAGGACGAGCCCTAGAGTAGCCCTGGCCAGCATGCTCTGGCTTGCAAGTCTCAGACAGCATGTACTGGAATGTGGCAGATAAGGAAGACCGCAGAACAGTCCAAGCTCTGTCCGCCCTCCTAGAACAGAAAGACTTTACACATTTGACTCAGAAATTCCAGAGCTCCTTAGGATAGGAAACCCAGAACTGAGTCCTTCTGGGATCCAACAGGCAAGTTTCCATCCACTCGGCAGTTTTCCTGAACCCTGGGCCACCAGCTCCCTTTGGTTCCTAGCTTGCCACAGGTTCTTGCCGTGTGTCCATAAAATAAGAAAGTTACTTAGCCTTGCATATATATCAATATGGTCTCATCAAACTAATACTTGAGCAACTAAGTTTATAGAAAAATCTCCTAGGAGCCCTGGGGGAAACTGGCAAAATGTTTAGCATCCTGTTCTGAGATTGGAGACAGCCAGAGTTCCCATCCAGGGACTGAAACCCATACACAGTGTTCGGCTTAAGAGAATGCTGATAGGGCTGCCACACACTGCCACCCACAGTGCCAGCATGTCATGTCTACATGAGAAAGAATGGCCATCCTCTGAGACAATAGCAGAGACTTTATATAGAGATTCTTAATTCACAGCAACAGTCATCTTTCCTTGGTGAGCGCAGAACTCTCTCCCTCTTGCTAACCATCCCATCAGTTCTTATTTTCTCACATGGAGACAATGTGCCATCATATGCTGACAACAAGGGTTGCAACTGACACCCATGTGACCTGTCTCCCAGATGTCACCTCCATGCTGGACTTGTGGACTTGTGGACTTGGCCCCACTCTTAGCAACACTTGTCTTCAGGGACAAAGGTAGAGCAAATCTGAACACCTCACTTCTCTCCACCCAAACCAAGCCAGAGGCCTGACCTGGGGGTGTGGGGTGACTTCCTGCCTGGTTGTCATCATAGTGCTGTTGGCTAAACTGCATCTTCCTCTTTCTGCTAGTCTGAAAAAATGTGACGGTCAACTATCGTTACCTTTACACTACATTTATCAACTTTGGCACAGGGAAACCTGTACCTTGATAGCTATTTGGACAGTCGACTGCCAGAGAAGTTCAAAGACCAGACTAGCCAACTGTGTCAAAGTTGATGGCGGTTTTTTTAGACTCTGAACTAATACATTTTATTCAATATATTTTTAAGTCGCTTTACTCAAGTAGGCAATAAAGACCTGGAATTTGTTCTGCAGTTCTTTTTCTTGGGCACCCAAAGAGCTTTCCAGCTCAGTGAACTATACACAAATTGAAAGAGTTTAAGGAGGTACAGGTATTGGCAGTGCTAGTCTAACCTTTGAAGACAGCTTTTAAATATTTTGGCTTGTCAGCAAGAAATGGAATTTAAATAAGAACTAATACACTCGTACATGCATACACACACGTGCACATACACATACATATTCAACAGCACACAAACAGCTGGAACAAAAGGGCCTGTACTTTTGACCTTGAACTTAGTCTAAGAAAGAGAGAGAGAGACTCATGAGGAGGCCACTTAGCAGGAAGTTTCCTGGATACACAGAGTGAGGCATTTAAGAGCCTAATATGAGGCAGAGTCCCACAGAAGACAATTTAGAGTCCTTCGTACCAAAGGCAGGTATGTGCTCATTAGTCTCACACCGCCACGCCAGCTCTTGGAGTTCACAAAATGCTGGAGCATGTATAGTTCCCTATCATTAGTCAGTTAGGGTCAAGGAGTCAGGCAAAGGACTACAGGACCCAGGCGCTTTTAGCTCCTCTGCACTGTATAGTACCTGGCTTTGGGGAAGCACAGAGATGGTAAAGTGGCCAGCAGAAGGGAGCAGGCCCTGTGCAAGGGCCCGAACCACGGTGATGGAGCTGATGTCTGCCAATCCACTAGGATTGGCAGGCATGGCTTTGGATTTCAGTCCAGCTGTTATTTAACCTATTTGAAATTTTTTTCTTCATTCTTTTCTCTTTTCGTTTTTGTTTGTTAGTTTTCTATCTTTTGGGGGTGGTCTTGTTTTGTTTTGATTTTGAGATAGTGTTTCTCGGTGTAGCCCTGACCGTGCTGAAACTCAGACCACATCTGGCTGGTCTCGAACTCAGAGATCCACCTGCCTCTGCCTCCTGAGTTTTTGGATTAAAGGTCTAAGTTGAGGGCTGATCTGGTGCTATGTATACAAATACTAAATTATGAACCCCCAAGATCCAGTTGCCCCCAGACAAGTGGATTCTCACGAACACTGGCCTTTGTTCTATAAGCCTTATTCCCCAATCTAAAGCTATTGATTAAATAAAAGTGGTTACTGGGGAGCTGGCCAGCTCATATTAAGAACTAATAGAGTTAATAAATAACGTGTTATTTAAAGCAACAGGTGTGTTCCAGCGCTGCCCAGCTTTTTTCTTCATTCTTAAAACAGACTAAAAAGCACCAATGTTGTTCACTGTCGTGAAATCCTAACTGACACTGATGTTTCTAGAAAACAATAGGTGCTCAGTTTATAGCTATCACAAATAATAAAATGTTCCCAAAATGCCACAGAACTCAGCTCATAGAGCACTTGCCTGGTATTGTAAGCCCCACCCCACCCCACCCCACCCCAACTTCTCTTCTCAACATTGCATAAAACAGGCATGAGGACACACTGGTCCGTCCCAGCACTCAGACACAGGAGGCAGGAGTTTAACAAGTTCGAGATCATCCTTGGCTACAGAGAGAATTCAAAGCTAGCCTGGGATTTTAAAGAGTAACACAAAAATGTATGTATACTTCCTGTGTTAGTTGACTTTCTATTACTAAAATAACCATCACGACCAAGAGAATTCTAGGAAGAACAAGGGCTGTTTGTCCTACACGTCTCAATCACAGTCATTGAGGGAAGTGGGCAGAACTACCGACAGAGAGGGGGGTGGGGCATGGAGGACTAAAGAGGAGCTGGTTCTGCTGGAGAAATTTGATCTTCCTAACAGAGAGAAAGCACGGAGGTAGACAGCTTTGTCCTCTAGCAAGGTCTGTGACCAGACGATTTGTTTGTACCTTAGGTGTCTTATTCCATTCCCAAAGCAAAGGAAGGCAGCTAAAACTACTGTGCACGATAATGTCAAATGTTATCTCCAGAGAGGCCAGACTGGCCGCCTCTAGGGAGATGCTTCTCCTTTTAATGTGGATTTAGATGTCAGGATCCCTGAGAATTACTGCTAATTCTTAAAAAGTGTGTGTGTCTGTGTGTGTGTGTGTGTGTGTGTGTGTGTGTGTGTGTGTATGATGGTATATAGGTATAAATGTAGGGTAGTATATGTGTATATATGTAGGACAATATAATTCATGAGGCTCAGACTGGGGGGCCTTCTCCTCCCTACATGAGGCAAGCTGTTTTGTCTTATCAGCAGGCACTGAGTAACACAACTACAACTTTGCAGCTGAGGAAGCCCCGCCCCCACCCATAGACCTAGTTCCTGCTGGTTACATCGCTGGCTATGTGGCCCCCAGCACACCTTGCGTGTGGACTCCTGCTTTGTGCTTTGTCTTCTTAGCTGATTTATATGTATATGAGAAGATTCTTTTTGTTTCAGCTGTTTCTTCTTGTTGTTTTTTTGAAATATAGTTTCTCTGCGTAGCCCAGGCTGTCCCCGGCACTCTATCTACAGACCAGACTGGCCTTAAACTCACAGAGATCTGCCTGCCTCTGCCTCCTGGGTGCTGGGCTTAAAAGCATGCACCATCTCACCCAGCTATGAAAGGATTCTTCAGTAAATGCAAATCCCGTTAAACATCGAACCCCAGATTTCTATGTCATAGATTCGCTAACTGTGCACACTGCATAAGGTTGACATGCTGATGATATCACAATTAACAATATTTCTCTAAAACCACCCATCTAAGCCAAGCTTGATGGCACACACCTTGAGCCCCAGCACTCAGGAGGCAGAGCTAGACGAATCTCTGAACTCAAAGCCAGCCTGGTCTACAAAAAAAAGTTCCAGGACAGCCAGGGTTACATAGAGAAATCCTATCTCTGCATCTGCTTTTATCATCTTTTCTTTGTTTTGTTTTGTTTTTTGGGATTTGGTTTTTTTTTTTTTTTTGAGACAGGGTTTCTCTGTGTAGCCCTGGCTGTCCTGGAACTCACTTTGTAGACCAGGCTGGCCTTGAACTCAGAAATCCGCCTGCCTCTGCCTCCCAGAGTGCTGGGATTACAGGCGTGCGCCACCACTGCCCGGCTTTTATCATCTTTTCTTAAAAAAAAAAAAAAAAAAAAAAAAAAAAGACTAACACAAAAAGGGGGGGCTGTAAGACCCCCAAAAACTGAGGGTGCCCACGCCGCGGAAAGTGACACCCAAATCACTCTCGAGAAACGGTCTCCATGCAATAACATAAGGTTTCTTTATTCCAGAATTCTGGGTTCCACAGCCGTATACTGCGCAGAGCTAGAGGACTGTGGACCCCAGTGCAGAATTGGGACAGCTTTTATATGTTTGCAACGAACCCGCGAATCACCAACCAATCATTTCTTAGCATCGAGAGCCCACGAAATGCGAGCCAATCGATTTGTACCACTCTATACTTTTTAGGCCAATCAGTTTAAATTATCGGAGCCCAAGCACAGTGAGCCAATTAGTTTCCTATTTTCTTGAATGTCTATAGCTGCATGAACTCCTGGATAGGGGTAATGGCGTAAGCAGTTTACAGAAGCAAGATAAGCTTAGCTCATTTCCAGTTACCTTATGGGGCCAGGTATTCAAGGCCTTTTTGCTAGCTCTGAACAAAGGGCGGGCTCTGGAATGTGACCTTTTACCTAGTTTCTAACAAAGAGCTTAAAGAGCGGGCTCTGGGATATGAAGTGTTTGGGGCTCCTTAGAAGGCTGGAGTTAGGCTGTATTTTCTATTCTTTCAGGACAAGTAACCTGCTACCTGTTGAGTTACCATTACAAACTCACTCTGTTGTCTTTACATTCCTTCTGTCGCCTCAGAGTCTGAAAAGGTTGCCAGAGGCCAACACTGCTTTTCAGTCTGGTGTGTGGAAGCCCCGGGGGCAGACACAGTTCAGTCACTTGCACTGGTTCTGTTGATGCCTCTCTGTGGTGCACTCTTAGACTGTCCAAATTCACTAATTCTCTCAGGACCCTGGGGGGGAGATCACGTCAGCCCATTTGGCAGAGATGCAGAGATAAGAGTCTTGGACTTAGAACCTATAGCTGGTGAGAATTTTATTCACCATCTACTCTACACCCTCTGTAATTAGAGGAAGAGCCCAGCCTGTGGCAGCAACAATTATTATTGTTTGGTGAGAATAACTACTGTGCACTTAGACGTTTACAGTCAATCAAGCACTTTCATGTGCAGCAGATATTTATTGACCTAGACTAGAAGGGAAGAGCCGAGTGCACGGTGCTCATGGAGAATCTTAGTGCTCCCCCGTCTCCATTTCCACCCTGTCTGTGGAAACGTTTGGGAGAGCCTTTGGCATCCTTGCCACCTCTACCTATAACACGGACGGTCATGTCAGATGGACCCAGGACCTCCATCTTTTCACTGGGTATCACATGATCATTTCCTGCCTGTCTGAAGAGGAAGTGCTCAGTGGTTCTCAACCGTCCTAATGCTCCAACCCTTTCATACAGTTCTTCATGCTGTGACCACCCCAGCCATAAAAATTATTTTCATTGCTACTTCATAACTGTAATTTTGCTACTGTTATGAATCATAATGTAAATATCTGATATTTCCAATAGTCTTAGGTAAACCCAAAGGGGTTGTGACTCTCAGGTTGAGAACCACTGGCAATAGTCTTTGAGAGAGTGGGAAAAGGGGTGTCAGGCCTAGGCCAGATGTCACACCCTACTATGTGTGTCGCCTGACCTCCTCATCCCTCACTATACCGACACTGTGAGGAGCAAAAATCTCACCTCCACAGGAGGTTTCAAAACATTCATTCACTGGCCCTTCTTGTATGGTGTATGTGTGTGTGTGTGTGTGTGTGTTATTTTATTATACTGAGGGCCATCACACAAAGGTCCACACTCTAAATTCTTTTTTTTTTCTAAATTCTTTTTTTTAAATATTTATTTATTTATTATATGTAAGTACACTGTAGCTGTCTTCAGACGCCAGAAGAGGGTGTCAGATCTCTTTACAGATGGTTGTGAGCCACCATGTGGATGCTGGGATTTGAACTCATGACCTTTGGAAGAGCAGTCGGTGCTCTTACCAGCTGAGCCATCTCTCCAGCCCTTTTCTAAATTCTTAACTAAGGTCCTAAGCCTGTCTCCCCAAGACTGCTCAGCTGTGTGACATATCTTAACTGAAGGTCGGATCTAGCCTCTAATAGTGGTCTCTGATTCGAGGGTCAGGATCCTTGGCAAGGCTCTCCATGCACAGGGTAGATCAAGGGAGCTTCTCTCCAGTTGTGCAGAGCAGAGCATTGCCCTTGGTCTCTGCTCATATACATCCAATGGGCATCATGGGGTGCTAGGACTGTGTCTGGTTATCCTGAGTGAGTGATGTCGCTGGGTTCTGGTTATCAGTACAGCCTTGGGTGTAGTGGGGTTCCTGAATAAGCTATTTTGATAGGTCTAGAGGCATTTTTAACTAGGCTCATTACAGTGTGTTTATGGGGCTGGGGCAGTGGGGGTATGCTCACATGTGCATGTAGAAACCAGAGGTCAACTTGGAGGGTAGTCTGTCACTCCCCATCTTATCTTTTTCCACTGAGCCCGCGGAACTCAAGGATTGGCAAAACTAGATTACCAGAAGCCTCAACAACCATCTTGTCTGTCTCTCCAAAGCTGTTAGTTGCCATACCCTGCTCTCTACGGTCATGCTGAGGAGCCAAACTCGGGCCAGCAGGCTTGTTCAACAAGCGTTTTACCGAATGAGTTATCTGTGCAGACCTGCATATAAACCCGGGCTTTTTTTAAGGAAGACTTACTTGGAATTTAAGGAAGCAAAACAAAAACAAAAATAAATCAATAAAATTTCAAAGCTTCCTCTACAGCGATTCTCCCATGTCCCCACCCTAAAAAAAAAAAAAAGTAGGCCAGCAGATGTGCGAGGAACAGCTGGAGCACGGGAAAAGCTGAGGGTTCCTGTAGAAATGGGTGGTCTTGCAGGAAACTTGGACTGAGAAGTTAGTTGCAGGAGTCCCAAATCAGGCAAAGGGGCGCGGGGCGCCAGCAGGGAGCGCTCGCAACTGCAACGGCTCCGCCTCGTCCCGGGCCACCGCGGAGTAAGCAGGTCCTGGAAGCGAGGCTGGCAGTCTGGGGAGGCAGGACGCTCGCAGCTAGACCAGCCTCCCGGCCTTTGAACTGTCCCCTCCCCTAGCAGAGTTCAACCCAGCCCCCTACCCCACCCCCTACCCCACCCCACCCCCGCCTGAACTATGCAGAAAGCGGGACTGCTGCTAGGTGGCTGGACTCGGGCGTGGAAGTCGGTGAGGATGGCCAGTTCCGGTTTGATTCGTCAGAACCCACTCGCGAATAAGGTGGCCCTGGTCACAGCCTCCACCGACGGGTGAGTACCAGAACCAGAGTCTCCATCCAGAAACAAATTCTCTTTAACTCCTGGACTGTTGTCCTCGAGCCTGAGACGCGGCCATTGGCCTCCCCGGGAAAGAGAAAGAAAACCCACATGGTGAACCAGACATCGCTCCGAATCCCCGACCTGGCCCTACCACGAGCTAGCCCTTATGTCACTGCCGCCCTCGGCTTTGTGACAACTCGGCTCTGCCAGGTGGACCTAGGTCCCCCTGCTTCTGGGCTGCCCCGATCGACAGCTCCACCTAGAGTCTGGGAAGACCAGGACAACAGTCACGTCTCCCCAGAGTCCTCACCCCTTACCTAGATCCTGTGCCCAGATCTTTTCTTCTGTCTGTATATTTGGATAGTTTGGCTTCCGTGCCCAGCCTGTTGCACCCACCACTTTCAAAGATCCAGTCCGTTTGTTTTTTTTAAATCCCCACAGGACCTTGCCAGATAAACGCTCCTTGAAAATCTGGAATACAGCTGTCTATGAAAAGCTAACATCTGACTATTATAAAACATGTCATTGATATTTACATTTTGAGCCATACTTTTTGGTGAAGGCCCCCCAAATATAACAAAGGATAGAGTTTTGAGGTTGTAGTGTGTTAGAAATATTTGGGGATATGGGCTTCTTCCGGCAAGACCCCCAAGCCACTGCCATGGTGACAACTGACTGCTCATCCATTTCTCTCCCCTCTACGGCGACTGGACGTAGGTACAATAATCGGTCATGAGGCCTGTGGTAGGTGATGTCAGTCGTAGGAACAGATGTCAGTCCTTTTACCTGGGGGTAAAAGATAAAATTATAATAAAACGATTGTGCTTATCCTTCTGTGTGCACCATTAAGCCTACCCTACCCAGGAGAAGTACATGAAGCTCGAATACAGGGAGAGAGAGAGTCCAAAGCCAAGAGTCTGAAAGCAGAGCCCACACGCTCTCTCGCCTGCTTTCCCCGAGACAGAGGCCTTGACAGCGTGTCTGCTTTGCCCTTGTAGGATCGGCTTCGCCATCGCCCGGCGCCTGGCTGAGGATGGGGCCCACGTGGTCATCAGCAGCCGCAAACAGCAGAATGTGGACCGTGCAGTGGCCACGCTGCAGGGAGAGGGCCTGAGTGTGACTGGCATCGTGTGCCATGTGGGGAAGGCAGAGGACCGAGAAAAGCTGGTAACCACGGTGAGCAGGCAGGATACGGGCACTGGGCCAAGGCGTGGCAGAAGGGAGGCAGCCCGTGCTCTCCTGCCTGATTTCTAAGACAGCGTTGGTGAGATGCAACCCATGCTGACCCCTGCCAGCATCCTAATGCTCACACCCAAACTAGTCCACCAATAATGTTTTAAACATCAATTTCATTACGTTCCATTCTGAGCATGGTAGGGGGGTACTTGTTAGTGCAGGTGCCCGTGGAGGCCAGAAGAGAGTCTCGAATCCTCTAAAGCTGGAGTTACAGGTGGTTATAAGCCACCTGATGTGGGTGCTGGGAATGGATCTTGGGTCCTTTATGAGGAAAGTACAAGCTTTTACCTACTGAACCGTCTCTCCAGACTCACCAATACAAGTTTGTCACGTACCCTTTTTGGTTATATCTGCATCCCAAAGTCTAAGCACAGCCAGAGTCTCCCAGTCAGAGAATCAAAAGCCACTCTGGTCCTTCAATGTTGCACGATCCCTTAGACACCCTCCCCGCAAAAGTGCCTGCTCCTGGTTCCCTAGTCGGAGTTAGTAAACGCTCGCCTCTTCTTTGGCTCACAGCGCTCGTGGAAAGAGGCAGTTCACTGTGTCTCACTCACTTGCTATGAACATTGTGTTCAGAGCCTCGTGTGGTTCTGTTGTTGTTGGTTTGGTTTGTCTTAGAGGGGCCAGGATCTCATGCTGGAGCTAGAGTGGTGTGTAATTCATTTTGCAGCCCTGGCTAGCTATGAATTTGCTCCCCCAGTGCCGGAAGTACAAGTGTGAGCTACTCCATCCCAGCAAGGACTCTTCTCCCTGTATTTACAGAGACTGGATCAGCTCACCATCCAGAAAGGAAAGACCTGTGATTCAGGCCAGGCCTACCCTTCTTCCAACACCTGCAGACCACCAGCCACATCCCCCGTTTAGGTAGTACCAAGCCTTAGGTACCCAAAGAGACTTTAGATTAAGCTCACGTCAGACTTGGCACTGGGCACCCTTCTCCAGCTGTGTAAGAGAATGTAAATCAAGTTGCAGAGATGGTGTGTCTTCTCCCCAACCCAAGGGAGGATCCTACCAGCACAGAGATAGCACAGCCAGTGTGAACACATTAGACAGCTGGCAGAAGTAATGTGGGCAGCCAGCCTTCTTGGAAGAGGGGGCCTTAACACTTGACTGAAGAGTGCAGATGCCATTTTTTTATTATTTATTTCTATTTTATGTATTTGAGTGTTTTGCTTGCATGTGTGTCTCTACACTATGTGTGTTACACGCCCGTGGAGGTCAGAAGGTGGTGCCATATCCCTTGGAACTGGAGTTACAGGCAGTTGTGAGCCACCATACCAGTGCTGGCTACTGAACCAGGGTCCTCTGTAAGAGCAGCCAGCGCTCTTAACCACCGAGTCGTCTCTCCAGCCCCAAGATAATTTCATTTTTAAAGAACTGAGGACAAAATCTTAAATGTGCATTGCAAAGGGTCAAACTTGAATCTGAGAAAGTTGAATTGCCTGGCATGGGCTACTGGAAGAGCTAGCATTGTAGTGCTTGTCCTGAGCAGTAAAGGCCAATTAGTGACAGTCATTTAACACACGCACACGCGCACACACACACACACACACAAACACACACACACACACACACACCAGCGCTGGAGTCAAGCCCAGAGCCAGGTGCAGTTTCATGTCAAAATCCTATGAGGTGGGAGGGACTTGGGGAATGGTTCAGCTATTAAATGCTTTGCTCTGCAAGCAAAAGGACTGAGGCTACAACTCCCCGGCCCACATAAGTCCCAGATGTATCGGGGGCGCATCTGTAATCCCAGTCTCAGGAGACAGACATAGAATACCTAGAGCAAGCTCTGTGTTTGATTGACAGACACTGACTCAAAAGATTAAGGTGGCAGAGCAGCCAAGGAGGATTCCTGACATCAACTTCAGGCCTCCACACGCATGTGCACCCACATGTGAACTTGCAAATATACAGGAAAAGAAGAAAAGCCTAATTAGGAGAACATGCTCTGGCCCCCAGCAAGTCCACCTGGCTGATCCTGCAGCCCTGGCTCTGGAGTGGAGCTTGAGTCAGACCTTGAGGAGTGAGTGGTACTAGGGATCTAGGATGAGGTTGGGGATCCAGTGAGCCAAGGAATGAAGGGAAGAGGGAGCCCTGGCGTTCCTCAGCCAAGAGCTAGACCCGTGCGAAGAGGGCTGCATGGGTGGGGTTCAGGGACTTCCACGGCCTCCCAAAAGTATCAATAGTTGTGAAGCAAATAGAACCCATGTGAAGGTTGGATCAAAATGAAATTAACAGAAGTATGGTCTGGCAGTAATGACAATTAATGCAGAAGATGCTGGTCCTAGAACATCAGTGAGGAGGCCTTGGCTGTCACTCCAGTCTAGAACAGTGGCTAAGGGACTGGTATGGGTTACTCAAGAGACAGTGTGGAGACTTTTCTAACCACATGTTACATTATGACATGAGGATAGGAGATGCAAGTCACACACACATACACACACACACACACACACATACACACCTATGGTATACTCTCACATAGACACGGACACATACATAAGAAATCTTAAAAATAAAATAAAATAAAAACTGTTGGGAAGGCTGAACAATGAATGTCAGGGTGGAGAGTCACAGGGTGGCCATCAGCAGTCTGAGGTGTTCTGTATCAGGTGCTCCCCAAAGGTGGCTGCAGCCCACAGCCTCTCCCACTCTGCACCAAAGTTCAACAGTCAGTGCTGTGGTGGCACAAGCCAGGCTCCCCACTTGATCATACTTTGTTTTAAATAAATAACTTTCAAAACAGACCAGTCCAAAGCACGCTAGTGTGGTGATTGTACAGTTTAGAGCAAAGTCTGACGGTCGTCAACGCGGTCATTTCTCTTTCAGCATTTTGGAGGGTGGCTTTTTATATTGGGGATTGGGGTTGTGAAGCAGGGTCTTGTTCTATAGCTCAGAGTGCCTTGAACCTGTGACTCGCTGCCTCGACTTCCCTTGAGCTGGGATCACAAGCATGGATCTCACACCCAGTTTCTCAAGAACGTGTATGATTCTATGGTGCTCCGTCAACAAAGACTTCTCCCCTGTGTGTGCAGACAGGCATGAACAGGGAGGGAAACAGAAGCCAGAAGATGGCAAACACCCTCTGGCGCAGTCCACTACCCTCTCCCCTTCCCAGACAGTCACAGAGCACGGCACACATCACTTACCTTCTGTTCTGTCCCTGCCTGTCACATGTCAGCAGGCTTTTCACACAGAGCAAAGGCAGGCGACTGAGACTTTGGGCTACAATACCAACATTTAGAATGCATGAACAAGAGCATCGGTAGTGGTTTGAGTGGAGTCTATGACTTTAAATTTTTCTTAAATGAACCCGATGGCAGCCTGGGTATTCCTCTAGCAGTGTAGAAGCAACTGAGCTTAGCACCTAGTTAGCAAGAATAATTAGTTAAAAGGAGACGCTGGCAGATGGTGTGCATTGTTAATGACACCCTTCCTTTGCCAAATTGGAGGCACAAAGTTGATTGAGGGCCCATTACATGCTATTTGCCTAAGGCTTCAGAATTGCCAGGTCTGGGCAAATACAAAGCCTCGTTTCAAGGTGGCTTCTAACTCCTGACAATGCTTGTCGGCCTGTTCTCCCTGGCCTTCACCGCCTAGTTACAACTTGCTGAGAAAGTGAGATACCTCCTTTCTTGGCTTTCACAGTTGAAACCTCAGTCTCTGCCTCTCCTGTACTTCTGGGCCAAAATAAAAAATAAAAAAAGAGAAGATGATATGAAAGCTAAGTGGAAAGCTGCTTCAGAGCCAGGCTAGTGTCTCCACCAGCACAGGCCTCCTGCAGAGCTGCCTCATAAACGTCCCAACGGGCTTGCAGAAGGCTCCTAGGCATCAGATCTCTGCTGGAATTGGAAATTCAGCCACTGCTTTGTGACCTGACGGGACAGGGAGATCCTTATACTTTTCCCAAACACCAAAGGAGTAGGACTTTCTGCTCTTAGATGCCTCTACAAAATGGTTGCT
Organism: Apodemus sylvaticus; assembly: GCF_947179515.1. Lineage (NCBI taxonomy): Eukaryota > Metazoa > Chordata > Mammalia > Rodentia > Muridae > Apodemus > Apodemus sylvaticus. Next base: position 72,280,906 of record NC_067479.1, on the reverse strand, counting down.
GAGTTACGACCTTGAAAAATGAACTTCCTCAGACCTAGGTGTCATCACTTGCACCATGAGGAAGGTGGCCTAGGACGATCCTTTCCCGGGATCTCTCTTCATACGGGTGTGTGTGGACAGGCCAGCTTCGAGGTCATGGTAACATATTCAAAGAAAATGGGCAGTGGGCACTTGAGGAAACAGGGCTGGGACTCAAGAGGAGGTCTAGAAATAGATTTGAGGTGAGAGGGGAAGACGTGAGGATGGAGGAGCTCACTAAAGAGAAGTGTAAAGAAAAGAGTGAAAAGGGTCAGAGGTGCCCTTCAAAGAACAAGCAGGTCGGGAGATGCACAAAAATAATGGCTTCAAATGTCATCAGACCATAGGGGGGCTTTAGAGAGAATGTACTTCTAGAAAGACATTTGACAACTGCTCCCAAGAAGAAACTCCGTATCAACACTGGCAAATGAGCATCCATCTCTTAGCTGCAGCCCTGACTCATGACTTCTTCCTCTCTAGGCTCTGAAGCTTCACCAGGGGATTGATATCCTGGTCTCCAATGCTGCTGTCAACCCTTTCTTTGGAAATCTAATGGATGTCACAGAGGAGGTGTGGGACAAGGTGAGAGGAGATGAACGCAGCAGCATGGGACTGGCCTCAGCACAAGTGTGGCTGGCATGGAAAACACCTCGCTTTCCTCCGGGGCATGTGTGGAGGGCTCACCCTGTTGTGGACTTGGTAAAGCATTTGTGAGGGTTAGCATCCAGTGTCCTGCTCCTCTCTCATACTGTGCCTGGCTCTGGAATCTTTTAAGAGGAAAATGTAGAAGAAAGCCAAGTATTGAGACACACACTTGTAATCCCAGTACTTGGGAGGCTGAGTCAGAAAGGTCACTGTAACTTTAAGGTCAACAAAGACTAAATGGTGTGTTCCAGACTAGCCTAGACTATATACTGTAAAGCCCCGCATAGAGCCTATACAGAGTGCTTGCTGTAAGATCATGAAGGGTAGACATCAGACCTCCAGTGTGCCTGTCATCCCGACATTTGGGAAAACAAAGTCATGGTATGTGCTTACTGATAAATCAGCTGAATCAGTGAGTCTGGCTCAGTAACTGACCCTGTCTCAAAAACCAATAATAAGTCAGAGAAACCCAGGCAACTGTAGCATAGGTCCAGGCCCTGAGCCAATCCCAGGCTCTCCCTACTTGGGCAAAGAATAAAAATCCAGCTCAAAACCAAAGCAGGCAGTCCCGAGAGGTCAAGCTGCCTGTGGACTGGCTGTGTAGACCAGGTGAACTGGCTTCATTCTGCCTCACCTAGCCTGATGACCATCATCCATTCAACGGAGCCAGTGGGAGGCACCTACTCAGTCTTGAACCCTAAGTGGTTCCACTGTTAGGTCCCCCCACCCCGAGATCTCCATGAACTCTAACAGGCATTTTCAGGGAACTCGTGAGAGTCCTCGGTGCTGGACCCCTGGGACGTCTTTCTCATGTTGCCTTCCTCTCTGTTGCCTTCAGATTTTCAGCATTAATGTGACAGCTACAGCCATGCTGATTAAAGCGGTGGTGCCAGAGATGGAAAAACGAGGGTACTGATACTGAGAGGAAGCTCAGGTGAGGTGGGGCCCACGGGGGCGGGGCTCTTTATGCTGAAGTGGATCTGCTCTGTTTCCTTTTCAGAGGCGGCTCGGTGGTGATTGTGGGATCCGTAGCAGGCTTCACTCGATTCCCTGTGAGTACCTGTCCCTCCTGCCTGCCTTCCATCCTACACCATCCACCCTCCAACTGCCCCAAGAAGTATTGAGCATCATTCTACCAAGTCCTCTCCCACAAGAGAGACGCTTTGCTTCCACAAAACCTAACCTATAGGAGATTACCCGGCGATCTCTGACTGTCACCTTCCCGATCAGGGGGTGCCTTTTTGAGCTCCTGTCTTTGTTAAACAATAAGAACCAAAAACTGACCCTGCAAACTAATAAACAAACTCAACTCTCTTCTTTCCCTAGTCCCTGGGCCCTTACAATGTTAGCAAAACAGCTCTTCTGGGTCTTACTAAGAACTTTGCAGCAGAGTTGGCCTCAAAGAACATTCGAGTGAACTGCTTGGCGCCTGGAATCATCAAGACTCGCTTCAGCAGTGTGGTGAGTAGGGAGAACATTGTACCCCCAGACCCCTTGAAAGGATGGGGAAGTCTAGACCCGAGTCTTAACCCCACCCCTACCTCCATCTCTGCCGCCTGTGCTTTGTCATACCCGTCCTTACCGAACACCTTCCCCGGGCCAGACTCCCACATATCCCTTCCCTACTGGGCTCTACCAAGTGAAGCAGGACCAGGAATTCAGACTGTACCCACATTGCACCCCGACTCCTAAAGTGGATGAGAACTGAGGAGACCTAACAAGATACCTGAACAAGGCTTGAAAGGGTGAAGTAGAGATGGGCAACGGAGAGGGAAGAGAGTGGAGAAGCAACAGGAGTTTGAAATTTGAATCCCTCCCTAACAGACTGTGGGGACAGGGCTCTCTCCATGCTCTTCCTGTGCTTTCCTTTTCTTGTATATAAAAAGGGTTTCCCTTCTTCCCGCAGCTGTGGAAGGAGAAGGCAAGAGAGGACATCATAAAAGAAGCCATGCAGATCAGAAGGTAAGCAGGTCAGGGTTAGTGTGGATAGACAAAAGCTCTCCCCTGGCTCTCAGTCCCACAGATAACATAGCATGCGCCTTGTAGATGTCACAGACCCATAGACCCTATCAATCCTGTCACCTGACCAAGGGTGCTGCTTTCATTACAAAAGCCAAAGGCATCAGAGCTGGCACAAAGCACAGCTCTTGCCCACTGTCAGCCTCTTCTGGCACCTGTGGAGACCAGAGCCCGGGAGACAGTGGTGTTTCCAAAGCTCAGCCTGGTGATCCTACAACCCAAGTAAAATCACCGAGAAGCTATGCTGAGGCCCAGACTGTGCCTGTGGGACTTGCTCTCTTCCCCAGTGGACTGGCTGAACCACTCAGACAGTTTTGCGAGGTCTCCATTGTTCTGGTCCACTGCCTCGCTCTGCCTTCCGGCTGCTCTGGCTTGACCTCTCAAGGACAAACGCCGGCAGTGCCTACCTCTTTACTAGTCCAAACGCTCCAGGATTCCTCAAGTCCTCCCAAAGCCAAGCCGAGGTTGGGCATGAGCTTTAGGCTCAGTTAACAGTATGACCATCCTCAAGCCCCCGTGCGTGATCTAACCCCAAGTGTCTGAATCCTGGCTGCACATTTGAAGCGCCTAGGGGAGCTTTCAGTGGTGTGCTTTCTTACCACACACTCACAGGGACTCTTCTTTAACTGACCCATGGTAGAATTTATTCTACATCTTTTTCCCTTTTCATTTTATTTACCCTTCCAGGTAAATACACTATGCAGAGAGATTGGAGAAACACTAGGCCTTCCGGTCCCTCACACTGTCACCTCTAAAACATACAGAACCATAGTACAAACAGTGTGATTTAGCACATCCTTATAAAACAGATGTGTTCATAAAAGGGCAAAAAATAGGTTCCTGAAGAGGATCTGTACCCTGAACCTGTACAAATGAAATGCCTTGATCACGCTGTCCATTACCAACACAGACTCTCTGACACTCGAATAGTATATACACATGTTGAAATTATTTCTCTTGAAACATCAAATAATTGTTCACCATTTTATTGGCCTGACTTTGCATTCTGGTATCTAAAAACGGTGTTTCTATATTTAAATATAACACAGTTTTGCAGGATACAGTATTTATGCTTCTATAAATTATAACCACATAATCATAACTACCCTATTTAATAGGCAAAAAAGGTACACTGGCTCTGAAAAATCATCTAATTGTTTTTTAACTTTTAAAATACATGTATGTGTTTTGCCTGCATGTATGTCTGTGTGCCACATGAGATCCTGGTGTTCCTGCCCCTGTAGGGTAGAAGAAGGTATCACACACCCCTAGAATTGGAGTTTTGAACTGTTGTGAACTGCGGGTGTATGCAGGTGTATGCGTGTGTGTGTGTGTGTGTGTGTGTGTGTGTGTGTGTGTCCTGAGTCTTAAACCTGGGTCCTCTGGAAGAGCAGCTGGCCAGTGCTCCTAACTGTTGAACCCTCTTTCACCAGCTCCCACCTGATAATTCTTAAGCAAATTTCATGCCCTGTGGGCCAGATGAGAGAGGCTAGCCTGTTTGACATTTGCTCTCTCCATATTTCCTGTTTCCCAGGCTAGGTAAGCCAGAGGATTGTGCCGGCATAGTTTCCTTCTTGTGCTCTGAAGATGCCAGTTACATCAATGGCGAGACAGTAGTGGTGGGGGGAGGAACTCCTTCTCGCCTCTGAGGACCTAAAGACAGCCTACCAAGGCATGTGTGTGGGGAGGGCGCAGTCCACCTCGCCTCTGTCGCCTTTCCTTGCCACTGCCTAACATCTTGTTCACCTCACAAAATCAGCTCTGCCCAGTGATAAGTTCCTGTTTTCCCTGTGGTCCAAGTGTGGTCAGCTGAGCATCCTTGCTGTTGCTATGGCCTTGAAAACGGCTTTGAGGAGGGAGCGGGGAGCTGGGGGATAGGTAGTGGAAAGAGGGCTTGCTGAAAAGACTATGGCTACTTTAGGGACGATCAAACCCCTCTCATCCTCGTCTCTGGAGACTTTGAGGGGAGATAGAAGGGACGGACCGGAACAGAGATGGAAATTAACAATTTACACAAACGGTACAAATAAAATGAAAATGATCGCGTTGCTCTGAATCAGTGTGTGTTCGTTTCTCAATGTGAGGTGCTTGGTGTATCTGAGAAGTCTAGGCAGTGCTGACTCTGGATTCCCTAGCCCTCCTCCCCATCTCCAAGGCCCGAGCTTGCCGCTCAAGGGTGGTTGCTCCTGCCTGCCACCGAGATGCCTGCCACGGAGCTGCCTGCCAGCTGTTGGGGGAGGTGGCTCGGGAACTCCCAGGTGCTACTCTTAGCCTCACACCCCCAGGGACGGCGCCAAGGACGCCACGGGGATCCCCGAGACTAGACTAGCAAGCAGAGCAGAACCAACACCCTCCCGCACATTCGGACAGGTCTTCTTGCAGCATCGCCCTTGATTCCTAGTTCCCTCCAGGGTCAGCAAGGACGAGCTGGACGGTTCCTGAGCTAGAAGGAGCGAGAGGGCGGGGCCATACAAGCATGACCCGGGGAGGGGTACTGAAGCTCGTAAACAAAGAAATTGAAGGATTCTGCTCCGGGTGGCCGAGGCGTGGGTGGCACGCCGGTAGAAACGCTGCACCCCGCCCCTGAGATAGCTCGGACACCAGGCGCCGCGCTCTGGGCATCTCACGAGGTAGCCCGCGGGAGGGGTCGTCGCGAGCGCGCGCGGGGTCTCACGCGGCTCGGATGCTCAGCGCGCATGCTCCATCGGCCAACTCTCCGGGAGGGGCGGGAGACCCGGCGCTCAGTAGCCGGGGGGAGGAGCGCTCGCGCAGCCGCCCCTGACGGGAGCGGGCTCCGCCGCTACTGCAGCGCTCAGCGCCGGGCCCTGCCGGAGCCGGGACTAGCATGTGCGGCGCCTCTCGGGAGGCGGCGGCGGCGGCGGCGGCTCCTCTGCAGCAGCAGCAGCAGCGGCAGCAGCGGCGGCCGCCATGGCCAAGGCCAGCGTGGAGCTCACCCGCGAGCTGCAAGGTACGAGGTTGCCTTCATCTCCGGACGCCCGGTCCGCGAGGATCCAGACCCAGTGCTTTCCTGCGGTACACCCCAGCCCGGCGCCTCCCGCCCCCTCACGCACCCTCGCTCTTAGGCAGTCCCTTCCTCCGTAGCTCAGTCCCAGCATTGCTTTCCGTGGAGCATCCTTCTCTGCCCCACTCGCCTCACCCTTTCGGAACCTTCCTGTCCCGGAGCCGCCCGTCCCGCTCTTCGGTGACAGGAGCAGTTCCCTGGCGCTCTTAGGGGCTGATTCTCAGCGTTCTTGACCCACCCCTCCGTAAGGCATCCAGTCTTCCCTCCAGAGAGTCCCAGCTTCCCCCCCCCTCGCCGGGCGGGGCCAGGCGTTGGGAGCTGCCCCTGGTCCTGACTGCTGCTTATCTCAACACCCTCCCTCCTCCCGGCCCCGCCCCGGAACTGGCCCTAGAGAGGCCCCTAAGAGCCCAGCGGCGCCTAGGCCAGTGGGGCATCGGAGGGAGTCCGGGCAGAGGCCCCGACTGAAGCTAAAGCCAAAAGCTAGCTTTCTGCGGCTCATTTCCCACAGCCCCCGTCCCAGCCTGCCCCTTCTCCTTACCCACCATCCACACCTCAAGACCTCTCTGGATCGGTGATTCCCAGATATATCTCCTCTAATTCCTCCCCCCAGCACTGCCACAATCCTGAGCCTCAAAGACAGGAGCACAGGCTAGCCCATGCAGAAAGCAGGACGCTCAAGGATACTCAGAGCTCTATTGCACTCTGGAGATCTCTGACACCTACACACGCACTTAGAAGCACAGTCACAAGATGTTTGTACACACATCTTACAGAAACTGCACCCCCACCACACACACACAGAGAGAGAGAGAGAGAGTAGGGTAATTGGATGGGTCTGTCATAAGATGGATACGGACTCACTGGAACATTAAATCCTTCTCTCACCCCACCCTCCGCACAAGAACTGTCTGGCACTGTTCCCCTTTCATACGCAAGCCAGCACTCATTCACACTTTCCTATCCCCACAAATGTCATACTCGGGTTCCCTGGCATCGTCAGAAGACAGGCATACAGCCATAATAAAAAGCAGATTCTCATAGCCCAGACCACCTAGGATACAGTCAAGGGGCATTCCCATCCCCAACTCCCAAACCCTGAAAGAGAGAGAGAGAGAGAGAGAGAGAGAGAGAGACTCACTGTGTGTATGTTGATGGTAGTGTATGGGTGGGTGGGAAAATCTTTCACACCTTCGGAAGTGTGAGACACATGTTCCCACAGCGTGTCATTCAGCAACTGTCCCCTGACTCAGGGACACCAGGAGCCAGAGTTTTCTCCCTACTTTCTTCCCATAACAAAGTCACCCAAAAAGGCACATCTCTGCTCCATACCTCCCTGTCTAGTACCTGTGTCTCTGCTTCTCTCCTCTCACCTGTCCCTCTCTGGAGAGCGGAGTCAGGGTGGGGGTAGGAGACGTTCTGAGCAGGTCCTACCCGTCTGCAGACAGCATCCGGAGGTGCCTGAGCCAAGGGGCTGTGCTCCAGCAGCATCGTGTGAAACTGGAGACAAAACCCAAGAAGTTCGAGGACCGAGTGCTGGTGAGAGCGTTGGTCCTGGGGGAAGAGAGGAGACATTCAAGGGAGGCGGGCAAGGGAAACAGCTGAGGAGACCAAACCTATGGGAGAGAGCAGAACCTGGCTGGGTTGGTGTTCAGGGCCTGAAGGTGGGCAGGAGAAAGGCAGGGGGTGAGGTGTCTTGGAACCAAGCTGAGGTGCTAAGAGACAAAGGCACTATGGCCCAAGCGGCTACACTAAGCTGTTAATGTTCTGCTCTGCAGGCTCTGACTTCCTGGCGTCTCCACCTTTTCCCCCTTAAAGTTCCAGCCAAGGTAAGTAAGGCTCCAGGGGTGGCAGGGGCTTGCCTGGCATGTCCCCCTCAAGTCTAGTGACAGGCCCTTCCTGCCATCTCCCCACCAGGTGGAAAGTTCATTCAATGTCCTGGAGATCCGTGCCTTCAACACGCTCAGTCAGAACCAGGTGAGCACCAGGCCCCGGCCGCTGCTGGGCCAACTGGAAGAAGGAACGGCTGTCTAAGGCTCTGCCGCTCGCTCCCCCTCAGATCCTGGTGGAGACTGAGCGTGGCGTGGTGAGCATGCGGCTGCCATCAGCTGAGAGCGTGGAGCAGGTGACGCGGCATGTGAGCTCTGCCCTCTCCAAGGTCTGCCCTGGCCCTGGGTGAGTCGCAGCCAAGGGGTCTCCCAAAGGATTAGACTAAAGGTAGATCTCTCCTTCCTGTTGATCTGGTCTCCTGGAACAAGAATGCTCTCTCTGCTCTTCCCTGGAGACTCACACACCGTCATACAGGAAGCACTGAGAGTCCCTTTCCACCTTTATCTGGGACGGCTTATTCATATTCCAGGTGTTTGATCCGGCGTGGAAACGCAGACACCCCAGAGGGGCCCCGAGACACATCTCCCAACTCTGAAACTTCCACATCTACCACTCACAGTGTGTGTGGTAAGCAGGGGCAGGCATGAAAAGGTGGCTCTTGGAGCACCCTGCCCCATAGCCAGGATCCTCTGTGCATGGAGTTTGCCCGAGGGGCCTTTGCAGGTCCTCAGGACTTTGGGCTCCTGGACCACAAGAGGTTTATGGCATGGAAGGACGCTCAGACGTTAGCACATGCGATGACCTTGAAGCCCAAGACTATTTCCCATCCCCCCCCCCCCACCAACAAGGAAACTGCCCATCTCCTGCTCTAGGTGGCTTCTCTGAGACCTATGCTGCCCTATGTGACTACAATGGACTCCACTGCCGAGAGGAGGTGCAGTGGGTGCGTTGGGCAGGGGCTCGGTGGGGATGGGTGAGGTCCACAGGGAGGGGGGCAGGGGAGGGGGCTGAAGCGACTGCGATCCACTTCTACCTCTCCAAGGACGTGGACACCATCTACCACGCTGAGGATAACCGAGAGTTCAATCTTCTGGATTTCAGCCACTTGGAGAGCCGGTAAGCGGATGGGCAGACATTTAACCCCGCAATCCCCAGACTCGGCTTGCCCTCTCGGGGTTCCTCTCCTGGTCCTACCCACAGCCCCTGCTCCACCTCTGAACGCCAACCATCTAGCCCACTGCCATCCACCCATCCAGCTTCCCCCAGCCCAACCATCCCATCCTTAGACTCTCCGTTCTTGGCCTGGCCACCCACTCATCTTTTCTTGTCCTATCCGACGTCCCCAGAGATCTGGCCCTTATGGTGGCCGCCCTGGCCTACAACCAGTGGTTCACCAAACTCTACTGCAAAGACTTGAGACTGGTAAGAATGAGGGCTGGGGGAGGGGACAGAGTAGTGTCCTTCTCGGCTCTTGATTGCAGGAACCCTCTGTCCCCAGGGCTCAGAAGTGCTAGAACAGGTGCTACACACCCTCAGCAAGTCGGGCAGCCTCGAAGAGCTGGTGCTGGACAATGCGGGGCTTAAGACGTGAGGCCAGGCCCCTCCGTGGGCAGTTGTACCTTCTTCATACAGTGTTAGAGTCCTGGACCCTCAGAGCATGCTATGAGGCCCTGGGCTGTTCATCTAGCTCCCCACTTTAGAGACTGGTGCTTAGACAGGCACGAAGCAGGCGGGAGGTCAAACGGCCTCAGGTCTCAGCCCCTGATGTCCCTGCAACTTACTTTTCCCAAAAACACACGTCATGTCCCACCAACTTCCAAGCAGGGTGGGCTGTCCTGGTCTTAAGCATCCAAAGCGGGGCTTTGCCTCAGCACATCCTCCTGGGGTGTGGAATGCCCACAGGTATGGAGTGCAGGAAGGCCCACCTTCCAGCTCCCACAGACTCCTGAGTGAAAAACCTCCCTGGTCAACCCCAAGTCGCTCCTCCACCATGGGGACCTCTAACATTACAGACTTAGACAGACAGGCAGACAGGAGATGGGGGGGCAGCCAGGGGCTGGAGACCTGGGGCTCAGCTCAGGACAAATCCTTCCTCCCCTTCCCTGAAGGGACTTTGTCCAGAAGCTGGCCGGGGTGTTTGGGGAGAACGGGAGCTGTGTGCTGCATGCCCTCACTCTGTCCCACAACCCCATCGAGGACAAGGGTGAGCCCTAGCCCTGAATCCTATCCCCACTGCAATGCACACCCTTATCCCAGCCCAGAGCCCATCCAAGGTCTAAATAGAGCCTTTACAGACTGAAGATCGCCCCAAGCCCAAGCACCTCCATCCTTGACCCCAGGCCTACACCCAACTCCAGCCCCTGCCTGAGCACGCCGCCTCAGCCACCAGCAGCCACTCACCAGCCCGCTCTCACCACTCCCCAGGTTTCCTCAGTCTCAGCCAGCAGCTCCTCTGCTTTCCCACGGGCCTCACCAAACTGTGCCTGGCCAAGACTGCCATCTCCCCTCGAGGTACTCACGCCAAGACTCTGAGTATTGAGCCCTAGAGGTGTACCCACACCATACCCTCCGGCACTATCCCAGGGACTGGAAGAGGGAAAGGAATCCCCCGGGGGGTTGGGTGAGCATCATGTATGAAGAGGATGAGGTAGGGATGGGGGCCAACCCAGCCCAGTGCCCGCTGTGCTCAGGGCTCCAGGCACTGGGCCAGACCTTCGGGGCCAACCCGGCCTTTGCCAGCTCCCTTCGATACCTGGACCTGAGCAAGAACCCAGGACTGCTTGCCACAGACGAGGCCAATGTGAGTCAATGGGATGTAGCCTCAGACACCTACAAAAGCATGCCTGGGATTCGGGGGGCAGGGGGCCACTCTGCCATGGCCCCAGGGCCAGGGGGATGCTCCCACAGGTTTCTCTTCCTCTGTTATTTCTTGCTCAGGCCCTCTATAGTTTCTTGGCCCAACCCAACGCCTTGGTACACCTGGACCTTTCAGGGACAGACTGTGCCGTCGACATGGTGAGGGGCTGGTGGGGGAGGGAGCCACACAGAAAGGTTTGAGAAACTCAGGAGGGGCCTTCCATTTCACCCTCCTTCCCTGAGCACAGACCTGGACGGTGGTACAAGGGTGCCTTCAGGTTCCTGCATAGTGTACACTGTATGCACTTCATTCAGATCACAAGGTCACGTTGGCTTTACCTAAAAATAGACCCTCACTCCATTCCTGGCACAGAGCTGTGCCCTAGCAGGAAAGGACATTTCCCCTAACTTAAGAAAATGATCCTTAAGCCGGGCGGTGGTGGCGCACGCCTGTAATCCCAGCACTTGGGAGGCAGAGGCAGGTGGATTTCTGAGTTTGAGGGCAGCCTGGTCTACAGAGTGAGTTCCAGGACAGCCGGGGGATACACAGAGAAACCCTGTCTCGGAAAAAAAAGAAAAAGAAAAGAATAGAAAAAAGAAAGAAAAGAAAATGATCCTTAGAGCCACCAGCAGCCTGTTTACAAATACAAATAAATACTGCCTGTGAGTCTCTCCATGTCCCTACTCTACCCACAGCAGAGCAAGCTGGGGTTTTAAGAAGCTGAGTGGGCATTCTCAGCGGGGCCTCAGAGAAAGAAATGCCAGGAGCAGGATGGGGGTCCGCCATCTTAAGAGCCACTGTGTCTGTCTCTCCACAGCTTCTGGGCGCCCTACTCCATGGCTGCTGCGCCCACCTCACCTACCTCAACCTGGCTCGAAACAGCTGCTCCCACAGGTGGGGGCAACGGAGCAGGGGGGGGGGGATTAATAAGCCATGCCCATAGCCCTCCCCTGCTGACTCCTGGGGTCTCCACAGGAAGGGCCGGGAGGCCCCACCAGCCTTCAAGCAGTTCTTCAGCAGCGCCTACACCCTGAGCCATGTCAACCTGTCAGCCACAAGGCTGCCCCTGGAGGCCCTCAGGTTGGGTGGGTGAAGAGTTGGAAGAAGCCCAGGGGAGCCACAAAAGTGTTGGGGAGGGGTAAAGGTGGGCCTACTGACCTTCCTACTACAGGGCACTTCTTCAGGGCCTCTCCCTCAACAGTCACCTCAGTGATCTGCACCTGGACCTCAGCAGCTGTGAGGTGAGCCCCATGTCTCCCATCTCCCAGCCACCACGCCAGTGTCCCTCAGTCAAGACTGAGCTCTATGCTGCCACCCCACCACAGAGAGAGAGAGAGAGAGAGAGAGAGAGAGAGAGAGAGAGAGAGAGAGAGAGAGAGAGAGAGAGAGAGAGAGAGAGAGAAGATAGCAGAGACTAGCTCTCTAGCCTGGCCACACCCCCTTGCCCTCTGAAACTGACCATCCAAGTTCCGACTCCAGCATCTCTCTGCCCCAAAGCTTTGGGTGGCTGATACCAGGCTTGCCCAGCAGAGGGCAGGAGCAAGCTGTCTGCAGAGCAGCAGCTTTTGAGGGAGAGGAAACCCCTAGGGGTGGCTACAGTGTAGAGAGGTTTACACCAAGACCTGGTCTGACTTCTAGCCCTTGAGTGACTAGCACGATACCTAAGGATTAAACAGGCTCATCCATCCATCCATTCTCTGGCCTCTCACCCCGACTCCCTGTCCCTGCAGCTCCGCTCAGCAGGAGCCCAGGCCTTGCAGGAGCAGCTGGGGGCTGTCACCTGTATAGGCAGCCTAGATCTGTCTGACAACGGTGAGTAAGACCACTCCTTGAGCATAGGGCTGAAGCCCCGAGGAGACTTCCACTCGCCTTGGGTCTCAAGGCCAGGACTCTCCCATCTACTGAACAGGGTTTGACTCAGACCTCCTGACGCTGGTGCCTGCACTCGGCAAGAACAAGTCTCTCAAGCACTTATTCCTAGGAAAGAACTTCAATGTCAAGGCCAAGTGAGCCCTTCCTATGTCCACAGACCCCGTTCCTGCCATCCACCAGTCCTCCTGGCTTACTGGGTGGCCTCTGGCCACCCTTCTCCTTAAATAGCAAGTCCCTGGTCCCCTCCCCTCCCACTCTGACCCTGACTCCCAACAGGACTTTGGAGGAGATCCTGCACAAGCTGGTACAGTTAATCCAGGAAGAGGACTGTGTGAGTGACCGGCTAGGAGGGGACTGTGGGTGGGCGGTATGGAGACCGGCCCTAACCTCCACGCGCCCTCCCAGTCCCTGCAGTCACTCTCCGTGGCAGACTCCAGGCTGAAACTGCGCACCAGCATCCTCATCAATGCTCTGGGCAGCAACACCTGCCTGGCCAAGGTGGACCTGAGTGGCAACGGCATGGAGGACATCGGGGCCAAGATGCTGTCGAAGGCGCTTCAGATAAATTCTTCCCTCAGGTGAGACACGCATCTCCACCCCTCCACCTAGATCCTAGACCTGCTGACACATTCAAGCATCTTCCATTTTGGCCTCCATGCCCTCCATTTCTGGAACCATGTCTGAGTCGGCCTCGTTATCAGGGGAAGGGGGGCTCAACGAAGGTCACACCTCTGGTCTCTACTGAGGAGCCAGAGAGAGTGGTGGCAACTGGTGTTCACCCTTCCCCAGAACTATCCTATGGGATCGGAATAATACGTCTGCCCTGGGCTTCCTGGACATTGCAAGGGCCCTGGAGAGGTGAGTAGATCAGAGCTCTGTCCTGACACAGGCCCCCAGCCTCCCAAGGACTGGCATTAAACTACCCTAGGTCTATCCCATTTCCCTAACCTACAGGACAGGGAAATCATAGGCAAGAAGAGGATGGGGCAGGGTTCTCCTCTGTCTCTTTCCCGGCTAACTATATATACTACTGTTTCATAGCAACCACACACTGCGCTTCATGTCCTTCCCTGTGAGTGACATCTCTCAAGCTTACCGCAGTGCCCCTGAGCGCACAGAGGACGTGTGGCAGAAGGTGAAGGAAGGGTCGTGTTTTAAGCAGGGTGAGACGGCAAGGGGTGGAGAGATGGCCGCATCCTCAACCCTGAGCCTTCCCGCTCCATCATCTATCTCTAGATCCAGTGGTGCCTGGTGAGGAACAACCACTCCCAGACCTGCCCTCAGGAGCAAGCCTTCAGGCTGCAGCAGGGCCTGGTGACCAGCAGCGCCGAGCAAGTAAACATTTCCCTCCCAGGAACAAGGGGCATGCAGGGTACAGATGTGATGTGCTGAAGCCCGTGGATAGGCATCACATGGCGCCCCAGACTGGACCTGAGAAAAAAGATAATCTGATGGTGGGCCCCAAATATAGGCAGGCAGAGAGCAGCCAAGGGGGACAGAGGATTCCAGGGGCTCAACTAGGTATTCAGGAAGGGCATTCCAAGGAGAGAAACCAGGCCGTGCAGAGGTATCACCACCACTACTACAAGTACACAGCATGGCCCAAAGGGTCCGACCTGGGACTGCTGACACTCTTGCCACCGTGCTTCAGATGCTGCAGCGGTTGTGTGGACGAGTGCAGGAGGAGGTGCGGGCCCTGAGACTATGTCCCCTGGAGCCTGTGCAGGACGAGCTGCTCTATGCCCGGGACCTCATCAAGGACGCCAAGAACTCCCGGGCGGTGAGCCCTCCACAGCCCCACCCTCCCCTACAGTCTGGAAAGGAAGAAGGCCACCCAGTTGTAGACCAGGAGTACCTAAGCACTGCTCCGTGCATGTGTCTTCCTAGCCTGGGGACCTGGTGGGGCTCAATTCTGACCTCTGAAGAGAACCTCTTCCTTCCCAGCTCTTTCCCAGCCTCTATGAGCTGGGTCACGTGTTGGCCAATGATGGACCGGTGCGGCAGAGACTCGAGTCGGTAGCCAGCGAGGTATCCAAAGCTGTGGACAAGGAGCTTCAGGCAAGTTCTGGGAGGGGAAGGGGGCCATCAGTGGGAGCCCAGTGTTGACTAAAGCAGAAGTCAGAGCCAGGAAACCAGAGGGCGCAAAGGAAATAGAATTGAGAGTTGCCCCTACTCCCCTGTGCCTGCAACACTTAGAGCCTTAGAATTATTCTTCTGCTAGCTGAAGCCTTGGATCGTGACCTCCAACCCCTTCCTTTCCCAGATTCTGATCCTTGGGCTGATTCCCTGTCACTGTGGTAGGGTAGAAGGGCAGAGAGCCCTGGCCATCCAAGTCTCTGACACTAATGTCTGTGTGACCTTGTTGGGACCCACCATCTCACCACGGGGCACTAGATAGGTGGGCTAATGACTTCCACTATGGTGCTCGCGCTCATCTTTCCCCGCTCCGGACCCTGGCCCTCCTTGCTCGGCAGGTGATTCTGGAGTCCATGGTCAGCCTAACGCAGGAACTGTGCCCCGTGGCCATGCGGGTGGCTGAAGGGCACAACAAGATGCTGAGCAATGTGGCAGAACGCGTCACCGTGCCCCGGAACTTCATCCGCGGAGCGCTGCTGGAGCAGGCGGGACAGGACATCCAGAACAAGCTGGAGTGAGAGCCGGGCCTGGGGCGGGGGAGGCTGGACCTGGCCCAGGCCACTTAGGGAGTTTGGAGCTCTCAGCGATGAATAATGAATGCAGAGCCTTCCATTACAAGGGATAAATCTTTAACTATTACAGCCATGCTATTTAGGATCTGACTCGTGTTTGCCCTAGAAATCTGGGGGGCTGAGATGGAGTCCAAGAGGTCAGGCCCATAGATAGGCATATACCCCTGGATACTGCTCTTATACCAGGAAACCCCTCCTGAAAGCAGAGCACAGCCTCCTCAGAGACATGGACAAAGGAAAGTCTGTAAATCGGGAGTGTGAACATGCCTCTCTTCCTCATCGTCCTTAGCCCCTTCGTTTCATTTCGATGTAGGCGCTACCACTGACGAAAGCAAGAGAGAGTTAGTGTACATGTTGTGAAACACACGGTTCACCTGGCTCTGTGCTGCTGGTGCTCCTGTCATGGAGTCGCCTTGCTCCTTCTCCTCCCTCAGTTCCTCTTTGCCCATACTCGCCTAGGCTGAAATGATCCGTGTCTGCGACCCGCACACGTGTAGATAGGGGTGTACCGGACCCAAGGTGCTGCCAACAGCAACTGTGTGCTCTGCAGGCAGCCCAGCCAACTGGTCCCCCGCTCAGGCATCTGGGGAGAGAAGGGGTGGAGGCCCAGGGGCAAGGCAGGGAGTAGCTCAACAGCCCCACCTGTACCCACAGTGAGGTGAAGCTCTCGGTTGTCACCTACTTGACCAACTCCATAGTGGATGAGATCCTGCAGGAGCTGTATCACTCCCACAAGAGCCTGGTAAACATCCTGAGCCCAGATGGACTCCCCTCCCCTCAGCCCTGCACCCTCCTGTTTCTCCAAGCCCCGCCTCCAGGATCAGGAAAGAGAGCACTTTCCTCAGGGTCCTGTGGATGCTGGTCCTTCCTCAGGCCCGGCACCTGACCCAGCTGAGGACACTGTCGGATCCATCAGGAGGGGCGAGCCAAGGGCAGGATCCATCTTCCCGAGGCAGAGGCAGGAACCACGACCATGAGGAAACGGATGATGAGCTTGGGACCAATATCGTGAGCCTGAGTCCTCCTCCTGAACCTGTGTGACTGCGGTCACCCCTCACCTCACCCCTCACCTCTCGGACTCTACCTCCCTGGGCCAAGCCTTTCCTCCACGCCTGCCCAGACCACACTCTTCCCTCATCCCAGATCCTCAGCCGCCTGAGGTAGGGTGGACTCTAAAGAGAAGGCTTTGAGGGTCTGGTCACGTTTTGTCTCCATTTCCACAGGACACCATGGCCATCAAAAAGCAGAAACGCTGCCGGAAGATCCGGCCAGTGTCCGCCTTCATCAGTGAGTCTATAGTCACAGTGTAACACAGTGCCTCTCAACCTGTGGGCTGAGACCCTTCCTCAGGGGTCTCCAAGACGCTTGGGAAACACATATATTTACATTATGGTTCATATAATAGAAAAAAATCATTATTGTTATGAAGTAGTACTGAAAATAATTTTATAGTTGGGGGTCACCACAACATAAGGAACTGTATTAAAGGGTCATAGCATTAGGGAAGTTGAAGACCACTGGTCTAACCTCCTCCACACTCTACCCACTGCCAGGCCCTGCTCCTGTTCTGCTGTTCTTTCTTCTGCCTCTCCACTCCTCTCCTTATAACACTACTGCACCCACAGGTGGGAGCCCTCAGGGCATGGAAAGCCAACTGGGAGACCTGGGGATCCCTCCTGGCTGGTTCTCGGGACTCGGAGGCGGCCAGCCCACAGCGAGTGGCTCCTGGGAAGGCCTGTCTGAGCTACCTACTCATGGCTATAAACTAAGGCATCAAACACAAGGGAGGCCTCGGCCTCCCAGGACCACCCCGCCAGGACCCGGTCGGCCCAGCGTAAGTGCCAACAGACTTACAACAGAGCCCGCTTTCCTTGGCAGCGCAGAGCTGAGGCTCCAAGCCTTAGGACCCAGATTGACAAGGACCAGAATATACTCGATAAGAAGTCTGTCCTTTGTGGGTGCGATAGCATAAACATATAGTCCCAGCTACTCGGGAAGCTGAGGCAGGACAGCCACTTGAGCCCACAAATTCACAACCAGCCTGGACAATGCAGTGAGACATTCCTCCCTGCCTGAAGGAGGAAGGGGGAAGATGGGAAACAAGGAGTGAAGTAAGAAAAGAGGGGAGGGGACCGACCTATCTTGCCAGCTAGTGACAGTGACGTTTTTATTTGAGTGACGGATAAAGCTGAGAACCTATAAGCTTAGGAAATGTCCCGTTGAACTGGCGTCTAAACTTTGCTGGGACCATGACCAAAGCGGGAGGCCCTGGAACGACCTGATAGGACAGGAGATGGGACATCCTGCACCTGAGTCTCCTCCCAGCAGGTGCCAGTGCCTGGGCCCCGTCAGGAGAATGGGATGGCCACCCGTCTAGACGAGGGGCTGGAGGACTTCTTCAGCAGAAGGGTCATGGACGAAAGCTCCAGGTACACACACGTTCCGCCCCCAACTCCCTACACACACACACACCCCAAGCAGGCCACAGGCTCTATAAGGGCTCCTCTGTCCCCCAGTTCCCAGGGGAGTCTGTCCAACAACAGTACCCACCTTGCACAGTGATTTTCAACCTTCCTAACGCTGCAGCCCTTTAGTGCAGTCCCTCATGCTGTGGTGGCCTCCAAGCATAAAATTATTTTGTTGCTGCTTCATAACTATAACCTTGTTACTGTTACAAACCTTAATGCAAATATCCCCATGTGCAGGTTTCTGATATGCGACCCCTGTGAATGGGTCTTTCGCCTCCAAATGAGTTACGACCCACAAGCTGAGAAGCTGCCCTAGCCAGTCTCTCGAAATTTCCCTAGGTCCTCCTGACCCACCCATCCTCCAGCTTCCCAGCCTGGGAATCTCCTGACCACGGCTGAAAAATACGGAGCCAGCATCTCCTGCTGGTTGGAGTCTGGCCTTAGGGACATGTCAGGGGTGGCAGGCGCCCTTTTACAGTATGAAACCCTGCTCTATCACTGTCCTGCAGATTCCCCAGGGACTGTACAGAAATTGTGTCATTCGGAGAAACTGAAAGAAGGAAAGAGGGGAGGCAATCTGGGAAAATAGAGTCAATTTGGGTTCAGGAGGCCATTGACGGTTTCTGACAGACAGTCAGGACAGCATTCGTTTCCTGAGAGCCAAGCTACAGTGCAGGGAAGACTAGGAGACAGAGGAGAGCAGGATGTTTATAATACTCAGAAACCACCAGCACCAGCTCCACCCTGCGCCCTGCATGTGGTCCTTGTCGCTAACCCTCTCCCAACCCTGCCCAGCTACCCCCGGACTCTGAGGACCGTGCGGCCAGGTCTCTCAGAGACACCACTGCCTCCACTCCAGAAGAAGAGGCGGCGAGGCCTGTTTCACTTCCGCCGGCCCCGAAGCTTCAAGGGGGACAGGGGACCAGGGTCCCCCACTGCTGGACTCCTCCTTCCTCCACCCCCACCTCCACCCCCAACTCAGGAGAGCCCTCCCAGCCCAGACCCTCCAAGCCTTGGCAATAACTCATCTCCTTGTTGGAGCCCAGAGGAGGAGAGCAGCCTCCTTCCGGGATTTGGCGGGGCCCGGGGATCTTCCTTCTGCAGGAAGATGGTAAGCAAGTCAGAAGTGCTATAAACCTCCTCCCACCTTTTCCTGGCCTACACAGGGTCCCACTCCCTGATCCTAACCCAACCTTCATGGGAGAATACTGGGACTTGGGGCTCTGGAGAACATTGGCCATTCAAATTCCCTTCTCCTTGAGAATGATCCAGAAAATGCTATGTACAAGTGAAGACGTTGGAAGGATTCCCCCTAAGTATAGGCAAGGCTTCCCCCAAGAGCTAGGGTCTCCCTGAGGCCTCAGACCTCCCTGCAGCTCCCCTGCTGCCTAGAAAGCCTCTCATGCCTTTAACAAGAGACTTTGTTCTAGGGCACAGAGAGAATGGAGGCAGGAGAGGGAGCCCCAGCCCCTGGGACAGCACAGCAGTCAAGGGTGCATGGTGTTGCCCTTCCTGGCTTGGGAAGAACCAAAGGATGGAGCTTTGATGGGAAACGAGAGGTGAGGGGCCCTGGAGTGGCAAATGGCAGGTCCTATGTCACTTCCCTTATCCCTGGTGGTCAGCGGACAAAGCAAGTGTCTCTCCACGTTGTTGACATGGGCTCCGGGGCTCATTCCTTTACCCGTTAGAGCAGTGGCTCTCACCCTGAGGGTTGAAGGACCCTTTCCCAGGGGTGACCTGTAGACCTCTAGGAAACACAGAGAACAGCATGATTCATAACAGTAGCAAAATTACAGTTATGAAGTATCAGCCAAAATAATTTTCTAGTGGGAGGTCACGCAGACAGCAGGAGGAACTGTATTAAAGGGTCGCAGCGTCAGGAAGGCTGAGGACCACTGTATTAGAACTTGTAAAATAAGGGTGAGGGTCTTAAAATACTTGCTTTTAGTGTTCTGTTTTCCAAACTTCTGTGACTTGTGTTACAACCTTCATGATGAATTTTTACCTCATGCATAAGCGCCTAATTAAAATTCCCATAGTATTTTTATTTAAGTCAGTTCACCTTTTCAAATCTAGTCTGGAACTGTTCAATAGCATCGTTAAAATCACAGGCACTTTAAGGACTCATTTTCTTCTAAAACACATGACTATTAAGCTGCCAGTGTGTTCCTTGGTATAAACCTTCTGGCGCCCCCAAGGTGATATGGGTACTACTCTTTGGAAGCAAAGTCTAACTAAGTATCTAGGAACTAATAACCTGAGACTGGCAGGAGCCTCTAAGGGAGAAGAAGCTCTTTGTCATCAGCAGTCCCTCTGTGGAGGAGACCTTTCTCCCAACCTGACTCAGCTATGCTTTTAGGGCACAGACCCAGACCAGGAGGACAGCAGCCAGGCGTGGCAAAAACGGCGCTCTTCAGATGATGCAGGTGAGGTTGGCCTCGCTCACTCCTTTAGCCCATCGCTCATCAATTCCTCCTAATTTTCCCATCCCTTTTCCCCTTCTGCTTCCCACCCCTCCCCCCAACCCCAGGGCCTGGAGCCTGGAAGCCACCACCGCCCCCACAAAGCTCCAAGCCAAGCTTCAGCGCCATGCGCCGAGCAGAAGCCACATGGCATATAGGTACGTAAAGCCCCTTTCCCGGCCGTGACACCGAAAGCTCAAAGACATGAATGCCATGGTCCCTACACTGGGGAATGTGCAACCAAGGGGAGGGAGTGGGAAGTCTATGATGGAAATGTGTCTGAAGATACAGCCAGAAGACAGACACACAACCTGATCCAAATCTAGGCTCTGCAGAGCACAGGTGGCCCCCAGTGTTAAGGGAACATGAGTCATGTTCTGTGGATGGCTCTGAAGAATTCCCTGAGACAGGTGGTACCCTGGTGACTGTCAGCACAGAGGTGCCCTATAGTCGTAAAGGAGGCCTCATTCCACACCTTAGCTATGAAAGGGGGCGAGTCCAGCTGCCAGCAAATATCAGCCGGGTCAGACCTCTTCAGCCACTGCTGCCCTGCTTAGAGCCCTGTG
Organism: Apodemus sylvaticus; assembly: GCF_947179515.1. NCBI lineage: Eukaryota > Metazoa > Chordata > Mammalia > Rodentia > Muridae > Apodemus > Apodemus sylvaticus. Next base: position 72,260,442 of record NC_067479.1, on the reverse strand, counting down.
CTTCCGGGTCTCAGAAAAGAGCCCCGCTGAAGCAGCATTGGCTGTCTTGGAGATGAGTCTTGAGTGTGTTAGCCCCACTCAGCCACCTGGAACCTCAGGCCAGTCACGCGCTTCCTGCCTTATGATTGGGTCGGGAGAGGAAGGGAATTATTCTAGATATCACATTTCCCACCCCCATCCCACCCCCCACTTTCTGGGTTCAGAGGACCTTCAGCCCAAGAAGCCAGTAAAGAAATGCCAGACAGCCTAGCATCAACTCAAGTTCCCAAAGACCCTAGATATGGCTCCTGGTGGCCCCAACACAGACCAAATCTCCCTGGAGACCCAGAACCTCCCCATTTCCTACTCCCAGGCCAGAGCCTGGCAAGCAGGTCTGGTTTTGGGGCCACTGACTCCCCACTGTCCCCCCCCCCAGTCCCTTTCTGTCCTCTTCCCTCCCTCTCATGTAGTGGCTGGCGTAAGCCCTGTCAGATCCACTGCATTCCCTAAGGCCACTCAGTGCTAGGGACTGCTTTCCTGATTTTCTGTCCCCAGGCCCAGACTAGATGCAGTATCCAAAGCAGGGATCCATCCTTCATTTAGTAAACCACGGTAGCTGGGTACCGCACTACCCACTGAGACACAGACACAGGGCCTGTCAGGTCCTGCTCCTCTTTTGTGCTCACGTGGCTTAAAGTCACCGGGAAACACGATAAGGCATCTCTCCCTGAGGCTCCCACTGTCTAAATCAGACTTGCAGGCAGTGCTGAAAGATTCCAGGCTGCCACCCTGACAGGGCCCTAGGGCACTGCAGTCCTGACTAGACTGTTGGGCCTGTGGGCCCAGGGGGGTCTTTTATCCTGACAGTGTTCCAGTAGGAAAAAGACAGCCCTGCCCAGCCCAGGGCATGGCTTCGGGACAGATGGGAAGAAGTGGCTAGGATAAATCATATGAGGATAAATGAAGACAGCAGAGATGCTGGAGCAATGAGTTTGGATGGGGGAGAGCCCTGGCCTTGCAGGGCATCATGGGAAAAGTACCGGGAGGGCTCTGAACAAATACCATTTCTGTAGCTTCTCCTGTCTGCTATTCCCCAGCTGAGGAGAGTGCCCCCAACCACAGCTGCCAAAGCCCTAGCCCAGCTTCCCAGGGTGGAGAAGAAGAAAAGGAGGGAGCCTTATTTCCAGAGAGAATGGTCCCAGCTAGGAATGCCAAGGTGAAGTCCCGAAGATGGACAAGATGGACGGGGAAGGTGTTCTGAGGGGGCAAAGATACTGAAAGACCTAGGAATGCCTTTGGGGAGGGTCCTTTGAAAGAGTCAGAAACTGACTGACCTAACATCTTCCTTACCCTGCTAGCTGCAGGATCCCCCCATAGGTCCACGTCCCCCTAAGCCAGTAGCTGTGCCCAGGGGCCACAGGGCGCCCCAGGTGCCAGGAGGCAGAGAAGAGGTGGAGAGCAGTGCTGCTCCGGGAGCCAGCAAGGCCCGGCTGAGACTGGGCTCACAGCAAGACCAGGAGGAGCCAGAAGGACAAGGTCAGGGGCTTTGGTGCCCACATCAGAGCCCTTCCGGACCTTAGGACAGGGACAAGCTACAACCGGGAGCTGAGGCTTGGGTGAACACCCAGTTCACGAGCCCCCTTGCTATGACTGATTTCAGGACCCTCTGATCACGGCCGCCGAACAGCCCCCCTGAAACCCAAGCGAACCCGACGAGCACAGTCCTGTGACAAACTGGAACCTGAGCGAAGACGGCCACCTGACCCTACAGGTGTCTGTGGTGAGACACGTCCCCTTCCCACTGATTTGTCAAGCATGGCCCAACATTCGAGCCCCAATATTGAGCGGCTGGCTCTCTCTGCCCAGGAAACAGGGTCCCCTGAATTTGTCCCCAGCAGGAACCGATGAAGCAGGAACAGACTGACAGCTGCTGAACGCCCTCCCCAGCCTTCCTCGACATGTGCCTCACAAGGACTCAGGCCCCATCCACCCCTGCGCCCCCATCCCGGTGCCATCCCGGTGACACCACTAAGATGGCATAGGGGAGCAGGAGTGGGGACTGGAAGGGAGGGAGTGACCTGAAGCAGAGAGGCTGTCACACCTGCCTGGAGCTGCCTTGGCAGAGCGCTTTGGGCAGAGGCTGTCTCTTCCTTGGGGGGGAGGGTAAACCTCTGCCCCTCTATGCCCAGGGGCTCTCTCCCCACTTGTATAGAATTAAAAAAAAAAAGTCACTGTCTGCCTCTGGTCTCTGCTGGGCAAGATTTGCATTGTCCCCGCCTCGACCTCTTCCCACGAGCCCCCAGAGTTTGGCCACTGTTGGGGAAAGGAAAGAACAGCTCACACGTCTGAATCAGGGCTTCCAAGAGAAGATGGAACAGCAGAACTGCTGACAAAGGGTGACAAGTCACGGGCTATCGCAGAATCGAGGCTGTAGAAGAGACGAATGTGACAGGGAAACACTGTGGTTTTCTGGCTTTCGGAGATTGTGATAGGATTAGAAGACTCCAGGCATGGCACCAGGGAAGCCTGTGTGCATGTGTGTGTTCATGTGTGTATCTGTGTTCACACATATGTTCACCAACATATTAAATGTTATACTATCCTATGGGTACCCTTTTTAACATTTTATTTTGTGTATACGTATGTGACCACATGTGTCACAGCATGCTTGTGGAGGTCAGAAGCCAGTCAGTTCTTTCTGTCTACCATGTGGGTCCCCAGGACCAAACTCAGGTCCTCAGGCTTGGTCACTTGTCTACCTCTGGTCAGTAGCCTTTTCCTGCTGAGCCACCTCCACATCTGTCCTTTAGAGTTTCATATGTGTGTGTGTGTGTGTGTGTGTGTGTGTGTGTTTTCCCTGTGTGTGTGTGTATGTGTGCCTGGTCTCTGTGGAGCCTCAAAGAGGGCATCAGATCACCCAGAAGGGAGGTTACAGATGGTTGTGAGATACCATGTGGGTTGGAAATCAAACCCAACTGTCCTGCAAGAGCAACAAGTGCTCTGAACCACTGAGCCATCTCTCCAGCCCCTTGCAGATAAAACTTTTTAAAATCCTTTATTTTTAATCTTATGTGTATGGATATTGTGCCTGTATGCATGTCTGTGCATGCCGTGCCCACAGAGGCAAAAAGAGGGCATTGGCTTCCCTAGGACTGGAGTCACAGGTGGTTGTGAACAGCCATGTGGGTGGTGGGAGTTGATCCCAGGTTCTAGAAGAACAACCAGCCCTCTTATCCATTGAGCCCCCTCTCCAGCCCTGCCTGTGGATACTCCTAAAAATCAAAAGTCTCAACAAGAGAGCGGCTCCTACAGAACAGATCTCTACAGCATGAAAAGAAAATTTTATGTTAACCGTTTCTGGTATGGCCTAACAAATATGATCTTAAAAGTCAGGAACTCCCTCCAAGCCTCTTCTGACATCCGGGTGCCTTCCTCGCTGTTCCAGATTGAACCTTAATTCCCACATCATGCCGCCATTTCACCCTGAGCAGAACTGTGTGTGTTATGCTTAAGAGCATTCATATTAACACCTCTGTGAAGGGCCGGGCGGTGGTGGTGCATGTCTTTAATCCCAGCACTTGGGAGGCAGAGGCAGGCAGATTTCTGAGTTCGAGGCCAGCCTGGTCTATAGAGTGAGTTCCAGGACAGCCAGGGCTACACAGAGAAATCCTGTCTCAAAAAAGGAAAACAAACCACCCCTGTGTGGGTCCTTCCGTTTTATATGTATCCACCTCAGAGGCAGGAGCTGTCGTGACTAACCCCAGTGCCTGGCCCAATCTCTGGCACTCAAGAGGTAGTTAATAGTTTCTACCCTAATAACTAAGCAGTTTCAGGGATGGGTGGAAGGCGTCCCTGTGAACACATTCAAGTACTCCCCCCAATCAGTGGCTTCGGCTGTCTCACCTGGAATATCTTCTGTTTGTTTTAAGCGTTGTGCCTGGCCCAGCCCCTCCCACAAAGATATGTCCATTAGGGTTGGATCTGGGGGACGGGGGTGGGGGGAAGTGGACCATTGGGTCTGTCATGGCAATGTCCAGTCAATACACGGGCTGTCTGCCTAGGATGAGATTCTGTGCACGGTGCCATCATATTCACGTTCCGCGTTTCCCTACAAAAGGGTAACTCAGGAACTGCACGTCATTTCCTGAGGTGCAGTGTGGTGCGTGATGGTTTTGAAGGGGTGTATGGGTATCAACCTTCTGTTGCATCCTAGGTTAGTGAGAGTAGGTGTCTGTGTGTATGTCACAAGTACAGCCTAGTGTTCTTTTCTATGTAGCTACAAATATCCTTAACAAGTGTAGTACTGTTGAAAGCACTGTGAGAGTGCGCTTCCCAGAGCGCATCGGTGGGGCTATAACTGTCCTGGTGTCACCGTGAGTTTATGTACTGGCGCCTGCAAGTGTCGAGATATGTGTGAGCCTGTGAGTCGTGGGTGCTGTGTGTCGCATCCTTCCTCTGTGTGTGTGTGTGTGTTTATGTGTGCATGTACCACTGCAGTGTGTGTGTTTCTGTGATGCTGGGTGTGGGTGTAGTGTAAAAAGAGAAGATGTGTGTCACTGTGTCTGCGGGGGTCCTGCCTTGGGCCTGCCCCCAGCCCGCCCTCCTCCCTAGCTCTGTGGCTCCCTCCCAGGCAGTGTCCCTGTCCCTCCCCTCTCCTCCCTCCCAACCAGTCTGTGCAGGGGGGGGGAGCTGGTGCTGCGGCCCCCCTCCTCCCCATCCAGGCCCCATAAATAGCAGCAGAGCCGAGCCGGAGCTGGCGCCAGCGGCTGGAGCAGCAAGGAAGTCAGGGGCAGGGCCGGGGACCGGAGACTGGAGAGAGAAGACCCCACGAAGAGCCCAGGTGAGCCCACCCTTCCTTCCTAACCCAGCCTGAGTCCTGCCTTCCCTGGCCCAGTCTCCATAACAGCATCTCCTCTAGCTCGCGGAGAAGTCACCAGCCAACCCTACCTGATCCCCCCTCTCCACCACATGCCCCTGCCTACTTCAAGGGCTCCACGTTAACTGAGACTTGTGGCTGGAAGGCACTGAGAGCCCCAGCCGAGACCTCCCTCGCATAGCTATAAAGCTTTATCATCGGGAGGCTGGTAGCCAGCCAGGGAACGGTCCCGGTTCTGACAGAGACTCGGGACTGTCACACCCTCCTGGAGATGGACACAGGACAGAGGGGGACAGACAGAGGGTGGGGCACGCAGGCACACCGGTGACACTCACTCAGGAAGCATGGCACGGATCAGATAGCTTCACCCTGAGATCTGGACAGGCACAGAGAGATGGGCTGTCCAGCCATGAACTGGGGCCGGCATACCCCTGTCTGCTGCTGCCTGAGGCTTGGTGGCTCTGCTGGGGGAGGGTGGTGCGCATGCATCCCACGGGCAGCATGGTGGGGGCCATGGCTCCCCCAAAACCCTGTCGCTAAGAGACAGTGCCTGTGTTGCCAAGAAGTGTGAGAACAGGGGAGGTGGGGAGGATTTCAGGCTTGTCAAGCACCCGCCGAGCTTACCACAGAGCCCGAGTCCTGACTCTCAGTCCCCAAGCCCACCACCTTCCTCTCCCATCAGCCAACCTGACAGTGAGTAGGGGACTCTAAGACAACAGGACAGTTTTGCACAGACCCTTCCACTGCCAACCTGTCACTTGCTGTGCACTGCAGACTCCTTCCCTGAGGCCCACCCTCTTCAGACCTCCGGGGGCATCGCCACCCTCTGCCCCACCCTTTTGCCCCAGTTCGGTTCCCTGGTGCCAAGACCGAGCGCAGCACTGGCTCCTAGACCAGTCGGGAAATAGCAGAAGGTGCTGAGACAGCAGTAAGCGGAAATCAATCGATGGCCTAGGAGCCGAGACTGCCAGGAACCCACTTCCATCCCAGCCCTCCCGTCTTTTCCAGCCTCATGCACGACACCTCGGCTGGCAGAGTGACAGAGACACGGGACTCTGGACTCCTGGTCTTTGCTGCTTAGGAAAGAGCACCAAGGAAGTCAAACGAGGAAGGGGAAGAGGTTGCCCTTAGGACCCCAGGACCTCAGGAAGAAGAGCAACGGGTGGGTCCAGGACCCCCAAGAGACAAACTCCTTCTCTCTCTGTCCAGGCCAGCTGTTCTGTCCCCCACGGTGCCATGTCGGACCCAGAGATGGGATGGGTTCCTGAGCCCACAGCCATGACCCTGGGAGCCTCTCGAGTGGAGCTGCGGGTGTCCTGTCACGGCCTCCTGGACCGAGACACGCTCACTAAGCCGCATCCGTGTGTGCTGCTCAAACTCTACTCTGACGAGCAGTGGGTGGAGGTGAGGGCAGCTCGGTGGGGTTTTCCTTGACTAACCTTCGTTAATCCTAAGAAGGAGGGAGGGGGAGGTCGGGCAGGGTGAGCCTCATGGGAATGTGAGGATCCCAAAGGACCTTTTCTACCCGTGTGGATAACCTCGCGCATAAAACACGCCATCATTGTAATAAGCCCAAACCATCTTAGATTCACAGACTCCTAGAGGGCTGGGGTCTAGCGGTCCAGCAGAACCCCAAATTCAGAAGAAACTAATGGATGGCTCTAAAGAATCCTCGGCGAGTTCATAGGCCCAGGGCAGTACAGGACAGGGACGAGAGAGCCCAGTCCCCAGAGGGTCCTTATTCCTCCTGCTGCAGGTGGAGCGCACAGAGGTGCTTCGATCCTGTTCCAGCCCTGTCTTCTCCAGGGTGCTGGCCGTTGAATACTTTTTTGAAGAGAAGCAGCCTTTGCAGTTCCACGTGTTCGATGCTGAGGATGGAGCCACCAGCCCTAGCAGCGACACCTTCCTCGGGTCTACAGAATGCACCTTGGGCCAGGTCTGCAGTCCAGTTCAGTCCCTACCTCATCTACCCTGACATCAGCTTCTGCCTTTAAGGCCAAACTAAGAGAAAGAAGCTCTTTCTGAGCCCGCCCCCCCCATCCATGGGATGTGTCCCCTTAGACAAGATACTTAACCCAGAAGAGGGGAGCAGGTGTGCTTATGGTGTCTTCTTGTTGCTGTTGTTGTTTTGGGTGCTGGGGATCGAACCCACAGCTAAGCAGGAACTCTGCCACTGAACCACACTCCCCTCCCCAGCACTCCTCTCTTCAGGCTGCTGAAGAAACTGAATCCACCTTATCCCAATCAAAGGGCCAACTTTATGAACAGGTATCGCCTTGGCCAGGGCAGATGCATACATTATAGCCAGACTCCCCTCTACCTCTGTCTTTAGATTGTGTCACAAACCAAGGTCACTAAACCATTACTGCTGAAGAATGGGAAGACGGCAGGCAAGTCTACTATTACGGTAGGCAAAGTCACTCTTGGGTCAAGGTTCACTGTCCGCATATGGACAGACATCCATTGTGATATTGTGCTTGTGATCGCCTACATTTACGGGAAGCATACAAGGTGCAGAGAAAATGTATAACCCTGTGTCCCTTTCACAGATTGTGGCTGAGGAGGTATCAGGTACCAACGACTATGTGCAACTAACCTTCAGAGCCCACAAGCTGGATAACAAGGTGGGAACCCCAGAGTCCACGCCCATCCGTGCCCTATTAGAGAACTGTAGGCTTCCAACAGACCCCAGGGTCCCAGGCCACTTCTCACTGTCACCCCCTTCCCATCCCTCCTCCAAGATCACACCAGTCTCACAAGCATCTCCCTGCATCTCCAGGATCTGTTCAGCAAGTCCGATCCCTTCATGGAGATCTATAAGACCAATGGAGACCAGAGTGACCAGCTGGTCTGGAGGACTGAGGTCGGTGCCCAGGGATATGGGATAAAGGTGGGCAGATTACAGTAAAAACCCTAGACAGTTGGTGACAAGGTCCCCTGTGCCTCTCAAAGGTGGTGAAAAACAACCTGAACCCCAGCTGGGAACCATTCCGCCTGTCCTTGCACTCTCTGTGCAGCTGTGACATCCACAGGCCACTCAAGGTAAAGCCCCTTGGAACATCAAGTCTGCTATCTGAGACCTTCCCTGGGGTACAGCAAGCCTCCTCCCTCTCCCTCATGTGATAAGCACTTGTCTCTGTGGGATAAATAACAGCTCGCAGCTCCGTGTTAAGCTTCCCACAGAGGTACCTTTATCTGGGACCAAACTCTCTAGCAGATGGAGCTAGCGAGCAAGGCTTAGCAGGTGGCTTCTGGGTAAGTTAAGGACTTCTTTTGGGGCCTAGACTCTGGAAGGTCCCTACCGCCCTGTCCGATCCTTTGGAAACACTACAGAGAGAGCATCCCTAACCCCCGCCCATGCCTTCCCTCTCCCTTTAGTTCCTGGTCTATGACTACGATTCCAGTGGGAAGCATGACTTCATCGGCGAGTTCACCAGCACATTCCAGGAAATGCAGGAAGGGACAGCAAACCCTGGGCAGGAGGTGCCAGAGACCCCATCCTAATCCCAGGACCCCAGGGGAAATCCTGAGGGGGGTTGCCAACCACCTCACTCTAGGTGACTGGAAGTAGAAAGAGTGAAAATACCCAGGCCTGGCAGAAGGACCGGGTCATGAGGGTCTTCTGGGAGCATCGGCAGGAAGGGGTGAGGAGGTCTACTTGATGAATGTCTGACTCTGTGTTGGGGGCTGTGTCTAGATGCAGTGGGATTGCATCAACCCCAAGTACCGGGACAAGAAGAAGAATTACAAGAGCTCAGGGACGGTCGTGCTGGCCCAGTGCACCGTAAGTCGCGGTTCCCAGCTCAGGCATCCTCTGCCCCGCCCAACCATAACCTCAGCTCCCTGCTTCCTTGCTTTTTATTTTTTTAAAAAAATTATATTTATTTATTGGGAGGGTGCACATGGGAGGACCCAGTGCCACAGAGCACATGTGGAGGTCAGAGAACAACTTTTGGGAGTCAATCCTCTCCTTCCACCATATTAGTTCCAGGGAGCATCCAGGGCTTCAGACTTGGCCACACACCCCTTTACCCACTGAGCCATCTCTCCGGCCATTTATTTTTTACATTTATTTATTTATTTGTGCGTGCGTGCGTGCGTGCGTGCATGCATGCGTGCATGTGTGTTCGCATTCGCTCATGTGTGTCTGTCTGTCTGTCCATCCTTCCCTTGCTTTAAAGATCTACTCTGGGGATTGTGAGCCCTTGCTCCATCCTATCCCCCCTCAACAGCAACCTTTAAAACTCTCCCCTTTGCCGCTGAGCTGACACTGCCAAAGCTTCCCCTGGGAGCCCCGCCTCACCTGCCTCGTTATCTTCCCCCATCTGCCAGGTGGAGAAAGTCCACACCTTCCTGGATTATATCATGGGTGGCTGCCAGATCAGCTTCACGGTAAAGACCCCGGGGGCTGGCACAAGAAAACGGGAGGGACTGAGGCCCTGCCAGCTGAAGGAAGCCGGAGAGAGTCTCGCTGCACCTAACTGGCACCCCATGCATTGCGCCCAGCACCCTACTCCACTCTAAGGCCGCCCCAGACTCGCCTTGGCCTTCCACATCCTCCGCCTCTGGCCGGGCGCCTGCTGGTTCTCATGGCTGCAGCACATCCCTTCCCTGCCTTCCCCCAGGTGGCGATCGACTTCACCGCCTCCAATGGGGACCCGAGGAGCAGCCAGTCTCTGCACTGCCTCAGCCCCCGACAGCCCAACCACTACCTGCAGGCCTTGCGCACGGTGGGAGGCATCTGCCAGGACTATGACAGGTATGGGGTGGGGTCATGGCAGGTGTGGGGGGTGGGGAGCTTGCCCTGGGAGTCCCACGGCCTTTTCTTCTCTCCAGTGATAAGCGGTTCCCAGCTTTTGGCTTCGGAGCTCGAATTCCCCCAAACTTTGAGGTAGGTAGGCTGGGAACAAGAGGCCTGCAGGGGAGACTGGAGGACACACCCCTTCACTGTTCCCTTACTCTGACAGGTCTCCCATGACTTTGCTATCAACTTTGACCCAGAAAATCCTGAATGTGAAGGTAAGCTGGAAGAGCCCTGTCCCCCCACCCCCCAGCCTGCACCACCACAGGCACTTGGACATCTCCAGCAGTACCACAGACTCTGCTCCTGTGCGCTCAACTCCCGCCCTGTCCCTCCTCCTCCCATCCTAAAGTGTCTTCATTTGGAAAGAGTTCCAGCCTTGTGACCCAGCAACTGTCCACTTACTCTCCCAGCCCAGGGACCATCTGACTCTCTCTCTCTCTCTCTCTCTCTCTCTCTCTCTCTCTCTCTCTCTTTCTCTCTCTCTGCTTAGTGAGGAACTGGGAGCTATCAAGCTTAGAACAGAAATTTCCATTCTGCTGTGTCTGAAGCGTTCGCCGACAGCCTCATCTCTTTTTCTGTGCCCACAGAGATCTCGGGGGTCATAGCCTCCTACCGTCGCTGCTTGCCTCAGATCCAGCTCTACGGTCCAACCAACGTGGCCCCCATCATCAACCGTGTGGCTGAGCCAGCCCAGCGGGAGCAGAGCACTGGCCAAGCCACGGTGAGGAGGATACACAGACAACCAGGGGCCGCCCTGTGTGTCTTCAGATGGTGCCAGGGTCAGGACCTGGGTTCAGAAAGGCTGTCGATGCCCTTTCATGCAGAAGTTCCCCCTCTCCTTGCCCTCAGAAGTATTCAGTACTGCTGGTGCTCACCGATGGCGTGGTGAGCGACATGGCCGAGACCCGAACAGCCATTGTGCGAGCCTCCCGCCTGCCCATGTCCATCATCATCGTGGGCGTGGGCAATGCTGACTTCTCCGACATGCGGCTACTGGACGGAGATGATGGTCCCCTGCGTTGCCCAAAGGGGGTACCTGCAGCCCGTGACATTGTCCAGTTTGTGCCCTTCAGGGACTTCAAGGATGTGAGTATTCCGTAGTCTCTCCCAGGGCTTCTCAACAACTCGTGGCCCCCGCACCTGTCTTTCTTATCCTCTGCATGTCCTCCGAAGGTCACGGGAATGCAGCGTGCCTCTGAAGTCACACTGCTTGCTCATCTGACCCAGCTGGCCCCACTCTCCTGCCCCTAACCAATCTCCTTTCCTTCCCAGGCCGCCCCCTCGGCGCTGGCTAAGTGTGTCCTGGCGGAGGTGCCACGGCAGGTGGTGGAGTACTATGCCAGCCAAGGTATCAGTCCAGGGGCTCCTAGGCTCTCCACGCCGGCTGTGACCCCCAGCCCCAGCCCATGACTGCCTCTCGACATAACCAACACTCCCTCAGTCTCTCAGTGAGTTCTGGGGGCCCAAGGGTGGGCACAAAAGGTGTTCAAAGCAGAGCATCTTGGCTGGTGTAATGGTGTTGGTGTCGTCCTTCTTACTGCCCTGCTCCTCTCAGGTGCCTGTGCCGACCCTTGTGAGTCCAGTGACCAGTGTCTCTGCCTTTTGGACCAGTGGTGCCCTGCGGGCCCCGGAAGTGAGTGATGGGCCCTGGTCCCATCTCTCCAAGCCCAATATCCCTCGACTCTGAGGACCCTCAATAACTTCCTCCAGTGATTGTGACTTTATGGATGTAAATAAAGGGAAGCCCCCCCCCTAAGTACTCCAGCTTTACCCATCATGCCGCAGGTGTCCATTGGACAGTCCATCACTCCCACATACACCAGAGAAAATGGGGGCCGACCGCTTTCCAGATCTGAGCCACGCCTCCCCAGCAGGCTGCTGTCTCTACAGCCTCACCCCACCTGTATGCCAGTGGATTTAGGGTCCTACCCCCACCTCCCAAGCCCAGGGGGTCTAAACACCATGTGTGTTGGTGGCAGGAGATGGGGAGGGTAATGAGGGGCTGTCGAGAGGGCAGGCTGATGTTTTCTTAGAGCTGTCTCCAGAGAAGCCCCGCTGGGTATCCCAGGGGCTGAACCCCAGCCCCCACACAGCTGTGGGGCAGGCCACAGAGAGATTGTGGGGAACTGAAGGGGTGCAACAGATCTGCTAATGACTTAGGAGCACAGAGAGGGTGTCAGGTCTGGAAGGCCTGGTTTGTATGGGTGAGGCGCCTTGCACCCAACCTTTCACGAGTGTGGCCTGAGGTTTTCGGGAAGTCCACTTGGGTACCGTTATGGATGATGTCAGAACCAGCAGTGAGGACTGTTCTTTAGCACACGTCATGCTTGGCATCTTTAAATGTGTTTGCGGTGTTAGCAAATCATAACACAGTCCCTCTGTTCTCCTGGCAAAGCGAAGAAGGCTTGATTTTTAACTCTCCAAGGTCAGAAAAGAGCCCGAGCGGGAGCTGTCCAGTCACAGCACAGTCTTCATCACTCTGGCCTGAAGCCTGCCTGGGTGTGTACATCTGGCCTAGATGTGCCACCTTGAGACCAGGCATGTGTGTCCTGAAGTCTGGTGTGTGGACATTAGTGTCTGAGGATAGTGTCTCTGCCGCTGCGGGCCAAGCACAGAAGAAAGGGACAGGAGAGAATCAATGGGTACAGACTGAAGCCCTGAAGGGCAGAGGAGGACATGACAGCACTCAGAGTGAGGAAAAAGAGGGTGTTGTGCCACACGCCTGTGATCCCGGCACTCAGAAAGTGAAAGAATGGCCGGCCAGGCACAGTGGTGCTGCACACCTTTAATCCCAGCACACAAGGCAGAGGCAGATAGAGCGCCATGAGTTCAAGGCCAGCCTGATGTACAAGAGAGTTCCAGACTAGTGAGGACTATACAGTGAGGACTGCACAGTGGGGCCCCATCAGAGAGAGAGAGAGAGAGAGAGAGAGAGAGAGAGAGAGAGAGAGAGAGGAGGGAGGGAGGGAGGAAAGGAAGGAAGGAAGGAAGGAAGGAAGGAAGGAAGGAAGGAAGGAAGGAAGGAAGGAGAAGAAGGAAGGAAGGAAGGAAGGAAGGAAGGAAGGAAGGAAGGAAGGAAGGAAGGAGACCCTGAGTTTGAGGCTAGCCTGGGCTACAGAGTAGAAAAGAAGGAAAGACACAAAGTAAGGAAGAAGAGCTGAGGTCCTGCCTGGGCGGGTGCCCTCTGCCCCAGTCTCTCCCTTCAATGACGATGTAGAAGAGGAAGACACTGAGTCCTCCCTAGAGAAGAGCCCACACCAGGGGGAAAGGCCGCTGGTCAAAGGTAGGGATGGGAGAGAAGAGTGCAGGGCTGGAGGGAGGGACTCCTGTCTCTGTCTCCTGTGAGAAGGATGAGCCAGGCCTGAGGGGGGAAGAGGGAACAAGAAGTGTGATGGGAAGAGAAGAGACAGCTGGTCAGGGGGTGGGGAGTGGGGGCAGAGAGGAAGAAAGACATACGGAGCCACTCCCCCACGCAGGACTGCTGCTCCCGTTTATTGTACCCCTTAGAGGACAGATGACAGTGGCTGATGAGGTGGATACTCCCAGCTCAAAGCATCTGCTCTGCCCGAAGGCCCTGCCCATATGCTGCTGAACTGGAGGGCTGGGTTGCCTTGGCAACGGCAGCGAGACCTGGAGGACAGCTCCAGACAGGCCCAGCTCGGGCCACTGCGGCTCCTGGGTTGTGGTTGTGGTTGTGGTTGTGGAGGTGGTGGTGGTTGTGGAGGTGGTGGTGGTGGTGGGTGGCGGTGGTGGTGGGTGGCAAGGCTCCACCTGGACCATTCCTCCACCTCCTCCAATCCACTTTCATTGTCCTTCTAGAAGGGAGATGTGCGCTACTGGCTCCAAAAAGGGTCTCTCTCTGCACAGGTTAGGCAAGCAATCTACCGCTGAGCTACAACAGCAGACCCCCCTCCAAAAAAAAAGTTCCCTCCCCTTCCTCTCCCTCCCTCATTCCCTGTCTCTCTCACAGCAAACACACAAACCAGTTATCCGAAGCAGTGAGACAGAATTACCTCTTTACACTGCAAGAACACTTAGCCAATAATATTCATTTTTTTCTCAAACTTCGGGTTTAATTCACAAAAGCCACAGTCTCTCTCTCTCTCTGCTCCCGGTTATCCTGGGAGGTCTCGCTTCAGCTCTGAGAGGCAGGAGGTAGCAAGGACACCTTCTGCACTTTGGAGGGCACGGAAGCCTAGACCACCACCACCACCATGCCTCCCCCCCACCCCCCGAGAGAGCCCCCAGAGCGCTGTATATCCACTGTCTAAGCTACAGCCGGGAGGGAGACAGAACAGGATGTCCCTTTGCTACGGTCGGGCCCTCTTGAGGAGATGATTAGACCTGCCAAAACTAAAACAGTGTCGGAAGTCATCCAAGTCTAAATGAGAGAAACCTTACGGCAATTGCTTTGCTTAAGGTGACAGACCTATAGCAGGTGACACAGTTGAGACTTGTGCCCAGGTCGCCAAGCTCCCATCCAGGGCACTCGCTCTGCTGCTTTGGACTCTAAAGGCCACTGGCTTGAGCAGAGGAAAGCATTTTGAGTTGACCTATTACTGTTTGCTTAGGGGAATTGAAATCTTGACAATCCAGTAGTCGTAAAATGGGGAGTCCAAAGATTCAGTGGAAATGCAGCCTCATTGTTAATGACAGCATTAATGCACTACAGATTGAAAACCTTGAATTAAGAACTATACCGAGAGGGGAGCTGCACCCCCCACTCCTCCTCCTCCTCCTCCTCTTCTTCCTCCTCCTCCTCCCATTCAGCATGCTACCTGCCCATCCTCCACACCTCCACCCTCAGTACAGGCACTAGCCCCTACAGAATTCAGTGCCCTACTAAACCATGAAGAGTCGTGACCTGCAAAAGGGAAGGGGGCTCATCTCCAGCAAAGGACCAGGATCTAACCTCTGGCATGCCCCAAGGGTCAGAAGTTTGGGGATAGTTGTGTGGACATACAGGACCACAGGTAGCGAGCGATTTGGTTAGTGGTACTCCCTTTCCTGTAGAGTGCCATCTACCCAGCCACCTCCAAACCGCCACACCCCCTGCCTCAGAGGAAGAGGTGAGTGGGGTCGTCGGACCCAGGGCCGCCCGAGGTCAGCCGGTCACAGCGGGCCTTGTAGAGGTCGCGCTCGCGAGCCAGGCGGGCCACCTCGGCCCGCAGGGCATCCAGCTGGGCGGCCAGGCGGGTGCGCTCGGCCTCCAGCCCGCGCCGCTGCTGCAGCCGCTTGGAGCGACAAGCCTGCGCGTAGCCACGGTTCTTGAGCGTGCGGCGCCTCTGCTTCAGCCGCAGAGCCTCGTCGCGCCCGCAGCCCCGCAGCTGCCGGTTCAACTCGCGCACAGACATCGAGACCAGCGCGGCGTCCGAAAATCTCTCGGGCAGCTGCGGAGGGAAGAGTGCGGGGAGCAGGTTGGTGCGGGTGTCACCCGGCTAAACACTCGGGTCCCCATGCCAGTCAGGGAACCCTTAAGAAAGCCCTCCAGGCTCCACCGCCACCTGCTGTATGCTGCTCTTCCTGCAGACCCCACCCCAGGTTCCATCACACCTGGACCATGGGACGGGACTACGCCGCCACCCCCATCCTCCGTCCCCCATCCCCAAGACGCCCATGCCCCTTGGTCCTTCAGCAAGTGTCGCAGTGTATGCTCCGCCCCTCCCTTCTCTGGCAAACCAATCGTGCCTCTGGACGCTGGTATCCTTCAGCTGTCCTCAGTGTCCCACCCTTGCCACACAGACATCTTTCCTTGTCCTGAACACTACAACCCGGTGACCCTCAAGGATTTGGATTACATCCTAAAGCCCTCAACACCCCCATCTGTGTCTATAATTAATAGGATGAGTCCCAATCCTATCTGAGAAGGTTAGGTGCTGGGGAAAACACACGGAGCCTTGACAAAGCCAACTTCAACCACAGCCTTTACCCAGTTTGGTTCCACACATCGTTTATCTATTTTCTTCCACAGAATCGCTCATCCAACGCCGCCACTACGCTCTTTAAGTCTAAACCCTTTTCCCTCTATAGCCCCTTCGAATCTTGGTTTGGTTTGGTTTATTTATTTTATTTTTTTTTTGACCTGGTCTCACTGTGTAGCCATGGCTGCCCAGGAACACTAGACAAGGCTGGCTCTGAACTCACAGAAACCTTCCTGCGATGGCCTCCCAATTGCTGGGATTAAAGTCGTGAACCACAGCTCTCCCTCCTAATCTTGTCTCTCTGTCCTCCATGATTCAGCCATTTCCTACCATTTTGAAAAAGCGATCTAGTTTCTCTGATTTTTCTCAAAGACCTTGTTGTCTCTTTCCAGTCCGTAATTCTCTCCAGGAATTATCCTCCCCCTTTTGGCTGGCCTCCTTCCTTAGGTCTGCCTCCCCTGGGACTAGCCGGGTCACTCACCTGGACATGCTGGGCTCCCATCTCTCCCGGGCTCCCTGCATAGTAGCCATGAGGCCCTTCCACAGAGACTGGGCCCTGGTTCTGCAACAGCTCCACGGCTTCATCAGGACTCAGCCCCAGAACCTCGTCAGACCCCAGCTGCTGCTGCAGCGTGGCCAGCCAATAGAGCTCCTCCAGGCCTGGCCGAGGTGCCTCGCCACTGCCCACCATGCCTGGCTCACTGAAGGTGGGTGAAGGAGGCACGGAGCTGTATGGTGTAGAGCCCAATGAGGCTGTGGAGACTCCAGAGTGGCCCTCAGAAGGCTCCCGCTTTATTTCAAACTTCATCAAGTCAAAGTCATTAACATATTCCATAGCCAAGGGACTGGGTGGCAGAGCCATTCTGAGACTGAGTGTTCCTACAAGAAAGGGAGAAGGTATGGACCGCGTAGAGGCTGCCTGCCATCCCTTCCCATCCCTTTCCCTATACACCCCTCCCCTGTCCCAACCCCCACCCACCCACCCAAGTGCCCTGAAGCTAGAGCTCTGGGATTCCCCAGTAAAGATGCAGCCCCTCTTCTCTGAACAGCTACCTCCAGGCAGCTGCTGGTAGGCAACAAGGAACTGCAGGCCTGAGGGACAAAATGACAGCACAGCCTTCAGTGTGTTGACAGCACCCTTTGTGCCTCTGGGATGCATAAAAAACAACAGCAGCCTGGTAGTGCTCCCAACCCTGGCGCTGGGACACGCTGTGCTCCCAACCCTGGCGCTGGGACACGCTGAGAAGCTCTGTCATCTCCAGAGGTACCTTTGCATCTACAAGCAATTAAAGTTTGTACTTAATTAACTGAGGCTGTGTGTGTGTGTGTGTGTGTGTGTGTGTGTGTGTACAATGGAAAGACACTGTGCTGTGAATTTTAGGATATAAGGATATAAAATGTCTTTCTCTCTCAAAGCCTTCAGGGGAGTGTCAGTTACTCGTTTGTTCTATGTGTTAGTCAATAGGCAACCTCTTCTAAAGAGACTTTCCATGGGAAAAGAAAGGTTCTGGGAAGATCAGGATCCATGGTCATTCGCTCTCTTCTTGAGGGCAGTGTCCCCGAAGAGAACCCATGAAGGCAGATCGTCTTTGATTTAGAACACCCCCCCCCCCCCGTGTTAAGTGAGTCTGAGCAGATGGTCTTGGGTATCTGATCCTTCTGTTCACTGTGGGCTTTGAAAACTCCCCCAAAGAGTGTTCTGTGGGAGACAAATTCTGAGAAGTCCCTTAAAAGGAGAGGTCTATACTCATAATTTTAGTGAAGGCTGCCTCTCAGTCCCGCACAAAAGTGTATTACCCCAAGAAGCACATGACCAAACTGCGATTCAACAGAGCGCGCTCCATCTATGATACCAAGGAACTCTCTCTCTCTCTCTCTCTCTCTCTCTCTCTCTCTCTCTCTCTCTCTCTCTCGTGCTCACCTCCAGCTAGTTCATCTCACTAGTTTACACTTTCCAGTCTGGCAGTCCCAGCTCTAGCCCTGCGCCCAAGTCCAAGAGACACACCCACCCCCAGAAGGGGAAGTTCAGGGGGGTCTTAGCACCCAGCACTTGAACTTCAGGTCCCTGCTTAATTCTACCACATCCCAGACTACCACACTCTGACCAGAACATTAGAAGAGTGGACAAGGCTTCCCTCTTCAAGGGGAGAGCCATCGTCTGCAGACCCACTCAGCCCCGAGAGGACCGGGCTGCTAGAGGGAACTAGTCCTTGGCACAAAAGGAGATGGAGGGACACTGAGGGAGAGACTGGGAGACGGTAAACCATTAAACTAGGAAGATCACTTATCTTTCTGATACGATAACAGCCAGAGTCGGAGTGGGGCACGGTGCAGAAGGGCGAGAATTCTACTTAAGATACAGCAAGATACAGTAAAGGCAGACTCCAGGGATCAGGGGAGGGGCTCGGCATGACAGGCCCAGAACCCACGAGGGTCACCAGACATACTCACTTTAGGAAGGGCAGAGACGTAGTCACTGTCAGAACCAGAAAGTCACAGCTTCCCCAGAGACTAGACACTCCATATAGAGCAGGGACTGGTGTGGTCTCTGTATTCAGAACAAGGGGGCTGTGGGCACAGAGCCCAAAGGACACTCTTAAAGGACTGGTTCCCTGAGATCATCTGTGGTCCTCAAGCCTCATCCAATGAGATAAAGGGCTTATTTGCATATCTCATTGGCCTGCGGCAGGGACTCAGAAGGACAGGTGCTGTCAGTTCTCCAAAAAGGAAAAGTAGTAACTTCCCCAGAAAAACTTCCCCTCTGAGGTCTTGCTTATGCGTGTGGGCTTGGTTTCCAATAGACAGCCACGCTGACCCCAAGGGCTGCCCCTCCATGTGAGCACAACTCTCAATCCTGTCACTCAAAGCTTAGGGCGGGTAAAGATTCAGACAAACTACCAAAACCCTCTGCGCCTCCCACCTGTGTCTGCGAGGGAGGGAGGGAAGGAGGGAGGCCCGTGCTCTTCCCCAGCCGATCCTCAGCCTTGCTGGGGGTGCGGCTTCTTTTTAAGGATCCTCACATTTCAGCCCCACCCCACCTTCATCCCCCTGGCCTTACTCCTCACAGAGTCACTGTATTAGAAAGATAAGCAACTTTCTCCAGGAAGAAACTCACTCGTAATAGCCACCCCAAGACAAGCAGTCCAGCTTGAAAGAAGAAACAGGAAAGGCCTAGAAGGAACTCTGGTCTTTCTTCCAATCACCACCCACCGCCATGCCATACTTCTGTGACTGCCCTCTTGAGCCCTGGGCTCCCTCTCACCTTTCCCCGGTGGTATCTCAGTCCCTCTCTCCTCTCTCTCTCACTCATTCCCAGACGGCTGGGGTGTGACCTACATTTTCAGCCTAATCCCCTAACGCTTCTTAGAGCTGTCACCCCCTAGTAGGAGCCGGAGCAGGGATACTCGGACTTAGCCAAGGAGATGTTTAAACCTGCCTGAAGCTGTTTAAATAGGGTTTGTACTAGAAGAAACTCCAGAAGTTAAAGGGTATTCCCTGCCTGCTGGGACTGTGACTTCCATAATCTTAAGTAACCATCCCTTGGGAACTTGAAGAAACAAATTCTTTTGCTTTACCTCAAACTCACAGAATCAGAAACTTGGTAGGTAGGTAGGGTATAGACCTGTGGTTTCCTAGTCCTGCCAACAGTTCTGACACACACTAATGTTTGAAACCCATTGGTCCACACAAGCCTACGTTCAACCCATCTAATCTCAGAGTGTGTGTGTGTGTGTGTGTGTGTATACTCACCCTACACTAGTTGTTCATCACCACTATGGTTTCAGTATATTTTTAAAGGCTAGTTTCCTCTGAGATATGGTTAGATGAGAGTGGTAAACTTATCCATGAACTAATCAGCTGAAGAGGTCATTCTGACAGCCAGTCAGTATTGGGCCTAACTAGAAAAACCATGCCTGGAGTGGTGTATCTTCTCCTTAGTTCATCCGTACCTGTTGTCTATGTCCCTTCATACCTCCTTCTCCCCGCCCCCACTGCCCCTCTTCCTCTCTCTTTCTCTCTTTGCTTCACTGTGTATTTTCCATCACGATGTTAGGTTTTGGACCAAAGCAATAGGACCACACAACCATCAATGAAAACTGAAACCATTAGCTGGAAGAAGTCCCCCCTCCTTTGATCTTTCTCGGGCACTTTGTCACAAGGACGAAAACTGACTAACACTAACACAACTGCTCCAATAAACACCTGAAGCAATCAACTTAATTGGAAAGAGCTTTGCTTTGCTTTGCTTTGCTGCGTGGAGATACCAGGCAGTGAACAGTTGGTGCCATCATTTATTGAAGGCGGTGAGTCAGGTTGTCATAGCACAGACACAACTTAGAGCTGCTCATCTATCAGTGGGACAAAGAAGAAAAGGGACCCGGACAGGGCCCTAGCTTCCCTCAAGGGTAGTACCCGATGACCAGAGAAAGGGCAGGCCTCTGCTTCCCTCAGGGAAGGCAGACTTCCCACAAAGCCCCACCTCTTGAAAATTTTACCACTTTCCACAATGACAAGTTTTGAACTCAAGTGTCTTTGGAGGACATTTGTTTGGTTTGGTTTGGTTTGGTTTGGTTTGGTTTGGTTTGGTTTGGTTTGGTTTGGTTTGGTTTTCAAAACAGGGTTTCTCTGTGTAGCCCTGACTGTCCTGGAACTTGCTTTATAGACCAGGCTGTCCTTGAACTCATAGATCTTCCTGCCTCTGCCTTCCTAGTGCAGGGTGTAAAGGTGTGCGCCACCACGCCCAGCTTTAAAGGACATTTGAAGTCCAAGCTTTCTCTTCCTACGTTAGAAGGCGCAGGTCAGATCTCACAACTCCCCCAAGCCTAGGTCTGTTTTTATGAAACAGTAACTATTCAATTAGAAATGTTACTCTTCACCGGGATCTGGTGCTTGTTTTCTTAGGAGCAACAGAAAATTTAAGGGCAGGCACCAGGTACAGAAAGGAAGTAGGGATGCTGAAAGCAGAAACGCGACATACTGGTGGGATGGGCAGTACAGGAGAGCCAGGAAGAGAGGCTCGAACTCCCCTGAAGGAGAAAGGTCGCACTGAGTGCAGCCCCCTTCATGCCTGCTCTGACCTAACCAGACACTTCCCCACCAGGCAGCTGTCGATCCATCCTGATCCTCTTGTTTACTGGAGGACTCTCGAGGTGGGAGAGCTAAGCTGCTAAGGGGCGAAGGGGAGTCAGGCCAAACAAGCTCAGGCAAGCTGAGCCCTCCCCGCTTCAGGCCAGGTCCCACTCACTGGTCCATACTGGTCTTTCGATGGCTGAATGTACCCCAGGGTGTGAAACATCCACCCTTCTCTGGCCCAGACCCCTGGTCCCTGAGACTCATACTCCAGGTGTCCAGAAATCTCCTGCACAAAGAGCTCAAACCTGCTTCTAGGGATCACATAGACTTTTTTCCCTGGGATTTCCCTTCTACAGCTGGACCTCACGACTGATATACAAGGCCCTGAGCGGCGGTCCTAGTCTGAGAGCTGCCTCTCCCCACATCACCACATCCTGAACAAGAACCCTGATGACTTAAGTAAACACCAAATTTGAATAAGCCCTTCTAGACCACTATGAAGTATGTACGTGTAAATAGAGAAAAATTAAAAATTAATATGTATTACTTTAAATTATTTATATTTTTTTAAATGAGAGATTTAAAAAAAAATGTTAGTACAAGATAGAAAAGCATTCCACCACTGAGCTCTTTTGGGGGCAGGAATGGGGTGAAAGGGCAAGGTTTCACTAAATTGTCCAGGCTGGTTTTGAACTTTGGATCTTTTTAGTTGGCCACCCAAAACACAAATATAGACTTGTGGACTACTATTTGTACTCTTGTCCCAGGCTTAAAAGTACTCCTACATTTGGGGGGCTGGGAGATTTGGCTTTTTTGAGACAGGGTTTCTCTGTGTAGCCCTGGCTGTCCTGGAACTCACTCTGTAGACCAGACTGGCCTCGAACTCAGAAATCTGCCTGCCTCTGCCTCCCAGAGTGCTGAGATTACAGGCATCTGCCACCACTGCCCGGCTGGTACTCCTACATTTAAAAAAAAATTACACATGTGCTGGAGAGGTGGTTCAGCAGTTAAGAGCACTGGCTGCTCTTCTATAAAACCCATGTTCAATTCCCAGAACCCATAATACAGCTCACAACCACTTGTAACTCCAGTTCCAGGGGTTTGGTGCCCTCTTCTGGTCTCGGCAGGAACTGCATACAAATATGCAGTCAAAACATCCTAATACATAAATTTTAAAAAATCATTCACACACATTTTATTTTGAAATTGATAAATATTACCTGGGCTTTCCTGGGACTTCTGTGTGTACACCTCTGACTACAGGTGCAATAAACCCTTCTAGTTGAAATGCTATAAAGAAGGGCGGGATGCTACATGATTTTATTTCATGAAGATGTAATATTTGTTTGTTTACTTATTTACTTAAAGAAAGATAGTAGATAAAAGAACAAATCTCAGGCAGTTCTTTCCTTCTATTATGATGGCCCCAGCAATTAAACACAGGTTATGTATTAGTCTTAGTGGCTGAAACCTTAACTTGGTGAGCCATCTGTCAGGTGGCATGAAGATGTAACGACAGGAGTTATTGTGGGCATCTTTCTAAAACAATCATTCCAACACGCCTTAAGAGAGGAGCTGTCACTGATGGACTGAAGCTCCCAAAAGGCTTCAATCCTGGGTCTAGTGTTTTATACCCTAAACCCACGAGGTGGGGTGAGCAGGCAAACAAGGTTTTCCAGAAGCATGTGTGGCATTCAGTGCATTGTTACAGGCTGTGAGTGGCCCATTGCTTCAGCTGCTTCTCCAGGTCCTTCTGGTCCAGTTAGCAAGTGAAGTCGAGCTGGTAGACAGGCAGTGCAGGCCGTGCTGTAACTAAATCAATAAGTCTACACCTAATCATTGGTCTCTTCTGCCTTCTTCTACTTACTTCAGAGGAAGGGACAAGATGCTTAAGAAAGTCACATTAAACTAAGACTGGTCAAATAACTGAACCTGAATATGGGAAGAGGGTGGGGGTTCCAGGCTGCAGGGCGGACTGTATAAAGCTCTGAAGCAGACAGGGGGGGAGAGGGATCACAAACCCGAAGGCCACCAAGGGGAGCAGAGTGGGCTCAGAGTTAGAACCGGCACTTAGACACATCCGAGGAGTGCGGGGCGATACCGGAAACTGATATCTACACCGAAGTCCAGTGGTATGGGGAGAGGTAGATGTCGGTCACAGACACTCCGCAAGGGCCATCTAATCCTCCCCTCACCGGGTTTGACTGCCAGGGCTCTGCAAATAAACATGTAGCCCCCCCAGCCTCTGTCTGCCCTTGCTTGGATACAAATGGTTTATTGGGAAAGACTTTCGGGGGAGTAAGAGAAAGAGCTGGGGGGGGGGAGTTGAATTATGTTGCAGGTCAATCAATGTGACCCATGGGAGGCTGAGGTGCTACAATAGACCTGAAGTGTTATCCTAAACTGAAGGAAGGAAGCAAGCTGCCACACCCTCTTAAGGGCCAGCGGAAGGGACATTGTATTTACCAACATAGTCCCCTATGGCCACAGAGAGTCCTAAAGTATGTACAGATGGTCCCCTTATCTATACCTCTCTTTGGCTTAAGTAGTTTACAGCAAGTCCTTTTAAATCAGTTTCCCCTGCCCTGTTTCCACCTCTCTGTGGCCAAACGTGACCCAAAAATATTATTAGTTTTCTGGGTTGTTTGTCCATTTGTTTTTGAGACAAGGCCTCACTTAGTAGCCCAGGCTAGCCTCCAGTTTAGGGTAATCTCCCTGATTCAGTTCCTGGGTGCCAGGATTACAGGTATGAACCACCAAGCTCAGGAAATACATAACTTTGATACTATACTATTCTCATTTGAATATGAAGCGTCCCCTGGATTCGTGCATTGGGGGAGGGGGTTGTTGCAAACTGTCAGATTTGGGGGAATGGTTGAATCTGAGAGTTCTGATCTAATCAATGGATTGATTACTTGGTTGATTCATAATCTTATAGCATTATCGGGAGGTTGTGAAAGGAGATGTAGCCTCGTTGGAAGACGTATGTCTTTAGGGCTGTGTCCTCGGGGATATATCTCGACTTGATCCTTCCTGTATTTTTTTAAAGATTTATTTATTTATTATATAAGTACCAGTAGTCTTCAGACACACCAGAAGAGGGCATCAGATCTCATTACAGATGATTGTGAGCCACCATGTGGTTGCTGGGATTTGAACTCAGGACCTCTGGAAGAGCAGTCAGTGCTCTTAACCACTGAGCCATCTCTCCAGCCCCTTCTTGTATTTCTTACTTTCTGCTTTCTATCATAAGATGAGCCTCCTTCATTTCCACATGCTCCGGTCACCATGCTGATCTGTCTCACCTTGGACCCAGAAACAACAGTTGACCATGATGGACTAAAAACCTCTGAGCTAATGAACTAACCCTGCCATCTTGTATGTCAGATATTTTTGTCACCACAATAAGGAAAGTAAATACGAATGCCATTCTGAGCACTGTGATGAAATCTCAGAACTTCTTGTCCCTGTTCCTCCCAGGAAGTGAAGCACCCCACTCTGTGTATCCAAGCTGTTGACTTACCTTCCAGGTAAGTCAGCTGGTAGCTGTCAGTTAGCAGGCAGACTGCTCTACTATCATATTACTTGTGTTCATTTAACCTTTATTTTATTTAGCAAAAGCCACAAAGTGTAAGAGCTGTGATGAAGACAAATGATTCTCGTTCTGGCATGTCATCAGATCAACGGTAGCCTAACCCTATATCATATTTCCTCTCATTGTGTAGGCATCAAACCACCCCACACCTTAGAAAGAAGGCTACAATAAGACTCTGAAAGAGACTAGAAGGCTAGGTACGGGGACACATGCCATTAATCCCAGCACTAGGCAGGCAGAGGCAGACAGATCTCTGCAAATTTGAGACAAATCTTGTCTACACAGTGAGTTCTAGGCCTGCTGGTGATACATAGGGAGACCCTGCCTCAAGAATAAAAGAATCACTGTTCCAGCCAAGAAAAGATAACAGTTTCCTTCATAGTAGGCTATGTCATACTTATAATTATTCTCTTATCATATTTCTTTGTTTGTTTGTTTGAGAACTCACTTATGAAGATCAATCATATTGGCCTAGAACTCACAGAGACCAGCCTGCCTCTGCCTCATGAGTACTAGGATTAAAGGCACTGCCACAGACAGGCCCTGCCTTCTGCCTTGAGGCCTGGGCTGACCAACTCAGCTACCATCCAGGCCAAGATCCAGTGCTTTGAGTCAATCCACCCCAACACTCACTCCAACCACCAGAGCTGCAGGACCACCATGACTCTGGGCAATAGCAGGACATCCAAGAAGGTGGTCCAGCATTGATGGTGTGTCAGAAGCCAGAAGCCTTGTAATGACTCATTACAAGGAATATTTGCATAGAAAGCTGTTTGGGAAAAATATATACTGTGTGACACACTGCAGCTTCCGATACCACCATGTGATGGAGAGGCAGGAAGGATGGAGGAACTAGAGTGGAGACAGCTGGGACAGGTGTGAGAGAAGGCTGAGGTCTGTGGAGGAGCGTCACTGCCCAGAACAGTTGGCAGCATAGTGTGCAGCAAACTGGAGCTTGCACAGACCCTGCGCCCTGGCTCTGAACAGTGATAGGAGATCTGTGATGGAGAATGTTTCATTTCCTCGATTGGAACTCTTTAAAAGACCTCCATGGTCCGAACTTCCCCCAGAGGCCATGCTGGTATCAATGGTCTCTACTGCTGCCCCAGGTCATGATGAAGCCTGAGTATTGTGTGGATATCCATGATCCATGCTGCTATCAAGGGCCCTGTCTGAGTCTGCGGTCTTGGTGTGGCTGGGAACCATACTGACGTCTATAGTCCATGTCGCCTCCTAAGGTCATGCAGATGTTCACGGTCTGTGCCTTGCCTGAAGCCATGTCATTGTCTGTGGGCTGTGTTGCCACCTGAAGCCATACTGGTGTTCATGGCCAGTGCTTTAGCAAAGGCTGTGTTGATGTCCGTGGTCCATGATGCTACCAGAGTCCAGGTGGAGGTCCTTGTCATGTGCTGATGCTGGAGGTCATATGGATGTTTGTGTTATTGCCAGGAATCAGGTCAAGGCACCGGATCTGTGCTCCCGCTGACTGTGACGGGCAAGAAAGCATTTGCAGTGGCATCGATGACTACAGACATGCACTTAAGAAGGCTTTTGTGACAACCTCTACCCCCAACCCCCATCAAAAGTAACAGCCTAAAAAGAAAGCCATCCCTCCACTGCTGGTGGGGCTGTAAGATGGTACAACCACTGTGGAAATCAGTCTGGAGGCTCCTCAGAAAACTGGACATGAGACTTCCAGAGAACCCTGCTATACCTCTCCTAGGCATATACCCAAAGGATCCCCCGGCATGCAATAAAGACACATGCTCCATTTTGTTCATAGCAGCCTTATTTATAATAGCCAGAAGCTGGAAAGAACCCAAATGCCCCTCAAAGGAGGAATGGATACAGAAAATGTGGTATATTTACACAATGGAATACTACTCAGCAATTAGAAACAATGAATTCACAAAATGTTTAGGCAAATGGTTTGATCTGGAAAATATCATCCTAAGTGAGGTAACCCAATCACAAAAGAATACACATGGAATGCAATCTCTGATAAGTGGATATTAATTAGCCCAGAAGCCCTGAATACCCAAGGTACAAATTGCATAACAAATGACTCCCATGTAGAAGTATGGAGAGGGTCCTGATCCTGGAAAGGATTGATCTAGCATGGGAAGGGAATATAAGGACAGAGAAAAAGGAGGGAGGTGATTGGAGAAGGGATGGAGAGAAGAAGGTTTATGGGACATATGGGGAGGGGGGATCCGGGAAAGGGGAAATCATTTGGAATGTAAACAAAGAATATAGAAAATAAAAATATTAAAAAATAAATAAAAAAATAAATAAATAAATAAATAAAAAGAAAGCCATCAAAAAGCAGCCAAGCAGATCTTGGCAAAAACTATGGAAGAGGAGAAAGGACCGTGGGCCAGGGTAGGGGGGTGGGGGGAATGGGGAGGTGGGGGATGGGGGGCTGGAGGGTAGAGGGATGGGGGGTGGGGGGGTCAAGGGCACCACAAGAAAACCCACAGAATCAACGAACCTGAACTCACAGGGACTCACAGGAACTGAACCCACAACCAGAGAACCTGCATGGTTCTGACCTGGCCCTCTGCATCTGTTAAGGTTGTGTAGCTTGGTCTTCTTGTGAGACCCCTAACAGGGAGAGCAGGGGCTGTCCCTGACTCTTGCCTGCTTTGGGGACCGTTTTCCTCCCACTGGGTGGCCGCATCCAGCCTTCATATGAGGGGAAGGGCCTAGCCTTAGAGCAACTTGATATATCACGTTCACTGAAGGCAGGCCATTTCTGAAGGGAAATGGAGGAGTGGATGGGGGGAGGGGGCTGAGAGGAAAGGAGGGATGGGAACTGTCGTCTGGATGTAATTTATGAGAGAAGAATAAATAAAAGAATGCAGAAGTGTAGCTCTCCACAGTGGATGGCTTCTGGTGGGGGTGCGGGAGTTGGGGAAGGACTCGGTTTTCTTTAGGGGGCTGGCCATGCTCCAGGGAGTATGTGGTCAACACAAACTGGACATGCTTTTTTCTTTCTTTCTTTTTTTTTTGTTTCCTCTCCTTTTGGGGGGAAGGTCACAGGGGTAGGGGGACAGGCAGAGAGGTCATGTGATCAGGGAGCATGCCATGAAATTCCCAAATAAGGCCTGGCTCTCTCTTATTACTTTTAACCTATTTATTCCAGTGGGTATATGTAGCACACGTATGGCCATGGTCACATGCGTGCATGTGTGTATGCAGGCTCATAGCTTCACGTATGCATGTGGAGGCGAGAGAGAGGTCAGTGTTAAATGCTTTACCTAATTGCTCACCTTATGTTTTAAGACAAGTTCTCTCCCTGAACCTGGAACTCACAAATTCATCTGGACTAACTGTCCAGCAAGCTCCAGGAGGCCTCCTGTCACTCAGACCACAGTCACATGCCATGCAGCCCAGATGTGTGTGTGTGTGTATGTTCGTACATGCGTGCATTGAGAGCTCAGCATAGGTGTCTTCCTCTACTGCTCTCCACCTTATTTTTTTGAGAAAGGGTCTCTCACTGAACCTGGAATTCATAAATTGGCTAGACCTACCGGCCAGTGAACAGAGAAGCTTCCTGTCCCTGCCTCTCAGCACTAGGATTAAAGATGTCTGCCACCAGTCCCTGGCTGCTTTATTATCGGTCACTTACTATGAATATTTATATATCAAATTTCATCATAGATATGTATGTGTAAGAAAAATGCAGATGCCGGGCGGTGGTGGCACATGCCTTTAATCCCAGCACTTGGGAGGCAGAGGCAGGCAGATTTCTGAGTTCGAGGTCAGCCTGGTCTACAGAGTGAGTTCCAGGATAGCCAGAGCTATACAAAGAAACCTTGTCTCACAAATAACAAAAAGAAAAAAGTACATGGACATGGAACTTGAACACTTTCTAAGCAATGGTTTGATTTTTTTTTCTTTTTTCCTCTCTCACTGGCTCTCATGTTCTCTCTCTCTCTCTCTCTCTCTCATAAGAGGGGTTTTTAAAACAGGTTTCTCTGTGTAGCCACAGTGGTCTTAACCATGCTGGCCTTGAACTCTCGGAGATCTGCCGACTTTAAGTCCGAAGGCCTGAAATTAAAGGCATGTGCCACCACACCCCACTACTGTCCAGTTTTCAAGTATCTCTCTTAGATAAATTGGGAGAAAAACAAACCACTGAGCAGGACAAGGCTGGTCATACCCTGCCCCCTGGTGGTACTGCTTGGACACAGTGCCAGCTGGTGACGCAGGATGAAGTTGCTGGGGAAGGGACCAAGGTTGGGGGAGCAGGCTGGGGACTGGGGAGTGGGCTGGGGACTGGGGAGCAGGCTGAAGAAGAGAGGAGCAGGCAACAACCACGGGAGAAAATCCTACAGCAAGTCCTCACTCGGTCTCCTGGAAGCTGGGAAGGAAGTTGTGGGAAAGAATTGAAGAAATGCAGATCTTGCTGGGTGTGGGGCTGCAAAGCTACATAAATTCCAGCGGGCGGGAGGCAAGGCTAGCCTGTGCTACACTGCAAATCTAGGCCAGCCAGGGCTAGAGAAAGAGAAACTGTCCCCAAAAGAAAAAAGAATATGGGATCATTCTTTCACGAAATTGTTGTTTGTCAAGTGACTATCGTGGGAGGACCCTGGTAAGGGACAGTTTAGAGCAAGACTCAGTTTGCTTAGATTCTTCTCTCTACAATGCAGAGAAATGGCAGGGAGGCCAGAGGGAGGTGGAGGTGATCGCTCAGACAGCTAGGAGCCAGATTAGGGACTTTAAGCCTAGTCTAAAATTCTTTGGACTCTTCCTTTTTCCCCATTTGTTTTTTGAGATAGGGTCTAGCTCACAATAAACTGATGAAATAGTCTATAATAGGATTGCAGCAGGGAAAGGAAAAAAAAAACCTGGATAATTAGAGTTAGAAAGACCTGGAGCCAAGTTCCATTTCTCCAGCCAACCAGATTTGCAACTCCAAGCAAATGATTTACCCTTCAACGTCTACATCTGCAAGATAAAGTTATTGCAGACAGAATGAGACTGCACACAAGCTGCCAGCACAGATCCTAGCACTGCTATCCACCATAAATACCAATCCTTTCTCTATGCAAGGTGATGCTATACACAAAGACAGATGGTCTTGGAAGCTATCACACAAAGCCTGGGCTAAAGTGTGGCTAATTGGGTAGAACCATTCTAAAGGTCCTGGTGTCTAAAAAAAAAAAATCTATGGAAGATTAGGAAAAAAACCTTTAGTCTGACTCAGATACTTCCTGGGGAAGCTTGCTAGATGATGGGATAGGGAATCTCAGGAGCTGGAGCAAGATTTCAAACAAGATGATGACCTTCAAAGAGGCAGCCATTCTGACACCTGTGTGAACAGCCTGAGGCCTGCAGTGCAGTCAAGGAGCAGGATGGGGATGGCAAGGTGAATGTGGACAGTTTTGATGCAGGGGCTCTCAGATGGGGGGTGGGGTAGGGTAGGACAGCTCTATATACACGAAATTGAGTGCAGCTGTAATGGGAATGAGATGCACTGGAGACCAGCTACAGGCACCATTAGGGGACATCTTTTTTTATGCACAAAACTCTTAGGAAACTAAAATTCAAGATTATTTGTTTTGAAAGTGGCAGAATCCACTTAAATTAAGCTTAAATAAAAAAAAATAAATGCATTCATTCCTGTAACAAGAATATAGGCTTTCTACTCCACCTAGTTCCAGAGACAGCCACACCTCCTCCATGAAGTGACAGTCTAATACCTGAGACATGATAGAATGGATTTGATTGTGTTGGCCCGAGATCACCAAGGCTGCCTTCAACTCTAGTACAGGAGATATTGGTGACATCAATGACCCGGTCATTGACCTCAACTACGTGGTCTACATGTTCCAGTATGATTATACCCATGGCAAGTTCCACGGTACAGTCTGGAATGCAAGAGGGAAATTTGTCTTTAATCTTCCAGGAATTAGAAACATCAGTTGGGTGGGTGCTGGTGCCAAGGATGCTACGGAGTCTACAGGTGTCTTCACTGTCGTGAAAAAAGGTGGGGTGACTGGAAGGATGGAGCCCAAAGGGTCATCATCTCTGCCCTTTCTGTTTGTGATGGGTGTGAACCAGGAGAGGTTTAACAACTCATTCAAGTTTGTCATCAATGCCTACTGTACCACACACAGTCTGCTTAGCAACCACAGGCCAAGGTCATCCATCAAGGGATTCATGACCACTGTCCTCTAGGAGACCTCGGATGCCCCATGTGCTGTGACAGCCATGGGCTGCCCCAAACGTCCCTTCATTCCTAGTACAGCCAAAGCTGTGTGCGAAGGTCAAGCCAGAGCTGAGCAGGAAGCTCATTAACATGACCTTCTCTGTTCCTGCTGCCACTGTGCATTCAGGATCCGACATGCTGCCTGGAGAAAACTGACTTTTGGGAGGCACCAAGAGGTGGCTGGGTGTGGTAACACATGCCTTTAAAATCAGCTCTTGAGAAGCAGATTGGATCTCTGTGCATTCATGGCCAGTTTCAGCTACATAGTGAGTTCCCAGACAGTCAGACTACATAGAGAGACCTAGTCTCAGAAGTAAAAACAGATATACATATAAAGGAAGGTGATGAAGAGGCATCGGAGGGCCCCTAAAGGGCATCCTGGGCTTATGTAGAGACCAGTTGCCTCCTAAGACTCTAACGGCAACATCCATTCTACCTTTAATAGTAGGACTAGCATTGCTCTCAATAACCACTTTATCAAGGTCATGTCCAGGTATGACAAATCATTTGGCTACAGCAACAGAGGAGTGGACCATTTAGGTCTACACAGTCCTCCAGGGTCCACATGTTCTCCAAAGAATAAGAAACCCTGGACCACCTGTCCTAGCAAGAACAGGAGGGGAAGAGAGCCCTCAGCTGTTAGGGAGACCCTGCCCTAACTCAGGCCCCACTACAGCATCTCCCCTCACAGTTTCTATCCTAGCCCCCTAGAGAAGAAGGGGCTTGCCGGGCGGTGGTGGTGCACACCTTTAATCCCAGCACTTGGGAGGCAAGGACAGGCGGATTTCTGAGTTTGAGGCCAGCCTGGTCTACAGAGTGAGTTCCAAGACAGCCAGGCTATACAGAGAAACCCTAACTCCAAAGCAAAACAAATCAAAAAAGGTTTAAGAAGCCTTTAGGTGGGGCTGGAGAGATGGCTCAGCGGTTAAGAGTACCTACTGCTCTTTTGAAGGTCGTGAGTTCAAATCCCAGCTCACAATCCCACACCCATCTGTAACGACATCTGGTGCCCTCTTCTGGGTGGGCTGGAGCAAATAGAAAAAGTGTCTGAAGACAGCTACAGTGTACTTACATATAGTAAATACATCTTTTTAAAAAATTAAAAGAAGTCCTTAGATGGTCTTAATAAAGTCCACAGTTGGTGTTTAGGGGACAGCTATTTTTCTTTGTCTCTCTGCTCTGCTTCTGTCTCAGGCAGGTTCATGCTTTGCTTTACCAAGCTGACATCCAACAGAGCCCAACCTATACTCGACGGACTCAGCAATCCAGCAAAAAATGAGCTCATGTCCAAAGTTTAGAAAAGGTCTCAGACAGAGATCTCATATCCCCATCTCTGAACATCCTATTGCTGTGACCAGGGTCTGGGCCACACAAATCGGCCCTAAGAGAAGCGAGGTCAGATCCACATGACCTGATGGTTCTCTGGAAGAAAGTCACAGTGCTGCTACCAGGAAGACGATCCTGAGCAGCTACTCACCATGGATGCATTGAGTTTGAATTACTACATTTGAATTGGAGATACCCAGTGGTCTCAAGTTGGGACGACATGTTGAGAAATTACACTATGACAGTGACATGATGAGGGCAAATACGCATTTTGGAATTAGGTGGGGTGGGGGCTAGGATGTGAGGTGGGGATTAGAGGACCACGGAAATATCCGTGAGCCTGAAAGACCCCGAAAGACCCCGCCAATTTCACGGTGCTAGAAGTAACTCCCTTGATAAGACAAGGACAAGGGTCTGGGCAAGGACAACAGGGTGGTTTTGTTGTTATTTGAGGACTGAGGAGAGCTTGCCATCTGGAACCCTGGAAACGCCTACGGCAGGAGTGTTCTGGAAAAGCAGACCTAGTGCCTGAGTTTTAGGCATCTTGTTATCCTGGGCTCCACACCCCAGGTCTCATGCCTCATTCTGAGCTTGTTTGACATTCGGGTCTCTTAGTTGCTCTCTCTAAGGAGCAACAGTCTTTAAAGTTACATCAGTATCCTTACAGCGTGGCGGGTCGCAGGGTGAAGCCTCCGAGTGGGCGGGATCCCAGTTGAGCTCTGGCCTCCAATGGCTTGAGGGTGTGATGGCCGTGGGGCGGAGGCTTCACCGAGCCAGGGGTGGGGTGGGGTGGGGTGGGGTGGGGTGGGGGGCCTTGAGCCAGGGCTCGTGAGTCGGCCTACAAATGGGCGAGAGAACCAGCTAAGTTCCGCCCCGGCGACTGCCCGCCTCCTCTTTAAGCACCTCCCGCCCTGCCTCATCTCCCTCTGGCTCTGCCACGCTCCTTCCTTCCCCGCCTTCCTCGTCTCTCCGACTGCACAGGTTCCTGTGGCCACCCCGCAGCGCCAGTCCAGGTACCATGGCTGCTCTGTACCTCCCCGGCCTGCGGTGAGTGACCCACAGCCTGGGGCCCACTCGGCGCTCCACCTTCCGGGCTGCCTCCGCTTGTTTCCCATCCTAGGAAGAGACTGGCAGGGCGGCTGTTTATCAGTCTGGGTCTCACGGTGGTGTAGCCCCCGACCCCCGGCCCCCGGCCCACCCCCAGCCCATGCCGTGTCTCCCACCCAGCCTCTGTGCTCTTCTGTCATTCCCTGCCCGCTTGTGCGCTGTTCTGCCACTCGCCACCTCCTCCCTCTTCTCCTTTGCCTTCCCGAGCCCTATCTCTGGAAATTATCTCCTTACCAGATATAATTCTTTCAGACTAGGGGCTCCCAGTCCACCCCTCAATGTGTGAGGAGCCATTAAGGCCTTGAGGCCATAGGGCTTGAGTCCTGGGGGACCCGAGCTCAGAGCTCCCTAAAGAAGGTAGAAGGTAAACATCCTTTGCAGCCTGCCGGAGAAGGAACCTGGCGAGAAGCCCAGTGAAGCCTCTGGGGACTAGGGAGGGAGGGAGACAGGCAGGGAGAGAAGGAAAGGAGCAAGATGGGAGGAGGAGGGCAGCCTGCCTTCTTTTTAACTTGGATGGCTTCCCCTAATAGGTCCTGGGCCCCAGGCTTGTCCTGGCTGGCACCCCTGCCCCCTATAACCAGGTCTCCTCTCCACATGCCCCTTTCTCTGTGGTCTTGGACTTAAGAGTCTGACATGACTCCTTATCTCTCCCGCGCAGATTTTACTTGGTTAGTCCACGTGAGAGTAGTCTATGAAGGATAGAGAGAAAGTCCCTCTTAGAGGCGTGCGGGAGAATGGGGGTGGGGCTGGGGAAACTCTCTTGTGCAGAAAACCACAAAGAGACCTACCTACCTTGCTGTGCACCCACCCCCTAGGGCCACGCAAAGGATGCTGCTGCCTTTTTGTCTTCTGGAGAACACCCCACCCAGGCCCAAACTCCCACATCCAAGAGCCTCACCTTCTCCCCTCCCAGGCAGTGTGCCCTGTGGTCTGAGCCTCCTGCCCTCTCAGGTCTGACCTGACCACCAACCCCTCAGGCTTGTAAGGAGGGCCTGGAATGCTCAGGCTCACGCCACCGCGTCCTACTGTGGGTTTCTGGCAGGTGGGGCCTTGCATACGAGAAGGGTAACTACATCACTTTGTAATGATGGACTTTGCTATCTTGGATTGCAGACCAATCACAGCGGACCCTACTACCTTCCAGGAGAGTAGCAGGGCAAACAATACAGAGACCCTGCCCTTCTGGGAATCTAGGCATGGACCAGTGACATGATTCTCCTTGATTTCGCTGAGTTAAAACATCCTTAGCTAGTCCATCCTTTTTTTTTTTTTAAGATTTATTCATTTATTATATGTAAGTGTTGTCTTCAGACACACCAGAAGAGGGCGTCAGATCTCATTGTGGATGGTTGTGAGCCACCATGTGGTTACTGGGATTTGAACGCAGGACCTTCGGAAGAGAAGTCAGTGCTCTTGTTTTGTTTTGTTTTCTTTTCTTTTGTTTGTTTTGGTTTTTGGTTTTTTGGATTTGATTTTTTTCAAGATCGGGTTTCTCTGTATAGCCCTGGCTGTCCTGGAACTCACTCTGTAGATCATGCTGGCCTCGAACTCAGAAATCCGCCTGCCTCTGCCTCCCAGAGTGCTGGGATTACAGGCGTGCGCCACCACCGCCTGACGAAGTCAGTGCTCTTAACCACTGCAGCATCTCTCCAGCCCTAGCTAGTCCATCCTTGTTGACCCGGTGAACGGATGCGCGACCTGAAACCCCAACACTAGATGTCTTCATGCGAGACTCCTAACCTACAGCCTGGCCCTGGGAGAGGGCTTCACCGCCTCGAGCTATGCCTTCAGTTTGAGGCGTTTACACCCAAGGGCAAAGATAAGAGTCGCTGCCATCTTAACACAAAAACTGATCGAAAAGAACCCAGATGAGCTTCTGAAGCTCTCATCTGGGCCAGAGGCTTGACCGTCTCCTCCCTGGTGGGAGACACATACCTCATAAAAGCCACAAATACAAGTAGTCTGAAGGCGTTCCACATACCAACCATAACCTGGTCTCCCGGTGCCTGCCACCAGACACGCTTTGGTGCTCCCCGGAGGCACGGCTTTCTGCTCCCCCCCCCCATGCTTGTCTCCCATGATAGCCACTGGATGGTTGACTCTCTGTTTTGGCTCTGATAGGCTTAGCTGGCACGGGCTGAGGCCCTGGTGCTGGTCACCATGCCGTAGCATCCAAACCCTGCGTGTGCTCAGTGGAGATATGAGCCAGCTGCCGGCTGGAGTTCGAGACTTCGTGGAGCGCAGTGCCCATCTGTGCCAACCAGAGGGCATCCACATCTGTGACGGGACCGAGGCTGAGAACACTGCCATACTGGCCCTGCTGGAAGAGCAGGGTCTTATCCGGAAGCTCCCCAAGTATAAGAACTGGTAAGCCTTGAAACTAGTCACCCCCAAGATGAAGGTTCCTGCTTAGACTGAGCTCTCTTTGGGTTCACCGAGACAGAGCTATCTCTAGATTATACCAGTGGAACGAGCCAGAATGGGAGCTTCAGGGGAAATGGAGTAGGATGTGAATGTTTTCACGTTAAATGAAAAAGTTGATACAAACTTACAAATTGGAGCTCTTACTTTGGAGGGTACCTACTTACTGCCTGCCTCCTCCTGCATGAAACATCTGCCAAGGGTAGAGCCCCAAGGCCGGGCCTTGGGGAACACCACCTCTTAATGAGACAAAGCCCAAAGGAACTAAACTACAATTGGATAAGAAAAAATAAAGCCGGCAGACCCGGAGTCAAAGTTAAACTTAAAAAGTAAGTGGCCAGGTTTAGTGGAATACACCTTTAATCCCAGAATTCAGGAGGCAGAGGTTGGTGGATCTTTGTGAGTTTGAGGCCAGCCTGGTCTACATAGTAAGTTCTGGGGCTGCTAGAGCTACATGTGAGACCCTGCCTTGACAAAATATAACAACAAAAAAGTGAGTCTGAAGATAAACAAAATCGGCTAGCCACCATTTCCCGGCAATCCTCTCTCCCCCAGCTGGCTGGCCCGCACAGACCCCAAGGATGTGGCACGGGTAGAAAGCAAGACGGTGATTGTAACTCCTTCGCAGCGGGACACAGTGCCTCTCCTGGCTGGTGGGGCCAGTGGGCAGCTGGGCAACTGGATGTCCCCAGATGAGTTCCAGAGAGCTGTGGACGAGAGATTCCCAGGATGCATGCAGGGTAATGAGTCAGGGACATCGAGGCAGGGGCTCTGAGGATAGGACTGGGTTTGGAAACCTTCCTCCTAGCGGCAACTTCCTCCACAGGCCGCACCATGTATGTACTCCCGTTCAGCATGGGTCCCGTGGGCTCCCCACTGTCCCGCATTGGCGTGCAGCTCACTGACTCGGCGTATGTGGTGGCAAGCATGCGTATTATGACCCGCCTGGGCACACCTGTACTTCAGGCCCTGGGAGATGGGGACTTCGTCAAGTGTCTGCATTCAGTGGGCCAGCCCCTGACTGGACACGGTGAGTACCCATCTAGGGCACAAGACCTTCTTCCACTCAGAGGGAGCCCCAAATCTTACCCACCCACAGAGAAATTGTGGATGTGGAACGATTACTCCCCAAAACCCAGGGGAGCATTCTAGACTGGAAAACAGAAGTCAGTCTCCAGGTCTGACAAAGCACAAAGGCTGATGGGTACTGAAGAAGGGGGTTTAGCTACCCCTGGGCATTCCATTGCTTCCAAGTGTCTTCTTGGGTCAATCCTTGATCCCTCCAGTCCCTGACACCCTGGTTTCTGATGCCAGTGCCAGCAGCACTATGATCCCATTGTCTCCAGGGGATCCTGTGGGCCAATGGCCGTGCAATCCGGAAAAAACCCTGATTGGCCACGTGCCAGAGCAGCGGGAGATCGTCTCCTTCGGCAGCGGCTATGGTGGTAACTCCTTGCTGGGCAAGAAGTGCTTTGCCCTGCGCATCGCCTCTCGCCTGGCCAGGGATGAGGGCTGGCTGGCAGAGCACATGCTGGTGAGGGCCGGGTGAGGAACTGAGCAGCTGTGGAAAGGGGAGTGGGTGGGAAAGCCTTGGCAATCTGCCTCAGCCTTGCCTCCCTCCTGCCACGTGCCAGGATGGTGAGCCTGAAACCTGAAGTTTCAGCCCCAGGCTGCTGAAGGACTTCCCTAGTCCTTGTGGCAGGGCAGGACACCTGCTTCGTGACTAAACACTAGTATCCATTCCCTGCCGCCTACCCCATCACCCGCTAGCTGTCCTCATCCAAAAATTATGCCGGGACTTTTGGTGACTTCGTTCTCTTCCCTCTGTCTCCAACACAGATTTTGGGCATCACCAACCCTGCAGGGAAAAAGCGCTATGTGGCAGCTGCTTTCCCCAGTGCCTGTGGCAAGACCAATCTGGCCATGATGCGGCCTGCATTGCCAGGCTGGAAAGTGCAGTGTGTGGGGGATGACATCGCCTGGATGAGGTTTGACAGTGAAGGTGAAGGGCCCTTCTCCTGAACAGCCAACATGGCTCCATACCTCAGTTAGCCTAGCAACTGCAGAGCTCTGTCAGATCTAGAAAAACGGATAGAGGAGGCCCTCCAGTCCAGCCTCACTCCCAGCCTTTCCTAATTGTCGTTCCTTTCTTTCACTTTTGGCAGGTCAACTCCGGGCCATCAACCCTGAGAATGGCTTCTTTGGGGTGGCCCCTGGTACCTCTGCTAAAACCAATCCCAATGCCATGGCCACCATCCAGAGTAACACCCTCTTCACCAATGTGGCTGAGACCAGTGATGGCGGTGTGTACTGGGAAGGCATTGACCAGCCTCTTCCACCTGGTGTCACCATAACCTCCTGGCTGGGAAAGCCCTGGAAATCTGGTATGAGGGGTGAGGCATTGTGACAAAGGCTCCAGAGCCCAGCTCTTTAAATGTAGATGTGTGTTTTGCCTACAAGTGTGTCTGCACCACACGTATGTAGTAAACAGGCTATCAGATCGTCTGGAGCTGGAATTACAGATGGTTGTGAGCCACCGTGTAGGGTTGGGAACTGAACCTGTGTCCTCTGCAAGAGCAGTCGGTCTCCAGCCACAGCAATTTTAATGATAGGAAACTCTCTACAGCCCTAGCTTTTTGTAGTTTCCAACACCAGGCAAGATCTCAGCTCGTGTCCCTGATCCATTAATCAGTGTTTGGGGATCCGAGTAATTATTTAACTTCCTTTCTGTTTTCCAGTTTCCCAACCAACTGAATGGGGTTTATCGTAGCACTCATCTCTTGGGGTTATGGGGGGATTTATGATACATAAAAGGGGTTTAGCATACGGTCAAATACATAGCACTTGTCAGTAGTGAGTATAAGGGGACAGGCTTATGTTGGAGGACTATTTGGAGAACTGTTAAGATATTGGGCCTGTAATATTTGACATCAGGAAAGGAAGCGTGTGTCCTCTAGTGAACGTTCCTTGTTATTGTCTCCTGTGTTGCCCTGTATGATCGCCCCTGCCTAAAGGCGCCCGACCCTTCCCCTCCCTCCGTATGTTGTGATCCTGCATGAACTCAGGCTAGCGCTTTAGACTTTCTTAGAGGCTGTTTTCCCAAGCCTGTCATTACCAGGATGCCTAAGAGACCCATCCCTCCCCACCTTTCCATAGCCTTCTGCAGTCATAGAACAGCACAACAGAGGAAAAGCTTGTGGCCCTGAAGGACAAGCTGCAGCTTTGCAGGCTGGCCTAGCAGTCAGCCTCCTCATTTCATCAGCCTTTATTTTCTCCTTTTCTTTCTTTCGTTCTTTCTTTCTTTCTTTCTTTCTTTCTTTCTTTTATTTTTATTTTTTTTTATGGTTTTTCGAGACAGGGTTTCTCTGGCTGTCCTGTAACTCACTCTGTAGACCAGGCTGAGAAACCAAAAAAAAAAAAAAAAAGAAGAAAGAAAGAAAGAAAGAAAGAAAGAAAGAAAGAAAGAAAGAAAGAAAGAAAGAGATAACTAGTTCCCAACCCTTTCATCAACTCTGATGAAATCACGGCTCTAACTAGAGAGTCAGGGTGCTAGGCTGGTGCAGGGATAGGCATGTTGGCCCATGGCTCCTGCTCCTTCCTTCCCATGGAGGAAGCACGGTGCCTGAGTCTCCCCAGGGTACACACACACACACACACACACACACACACACACACACGCACGTGCGCGCTGCTCTCTTGGCCCCCAGCTTCTCTCCAGCACACCTGATGGTGCCAAATGCTCTGTGCTCCTCGGGTTATGACTGGCCAGGTTATGTTCCTGATGGACTTCATGCCTTAACCGACCCACTCTGTCAGGGTCTAAGCAGTCGCTGGGCTGCTGAGATGGCGCAGCGTGCTAAGGTGCTTACCATCAGGTCTGTGACCTGAGATAGATTCCCAAGACCCTCGCGGAGGAAGAAAACCGAGCAAGTTGTCCTCTGGTTTCCACACGCATCCCCTGACAACCTCAGCCCCCACCCCAATAAACAAATGAATAAATGTGTAATAAAGGTAAGTTCTGTTTGCATTTTGATGGCTCAGGAGATTATCTTCCCTGGCTTGTTAATGGGAACCCATTCCTTGAAATACTGACTTGACATGCTCAGTTTTTGTATTAGGTTTAGGAAAATTAGATTTGGGAAATAACAATCATGTAACTAAAAGTTTCTGGGAAGAAAATTATTATAACCACATGCCAATATCTATCTCTGTTTCCACAAGACTTGTACCCAAAGTGCCCTACCGGATCCCAGTCCTCCTTCACAGTTCTCTAGCAGCTCCAGTATGGATAAGTAGCCTGATCTTTGTGGAACATGTGCTGATCCCTGATTCCTTCTTCTTTATAACACAAGGTTGTAATGAGCTGCAGGAACCCCACCCCTGCGGAAGGGTGGGGCTCAAGCGCAGCAGCAAAGCACTCGCCCTCTTTGTGTAAGACCCTGGGGTTACGCTTCAGCAGCAGGAAAAGAACAAAACAAAAAAATGTGTGTCTGTGCTGAGGGTGGACGTGACCTTGGAAGTGACGCATGTGGCATGATGTGTTTCCTCTGCCAGGTGACAAGGAACCCTGTGCACATCCAAACTCTCGCTTTTGTGTCCCGGCTCGACAGTGCCCCATCATGGACCCGGCCTGGGAAGCACCAGAAGGTGTTCCTATCGATGCCATCATCTTTGGAGGCCGCAGACCCAAAGGTAAACAGCATGTGGGCACTGCCTTTGGAGTAAAGGTCCTGTACTGAGAACTCACAGGCCGCTCACTGGGACTTCCAGCCGCCGTCTAGCCAGGTGTCCCATAGTGAATGCAGAATGTGCGAGGGCGTGGGGTCTGGAGTGGAAGGGAAAAGCTGCCCATAAACCTGTTCACTGGTGTTCCAGGGGTACCCCTGGTGTACGAGGCCTTCAGCTGGCGTCATGGGGTGTTTGTAGGAAGCGCCATGCGCTCCGAGTCCACTGCAGCTGCCGAACACAAAGGTGAGTTTACACCTCCATGCTCCCTGCCCCCACTCCCACCTGCGTGTCTCCCACCCCTTCTCTTCACTTCCTGAAGTTCGTTCAGAACTGTAAACTTTCACCAACCTCTGCCAGCTGGGCAGAGCACCCTTCCCTTCCTTAGACAGGAAGATCCCTTACCCACCCTCCTTCCTGTCCTAGGAAAGACCATTATGCATGACCCCTTTGCCATGCGGCCATTTTTTGGCTATAACTTTGGACACTACCTGGAACATTGGCTGAGCATGGAGGGACGAAAAGGTGCCCGGCTGCCTCGTATCTTCCATGTCAACTGGTTCCGGAGAGATGAAGCAGGCCGCTTCCTGTGGCCAGGCTTTGGGGAGAATGCTCGTGTGCTAGACTGGATCTGCCGAAGATTAGATGGAGAAGACAGTGCCCAAGAGACTCCCATTGGGCTAGTACCAAAGGAAGGAGCCCTGGATCTCAGTGGCCTCAGAGCAGTAGACACCAGTCAGCTGTTCTCCATCCCCAAGGACTTCTGGGAACAGGAGGTTCGTGATATTAGAGGCTACCTGACAGAGCAAGTGAACCAGGATCTGCCCAAGGAGGTGTTGGCCGAGCTCGAGGCCCTGGAAGAACGCGTTCAAAAGATGTGACCCGAGGCTCTAGGCTAGCAAGAGCACAGCATCTCTATCCCCATCTGGGTAGAGAATCCCCAGGCTCACAGAAAACATGAACAATCTGACATTAAAATGTGTGCGTGTTGGGAGGCCAAGCCACAGGCCTCCTCGTGCTGCCAGATAAGAGGTGTGCACTTTTATACACGCGCTTGTTTCCACTTCCCACGTGTCCTCGTGGGCTTCCTTCTCACCAGTCCCCATGCTGGCTCACAGAGTAGGAACTTCTGGAAGAAGGCTTTCTTCTTCTGAGGAAATGTAGCCCCATACAGTGTTGCACACCTCTAACCTAGAGGCAGCCCGACCTCTGGGAGCTTGAGTCCAGCCTGGTCTACATAGCAAATGCCAGGCCAGCTGGGGGTACAGAAGTAAGACCCAGTCCTCTCCACCACAAAAGAAAGGCCACAGCACAGCAGGCTGCTCAGGGTTTGGGTTAGCATTTTTGTCCCATGCAGACATGCAGAAGCCTCCTTCTCCAGAGGAACCAGGAGCCACACTTTTTTTTTTCCTTGAGACAAGGTCTCATGTAGATCAGACTGGCTTCAAACTCACTGCAGCTAAAGATAACCTTGAACTCCTGATCCTCCTCTCTCTACCTCTGACAATCAGGCTATCAAGGCCAGCCAGACAACTAACATTTCTAGAACACTATCTATATTCTAGGCGCATTGTCAAAGTACCATTTTGCAGCTCAAAATACAGAGTTGGATTGAACATAATAACATGTCTTAAAATCCTAGCACTTGAAGAACCCTATCATAAGGCAAGAGAACTGTATATAGTGACACTGCCTACAAAAACCACAAACCAAAGAATTATCCAGTGAATGTCCCACATCTTTGTATATATGGGCAGCAGGGGGTTATTTTTTTAAAAAAGATTTGAAGTTCAGAGGGTGACAGGAAATAGGACAGGGAAAGTGGATTTGATCAAATGACATGTATATATAAAATTCCCAATAATAAAAATATGAGGTATTTTTTAAATAGGCAGTTGGAAAAATGGCTCAGTGGTTAAGAGTGAACTGCTCTAGAAGAGGACTGGAGGTCTGCAGCCACATTGGGCTGCTCACTGCTGTACCTGCAGCTTCAGGAGACCACACCCTGGCATTCTCAGGCACCTCACGTGTACATACTCACACACATAC
Organism: Apodemus sylvaticus; assembly: GCF_947179515.1. NCBI lineage: Eukaryota > Metazoa > Chordata > Mammalia > Rodentia > Muridae > Apodemus > Apodemus sylvaticus. The sequence continues at coordinate 72,218,349 of NC_067479.1, read as the reverse complement.
ACCTAAGTAAAGTGAATCTGTTTTTAATTTTTTTTTATTTATTTTATTCATATGAGTACACAGTCGCTCTCTTCAGACACACCAGAAGAGAGCATCAGATCCTATTACAGATGGTTGTGAGCCACCATGCGGTTTCTGGGAATTGAACTCAGGCCGTCTGGAAGAGCAGTCAGTGCTCTTAACTGCTGAGCCATCTTTCCAGCCTTAAAGTAAATCTTTAAAAAGAAAAGTGGCCTGGAGATGTAACTCAGTGACAGGTTCCATCCCTAGTTCTACAGAAAACAGAACACAGGCCAAGCAACTTGTGGAAGACAAAATAGTAAGCGAGTAGAGCCACCTCTCTAAATCCCCTAGGGATCGTATCCAGCTGCACAGCCTTACCAAGTCTGGGACCGTGAGCAGAGCCTGTGGTACACACCTCTAATCCCAGGACTCAGGAGGAGTTCTTGCACAGCCAGAAATACACTGTCTCTAAGAAGAGAAAAAGATTTTACACGATACTAATCTTTAGAATGAAGTTCCATAGTAAGATAACTGCCTGAATTCTGAAATCAATTATGAGGGAAATAACAAAAAATGCAATGAGGGGTTGGAAAGAGCCCAGTGACTGTCCTGCACTTTCAGAGCACCAGAGTTCAGGTCCTAGTGCCACATTGGATAGCTTACAACCACTTCTAACTCGGGCTCCAAGTTTTCTAGTCTTTGAGGGTACTAGCACATGTGTGGCATACACTCACATAGACACATAAGATTTAAAGTTTTATGTGTATCAATGCAGCTGCCTGAAGGTGTGTGCAGCACATGTATACCTGGGGCCATTAAGGTCAGAATCCGATGGATGCCCTGGACCTGGAGCTATGATGTTTGTGACAACATGGATGCTGGGAACTGAACTGAGCTCTGCCCTGCTACAGCAGGAAGTACTCTAAGCCACCTACCATCTCTCTAGATCATTAATAAGGTGTTAGAAGATAAACCCAGAGTGATGATCCCACATGAACTGGAGCATGTGCTAAGGAGAATGCCCCTGCTTAGGAACAAGATAAATATATGAACTTAGAAAAAGAAGAAAACCTTCAAATAAACTGGGATTCCAGGGAAAGCCTTCAAAAGAAGCAACTGGATGAGGAAATGCTGAGTGTTCTCCAAGAAAATGCTGGAAAACTGGTCAGGGAAGAAAGGTTTACTAAAAGTCAAGTTAGACCACAAGATAGAACACAGCAATTGAATACACAACACAAAAATGCAGCTGAGAGAGGAGGTGGGGAAGGTTGAACAGGTCCAGAGCTGTAACAAGGTTATAGCAACTAAGGTCAAAATTTCTGCTGAAGAGCTGAAGGGTCAGGCCTGGTGACACAGGCCTTTAATCCCAACACGCAGGAGGCAAAGGCTGGAGAATCTCAGAGTTGGGGGCCAGCCTGGTCTACAGAGCTAGTTCCAGGACAAGGGCTGAGACTTAGTATCAAAAATACAAAAACCTGAAGGATTTTTAATGTTTTCTGGTTTTAGCACAAAGAGATGATGCTTGAAAGGAAGTTCATCCTAATTTGAACATTACACAGTGCAGACATGCATCTAAACATGTGCTACCTCACAAATATGCATAATCTTATGTCAAAAGAAATGGTATAATTTAACAGTCAGATCCTCATCTTCATAAATAGCAATGGGTAAGTGACACAATGCCTTCTGCGCACAGTGGCTCTACCTCTTCATCTGTAAAATGGGAACCTACCTCAGTGTTGTTGGGATGACTGAGTCAGTGGAGTAGAGCACTCCGACTAGCAGCAAAGACCAAACCAACACTCGAGGCAGCTAACTGCAGCAGCTCTTCACACCAATGACTAGAGCTGGCCCTTTAAGTCTCTTATGGAGCTGACTCTGCAGTTAAGAGGGAAAGGAACGGTGAAAAGAAAATGGAGGGGGAAAGAAGTTTTGGATATGGGGCCCTCCAGGGAAGAGGCAGGGGAACTCGGGCTCCAGATATCTTTTACACAGCACCAAGGTCTTAGCCCTAAACATGATTTTTGCCAATAAAATTGGCCCAAATAGCAGATAACTAGAAACAAGATTAAGATATTTTGCGTTTTAGACTTGTTTACTTGCTTGCTTTGAGTTTTGTTCAGAGTTTGTATGTTTCCTACACCCCAGATTGGTGTTACAGAAAATGTGTTACAGAAGCTAGTAGTGAATTACTGATCCTTCTGCCTCCATTCCCCAAATGCTGGGATTACAGGTGTGTTACCATGCCCAGCCTTGGCTTTAGTTTTAGTTCCCTCCCTCCTTCCCATTCTTTCTTCTTTTCAGTTTTGTTTTATTTGCAATAGTAGTAATGAGTCTAGAGCCCAGGAATGCTGGCACATGTTCTACCACCGACTTACAGTGCAGCTGGTTTTCTAAGGTAGGCCTCGCTATGCAGCCCTGCCTACATCGGTGCTCTCCTCAGTTCTGGAACTACAGGAATATACACAACACCCAGCACATTGCACAGAAAATAGATGTGACTGAATAAACTATTAAAATCACCCTGGAAAACATTACCCAGAGAAAAGATAACTTTGGTAGGTACCAAGTGCCCCTATCTCCATGGTAGCCCTTCCTTCTTGCCACAGATAGAATTACAATGATCAGCCACCATTTCCTTACATGTTTATAGTTTTCTCACCCAAATGTGGACACTTACACACTATGACTTAGCCCTCCCTGGACTGTTTATAAATTGTAAAATGTTTTGGGGTTGACGCCAGCGCCTTATGTGAATGCTAAGAAGTGTTCTGCACATGCCAACATCTTTAACCATTGTTTTGCTTTGTTTCTGAAGACAGGGCCACCCTACATAGCTTTGGCTGGCCTTGTTTTTGTTATATGGCTGATGACAAACTATCTTTCTGCCCACACTTCCAAGTGCTGGAACTATAGCCATGTCCTACCTCACCCAGCTTTATACATATTTCATATGTATTTTAAATCTATCAACTCACAGATGTCTCCCCTATTTCTTCCTTCTTTTTCAAGTTAGTCATTTGGGAGGATCTAGACATGGATGTTCAATGCCTGGGTTAACACACAAGCGTTTACAAAACAGATATCCTCAGGCCCTGGAATAAGTTTTATACAGGCATGCTTCCCGATTAAGGGACGATTAATTCTTTTTTTTTTTTTTCTTTTCTGGAAAGATTAATTCTATTTCATTGCCTTGTGGCCTACTTTATACATGAACTGTTGCTTATTTTCCTTTACCCACTACCATATTTAAAATGACTTAGGCTCCTATTATCTTTGGGTTTTATTTTCTGAAACAGGGTTCCAAGCTGGCCCTGAGGATTGCTGGTCCTCCTGCCTCCTATCTCCAGAGACAAGCCAAAACCACCAAACCAGGTTAACGTAATGCTGGCATCAGTGCCCACAGCCTTGTATGTGCCAGGCAAACGCTGTACCCACTAAACTCCACTCCCTAGCCTCCTGCTTTTCAAAAGGATAGCGAGTTACTTATAACAACATACACAATGAACTTCTAGATTTAAACACTTTTCACTTAATAAATTATGTGTACTAATGTTCAAGTCCTCCTACCTTTGCTGATGGAAATTTGGATGCATCATTTTAACAAGATCCTAATAGTTCCTTCCTGTTTCCCTGCTGACATGGACTATTGTACAAACATCGTATTTTATGCCCAGACCTGGAATCAACCAGCCTCTAAGAAACTGCAATCTTTCAGTAGAAAACAGAATATAAAAGCTACAAGCTCCTGAGCATGGTGGCACACACCTCTGAGCTTAGTCAGTGACAGATGGAGAGTTTGAGAGCAGCCTCACTATAGCCCTGACATGGTGCTCAGGGCATCAAGTATTCAGATACCAGAGATAATGGGAGATGTTTGTCATTCAACTACTACACTTGATAATCTTATGGTGCTTACCACCCAGAATCAGGGTTAGTAGATGGAGGAGGTGGTGCATACCTGGATTTGCAGCCACTGGGGGGACAAGGTGTAAGGACTGCAAGTTCAGGGCATCCTGGACCACTCAGTGAGACCCTGTCTCAAATTCAAAAGTGAAAAAAACAGAACTAGAGATGTAGTTGAGTTGTAGAGTACTTGCCTAGCATGTACAAAGCCCTGAGTTCAAACCCCAGAATTGTACACACTAAAATAGGGGTACAGGTTTTACTTCTATAAAATAAAACACACACACACACACACAATTCTACGTGTATGGCTGCTCAGCCTGCACATGTATCTGTGTACGTATGTATGAAAACTGGAATGACAGATGGTTGGGAACTGCCATGTGGATGCTGTGTCCTCGAAAAGAACAGCCAGGGCTCTTAACCACTGAGCCATCTATCCTGGCCTCCACAATGTCCCTAAATCTAATTCTATTTATTTATTTATTTGGTTTTTCAAGACAGGGTTTCTCTGTATAGCCCTGGCTGTCCTAGAACTCACTCTGTAGACCAGGCTGGCCTCAAATTCAGAACTCTGCCTTCCTCTGCCTCCCAAGTGCTGGGACTAAAGGCATGTGCCACCACTGCCCTACCCCAAATATAATTCTTAAGGATGTAAGATGACTTGGGATGTAACTCAATTGGTAGAACTCTTCCCTAGCATTCAATCTAAGTTCTATATAAAACTGGGTATGGTGGTGCAAAGTTGTGGTTCCCAGCATGCACACAGGAGAGGCATGGAGTCAGTGAATTCCAGATCAGCCTAGGCTACATGAGATGTCTCAAAAGAAAAAGAAAAAAAAAAAAGACCTGCGATATGAGAGTTAGAATATTTCATCACTACCCAATTGTTTTCTAATAAACACATTTTAAACTCCCTAGATAAAAGAGCACATTTCTCCCCCTCCATCTTACAGGAAATGCTTCTTTCTTTCGTATAGTGTGTAAACACTTGTGAGGGCATCAGTCACTTCAGAAGACTGAGCTCTTACAATCACCAGGCTCCTGTTGCAAACAGAGAGGCTATGAGGGGCCATCCCCCACAGGAAAACTGGCTATCCTTTCCCCCAAAGACCAGGTCGCCCTCTAGTGGAGCTGCTCAAGGGCAGAACAGGCCAAACCTGGAGGAACAGGAAGTCAACCAACTGATATTTAATCATTAGCCAACTTGGTTTTAAAATGGGTACTGAAAGAAGAGAAAACTCTCTGTGGCTAGAGGGACTTGGTCAAACTGGGGACAGCAGAAACTGCTCAAACTCAAAGCACTGTACAAACTCACCAAGCACTGAAAGGCCAAGAACATGTCAAAATGGCCATTGGGTGTGGGGTGCTACCACCTCCTCCCTGCCTTTTATATACATATCACTAATTTATTGATATTTCTCTTTTTAGCACTTACAGATCTTACTTAAACCTAGTCATAGTGCAACTCTGTCATCAAAACATGTGGAGAGGCTGGGAAGGAAGCTTAGTCAATAAAGTACCAGCAGGGGCTTCTGAATTCTGATCCCCCAGTACCCACCTGAAGAGCCCAGCAATGCCCTCGTCACATGTCTGAAATGCCATACAGAATTAGCTGGGCGGTGGTGGCGCATGCCTGTAATCCCAGCACTTGGGAGGCAGAGACAGGCAGATTTCTGAGTTTGAGGCCAGCCTGGTCTACAGAGTGAGTTCCAGGACAGTCAGGCTAAACAGAGAAACCCTTCCTCGAAAAAAACAAATCAAAAAAAAAAAAAAAAAGAAAAAAAAAAAAAAAAAGAAGAAGAAGAGACAGAATTTTTTGCTGGCTAGCCAGTATGGCCAATTAGTGAGCTCCAAATTAAGTGAGAGGCCCTGCCTCAAAAATAAATTGGTAAAAATTTTTTTAAAGAAGACATGAAAGTAGGAGGAAGGAAATATCAGAGGGAGAGGGAGCAGTGGGAGTGGCTGTGGTCAGGATAGACTGTATACATTTTTGATGAAGACACCAGACATCCATTTCAGGCCTCTATACCAACTGATACACATGTTCACATGCACTAGAACACACCTAAACACATAAACACACCACACACACATATACACTCATACATACACAAAGAAAGATAATAAATTTTTTACAACCTTTTTTCTGGGCCTAATCATAATGTTTTTTCATGTTACACCTTAGTTGTTATCCATTTTATTATTTAACCACATAATGAGCTTGGATTTCTTTTTATTTGTATTTATTCATTTGGGTGGGTGGGTAGGGAGAGGTGCATGTGGCATTCTGAGGAAACTTTGTAGGACTCTATCCTCTCCCAAGTCATAAGACTTAGTAGTAAGCACATTTACCTAGCAAACACTCTCACTTGTTAACCATCTCATGGCCCAAACTTGGATATTTTTATTTTATGAAGAACAGCAGCAACATTGGGTTTTTGTTGTTGTTGTTTGGTGTGTGTGTGTGTGTGTTTTCAATGCATACACTGAACCCAGTGTATACAGACTGGCAGGCAAACACTCGCCCATAGAGACATATCCCTAACCCTACAAAACTCATTTCAGTGCCTACCAGGTATTTCCAGATCTGTACAAAACTGACTGTAACTTATTTAATCACCCTCTTATTGTATATTTGGATTTATTTCCAGTGTTCCATTATTCTTGGTGATTGTTAAGCAGAACATAAATTTTTGTGCAGGTCCAAGTTTGATTACAGATAGCAGTATCACTAGGTCACAGTTCAGGGCTATTAGGGACCAGCCAGGACTGGTTAAAAAGATAAAGCATCTCTCAGATAAGACCTTCTGAAAAGGTATACCAGTTGAAATAAGGCACTTAAAGGCCCATTTGATTGACAAACAAAATTTTTAAATGAAGTTAGTAAAAAGGCAATCAGGTTGGGAAGTCTGTATTTGAAATAATAATAATGGAAAAAAAAAAACCGAAAAATCAGCCGGGTGTGGTGGCGCACGCCTTTAATCCTAGCACTTGGGAGGCAGAGGCAGGCGGATTTCGGAGTTCAAGGCCAGTCTGGTCTACGCAGTGAGTTCCTGGACAGCCAGGGCTATACAGAGAAACCCTGTCTTGGGGGGAAAAAAAGGAAAAATCACTGCTCAGCTCTAAATACTTTTAAGAGTGAGCAGATCAATGAGTGGAAGTCTGAAGGTGGAAAAATGACGACTGTGAAAATAACCGCAAATAATCAGCTAAAAAATATCTACAGAACTTGTGAGAACTTGACGAGAAATAAGGAAGAAAAAATACTAAAATTATTAGACTTTCCAGGCCAGATAACCCAGATACCCAGGAATCCTGAAAGCTCGGTGTATGTTTGAAATACCTGTCCACATAATTAATGGAGACCAGCCAAAGAACAAAATGGTAGGCGGTTGCTTACAGTTAAGAATTTTAAGGCAGTGACAAGCTACGGGCAGTTCAACCATCGTTAGTGCGGATCGGGAGAAAATGTTGTGGTCCCCGGCCGGCCTAGAGAACAGGACTTGTCACACGCTGGTCCCGGGAGCTGAGGCGTCCTCGCGCAGCCCCAGCTCTGGGCCAAGGCCGACATGGCCCGCCTCTCTGCCCCGGCCTGGGAAACCATCCCAGACAGGGTAGGGCTCGGCCTTGGACTCACCCTAGTTACTCATAAACCAGCAGGAGGCGGCGCGCGAGTGAAGCCTAGGGAAGGTCGGCAAAGCCCGGACCCAGGGGGCGCGTGCGCACTAACGCAACCGGAAAGGCTCCGAGGAGGGCCGCGGCGTTTAGGGAGCGTCTGCAAAGACCAGGAAAGGAAGCCAGGGGTCGTCTAACAAGACCGCCGCGGGTAAGCGGGTACACAGCAGGGTGGAGAGGTTTGGGTCGCACCATTGTGGACTGCTTTTGACAGGCCGCTAGTGCTACAGCCAGGGAAAAACGGTTAAACTGAGGCTGCTGGGAGCTGAGGGAATAGGAGCGGCTGGGCATGCAGTAAAAAGAAAAGAAAAAAAAAAACCACTCGAGGCCAAGCGACCTTAAGGGACCACCTCGCAGACTTGACGTCTAGTTCTGCTATGTCTAATGCAGGTCGCAGCCAACTCCAGTCCGCTACCACTGAACGCCCCTCTGGGGTTAAGCAATTTCTCCAGCCCACCTATCAATCACCGCCCTCAGCTGTCCAATTAGCGGGCCGAGGGGGCGGGACTACGAGGAGCGTCGAGTGACGTCAACAGGCCTGGCAGCCAGAAGCTTGACGGACGAGGCTCGCGACTGAGGAGCTGTTAGCGGGCGCCGCAGCGGTAGTCGGCGTAGACAGGGTCTCGCCCCTGCGGTTCCTGAGACAGCTCCTGACTGGTGGGTGGTCTCGCGTGGGGCGGTAACCGCCAGACGCCGGGGGAGGTGCTTCTCCACTTTCCCTCCCCCTGCTGTACACACCCCCAGCGCACCACGTGGGCGTGAAGCAAAACTGGAGGGGGTGTTAGGCTGACTTCTAACCTCATTGGCTGTTGCTCCTGCCGGCCCTCGCAAAGAATTGCTCTGATTGGTCAGCACAGGGGGGCGTCGGGAGTCTGAGTTCTAAGGCTTCTGGTTGGTTGTATGAGATAAGCTAGTGAGGTGCGTTCTTCCGCAATGGGTTTTGATTGGTCAGTTGGAGAGGTTATCTGGATTCGGCCACCCCGGGCCGGGGACTTTGATAGGTGAGTTTGGTTAGGAAGATGGGAAATTCTTCTTCTTGGACTCTCATTAGTACCATAGGATTGCACCCTAGGTTTCATATGGCTTTCTTTGCTTCACAGGATTGAGGAAGGTTTATGTTCCCGAAACCTTGGGAGCTGTCATAGCTAAAGAGAAGGAAATCTCAGTCTCCTGGAGGGGTCACCCCTCTAAAGATAGCTTCTGCCCCGTTTCTGGAAACCCTGATATTTCTAGAGCAGGATTTGCTTTCACCAAACCCAAGTTGGAGACAGGAGGAGCCCCTGCACAGGACATAAGGATGCTGTAACCAGAAGATGGGATCGCGGAACAGCAGCAGCGCAGGGTCCGGGTCCTTAGAACCCTCCGAGGGCTTGTCCCGAAGAGGGACTGGCCAGCGTCGTAGTGAGGAAGAAGAAGAAGAGGATGAAGATGTGGATCTGGCCCAGGTACTGGCCTATCTCCTCCGCAGGTAACTTACCCTCTGCTGTGACACTAAGTGTCACATATCTTGACCTCAACTTCAGGCAGGAAAAGTGCAGAGGATAGAGAATGTGTTCACACACATCCCAGGACAATGTGTCTGAACAGAACGACCTTTCCCTGCTGTGTTTCCATACTCTCTCCGCAGCTCTGTACCCAAAATGGTTCTTACAACTCCTGTAGCTGAGGAGCTCCTTGGGGGAGACTTTTCGGCTGTGACAACACAAATTTAATCTGTTTTCCAAGAAAATAAAACAAGAAAAGGGAGAGGGATTATGGAGGACAGGAGAGCTGTGAGAAGAGTTGGGAAGAGGGTGTTAAATCACTTGCCTTGTAAGATGAAGCCATGTGGATTTACTCGAAAAACAAGTTTATATTGACCTTCCTAGCCCTGCTCTTAACAAAAGAATGCCCTGAAGGGGGTGACCACCAGGAACTAAGCATGTTAATACCTGGCTTTGTTTGCTTGCCTATGGATCCTTGGAAAAGATGAACCTCGTATCCCTTCAGACAGTGTGTTCTGTGCTGCTGTGAGGGTTGTTGTTGTCAGCTTGACAGAGTCTGGAATCACCTAGGGGACAGCCCACCTAGGAGGGATGGTTTATTTAACCTCTCTGGGCAGGCCTGGAAGGGATTATGATGATTGAGTTCATTGGAGCAGGAAGACCCACACTGAGCGAGTGTGGCACCAGTCCATGGATGTGGGTCCTAGACTGTATAAAAAGGAGAAAGCTAGCTAAACACGACATCCTCCTGCCCTCTTCCTGACTCTGAATGCTATGTAGCCAGCTGTTCCAGGCCCTGCTGCTTTGACTGCCCTGCCATGACAGACTCTGCCCTTGAGCTGTGAGCCCGAATAAACCTTCTCTCACTTAAGGTGCATTTATTGGGGTATAGAAGTGAAGATGGAAGTGCTCTCCTAATTCGTAGCTCTTGCACTCGGGATGAAGCTTTGTGGTAGAAGTTTACCCAGCATGCACCGAGCCCCTGGGTTCAGTCCTCAGCCCTGGAGGAAAATAATATTTAGCCCTGAGAGAAATCAATATAGTAGGTCAGTCTTCATAACCTGTTAGAACTCTGTGCTTACTCCTAAGAGTTCAAACTAGTTTCCCTGCTGCGTCTTTTTGTGTGTTTATTTTGTTTTATTTTTGAGGCGTGGTTTTTCTGTGTAGCCCTGGCTGCCCTGGAACTCACTCTGTAGACCAGGATGGCCTTGACCACCTGCCTCTGCCTCCCAAGTGCTGAGATTAAAGGCGTGTGCCACCACTGCCTGGCCCTACTATGACTTATAGGAGACTTAAAATCCAACTTCAAAATGAGAACCAGAAGTACTAACAGCTAGATAGCATTGACTCCAGCCAGATAGCCACTGACTCCAGCCGGGTAGCCGTTGGTTAGATGGGAGAAGGAATCCTCTGCTTTATAATAGGGATCTCTCCACAGAGGCCAGGTGAGGCTGGTGCAAGGAGGAGGTGCCGCAAATTTACAACTCATCCAGGCCCTCTCGGACTCAGAGGAAGAGCATGACAGTGCCTGGGACGGTCGCCTTGGAGATCGCTACAACCCACCTGGTAAGAGGAGACGCTAGCTAATGATTTTTGGTCTTGTGTTTTGTTCCTAAGACAGGATCTCTCTGTATCCCTGGCTGTTCTAGAATTCTCAGTGTAAACCAGATCTGCCTTCCTCTGCCTCCCAGGTGCTGGGATGAAAGCCACATATGTTGGAAGATGTTCACTTTTTACCTTTTTACCTTTAAAATGAGTCAGTCTTCTGAAGCTTAGTAGGTTAAATGGAAAGAAGAGAATTCAGGGGATCCGTGTAGCCAACCACATCGAGTGGGCCCAGTTTTGCCAGCTCATGTCTGGGCTGGAAATCCTAGAACGAAACTCCTTTTTTGGTACTTACAGTGGATGTAACCCCTGACACCCGGGAGCTGGAATACAATGAGATCAAGACACAGGTGGAATTGGCCACGGGGCGGCTGGGACTTAGGAGGACTGCCCAGGAGCACAGCTTTCCTCGAATGTTACACCAGGTAGGCTTTTCTGCCTCTAGTCAGCCTGGCAGCAGCCCTGTGGAGGCCAGAAGTTCTGCCAGCCCCTGGAAAAAAGGAAGCAAGCTTCCAAGGAAACCTCAAGTGTGGTAGCAGCCTGCATCCTGGTGCTCTGGGGTGTTTGCTTTTGTAGTAAGAGAAATGCCCTTGGAGGAGGGGCTGGGTGTGGCTATGGTGGCTCTCCAGTTCTGCCAGCAATGTTCCCCAATCCCTTCCATCTAGAGAGAACGGGGCCTCTGCCACCGGGGAAGCTTCTCCCTTGGAGAACAGTCTCGAGTGATGTCTCAGTGAGTATGGGGCTTGGTGGAGAGACTCTGGGCAGCTACCTTAGCTCCTGTACTTGGAAGGGTGCAAATTAAAGGTCTCTTGAGAGACGACGACTGGTGTGCAGGGGGCTGAAGCTGGGAGAATAATTGAACTAGGGAAGTATAAAGGATGACAGAACAGACCAGGGGGTGATGTACAAGGCCAGAGGAGACCTGCATTCCATTCTGCTGACTGAGCTCCTCTCACTCGGAGCTCCCAGCCGCCCTTTCTCTCCCCTTCTCCAGCTTCTTGCCCAATGATCTAAGCTTCACTGATACCTACTCTCAGAAGGCTTTCTGCGGCATCTACAGCAAAGATGGCCAGATCTTCATGTCTGCTTGCCAAGGTACTACACCCCAGTCTTATTAGCTGCCTTAACCTACCATATGTGTGTGTGTGTGTGTGTGTGTGTGTGTGTATACATATATGTGTGTGTGTGCGTGTATGTGTGTGTGTGTGTGTGTATGTATGTATATATATATTCAGCTAGACTAGAAAGCCTCAGACCCAGGGATCTCAAAACCTGGCTTAGAGATGCTTAGCCTCAAGATGGTGTATCGAGGGAGACGTCAAGCAAAGGAGGTCTGATGTGGAGGCTACAAGGAAGATGGTCCACAATTTGCCTGATACCCTCTCTGCAGATCAGACAATCCGACTGTATGACTGTCGGTATGGCCGCTTCCACAAGTTCAAAAGCATAAAGGCTCGGGACGTGGGTTGGAGTGTCCTGGACGTGGCCTTCACGCCTGACGGGAACCACTTCCTGTACTCCAGCTGGTCTGATTACAGTGAGTGTGGACCTGACCTCCGCAGTGTCTCCAGCTTGGGACCTCAGAACACAGCCCCCACGTGTTCTTCTCTTCCAAGATGAGACTGCATGTTGTGTCTTCCGACAATCACCCCCAAGTTGCTCTGATATCTCCCCCCCCCGCCCCCCGTTTGCTTTCTCCCGTCTTAGTTTTACTTCCATTGTCTTTCCCTCAGCCCTGAAGAATTCTTGTTTCTCTTCTCTTAGTTCATATCTGCAACATCTATGGGGAAGGAGACACACATACTGCCCTGGATTTAAGGTATTGGCTTTTTCTTGTCATACTTATCAGAGACTTCTCCAGGAAGGCTTTCCAGGAGTACCTCTTGAACAGGAGCTCCCACCTAGATGAACAAGTCCACCGCTTGCAAATTTCTCTGTGTGGCTTCCTGAGAGCACTGCCCATCCTGTGAGCTCTAGTTTACAGGCTTACTTCTGGGTTCTCAGAGGTGAACTGCATGCTAGCTGGGTTAGTGGGCCTTCTGGGTCCCCTTCTTTATAGTATTGGTCACATGCTTGGAAGATTGACAAAAAGTGAAAGGATATCCACTTAGCCTAGCTCCTCCTTTGCACCCTGTAGGCCAGACGAACGTCGCTTTGCTGTCTTCTCCATTGCTGTCTCCTCAGATGGACGAGAAGTACTAGGAGGGTGAGCATTGTGGGAAATGTCTACCTTGCTTAGTGAGGTAAGCATTCTGCCAGAGGTAGCTTCTGCTGTTACAGAGACTACTACACTGCCAGCCTTGGAAATCAACTTGCCTTCTCCAGGGTCAAGGTTTCCGAGTTGCTTCAGTCTTGCTCCCCAGTTCCCCGCATGAGGTGGCAGGTCTTAGGCTTCCTTGAAAGCTAAGCTGCTGCTCCTTCCATATGTGAAGGAACACAAGAGCTCACTCCTTAGTTGAGTTCCTCAGCGGGACTCTCCTAAGCACAGAGCAATAGTCTTGGCTCTGTGACCCTCTTATCTCATTTCTTACAGAGCCAATGATGGCTGCCTATATGTCTTTGACCGAGAACAAAACCGGCGTACTCTTCAGGTATTGTTTGTGAGACAAGAACCCCCTACTCCTGGTCTTTGACCTATTAAATCCTGAAACCCTTAGCTTCTGCTCCTCTAGATTGAGTCTCACGAGGATGACGTGAATGCAGTGGCCTTTGCTGACATCAGCTCCCAGATCCTGTTCTCTGGGGGAGACGATGCTATCTGCAAAGTGTGGGATCGACGAACCATGAGGGAGGACGATCCCAAGCCTGTGGGTGCGCTGGCTGGACACCAGGATGGCATCACCTTTATTGACAGCAAGGTGTGCAAAAAGACCAGACTGCAGAGCCAGGCTCTTGGGGTTCTGGTTGCCCAGGAGGGTGTGACAGTGGACTGGTATGGAAACTCAAAAGCTCCTTCTTAGACTGTGCAGGAAAGCCGAGAAACACGAGTGTCCTCTGTACTCATCAGTCTGCAAGGGCCAAGGCAGGACCTTACAGGATGGGGTGGAGGGATGGCTCAGTGCTTAAAAGCACTGCTGTTCTTCCAGAGGACTCAGACCCAGTTCCCAGCACACACAGCAGCTCACAACCATCTGTAACTCCTGTTCCAGGCGATCCAATGCAGGCAGAACATCCATACACATAAAAGAAATAAATCTCAAGAGAAGGTAGGAAACAGTTTAGTCCACGCTACAATGAGGAACACAGCTGGTGCTCTGTGTTAGGCATGTTCTCTCCCTTGATGACACAGATCTAGGCCAGATTAGACCAGATTAAAAGTAGATAAAGGCAGGTTTATTAGGAGGCAGCTCTTGGGTGGGTTCACCAATCTCACAGGCGGAGGTCAGTGAAGCCACACATGCAGGGGAAAGCTAGGGGGTCTTATAGAGCTTAGGTGAGCAGTGATGATATTCCTGGATGATGATCCCAGGCTAGGAGCTGGGATTGTGTCTAAACGTGGTGGAATCCTGAGCCCTGGGTGGGTACTCTTGGGTGGGCTGCTGGAAACACAGACTAGGCGTGCTGACATGTCAGCCTAGTGTGTCTCCAGGTGGGCGGGGGCTTGTCTCTGAGAGGGCAGGGTTGGGGAAAGCAGGGCAGATGGGGTTTCCCGGCTTGTACCGAGGATGAGCAAGGGCTCCAGCCTAACTCTGGGCGGAAGCCTGGAGATAGGAGATCTGAGGCAGAACATCAAAGGTGAGCTCATCTGGGTGAACCAAGACCCCAGAGCAGGGGAGCTGTGCTGGCGGGCATGAAGCCCGACGAGCCCTCCTGCGTCTGTCCATTCTTGGATTCATAGGGCGATGCCCGGTATCTCATCTCCAACTCCAAAGATCAGACCATTAAACTTTGGGATATCAGGCGCTTCTCCAGCCGGGAAGGCATGGAAGCCTCACGACTGGCTGCCACACAGCAAAACTGGGACTATCGCTGGCAGCAGGTGCCCAAGAAAGGTAAGGGTCCGAGTGAGCTAAGGCCTGGGGATCGAGAGTTGGCTGTGACTAGAGTACTTAACCCCCGGATGCCCTGGGATGGGCTCGGTAGGTTGTCTGTTGCCAGGGAGACCTGGAGCCTTCCCTCAGTCTTTGCTTTTAGACCTTTTATTGGCTAAACCACAAAAGGGGGGATTCCCAGGCTTGGGGGAATATAGAACCCTCCAACACAAAGGGCCATGTTGGTGACTTTCCTCACATGGGGAAAGTCAGCCGGTTACTGTTGGAGAGCGAGTTGTCTTTGAGTGTTGGTCTCCACTAAGAACTATTAGCACAGTCTACTTTAGACGCTCACTCGTCTAAGGCTCACCCCCCACACCGTGTGTCTCTGCCCAGCCTGGAAGAAGTTGAAGCTCCCAGGGGACAGCTCCTTGATGACCTACAGAGGCCATGGAGTGCTTCACACCCTGATCCGCTGCCGATTCTCCCCAGCCCACAGCACCGGCCAGCAGTTCATCTACAGTGGCTGTTCTACTGGCAAAGTGGTTGGTAAGGATTCTGTGAGAACAGGCCTTAGGGGGGCAGGCGTGTTTCTGGCATTCCATCTATAATACCGTGCGCTCTTCAGTAACAACTACAAGGCAAATTTTATTCAGCTTGGAGCAGGAAAGGTTTAAACAAGGAACTAGGAAGTATTTGTGAGCACTTTTAGTTAAGAGAGGGAACATAGAATTCTAGTTAATAAATAAATTACCAAAAGCATAATTCTGTTTTTACCCAATCGAGGGAAAGGATCACAAATGGACGGTGGGAGGGCAACAGAGGCAAGCAGACGACAGAAGGGCAGCAGTGAGTTGCTGGGCATAGGAACTCAGGCCTGGGACTCTGGTTAGGAGGTGAAGGCTTGCCATGAGTTCAAGGCCAGCCTGGGCTACAGCATGAATTTAGGCCAGATCAGACTCTAAAGCAAGGCCCTGCCTCTCAGAATAAAAAGCAGAATAAGTAAGAAACGTCACAGAGACTCTGAAGCAGGAAGAAAAGGCTGAGGAGCTGGGCCAGGCATAAAGCACTTGCAGGGCAAGCATAAGATCTGAGCTCAGGTCCTCAGACCCCATGAGTGGTGACACAACGGATCCCCAGTGCCTGGGGTGGGGACAGATGCATGAGAGTCCTGGGACTTGGAGGCCAGCCAGTCTAGCCAAATCAGCAAGCTACCAATCTCACTGAGACTTCCTCAGCCAGGCAGTGGTCACACGCCTTTAACTGCAGCACTCAGGAGGCAGAGGCAGGTAGATCTGAGAAGCCAGCCTCGTTTACAGAGGAGGCTACATAGTGAGACCCTGTCTCTCCCCTGTCTTGAAAAAACAAAACAAAGTAAAACAAGACAAATAAATAAGGAAGGAAGACTCATTCTCAATCGAAAGTGATCAAAGAGTAGCTACTGTTGACCTATGGTCTCCACGGACACATGCATTTGCAGGTGTGTGCACCTGCTCACACTGCACTCTGACTAAAGCTGGAAACACAGAGGTGTACTGCCAAACAATGACACGTGCTCTCATCTACCCAGGCCAGGGTTCACTGTTGGTGACTTCCATGCCTTGCTACAAGTATTTACCTTATTTTTATGGGTCAAGGTTTCTCGGTGTAGCCCTGGCTGTCCTAGAACTTACTATGTAGACCAGGCTGGCCTCAGAGATTCACCTGCCTCTGGTTCCTGAGTGCTGGGATTAAAGGTGTGAGTCACGCCTGACCTTGGTACAGGTTCTAAAGCCAGTGCATTTCTGGTTTTCCTTTTATTTGAGACTGGAACAGGGTAACCCAGGCTGCTCTTGGAACTGTGTACCTAGGGCTGGCCTTGAGCTCCTGATTCCCCTGCTTTTACCTCCCTAGTGTCGAGATTGTCACCATGCACTTTAATCACAGCAGTCCTTGGGATTGTAGCTAAGGGCCAGGGTTACCCACATTCCATTCCATACCTTCAACTCAAGGTAGGAACAGGAGCAAGAGAAGGAAGCGGTAGAGCACCAGCCTCTGATGGTCTCTGCTCCATGGGCACGTAGGATGCTGCCCAGGAAGCAAGTCAGTGCTGCTGCCGTGGGGACTGAGGGGCAGACTGACGTCCCTCCAGCAACCTCACCTACTCTGGCTTTTTTCCTGCACAGTATATGACCTCTTAAGTGGCCACATTGTGAAGAAGCTGACCAATCACAAGGCCTGTGTGCGTGATGTCAGTTGGCATCCCTTTGAAGCAAAGATTGTCAGCAGTTCGGTGAGGTTACAGGGGTTGGTGGTGGGAGGACAGCCTGTGTCTAGAACTGGGACTGGGGAGGGGCATCTCCCTGACTGCTTACCACTTTCTGCTTTACAGTGGGATGGGAACCTACGTCTGTGGCAGTACCGCCAAGCTGAGTACTTCCAAGACGACATGACAGAGTCCGCCATGAACAGAATCTGTTCCAGTGGCCCTGCTCCGGTGCCCTGCCCATCTGTGGCCTTTTCCTCCCCTCAGTAGACCTGGCCTCCAGTCCTGTATAGGGTGAATTCTCAGCATACTCTCTGCCTCCTCCTCCCTTTCCCCTCTGGGGAATATGTGGAGGAACTGCTGACACTGGGTAGTGAGAAACAGAAACCCAGAGTCTGGGCCCAGGCCGAGCCTGGACTGCCCGCCCCCGAACTGGGCCAAGTGGTTTCCTCACGCATTCATACCCAGTCTGCTTGGGTTTCTATCTCTAGCCAGAGTATGGCAGGACATTCATTATCTGGGGTGCAGCTTCTGCCAACAAGAGTCTTGAGTGTGTTTAATCATGTTCTGATGTTAGATATTGGCTCATAGTGTAGACACTCGAGGTCTGAACAGACCTATTAGCAGGACCCTTTGTCCAGGTCTTCACACTGAGTTAGGTTGGTCCAAGTATACTGACCTTTCTTTCTGAGGTCTTCAAGGGAGGACAGGGTGGGTAGGGAGGTGTTTCCTCAGCACCCTCCTGGGGTGGGAACTATGTCTGCTCTCATACTTGGACTCTGAAGTGAAGAGACTGACTGGTCTGAGAGGCCTGGGTCTCAGAAGTTCCTTCTGCTCTACTCACCGTGGGATCCTACCATTGCTGGTGGCCAGCAGCTTCAACAAAAGACAGGACTTCTTTCACCTTCTCACTGGCTGTGACTCTCCCAATAAACTGTGGGAAACTGGCTCCGTGTCCGTGTCACTGTCCCTTTCTTCTCTCTGGGGTCTGTTGTCTTCTCACTTCAGGGAAGCAGGTTTAAACTGGCTGAGGCAGTGCGTACTGTAATCTCCTTACTTGGAACTAGTAAGATTCCAAAGGATCTACTACAAAAGGATCAGAAGTTGAAGGTCATTCTCAGCTACATAATCAGTGTGAAGCTAGACCATGTTACGTGAGAGACTGCTCAGAAAAACCAAATAAAAGTTCCAACAGAGATTATGCTACTCTATAAGAGAATACACTTTGATGACTCAAAAAAAAAAAAAAAAAATCTACAGGGGTTAGAGAGATGGCTCAGCAGTTAAGAACACTGACTGATCTCCCAAAGGTCCTGAGTTCAGTTCTCAGCAACCACATGATAGCTCACAACCATCTACGATCGAATCCAGTGCCCTCTTCTGGTGTGTCTGAAGAGAGCGACAGTATACTTAGGTACATTAAGTAATAAATAAATCTTTGAAAGGAAGGAAGGAAGATGTACGATACTTAGCAAGGCTAGTAACAGGCTTTCCTCTCCAGCCCAGAAACTGCATCATGTGGATCTAGAGATAGTCGATGATAAGTACATTTTCCGTTACAGCCTAGGCATGCCCTGGAGCTGTCCCAGCATGTGGAGAGGGTGGCCCTTGGATGCACAGCCGGAGACCCAGAACACTAGCTAGTCCACTCCCAGTCTGGGCTCCTTAAGATGGTCCTCACCCAGTGAAGACGCCTGCCGCCACACTGATAGCTGATCTCTCAACACCCAGAGCTCACGTGCTAGAAGGAGGGAACTGACTTTCAGAAGTTGTCCTCTCATCACCCCCCACACACACACATACACACACACATACAAGTAAGTATAATGAAAGAACCCGAACAGCCAAGCATGGTGGCTCATGCCTTTAATCCCAGCATTCAGGAAGCAGAGGCAGGTGGGTCTTTGAGTTCAAGGTCAGCCTGATCTACAAAGTGAATTCCAAGACAGTTGGGGCTACACAGAGAAACCCTATAATGACAATTTGGGAGTTTTTGTTTCTTTGAAAGACAGAAATACTATGGAAATGTGTTTTCATTTTGAACCCAGGTATAGGGATATGAGCTGCTTCAGACTAACCACACTAGCTGCCTATGATTTGCCTCTAGAAGGAGCGTGAATTTGCCAGTTGCAGATAGTTTCTGCAACTGTAACTCTGGAGACTTTTCAGAGTATATACATGCTTGGACCCTGACAGGTGAGCTATTGGTTCATGGTTCTTCAAGGAGGTTGGTTGCAGTCTGTTAGGTGGTTATGTACAAAAAAAGAAAAGAGAAAGAAAAATAGATATCCTGACAGCGAAGATAAAACTTGTCCCAAGGAACTCATAAAGTCCCTAATCAGCAGGAAGAGTCTCAACAATAACGTCGCCCCTTTCAACCACTGATACCCTTTTTTTCTCTACTATCTAGTATTGGCTTGTAAGGGTGGAAGAAAGGGGTTGGAGAAGGGCATACGAATAACCCACAAAGTAGCAAAAGATAAGCTACAAAACCTGTCTCAAGAAAGAGAGAGAAAGAACCCGAGCCTTAGAGCAGGCCAAAGTTCAGATGAAGCGGCCTCCTTCACATACTGCAATATAAAGATCTCTCCTCACATGTCATGCTGTTTAAGGCAATTTGTAAACTGGGTATATATTTGAAGGGGTGGTGGTAGACAAGTGTTGGGGAGGTTGCTTTCTTGTTGGGGGGAGGGCTCACTCTCACTGTGTTATCTGGGCTGCTCTCCAATGCTTGTGCCCACTTAATCCTCTAGTTTCATTTTTCTGAGTAGCTAGGATGGCAGACACATATGACATCTGGCCCCAAAAACAACAGTCCAGTGCAGGTCAGATGACTCAGCAGGTAAAGGCACTTGCCACTAAACCTATTGATCTTAGTTCAATCTCTGAAACTTGCATGATGAGAGAACCAACTCCAGCAAGTTGTCCTCTAACCTACACACACACAAACACACACACACACACACACACACACACATACTATATATATATATATATATATATATATATATATATATATATATATATATAGAGAGAGAGAGAGAGAGAGAGAGAGAGAGAGACAGAGACAGAGACAGAGACAGAGAGAGACAGAGAGAGACAGAGAGAGACAGAGAGAGAGAGACAGAGAGACAGAAGAGACAGAGAGACAGAGACTATGAAAACATTTCCAGCTTGCCTGTCCCTTTGCTCCTCGGCCTAGTGTCCTTTATTTATCATGATCGACTTCTGACCAGAGCTCAGTGGTTAGAAGTACTGGCTGTTCTTCAGGAGTATATCTGGGTTCAATTCTCAGCCCGTACACAAAAATCACCACCACTTATAACTCTTGTCCTAAGAAATGGTCAGCCTCTTCTGGTCTCCATGAGCCAGGCACACAAGTTTTGCACAGACATGGATGCAGGCAAAATATACATAAGTAAGTTAAAACCAGCACTATAACAAAGTAGCTTACAGGAGGAAAGGGTTTGTCTGGCTTATACTCCAGGTAGCAGTCCATCACTGAGGGAAGGGAAGGCAGGCAGGAGGAGCATCCCTGGCCCATTCTCTGGCTTACACTGAACTAGCTTTTCTACAGAACCCAGAATCACTTGCACAGGGAATGGTGGTGCCCAAAGTGAGCTGGGCTCTCCTACTAGGTCAGTTATCAAGACAGTGCCCCACAGTCATGTCCATAGGACAATCTCATCTAAGTGGCCCCTCCATTGAGGTTTTCCTCTTGGATGATTCTAGGCTTGTGAACTAGAGGGCCAGAGAGATGACTCAGCAGTTAAGAGCACTGGCTCTTCCAAAGGACCCAGGTTCAACTCCCAGAATCCACATGGCAGCTCAAAACTGTAACTCCAGTTCTAGGGGATCCAACACCCTCATACAGACATAAATAAAGGCAAAATACCAATTCACATGAAATACAAATAAATTAATTAATTAAATAAAACCAAAACAGGAAGAAAAAACTAACTAGAGCCAGGCAGTGGTGGCACACAACTTTAATCCCAGCACTTGGGAGAGAGAACAAACGAATGTGTATTCAAACCCAGCCTGGTCTACAGAGTGAGTTCCAGGACAGCCAGGGCTACACAGAGAAACCCTGTCAGGAAGAAAAACAAAACAAAAAGAAAAAGGAAGGAATTAAAAATTAACTAGGATAGTTCCACTCTGCCATTTCAACCCTAAGATACAAGTTCATCTAAAACCTGTAGACCAGCGTTCCAAATTTAGAGAAAAATGTTAGTAATTCCCAAGGTCTCACAGAATATCCATTCTCTGACATCACCATACAATCCGGTTAATAAGCCGGGCAGTGGTGGCACACACATTTAATCCCAGCACTTGGGAGGCAGAGGCAGGCGGATTTCTGAGTTCAAGGCCATGTTGGTTTACAGGGTGAGTTTCAGGACAGCCAGGACTACACAGAGAAACACTGTCTCAAAAAAAAAACAAAAACAAAAACAAAAAACAAAAAACAACAATTCTGTTAACAAAATATAAATGGTACTATTTACAAGAAAAATTTAGGACTGGTGAGATGGCTCAGCAGTTAAAAGCACTGTCTACTTTTTTTGAAGGTCCTGAGTTCAAATCCCAGCAACCACATGGTGGCTCACAACCATCTGTAATGAGATCTGACGCCCTCTTCTGGTGTGTCTGAGTCAGCTACAGTGAACTTACATATAACAATAAAATAAATAAATAAATATATCTTTAAAGTAAATTTAATCCCATCAAGGTAAGAACATGGCATCATCCAGGCAGATATGGTGCAGGAGGAGCTGAGAGTTCTCCATCTTCATCTGAAGGTTGCTAGCAGAAGACTGACTTCCAGGCAGCTAGGATGAGGGTCTTAAAGCCCACGCCCACAGTGACACACCTACTCCAACAAAGCTACACTTCCTAATAGTGCCACTCCTTGGCAGAGCATATACTAACCATCACAATCCTCCTGCTTCACAAATGGTTTGGTTTGGTTTGTTTGGGTTTTTTTGGTTGTTGTTTTTGTTTTTGTTTTTGAGACAGGGTTTCTCTGTGTACCCCTGACTGATCTGGAACTCAGAAATCCTCCTGCCCATGCCTCCTGAATGCTGGGATTAAAAGCATGCACCACTATCCAGCTTTTATTTATTTATTTATTTATTTATTTATTTATTTAAAAAGCGTTTACAAAGATGTTATGAATGACCAATAACTAACAGACCTTCAAGCATGAGGCGTGGTGGGTTGCAGGTGGTGGGTTGCATGTGGTGGTGCACACCATTAATCCTAGCATGTGGGAGGCAAAGGTCAAAGGCAGGACTGTCCCCATTTCATGCTAGCCGGGAGTCTCGAGTAAGACTGTTTCAGAAGAATGAAATGAGAAGAAAAGGAAGAAAGGAAAAGGCTGGAGACACAGCCCAGTTGCTCTGGGTCCCACCTCCACCCCTGCGTTAAACTGGACACACGCCTGGCCAGATGGTCCAGTGCATTAAAGTGCCTGCTGTCTGAGCCTGGAAACTGAGTTTGATCTTCAGAACTCACAGTGAAAGTAGAGAACTGGTCCCAGAAAGTTGTCATCTGGTATAGGGGGAACTTTCTAAGACCTGCCAGCAGTATAAATAATGACACGGAGACTTCTATTAGAGCTTAAATCTCAGGCTTTTTGCTTGGGCAGTCAACCAGCTCGCTCGTCTAACTTAACCCAGCTACCTAGCCTATGCCCTCTTCTGGTATGCAGGTGTACATGCAGATAGAGTACTCATATACATAAAATAAATTAATCTTACAAAGAAAATCCAGAGATACATCTTCACAGAATGTGAATGGAGGAGGAGAAGGAAAGAAAAAATGAGGGAGGCTACTTTGGGTGTAGCTCAGTGGTGGTGTACTTCCTAGCTAGGCCCTGAATTTGATTCCCAGTAGCATGAAAAGAAGAGGGTTGGTTTTCCAGTCACAACGGGGCCAATAACCTGGGTGTCCTAGCTGTTCATTTCCTTCTTTACTTTGTGGACCTTCACTGCTCTGAACCCCCCCCCCCCCCACACACACACACACACCAGCAGCAGCAGCTTTAAGGAAGGAAATAAAAAAACAGCTACCAAGTGTGACAGGTACTTCTCAGGCAGGCCCTGCCCAGTGCTCAGACCACGAGGCCCAGATCATTGACTAGAGAACAGACTTAAAACTTTGATGGATGCCAGACTGGATATGTCTTTCTTTGGATCTTCACCCTATCATCTGAGGACCCAGCCACGCCCACCACCATCTTATACAAGTTGCCTTCCTCAGGGCACATGAGTGTCACCTATTGATTCTCAGCATCGTGAACACAAGCTGTAGCACACTAGGTGACACCCTGTGCATTCATTTTGCCACCACCAGTGTCCACAGCCATCCTGGGACTAATTGGCCTCTTAGAGACTTCATGTGGCTGGCAGCAGGAAATCACCGTAACTATAGGAACTCCCCCCTTCCCAAAACCCCCTTTCCACCACCTTCCCATAATACCATGCTTTGTTCTCTCAGAGTCCCAGGACAAGGACCCACATTTGGTGAGGGCCATACCTTCTGGTGGCAGCCCAGGTAAAAGGACCCAGAAGAAGGAAGCTTTTGCTTTTTGCCTGCTTGCCCTCACTCTCCCTGGCAAGTTCACGTGTCCTTCTGCTGAGGGGTTCCTTTACTGGTATTAGATCCTAGTTCTTGGGGACTCTAACACAGTGACCAGCTGAGACATCCAGCCTCATGGACTGAATAGCTACCTGGTCGTTATTCTGTAGGGAGATAGTCATTTTTGGAATTAGGCAGCCCACAACCCATGATAAAATCCTCTAATAAGTCCTCTTTTAATTTTGATTGATTCTATCTGGTTTGCTCCTCTAGAAAACCCTGATTAACAAAGGCATCCAAGGTTTAGGTTGGTTTTATGACCTAGATTTCTCTGTGCAGGAAAAACATGGTAAAGTTGAGATGAGTGTAGATGGGCTTCATTTGACTAGAATGAGAAGCGGACACAATCTGGCGGTGGACAAGGACAGCTCTGAACAACAGGCCTTGCCCTGAAACACTCACTAGAATGTGGCTAGAACTGATAGAGCACAAAGCCAACATGAAGGACATAGGCTATGTCAGGACACACTTCCACCCACCAAGGCCAGGGCCATGATGACTGTCAGCCCTCGAACTGGCCCCTTGCTGGCCCCCTTCCCTGCCTACCAGCTGCCAACAGGGCTCTGCCCTGTGTCTACCACACCTGTCACTGCCTATCCTTGTCTGAGGGGAGGGGAGGGGGGGCATTAGCCCCTCCTCAGCCTCCAGCAGAGCAGGCAGTTAGTGGGGAGGGGAGGGAACATGGAGCGGGGGCCGACGGTGGGGGCAGGGCTGGGGGCCGGGACCCGAGTCCGAGCCCTGCTGGGATGCCTGGTCAAGGTGCTGCTCTGGGTGGCCTCTGCCTTACTGTACTTTGGAAGTGAGCAAGCCGCCCGCCTCCTAGGCAGCCCTTGCTTACGGCGCCTCTACCATGCTTGGTTGGCAGCAGTGGTCATCTTTGGGCCCCTTCTGCAGTTTCACGTTAACTCTCGGACGATCTTCGCTAGCCACGGCAACTTCTTCAACATGTGAGTCCGCCGAAGTCCATAGGCTACCTCCCTGCGCTCTGGGATCCCGGCTGCCTTCTTCAGGCCTCTCTGTTCTGCTGCCAGTCTGAATGCTAAAAATAGGCTAGGAGGTGGAGAAGGTCAGGGGGAGGGGGAGGGGAAAGGCAGAGAAAAGAGCCTGGGGGTGCGGGGGAAATAAAGGACAGAAGAGGAGATGTGGACCCTAGATGCCCCATGGTCCTGTAAGGAGACAGCACCATTGAAATGATGGGGTTATATATATAAAAAAAAAGAATGATAGTGTATGGGACCCAGATCAGGATGGGGAGATCGGACACTGGGGATCTCAACCAGCTTTCCCACTTCCTGCCCACAGAAAGTTTGTGAATTCAGCGTGGGGCTGGACATGCACCTTCCTGGGGGGCTTTGTGCTGCTGGTGGTGTTCCTGGCTACACGGCGTGTAGCGGCGACTGCCAGGCACCTGAGCCGTCTGGTGGTGGGGGCAGCGGTATGGCGGGGGGCCGGACGGGCCTTCCTCCTCATCGAGGACCTGACGGGTTCCTGCTTCGAGCCCCTGCCCCAGGGCCTGCTGCTGCACGAGCTGCCTGACCGCAAGAGTTGCCTGGCGGCCGGCCACCAGTGGCGGGGCTACACTGTCTCCTCCCACACCTTCCTCCTCACCTTCTGCTGCCTCCTCATGGCCGAGGAAGCCGCCGTGTTCGCCAAGTACCTGGCCCACGGGCTGCCAGCCGGCGCCCCGCTGCGGCTCGTTTTCCTGCTCAACGTGCTGCTGCTGGGTCTCTGGAACTTCCTGCTGCTCTGCACCGTCATCTATTTCCATCAGTACACCCACAAGGTGGTGGGCGCGGCGGTCGGCACGTTTGCCTGGTACCTCACCTATGGCAGCTGGTACCATCAGCCCTGGTCCCCTGGAATCCCGGGCCACGGGCTCTTCCCTCGATCCCGCTCAATCCGCAAGCATAACTGAAAGAAATAAAAGTATACGAGACCTGGCTCTGTCTCCTCAGATTCTTCTCAGGCCTAGAGAGGGTGGGAAGGGTAAGATGCTCAAGTTCCTTCCTCATCGTTTCTTGAAGTTGTTTTCCTGGACGCGACTTCCATCCTGCTGGTTTCTGGTCTTTCTGGAGCTGTGATGTGAGGGATATACTATTAAAGTCGCCATCAAGTATGTCCATCAGCTTCTTCCGCAGATGCTCCGCCCCCAACCTAGTTAGTTTTCCTGCCTTCTTCAGAGCGGTTCCTTTTCTTAGGAGACTACCTATCTAGGCAATCCATGCAGAACCTTTTCTACCCCTGTCTCATACGAACGGCATGTTTTTCCATTTAATGCCGGTTTGTCGAGCCAGGCATAGTTCTGTGCTGTGTGAACAAGACAAGCAAGGCTTCTGCTCCCGGTCAGTCCTGGAGGAAGAGTGAAACATACAAATAGCAAATCTTTGCACAGTGCTTGCTCGATCAGGCACTCTTCTGTTATAAGATACTTAGAGAAATTAATGCGTTCTGAGGCCCAGGGGTTGGTTCAGTGGGTAACGTGCTTGCCTGCAAGCATCAGGACCAGTGTTTGGAGTTCAAAGTCAGATGAGCATGGCTACATGCACTAGTTTAGCCTATGGGCGAGCTCTAGGTTTAGTATGAGACCCTTATTCAAAGAATAAGGCCAGGGGAGAGAGGGAGAAGACACCATTCATCTCAGGTTTCCATGAACTCATGCTCGGTATATGCACTCTCATGAATATACACACAGAAACAATTTTTTAAAAGATTTTATATCATATATATATATATATATATATATATATGATGCCCCCTTCTGGTGTGTCTGTGAAGACAGCTACAGTGTACATATATACATATACATACATATATATGTATATTACAGACGGTTGTGAGCCACCATGTGGCTGCTGGGAATTGAACTCAGGACCTCTGGTAGAGCAGTCAGTGCTCTTAATCTCTGAGCCATCTCTCCAGCCCACACAGAGACAATTTTAATCCCTATAAAACAACCCAGTGAGATTGGTGTTCCTATTCAGTTGTGGGAATTCTATTTTTTACGTTTGTGGGTGTTTTGACTGCTTGTATTTCTCTTCACCACATGCATACAGTGCCCGTGAAGACCAGAAAAAGAAGGCATTGGATCCCCTAGAACTGGAGTTACAGGTAGTTGCAAGCTGTCGTGTGACTGCTAAGAATTGAGCAGAAGTCCTCTGGAAGACCAGCCAGTGCTCTTAACCAATTTTTATTTTTAATGTTGGACAAAAAGCCAGGTGTGATGGTGAGGACCTTTTATCCCAGCACTTGGGAGGCAGAGACAGGCAGACTTCTGTGAGTCTGAGGCTAACCTGGTCTACAGAGTGACTTTCAGGATAGCCAAGGCTATACAAAGAAACCCTGTCTCAAAAAACAAAAGGAAACAAACAAAAGAGATGAAATAAATATTTTTTTGGGTATATGAAAACTACATGAGCCGGGCGGTGGTAGCCCACGCCTGTCGAAAAAAACAAATCCAAAAAACAAAAACAAAAAAAAAAAAAAAAAGAAAAGAAAAGAAAATTACATGAAACTCAAAATCTCAAGTCCATAAGTTAAGGTTTTTTGTTGTTGTTGTTGTTTTTGGTTTTTTTGGGTTTTTTTGAGACAGGGTTTCTCTGTGTAGCCCTGGCTGTCCTGGAACTCACTCTGTAGACCAGGCTGGCCTCGAACTCAGAAATCCGCCCGCCTCTGCCTCCCAAGTGCTGGGCATAAGTTAAGTTTTATTGAAACTCATCTGCACTAATTAATTTCATGAGCTGCTTTCCTTTCAGGTTTATTACTATATTGTTATATTACTATTATATATTTTTTTACATATATATCTAATTACTATATTACAGCATGCATTATTAACACTTCCCAAAACTAAGGACTATCACTAAGTCCTTGCAGAAAGTTTTTCTCGCTCCTGTTTAAACCATTGTATTATTCTGTCTCAAAAACAAAACAGACAACAGCAGCAGCAGCAGCAGCAAAATGGCCAGTGTCAGAGTCACAGGTGCTGTGGGGTACTGAAACAGGTAGTAAACTGGGTGGGGAAGGCACTTTCTGAAGAATAATGGCGGAACATTCTCTCAGAAAAATTGACATCCAAGCTGAGAACTGAGTGAGGACACTGAGGGGAAGAGTGTTGCAGGTTTCCAGAGGGCAGAAGGCCTGAAGCAGAATAGCCACTACCTCCAAGTATTTGCTTGTGTAATGAGTGAGTGTGGAAAGCAATGGACTTGAAGAGGACGGGTGATTGTGAAAGGAAAGTCTTTATAGATGTCATCATAGAGGCCTGAATCAATCCCTGCTGTGGGGGAGTGGTTTATAGGGGACTAGAAGGTGCCCAATGGCTTTGTGCAGAGCTGATTGACTCTTGCATAAAGATGGTGCCAGCGTCTCGGCACAGTCTGGTGGGCGGGAGTATGTTGGTGAAGGCAGGGACCACGCCGGGAAGACGAAGAGAGACCAGATCATACTCCAGATCAGTAAAGCCCCATGTAAGGCTTATCGCCTTGGCCCTAGCAGAAGCAGGGGGTGCTGGGAAATGGGGAGGCGAGGGTGGGAAGGGGCAGGGGTGCTGGCCAGGCTGCCGGGCGGAGAGACCCGAGCGAGCTCCGGGCGGAAACGCTCCGCCGGCTGCTGGAGGAGCCCCCGCCTCTCAGTAGGCTGTCCCCGCCTCCTCCGTCCCTCCACTCCCCAAACCCAGGAAGGCGGTGCAGGTTTCGAGCTCTGCTTTCGCTTTCCCTTCCCGCTGCCCACCCCAGGCTCCTCGTGCGCCGCTCACCCCCACCCGGCTCTGGCCATGGCCACACTGAGGGTCCATCCCGAAGCCCAAGCCAAGGTAAGCGTTGGGGTTCGAGTGGGGAGAAGAGGCTGTAGAGAGGCGTGGCTCAGAGCGAACCAGAGCTGGGGGGGAAGCTCGGTCCCTGGGCTCCCCCACCCCGCCCCTGAGTCGGGGGTCCTGCTCCCTAGTCTACTGCCAGAAGCACCAGACTCCCTGGGAGGCGGGGAGGCGGCTGTGGTCCAGTGAGGTGAAATGAAGCCTAAAGCTCGCGTGAAGTCTGCTGGCCTGGGGCCAGGGCTGCACACAGAGACCTGGAGAGGGACTTGCCCGTGCCTCCTCAGACTTTCCCTGCGAAAGGGCACACACCTGCGCTCTCTCTATCTGCCCACTGTCTGAGGGGTTTGCTGTATTTGAGATAGGATCTCTCTATTATGTAGCTCTGGCTTTCCTGAAACTGGATATGTAGATCAGGCTGGCCTTGAACTCGCAGAGTTCCACCTGTCTGTACCTCTGCAGTGCTGAGATTAAAGGCCTGTGGGACCACGCCTGGCCAGAGGGCTTTCTTATCGCTTCTTGCACAACCCTGGTAACCCCAGGAATGTTCTCATCCCTAAATTCAGCCCCCTTGGGGATCCACTGATCTCTTCCCAGCTTCAGGTGTGTTGAAAACTACCCCAGGCTACCCCCTTTATAGGGACCCATCTGGCTTTCTTCAGGTGTGGCCTTAGAGGGCTCCACTCCTCAGGTCAACCCCTATTCCTAAAGGGACCTCTCCTCAAAAGAACTGGCCTTGAAGCTAGGTTTCTGAAGGGTTCCCTGTCTGTACCCTACAGGTGGATGTGTTCCGGGAAGACCTGTGTAGCAAGGTAAGACCGACCTCATCGGGAACCCCACCCCACCCGGCTCCTACATGGCCTCCCTGGACGGGCAGTGTGAGCCTCTACTTCACTGCCTTGGAAAGGAAGGGTGCTTGCTCCTAACCCTGTCCTCCTCCACTGCCTTACAGACAGAGAACCTGCTTGGGAGCTATTTTCCCAAGAAGATCTCAGAGTTGGATGCTTTCTTAAAGGTACTCACCCCCCACCCTACCCTACCCCACCCCCCACAAGGACCCAAGAGGAGCCTGGGTTTGGGGGTGGGGGGAGATGAGCGGAACACCCTCATCTCCAGCCCTCCCACTAGGAGCCAGCTCTCAATGAAGCCAACCTGAGCAATCTGAAGGCTCCGTTGGACATCCCAATACCTGATCCAGTCAAGGAGAAAGAGAAGGAGGAGCGGAAGAAGCAACAGCAGGCAAGCTGGGAGCCCTGGGAGGTGGGCCGTCCATAGAGAGCGCAGGCCTCAGCCCTGTCTTCCTCCCTGCAGAAGGAGGAGAAGGACGAAAAGAAGAAGGGGGACGAAGACGACAAAGGTACTTGAAACCGGTGTGCTGGGAAGACACTGGGGTCCCAGGGCTTCCAAGCTACGACCCACTTTCCCCTTCCCACACCTCGCACAGTCGCTCGTTTACTGACCCACTGCGCTCCCTCCCCAGGTCCTCCCTGTGGCCCAGTGAACTGCAATGAGAAGATTGTGGTTCTTCTGCAACGCCTGAAACCTGAGATCAAGGACGTCACTGAGCAGCTCAATCTGGTGAGCTCTTCCGCCTTCGTCCGTGCTTCAGGCATTGTCTTCTTGGTCCCTGCCAATTATTTCATGGCAAAGTAGGTGGCCCAGGCTGCGGCTCAACGTGGACCTGGCATCCCTCTGTCCACTTGTGGGCAGACAAGGGAAGACTAGGAACCTGGGAACTGGGGTATGTATATGGAGGGGGGGATGTGGCGATAAACCACGTCGCATTCCTTTGCTCCAAGGTCACTACCTGGTTGCAGCTACAGATCCCTCGGATTGAGGATGGGAATAATTTCGGTGTGGCTGTCCAGGTAAGAGCACTGCCCCCTCACTCCACAGCCCCCTCATGCCACAGCCCTCCCATGCAGCCAGCCCGTGCTTCCTCCCGCTCTCCACTTTCTTCCTCAGGAAAAGGTGTTTGAGCTGATGACCAGCCTTCATACCAAGCTGGAAGGCTTCCACACGCAGATCTCAAAGTGAGTGGCCTCACCATCGCCCCCCTCACCCCCGGACCCCCCCAGCATCATCTGCTTTGGGAGACAGGCCTGGGCGCCTGTCTTCTCTTCCCACCCTCTACATACTGCTTCCACATCCCACAGGTACTTCTCCGAGAGGGGTGACGCCGTGGCCAAAGCAGCCAAGCAGCCCCACGTGGTAGGTGAGGCCCAGGTCAGGCTGCGCCAGGGAAGAACAGATTTTCAAGTCAGGACTAACTCTCAAGTTTCTGCAGGGTGATTATCGGCAGCTGGTGCAGGAGCTGGACGAGGCAGAGTACCAGGAGATCCGTCTGATGGTCATGGAAATCCGTAATGCTTATGTGAGGAGGAGGAGGGGAGAGGAGGACAGGACAGGGTGGACAGAAGCACTTTTCCCAGGCCATCCAGTTTCTGACCAAGCTGACTTGGGGTGGAGGATGACAGGGCAACCTTTCCAAAGCTAGAACTGGGATCCAGAACTGCTGGGGCCTGTGGCTGACCTCCACTGCTCTGTGGTCCTATAGGCTGTGTTGTACGACATCATCCTGAAGAACTTTGAGAAGCTCAAGAAGCCCCGTGGAGAAACAAAGGGAATGATCTATTGAGCCCCTCGCTCCTTCCGTGATGGGTGTAGCAGAAACCTCCCTGCTCTTCACCAGGAACTCTAGACGAACTCTAGACTGTCCCCAGTCTTCTTCCTGCTGGGGTTTCTCCCTCATTCTGCCTCCCAAACACAATAAATACATAGTTGCCCACCAGCCCAGGTCTTTATTGTATTTGGACCCTTCTGGCTTAGGCATTCCCATCTGTGGAACCACTCCATTGAGTGATCTGAGCGTTGAGCTGCTGGTTGGTCCAGTCCTGACGAATGTCGTCAAGGTGGCAGTCAAAGTCCACGAGATGCCGGTGGGCTCGGCCCTCCAACAGCGCGCCCACCATCTGCCGGGACTCCTCCCAGTCTCTCCACATCACTCTGAAATTTAAAACACGGACGTCAAACAGTGGGGCCAGACGCCGACTTAAGGATCGCGTCTGGAGAAGCCATAGGGCAGGACAGGGACAAAGGAAGCCTCAAGCGTTGGCCTTCCAAGAGACAGAGCTAGGGGACACTCACAAGTTCTTGTCCTTAGGCACCCACCGGAGACCCTGGTTCTCCAGGACAATGACTGGAGGTACACGAGGCCGAGTCACCAGTTTCTTATTATCCAGCTGGGTGAACAAAGGGATGAGGGTCTTCAGGACCCCCTCCAGCTCCCTGCCCCACCTCCCCACTCTAAAGCCTCCGTCTCACCATAATAAGCACCGCACTGGGGAAGAACTCGGCAATTCGCCCAGCGATTTTCAAGGCCAGAGGCCCCGGGCTGTGTAGAGGGAAGATCAGAGGAGTGAGCAGCTGGCAGAGGGCACACCTAGGTCTCCCGGGTGACCCAGGCAGCCGGCCTGGGCGTGACCGTGCCGGGCATGCGTGATGGTTGATTCTCCACAGCTTGATGCTTCAGGGCTGTGGGAAACAGGTCTCGTACTGCTGCTGAGAGATGAAATCTAAAGTAGGCATTGGGGAAGGTAATATGCCTTCATCATCCAAATAAAAAGGAACAGGGCTGGAGCAATGGCTCAGTGGCTAAGAGTACCAACTACTCTTCCAGAAGACCTGGGTTAGAATTAGCACCCACATGGCAATGGCTAACCAGGTCAGGGGGCATTCAACGCCCTCTTCTGGCCTCCAGGGGCACTGCATGAACATGGTGTACAAATACCCAATACAGGCAAAACACAAAAATAATAAAGTTTAAAAAAATTAAAAAAAAAAACTATAAATTTACTGAGTAGGAATTTAGGGACCAGCAAAAGTGAAAAGTATGGAGTACTAGGGGAGAGACAAGAGTAAAGTATAGAGCTGGGCCGTAGTAGCGCACGCCTTTAATCCTGCAATTCAGGAGGCAGAGGCAGGCATAGCTCTGAGTTCGAGGCCAGCCTGGTCTACAGAGTGAGTTCCAGCACAGCCAAGGATACACAGAGAAACTCTGTCTTCAAAAACCAAAAAAAAAAAAAAAAAAAAAAAAAAATATATATATATATAGTATGTATGAAAATGCCACAGTGGAACCAATTAGTTTGAATTACTTTAAATTCTGACCTGAAATCATTTAGGCCATCCCTGGGAGCTACCATGAGATTTGGCTGCATCTGCCCAACTTTCTGAAGCCTGAGTCAGAACAGCCAAAAATTTTTTTTCTGTTACCTTTCAGATGCAGGCCAGAACCTAAGTGTGCTTTTTCTGATACTTTGTGTTTCCTTGCTCTTTGTCTAAGCTGCTTGTCTGGGAGGAGCTGTCCGCTGTTCGTTTAAAGGGTTTGGTTTCCCGTCTTTCCTCTTCTGGAAAGCACAGCTTGCTCGCTCTGACTCTTGTCTTTCTTGTCAACTCTAATAAAACCATCCTCAAGGGCTTTCTAAAAAATATTTTAATATAATTTATTTTTATTTTATGTGCACTGGTGTTTTGACTGCATGTATGTCTGAATGAAGGTGCTGGATACCTGGGGCAGAAGTTACAGACAGTTGTGAGCTGCCATGTAGGCTCTGGGAATCAATCCTGGGCCCTCTTGAAGAGCAACCAGTGCTTTTAACTGATGAGCCATCTCTCCAGCCCCTGTCACTGAGTTTTTAAATAAGATGAAGAGCCCCAGAGGGGAACTCCCACCCTCCCCATGTCATCTGGCCACTGTGGTCAAAACACACCCACGTGACATAGCTTGGCGCCCACGTATAATGGTGGGCCTTCAGAGGCCCTCCCACCATCCGTTTCATTGCGTACACACAGCTTCAAGAGGTTTCACACAGCTTGTCACAGATGACCTTACAGTACAGATCTGAAGCCCAAAGGGGTCAGTGCTGGACAAGACCACACCTTGCTCCTGGCTGCTTAGATATGAATATCCTTGTACCTTTATTTAAACTTTACTTTCTCTTCAGGTCCCAGAAGACAGACTTGGGGAAATTACCAGTGCCTTGCCAGTGCCTCACCAGATCTCTTTGTCCCTTGTTCTAGTATTAAATGCATTTGTTTCTTCTTCTTGCTATTTTTTAAAAGATTTATTTATTTATTGGTTTGGTTTTTTTTTTTTTTTTTTTTTTTTTTTTTTTTTGAGACAGGGTTTCTCTGTGTGCACCATCACTGCCCGGCAGATTTATTTATTATTATATGTAAGTACACTGTAGCTGTCTTCAGACACACCAGAAGAGGGCATCAGATCTCTTTACAGATGGTTGTGAGCCACCATGTGGTTGCTGGGATTTGAACTCAGGACCTTCGGAAGAGCCGTAGAGCTCTTAACCACTGAGCCATCCAGCCCCTTCTTCCTGATATTAAAAAATATATTTTTAGCTGGGCATGGTGGTGCACAACTTTAGTTCCAGTACTTGGGAGGTAAAGGCAGATGATCTATGAGTTCAAGTCCAGTCTGGTCTCTAGATCGAGTCTGGGACAGCCAGAGCGACACAGAAAAACCCTGTCTCAAGAACCAAGTAATATATGTTTTTAAAAGGTTTACTGTAATAAAACCTCTGAAATTAAGAACTGGAGATAACTTCGATGCTTGCGGCAGTAAGTAAATTACGGTTTGTCCATATTCATACCATACAACTGTTAGGACGAGGTAGATCCTGAGAAGGAAAGACATCAAATGTATTGCGTACAGAGGGAAGCAAATTATGATAGATAGGCCGGGCAGTGGTGGCGCACGCCTTTAATCCCAGCACTTGGGAGGCAGAGGCAGGTGGATTTCTGAGTTCGAGGCCAGCCTGGTCTACAGAGTCAGTTCCAGGACAGCCAGGGCTACACAGAGAAAACCTGTCTCAAAAACAACAACAACAAATTATGATAGATCGAACTTAACCCATATCAAATGCGTTTGGTCTGTAGAGAATATGCATATCATATATACTTTTTAAAGTTGCTTTTAAGTTACTGATCGCACCTCCTTAGTTCTTGCAGCACCTGAAATGCACCTCTGCCTGTCTGTCCCTCCCCCACTGCAGCTCCTTCAGGGCAGGATTCTGTCATATTCATCTCTGCTATCTCTTCACTCCCGTACTCAGTATAACACTGAGTGTAGCGCCCTGCTGCTAAACACTTCACTAAAAAATAAAGGTAAAAGGAACGGGGTTGGTCCATTTGCAGCTCACCATCAATTGCCACAATCATTTCTCTACCCGCCCCTAGCTACCCAACTCACCTCTGATCATCCAAAACCGCATTGGCATGGTAGTACCCAGCTACCACCAGACCGGCCTGCGCGCCCCACACATCCACCTGTCGTGAGAAAGGGACCATCAGTAACTAAATCATGCCTCTGGCTCTACCAGTGCACACCACGGCCAACCGGCTGCGCATGCATTTAGGCAAAGGGTCCTAAAGGAGTTGACGGGGTGAAGAGGGAGGGACGAGGGGCGGGGTTCTCGATGCCGCAACCTGGTTGAGAGCGACCTCCAGCATGACGGACAAAGCCAGATGGCTGTGGAAGAGAGGCACACAGTCGGTGAGGCAGAGGCATTCTCCGGACCGCGTCGCGGGAGCCAGCAACAACCCATTGACCGCAGCATGTGGGTACCGAGAGGCGTGCAGACACATCTTCCCATAGGCTCGGGCGGAGATCTCCACCTCCCCCATAGCGAGCGGGGCCTGCCGGCACGCCGAACCCCCCGACTAGTGCGGCTCCCTGACCACCAGAGGCGAGCTTGGCCTCGCCCTGTGCCTCCCTTCTCACTTGGGTATAAGATGCCCCTGACCCCTGGTGACCTCTCTCTGCAGCCTGCCCCTAGCAGTGTAGACTCCCGTCTAACTGCAACCCGAGGCACCGAGCTCCGCCCCCTCTAACCACGCCCCTCTCTAACCACTCCCGGGCAGGCGCACTGGCCCGCAGGCCAGCTCCGGGTCATTCCGTAACCAAGAGTCCCGCCTCCGCGGTGCTCTGGTAGGGTGTGATATTATTATTTTGCCCAATCCAAAAACTTAAAAATAGTCTTTCTTTGCCTTGGCTTGAAGGAAATTGGAAAGAACGCATTAGGGCAAAGGAAAGAAAACTGCCCATAGATTTATTAGCTACATTACCTAGTTTATGCTTTGGTTTTTGCTTTGTTTTGTTTGAGTGGAGGAAGACACACAGTCTCAGCCCAGGCAGGTCTCAAACTCACGGAGGCTTCGGCCTCCATCTCTGAAGCTGACAGCCCTAAATTTACAGACCCTGTTGCCACCACACCCAGTTCTGACTTGTACGGGTTATTGCAAGTAGGTGCCTGTTACCTGCTCTGCCTGCCGCTACCGGCTTCGGGCAAAGACTGCGCAGTCAAGTACTGACTCCTAGCTGGGTGTTCCAGGGAAACTTGGCGACAAAGCTGTTACCTTGCCCCAGCTATAGAACGAGTGGATGGATCTGCAGCATAGATAAGGAGCCTAATCTTCCAGACTGCAAGCTCTGACCTCTGGCTTCCTTATTGTGGTGCAGCACCTTTAATGCAAAGTTCAAGTCCCTTTAGGGATTAAATATGAGCACTGAATTTCAAACGTCAAACTGATAAGGATGCAAAATACTGTTATGCTATATTTTAAAACAGGACTAGAGCCTTACTTTAAAGCCCCTTGGAGTCTATAACAGGCCACACAGCAGAGGACCATCGTCTCCACCACCTTCTCAGAAGTGAATCCCACTACTGAGGTGGAGGCAGGAGGTTTGAGAGTTCAAAGTTAGCCTCAGCTACATAGTTTAAGGCCAGCCTAGGCTATGAAAGACCTTGCCAAAAAAAACGGCTGGAGAGATGACTCAGCAGGCAAGATGCAGTCTGTTAGCAGCAGCCTATGGTGACTCACAACCACCGGTGAACTCAGCTTTAGGGGATCCAGAGCCTTATTCAGGCCTTTCTAGGCCCCATCGTACGTGTGGCACTGGCTCACAGATACAAACACACAGACTAAAAACAAAACAGAAATCCCAACAGATGTAAAGACAGAAACCAAGTGGGGAGTGGGCCAGTAGATGGTGGTATGTTCCAGGCTGATGCCTTTTAAAGACCTTTCCTCTCTGCCAGCGCTGAGAAATCTCGGGGTAACCACATTTCCCCCTCAAGCTTGCTCTCAGCTCAGCTGTTCCGTCTTCACTCCCATACCACAGCCTCCTCCTCCAAGGGTTTTGCCCCAAAACCTCTACCATAAAGCCCTCATGAGATCAGATTAAAATCCCCTTGTCATATTATAAAATGTGGGTTACCTGCATAGTTGACAAGGCACACAAACTTCTACCCTGCTCATTTTTGTTTTTTAAGAGCCCTGGGTCCGGCAGTGGTGGCGCACGCCTTTTCCCAGCACTTGGGAGGCAGAGGCAGGCAGATTTCTGGGTTCGAGGCCAGCCTGGTCTACAGAGTGAGTTCCAGGCCAGCCAGGGCTACACAGAGAAACCCTGGGGGGGGGGGGGTGAGGGGAGAGCCCTGGCTAGCTCCCATCTTGCTATGTAAACCAAGGTAGCCCTGAACCCTGAACTCAGAGAAACCACTCACTTCTGCCTCCAAGTGCTGAGATTACAGGTGTGTATTGCCTGTTCTACCCCGTTCTTTAGAAGGATCTGTGAAAAACACGAAGGGCCTCCGGCTCATCCTCGACGTCCTGCGTCCTGGAACCCTTACCCTCTTGAATTTTTAATTTTTTCTGTTTTTATGTGATGGGTGTTTTGTTTGTATATATGCCTGTGCAACATGTGTGGACATCTGGTGGGGGGGAATTGAGATGGCGAGGAAGAGGGCCTGGTCCTGCTCTTTGACTTCTGACCTTACAAAGGTCAGAAGTGGGTGCCAAGATCCCCTGGAACTGGAGTTGCAGACAATTATTAGTCATCTTGTGGGTGCTGGGGATCGAGCCTGGGTCCTCTGGAAGAACAGCTGGTGCTCTTAACTTTGGAACCATCCCCCCTCCCCCTCCCCAGCCAACCTTCTCCCACTTCATTACCATATTCACCTTCCTTTGATATAGAGACACCGGAGGCTCTCAATAAATAAATGTTCTCTCAATAAACAACACAGGTAATATACATAAAGTATAAATCATTTATTTTCCTTCTAGTCCTTAGCTCAGTACATAGATGGCTTTTCTTCGCCCTTTGGGTTGACAATTTTCTCTAGGTTGCTGCTGATGATGTGATAAAGCTCAGCCTGGGGGAAGGCCAGAAGAATAAAATTAGGTTCTTGGCCTCCCACAGCCCCTGCATGCACTTCCCTCAGGAGCGTCCTCCACACTCACATAGAAGGCCCTCAGGTCCAGCACCATGGCCCTGAGCGCCCCGTAGGCCGCTTCATCTCGCTCGTGCACCAAGGCCCGGTAATCCATCTGGGAAGTAGGAGATAAACTGAGTCAGCAGTACAGGAGTTGGGACTTTAATTTTGCTTTCTCACATGTAGAAGAGATTAGTTAACTGGAAGATTAACCCCATCTCAGCACCAGCACCCACAGAATTAAGTCAAGGGTCGGGGATATTGGCTTTGCTTTTTGGAATAGTATTTCCCACATTGAACAAGTCAAAGAGCAGGACCAGGCCCTCTTCCTCCCCACCTCAATTTCACCCTGCCAGCCTCAACTAGAGGGCTGGTGGACTGTGCACTCACTACATGGGTGTCCTTGGAGGCCTTGGCTACAGCATCCCCACGTTCTGAGAAGTACCTGAGAAAAGTAAGGAATGTGTATGTGAATGGAGACGGACAGCCACACCCCACACCCCCACCCACCTCATCTCCCATCATTCTGAAAGAACTGCCTAGCTGGGAGAATCCTACGGGAGTCTCCCTGCAGGGTCCCTGGGTTCGTGCCCTGCTCTTACTTGGAAATGGTTGTCTGGAAAGCTTCTACTTTGGTCTTGACAGCATTCACTCTCTCCAGCACCTTCTCCTGCAGTGACATGAGAAGCAAGGACAATACTTCATCTCCCCCTTTACGTTTGGTTGGTTTCTCCTTCTTCCCACCTCCTGGTTACTGCCTTGTTCCCATCCCTCCCTCTCGAGTCTCTGCCCACTCTATCTTCAGTCACCAATTCTTACCTGAATGGCCACCCCAAAATCATTTCCATCCTCGATTTTGGGGATCAGGTGCTGGATCCACGTGATTACCTATGTTCAAAGGAGCACTCACTCAACAAACCCACTGGACTCCTAATATGCCGCTTTTCTTAAAATTTCTTATTTTTTTAAACATTTATATACGTTTTTTAAATAATACCCTTTTACAGTATTTTGGTTGTATGTATTTATTTTTTCTTTTTCTTTTTTTTTATTATATGTGAGTACACTGTAACTGTCTTCAGACACCAGAAGAAAGCATCAGATGTCTTTTCTCTTTTCAGATGGTTGCGAGCCACCACGTGGGTGCTAGGATTTGAACTCATGACCTTTTGGAAGAACAGTCGGTGCTCTTACCCACTGAGCCATCTCTCCAGCCCCGGCTGTATTTCTATGTACCATGTGTATTGCCTAGTGCCCATGTGGGTCGGAAAAAGAGTATTGGATTTCCTGTGAACTGGGGTCACAGATGGTTATGAGCCATTATGTGAGTTCTGGGAATCAAAAGTGAGTCCTCTAGAAAATCAGCCAGTGCTCTTAACCTCTGAGGCATCTCTCCCTCCCAAAGCAAGGTGGAGGACTCTCCTGTTGGTTTCTTTGTTTGTTGATACGTCTCTCTCTTTGTAGTCCTGGCTGTCTTGGACCTCAATATATAGACTAGACTGGCCTTGACTTCACTGCGCCCTTTCTGCCTATGCCTCCCTACTATGCTAGTCTTAATAACAGCTCTGTCTGACACTTACCATGTGCTAGGGTTCATGCTTAAACTACTGCTCTCATCTCATCACCGGCCGCCTTTCAAAGTCTCACTGTATTCATTTAACATAGGAAACAGCCAAGTCACAGAATTTCTAAGAAAGCTAAATAAATGGAAGAAAATCAGGAATTGAATCTAGTTTCCTTCTAGGGCTCATGCTTATAGATCAATTCACTGTATTACATCTCCTGCACTGTGTTCCTAATACGATAGGTTCTGATGTAACAGAGATGGCTATAACTCAGCCTCTCGTTTTAGACCTATCAATATGCTACCACACAGAGGTCAAACAAAATGACAAGAACCACAGCGATCTAAACCCAGAGCTCGCTGACGGCGGGTAAAATGCTTGTTGTGCTTACAGGCACACACAAGGACGTGAATTCCAATTCCTAGCATATCTGTAAAAGCAGGGCACAGTGTAACCCCAGTGCTCGGGGGCAGAGTCTAGGATGTTCCCTGGACATCCAGTAGAGCCCAAAACAGCAAGCTACAGGTTCAACAAGACAGTGCTGCCTCCCCCGCCCCCTGCAAAATCCTGATGTTCACCTCTGACCTTTGCACATACAGGCAATGGAAAAGATACCTGTATATGCCCAGGTGCACACAAACAAACACACACACACACAATTAAAAAGCATATACATAAATCCAAGACACAGAAGCCGGTGTTCTTATTAACGATTAGGTCTCTGGGTTAACGACCTGCGTCTCTGGCTTGACCACGGCTTTCCCTCCCTCCCCTTCTTCCAGGCCCCAGGCTCACCAGGATGCACTTCTCTTTGAGAGTCCAGACTTCTGGCTTAACCAGAGCAAGCAGGGCCAGAAGCTTCTCATTCCCAGGGAGGAAGCCACATTTGGGGACTAAGGAAAAGAGGGGAGCGGGACCTTTGTGTTACCCACACCCCTGCTCTGGTCCCCCTCCTCGTCACCCAGGTCTCCATTACCTTCTTTCTTCTCCTGCTTGTCTGTTTCCATCTAAGGCAACATGGAGAAAGCAACTTCAGAACATTCACGGAGGCGGCAGTGGTGTAGCTACCACTGCCTCACAGTTCAGGCTCTGCACACTGAAGGCCTTACCTCATCATCCTTGGGTGGGGGATCTGGGATAGGGATGTCCAGAGGGGCCCGGAGGGAGGAGAGGTCGGCCACATTGAGGGAATCCTCCTGTAGAATTTACTCTCAGACACTGACCAGCCTCACCCTTCACCAGCCACAGCCCACCTCTCTCCCTCCCAGCCCAGGCTCAAGCTTTATACCGGCCTCATTAAGTTCCCAGCACTGATACCCACGTCAGATGGGTGGGGAGGGAGGCCAGGAGATGGAGCAGAGGGGTCTATACTACTCACTTGCAAGAGCTGACTCAGGGATATGATTTTCCGTGGCAAGAAAGTACAGAGGAAGTCATCGGCCTGCAAGTTACATTACAAGAAGAATCATGCAAGATGTCTGCTTAGATGCATGAAAAGTTGGCCCTTGGAAATCTCTGAGTCCGGGACTCGTATATGAGGAAACCCTAGCCCTGGAAATAAAGGGACTTGCCCAATCTTATGGAGGGCAGAAGTAGGGCTGTGGGGTTTTCCCTTTGGGCGCCATCTTTACCTTGCCAGCCAAGGAGGGTGGGGGACTGGCAAAAGCAGTTAAAGAGTTCTACCAGCGATTAGATGACAAGTAGAAACAAATCATTGCAGTTCACTAAAATTAGGGTCAACTGGTGGGTTACTGGGAGATTGTGGCCCTAGGGTACTGCGCTAAGACTCTGGGTTAAATCGCTTGAATTTAGAGACTTACCTCTTGGAAAAGATTTTGTCTGAAGACATCCACCTGCACAGAAAAAAGTAGCCAGATGTTGGTTAGGGGTTTAGGGTGTAAAGAATAAGGGCCCACTCCCGACCTGGGTGCCTTCCCACTGTAGCTCAAGCCTGTTCCACAAAGCTAGCTCTCCCCTGGAGCTCCCTGCTCAGTGCACAGATTGGCCAGAGGACAAGGCGCTGGCAATCCCTGAGCAGAAGTGAAAGAAAGCTCTAAGAAAGAGAGGCCGGAGGAGTTCGCTCGCAAGGCCTTGGTGCCCAGGAGCACCGAGCTTTATCTCCGTTAGGCCTCCTCACCCTTTCCTGGCTTCGGTTCCCGTTTACCTGTTTACGGGCTTCTCCACTCAAGCGAACCCCACAAGGCTTGGCCATGCTTCCCCAGTCGCCTGCTCTCGAGTCCGGGCTAGCAGCCCCAGCTTTCGCTTTCACTCTCCAGGCCCAGACCCACCCCCCTCAGCCACGCCCCCTCCCTTTTTCCCCTCCTCCTGGCAGGCCACCAACAGTGAGTAGTACCCCTTCAGCCATTCCCAGCTAGATGTCACTAGGAAGGGCGGTGTTGGCTTGATCACCAGGGTTGTCCAAGGGAGGGGCTAGAAAAGCGTGGGACAGCGGAGACTCTAACAGAGGCTGCCTCTCGAGAAGGGCGGAGCTTATAGCTAGGACCGTCTAGGAAAGGGGTACCCAGAGGTGGGGTTCCCTGAGGTTAGACTTCGAGGAGGGGACAGAATAGGATCCGAGAGAGGAGGAAAAGTAAGAAGAAGGAAAGCCTGGCAGGATGGAAGGGAGCAGGGGCAGCGGGACGGCCTTCGGGACAGACTGGAGGAGGGAGGAGCCCGCCTGAACCGGTCCCCGAGGGGGTGGGGCTTCCCAGCCCGGAGACTGGGAACGGAACCAGCATTGTGGAAATAAAGATAGGAAAGCTTTGGGCAAAATTAACCCCTTACATGGTTAATTCCCCTCCGGAAGGGGAGGGATAGTTTAAAAGGAAGGCGAGGAAGAAGCCTGATTCGGAGGAAAAAGGTTCCATCGCATTAAGGGAGGAGCCGGGGCCGCGGTTTCCTCATTGGCAGCGACCTGGCCACCCTTCCCGATCACAGCTTTTCCGTCACTCTGAACCCGCCTTTTCCTCTAAAGTGGTCCACAGTCCCGCCCTCTCTGCCAGGACTTCCTGTTCCCGGTAACCCTGGCCGTGGCTGGGGCTGAGCGGGGCGGTGGCTTAAGTGACCCGGGCTGCCGTGGCGCCGCGCGCACCTGCGCCCGCCCCTGGAGGGCAGCGAAGCTGAGCCTGTCCCCAGTCCCAGGATGCCGGGAGACGAGGAGCGAGCCTTCCTGGCGGCTCGCGAGCAGCTGGCGAGCGCCCTGAGGTGGGATTCTGCGCAGGTTTTTTCCCTGGAGCAGCTCATGCCGCTTCTGGCCACCTCCCTGCCGCCAGCCGCCCGCTACCTGCAGCTGGACGCCGGACGCTTGGTCCGCTGCAACGCTCATGGGGAGGTGAGACCGAGCCCGCCCGGTGTGCCATGGAAGGGGACCTAGGCTCAGAGGCCAGGTGGGCTAGGCTCACAAGTCTGCTTTTCTGAATGCTCCCAGCCTCGAAACTACCTCAACACTCTGTCCACGGCCCTGAATATCCTGGAAAAATATGGTCGCAACCTCCTCAGCCCGCAGCGGCCCCGGTATTGGCGCTCAGTGAAGTTTAATAACCCCGTCTTTCGCAGCACAGTGGATGCTGTGCAGGTGACACTCTTGGGCCTTATCGGGGAAGGGGATAGACCTATGCTTGGGGTTGACCAGAAGGGCTTGAGGGTGTGCTGAGTGGGGGAGCAGCTCTATGGCCTAGGAGGCCTGTTAGATGGTGACCTGGTCCTGAATGTGTGTCAGGGTGGCCGGGATGTGCTACGGTTGTATGGCTATACTGAGGAGCGCCCAGATGGATTGAGTTTCCCCGAAGGGCAGGAGGAGCCAGATGAATTCCAGGTTGCCGTAGTCACCCTAGAAGTCCTACTGCTTCGCACGGAGCTCAGCTTGCTGTTGCAGGTGAGATGGCCTTCTCCTTCCGAGGTCTTTAAGTACTAGGCTAGGAGCCCCACCTCATTCAAGGCCTTTGAAACCCCCCCATGCTGGGGGAATTCTGTTGCTACAGCAGTCTGGAAGCGTCTGCTGCACTTTCTCCCTCCGGAATGTTAGGGGATCAGGGCTTTCAAGGAGAACTTTGGTCAAGGTGGGAATTCTTTTCATCTCCTTTGCAGAATACTCATCCAAGACAGAATGCACTGGAGCAGCTGCTAAGGGACAGCGCTGAAGATGATGTAAGGAAGGCAGAATGGGTGTTGTTAAACACGGGGAACTGAGTTTCTGGGACCCTGCGCCCTCCGGCACTTGTTCATTCTCTGCCTTCTTTCTCAGATGCTGCAGCTTTCAGAGTTTCACCCGCTTTTAAGAGAGATCGTCCCTGGCCCCCTCCCCCCTGCCCCAGGTATTGTATGTATGCTCCGTTATGGGGGTAAATGTTAGACTGAGTTGATGCAGACTTAGGATTTTCTTTAGTCTTCTTGTGTTTTTTTAGAGATTTATTTATGTATATAAACATTCTATTTGCACATGTGCCCGTGTGACTGAAGAGAGCATCAGACAGAAGGTGGCATCAGATCCCATTACTGATAGTTGTGAGCCACCATGCGGGTGCTGGGAATTGAACTCAGGACCTCTGGTGGAGCAAGCAGCCAGTGTTCCTAACCACTGAGCCATCTCTACAGTCCTTGTGTTTGTATTTTATTTCAAGAGATGAAAGCCCCCCCCCCCCACACACACACACCATGGGTCCAGATGTTGTAAAGAATAGCTTTGTGACTTGCTCTAACCCATAACAGAATTAAGTGTGGCCTGGTGTTTTCTCCTTTAATATTAATTTTTAGTTGTAGGAGGTGGGTGGGTGGGTGGATATGTGCGTGGAGGCGCAGGTACCATGGAGGCCAGAGGCAACTGATCCCCTGGGACTAAGAGTTACAGACCGTGGTGAGCTGCCCAACCCGGGACTCGAACTGCAAGTGCAGTACTTGATCTTAACTGCTCAGCCATCTCTCTAGCCGAGTAGCCTGGTCTCTTTAAGGATGCCACTCTGGGGGTTGGAGAGATGGCTCAGTGGGGAAGAGCACCTCTTCCTCTTGTACAGGACATAAG
Organism: Apodemus sylvaticus; assembly: GCF_947179515.1. NCBI lineage: Eukaryota > Metazoa > Chordata > Mammalia > Rodentia > Muridae > Apodemus > Apodemus sylvaticus. The sequence goes on along the minus strand of NC_067479.1, from coordinate 72,174,139 downwards.
TTCTATTCCCAGCATCCACTTGGTAGTTCACAGCCATTCTTAAGTCCGGTTCTAAGGGATCTGGCCCTCATTTGAATTCTACAACACATGGGCTACACAAAATAAAAAGTAAATAGAGAGAGGGGCCAGACATGGTAGGTAGCTCACACCTTTAATCTTAGTACTGGGGAGGCGGGAGCAGATGGATGTGTGAGTTTGAGGCTAGCCTGGTCTACGTCAGTTGCAAGCCAGCCAGAGCTACATTGTGGTGAGGCGGGAGAAAAGGCGATGCTTATCTTTCTGGGTCTGACTTGTTTTGCTCAGTATGGTATTTCCAAAGTCCAGTTTCATCCATTTCCCTTTACGTGACAAGATGTTGTTCTCTTTGTAGCTAGTGTTCCAGCGTGATTATTACAAGTTCACATGCTATTCTTCATTCATCTGTTGATAGGTGCACAATGACTCCATATCTTGGCTGGAGTCTATATGCTTGTCAAGGCTTACCCTTTGGATTTCATTTCCCCAGGCTCCACTCCTGGTCCCTGCTTCCTCTGTGGATCTGCCCCAGGCACACTGCACTGTCCAGCCTGTAACCAAGTCTCGTGCCCAGCTTGTGACCTTCTGTTCCACGGGCACCCGTCCCGTGCGCATCACCTTCGCCAAGCCTTACCTGGGGCCCAGCACACCGCCAACCTAAGCTCTAGGTGAGAGGCTTTCTCTTCTTGGGAAGAGTGAAATTAAGAAAGCTGAAGATGACTTGAATATCTGTTATGTGCGAGGCTCTCTATTAAAGGGTGTTGGGTAGAGAACAGCCTTCTGGGAAGTTACAGACATAAACGCTAAGCAAGTAGCAGTCATGACAAGACAGATTGTTATGATACACAGATAGGAAGTAGATGGATACAGTCTTGTCTGAAGGATCAGTATTTTAAGCATCTAGCATGATATTAAGAGATTGCTTCCTGGAAGAAGTCTATAATCCACATTTAAATATTGAATCATATACAGGGATGGGAGCGTTCCAGACAGAACAGCAATCACAGAGGCCAGAGCTATATGTCATAAGTTAGGCAATGGGAGAGGCAGGGGTGAGGGGACGCGGGTACTAACTTCTACCTCAGCTGGTTCTGTCTGCTTTTCTATTACAGTTTACCTGCCTCATTCCAACCACGGCCCCCCTCCTCCTCCCTGGCCCTGGGAGAGAGCTCTCTTTCTTCCCCCGACCCTGTAAATGCCTGTTTGCCCTGGCACTGTCCTACCTGTGGCACACTAAATGAGCCTTGGGCAGTGTTCTGTGTTGCCTGCAGTCAGCCCAAAGGCTGCCTGGTGCCAGGAATAGAGGGGTCCCAAGGAACTGGGGGCCTAGAACCCGAGCCTGCACGGGACCAGTGGGCCTGCCAGAGCTGTACCTTTGAGAACGAGGCTGCAGCTGTGCTGTGCGCCATATGTGAGCGGCCTCGGCTGGCCCAGCCGCCCAGCTTGGTGGTGGACTCCCACGATGCTGGCATTTGCCAAGAGTCCCTTAAGGTAACCCGTCCCTGGCCTTCTTAGCTCTCCATTTGCACCTGTTACCCTCAAATTATTCTCTAAATTCACCTTCTGTCTTCCTTTGGTTTCCCCAGTATTTCTCTGGATCTCTGGCCTGAACCTTTGTAACATGGTCAATAGGATAATTCTTTCTGTCTTTCCAGCAGGAGGATACTTTACTCTCCACTGCCCAGTCTCAGGTGTGGTACTGTGACCATTGTACCTTCTGCAACTCAGGCCCTGACTGGGTGTGTGCTGTGTGCAACCGAACCCGCAGCCCCATCCCTGCCCTTCAGCCCTATCCCAGCTCTCTGGAGAAGGGACCCCCAAAGCCGGGGTCCTCACGACACCTCAGTTCTTCCCTGCCCACTTCCTTTGGAGACCCAGGGAAACAACGCCAAGATAAGATGCGGAAGGAAAGTCTCCAGCTCGTGAGCATGATCCAGGTGATGACCGGGTGGGCCTGGGACGAGACAGGGCTGAGCTGGGGCGGGGGGAGGGGAGGGAGATGCAGTGGATTGTTAATTAACATTCTCTGTCAGAATGTTAGTGGCAGCTGCCCCATTTTGCAAGCTTACCAAAGGACAATTAGCGTGCTCTGCACAGGTCACGGGATCAGTATCTCCTCGCTGTACCACTGTTGGTCAGGCTGAGGGCCAGTAGAGTTCCCTTCCTGATGTGCCTCTGCTGTTGTCCGGATGCGACTGTTCCTTAGGAAGGGGAAGCTGTAGGTGCCAGTCCAGAAGAGATCTTCTCAGCTCTCCAGTACTCGGGCACTGAGGTGCCCCTCCAGTGGCTGCGTTCAGAGCTGTCCTACGTTCTGGAGATGGTGGCCGAGCTAGCCGGACAACAGGATCCAGGGCTTGGTTCCTTTTCCTGTCAGGAAGCCCGTAAAGCCTGGCTCGATCATCATGGCAACCTCGAAGAAGCTGTGGAAGAGTGTGTGAGGGCCAGGAGGAGGAAGGTACCATTAGACCCGGGGTGGTACAGCTTGTGAGCACCAGAGTCTGTCGTGCTTGCTTTATTATATTTTCTCCCTCCTTTGAAATGCAGGTGCAGGAGCTCCAGTCCCTGGGCTTTGGGCCTAAAGAAGGGTCGCTGCAGGCATTATTCCAACATGGGGGTGACGTGGCCCGGGCCCTGACTGAGTTACAGAGACAGCGCCTGGAGCCCTTCCATCAGCGCCTGTGGGACAGAGACCCTGAACCCACTCCCTGCTGGGATGGGCTGGATAGACAGGTACTGGGAGTAGGCGAGACCCTGGTATTCCACTTAAAGGAACAAGAGAAAATCTGGGCGGGGAGAAGATCTGAGGGTCTGACGGCCACTGTGTCACCTCCTGAATCACATTGCAGAACCTGGTGAGGCGCCTTCTGGCGGTCTACGCACTCCCCAGCTGGGGTCGAGCCGAGTTGGCGCTGGCTCTGCTGCAGGAGACACCCAGGAACTATGAGCTGTTGGATGTGGTGGAGGCTGTGCGGCACAGCCAGGACAGGGCCTTCCTGCGCCGACTGCTCGCCCAGGAATGTGCCGTGTGCGGGTGGGCCCTTCCCCGCAACCGGGTAAGCCTCTTCCTCCCTAGTGCGCCTGGCCACAGAGTGCCTGCTGGTGCTGAGCAGCTGCCTCAGCCTGGGAGGCCTTGTCTGCTGCTGTTGTCCACACACCACTGATGCCTTCTCATGAGGGACAGAGCGCCTCGTTTAAAAAATGCCGAGACCTTCAGCCATTGCATTAACCAGCTTATGAAGAGGAAGGGTTGATTCTTGGCGTGCCGTTTTTGAGGTTTTAGTTTCTCATCTGTTGGTTTCGTTGTTTGGGCCTTTGCTGGCGCATCAGGTAGGATATGTGTCAGCAAAAGCACTAAGCTCATGGCCAGGAAGAAAGGGAGATAGGGGAGTTGCAGCCCTCTCAGAGCATGTCCTAGTGACAAAAAACCTAGGCCCCCTCCCAGGCACCCCACTATTGCCAGCTGTATGCTACACAGCTTTAAGCCTAGCTCTCAGGAGGCAGAGAGGCCAGCAGACCTCTGAGTTTGAGACCATTCTGTTGTACATAGGGTTCTAGATTACCCAGAGCTACAGAATAAGATTCAGTCTATAAAAAAAAAAAAGTTGAAAAATGATCTAAACTGTAGCAGACATACAGTAGATTTAAAAAGTCATAGCTAAGTTTGCTTCTCCTCTCTGTTCACAAACCCTCTTCTCTCGATGCCTGTTGTCTGTATGCATAGGGTGATTTTGAAGTGAATCTCACGTACCACATGGTTTTATCTATAAGTATTTAAGTATATATATCTCTAAAAGGTTAATGTTATTTGGAAATGTAACCACAACAATCACACCAACAGAAAGTAGAGATTTTTTTAAGATTCTTTTTTATTGTACGTTTGTGCTTTTGTTCATGTCATATGTGTGTGGGTGTCCATGGGGGTCAAAAGATTTCAAATCTCTTGGAACTGGAATCACAGCTGTTTGGTAAGCGGTGGTCTTAGATGAGCTGATCCTCCTGCCTGCATGTTCCCAGAGCTAGGATTACAGGCATGTGCCACCCTGTGACAGAGCACTGGGGGTTAAATGCCTCGTGTTCACTTTATACCCAGCCTAGCAGTCTTGGATGTCACAATATCTAGGCAATAGAAACAGGTCTTTATTATATTCTGGGCTCCACTTAATCTAGAACAAAGGTGACAGTTCTTCAGGTAAATACAATCCTTCTCAGTCTGACTCCATGCTGTTTGAGGTTTTGGTTTTGATTGATTGATTTTTTGTGTGTGTGTGTGTGTGTGTATTATATATATGTGTGTATACACATATGTAGTACATATATGTAATTGCCTTTAGCTTTTGAATACATGTAATTGCCTTTGGAGACGTGCTGTTTCTTTAGATCTCACCATTGCCAGCTGCCCTCCGCCCAGCGTCTTTAGACATGTCTTTCCTGCCTGGGACCTCTAGATGCTTGAGTTTGCTCTCCTCCCCACTTAATTAGACCTTGGTTTTTCAGTGTTATTAGTGTGTATTAGTGTGTTATTAGTGTGTATCATGTAGATGACTGACCCTTCCCAGGGCTGACAACAGAGTCCCCTTTCCCTCTTCTCCCCCTCCCACCGTAGATGCAGGCCCTGATCTCCTGTGAGTGCACCATTTGCCCCGACTGCTTCCGCCAACACTTCACCATCGCCCTGAAGGAGAAGCACATCACAGACATGGTGTGCCCTGCCTGTGGCCGCCCTGACCTCACTGATGACGCGCAGCTGCTCAGCTATTTCTCCACGCTGGACATCCAGGTACCAGGGCCGTAGCGCTGTGCTTTAAGTGGACTAGGCTTTGAACCCGTTTCTATCCACCCACTGCCTCTGCATCTTGTCCCCAGCTCAGAGAGAGCCTCGACCCAGATGCATATGCCCTGTTTCACAAGAAGCTAACTGAGGCTGTGCTCATGCGAGACCCCAAGTTCTTGTGGTGTGCTCAGGTAAGCCTGGCGAGCAGTCAGCTGTGGAGGGCGGGGCTGTTACCGGGTCAGAGCTGGACTAACTCCATGCTCTTGTACTCACAGTGTTCCTTTGGCTTCATATATGAACGTGAACAGCTGGAGGCGACGTGTCCCCAGTGTCACCAGACCTTCTGTGTGCGCTGCAAGCGCCAGGTAAGCCACATCACCCTTTCAGGAGTGTTGACTAAGCTGTTGCCAGGTACTGTATTAGGCACAGGGAGTGTATTGGCAGATGACAGTCATGCTCTCTCAGCGTCAAGGCTGACTGGGGACCTAGAGAGATAATGCAGTCAGTAAAGTGCTAGATGCAGTTATGAGGACCTGAGTACAGTCCCCAGAACCTGGTCATGCACACCAACTGGGTCAGGGCTGGAGAGAGGTTCAGGAATTAATAATCTGCTCTTCAGGCAGACCTGGGTTCAGTTCCCAGCATCCACGTGGCATCCCACACCTGGGTGTGACTCCAGTTCCAGGGGATCTCGCAACTTCTTCTGGTCTTCTTGGGCATAAGCACACATTTGGAACAGGCATGCAAGGCAAAACACCCATACACGTTAAGTAAAAGGGGTTTTGAGAGCTGGGTTAGAGCCAGTGAGCTGGCTCAGTGGGTCTGGGTTCAAGTTCAGTCACCAGACCTGATACCTGAGTTCTTTTCTCAGGACCCACGTAGTAAAAGGAGAGAACTGACTTCTATTTGTTGTCTGATTATTCATTTTGTTTTGTTTTGTTTTGTTTTGTTTTGTTTCGAGACAGGGTTTCTCTGTGTAACCCTGGCTGTCCTGGAACTCACTCTGTAGACCAGGCTGGTCTCGAACTCAGAAATCTGCCTGCCTCTGCCTCCCAAGTGATGGGATTAAAAGCATGCACCACCACTGCCTAAAATTAATTAATTAATTGCTAAAATTAATTAATTTTTAAAACAAAAATTTAATCTGGGTAGTGATGGTAAGTGCCTTTCTTTAGTCCCAGAACTTGGGAGGCAGAGGCAGGCAGGTCTCTGAGTTCCAGGACAGCCAGGGCTACACAGAGAAACCCTGTCTTAAGCCCCACCTCCCCCCAATTAAAAAAAAAAAATGAAAGAACTATAAAGCCATCTGTGGTGGAATACAGTCGTAATTCCAGCACTGAGGGGTTGTGCTGACAGGTGGATCCCTGGAGCTGCTGGCCAGTCACCAGGCCCTGTTTGTTCCAGGCCTGTGAGATAGATACACTGTCCCACAGAGAGGTGGTCCAAGGCCGGGTACCCTGGCCTCGGCACGCACCACACACAGGTGCACCTCACACAGAGAGCACAAAGCTAGGTGAGGAATGAGGCTCAGAGAAGGAGGAGGACATCATCACACACAAGCAAAAGTTCTGTCAAGAAATGACTCGAAGCTGAGCTGACAGCGGTTAGATCCCTGAGAGCAAGAGGCATGTAGTTGGTTGGAGCCAGCTGCCACCAGAGGGCAGCAGCCCCTGAGGCCAAGTGACACAGGTGTGTGTGTGTGTGTGTGTGTGTGTGTGTGTGTGTGTGTGTGTGTCTTTTGTTTTGAGACTAAGCACAAAAAGAGTGACACCAGTTGTTTGTCTTTAAAAAGATTGGCCTGATCTCAGAAACCTTGGCTCTGTGTCACAGAACATAACCAAGTGATACCTGTGGTCCCACCCCACCCCACCCCCTTCCCCCAGGTCCCCCACCCCCGACCTCAGGGTTAGCGTGCCCTGATGCCTACTTTGAAAGTGGAGAGTGGGGCAGAGTGAGCAGGAAGGAGGATTGACCGACAGCTACCTGGAGTGAGGTGTAGCACTGGGCACAGAGAGGTTAGGCTTGGAAGGGAACCACCAAGCTTTGTGGCTGGCTGGCTGCAGTAGTCTGGGGACTTGAAGAAGAGTGACCTCAGTTTGGGATCTCAGTGAATAGTGGGCAGCAGGGACCACGGGGTGTGAGTAGTTGGACCAGCTGGGCAGACTAGGACATGGGGCAGAGCTTCCCTCACAGCCTCCCTCCTTCCCTCCCGGCAGTGGGAGGAGCAGCACCGAGGACGGAGCTGTGAGGATTTCCAGAACTGGAAACGCACCAATGACCCGGAGTACCAGGCTCAGGGCTTGGCCATGTATCTTCAGGAAAACGGCATCGGTAGGGCCACCCTGCCTCGCCTCTGCTCATGGTCTGATGGTCTGATAGGCCGCAGCTTCCCCCTGGAGGGCCTGGGCGTCGTGGTGCTGCCCTCACCCTGAGCTACTTGCCCTTCACAGACTGTCCCAAGTGCAAGTTCTCGTACGCGCTGGCCCGGGGAGGCTGCATGCACTTCCACTGCACGCAGTGTCGTCACCAGTTCTGCAGCGGCTGCTACAACGCCTTTTACGCCAAGAACGTGAGTTCCGAGAGTGAGGGAAGGAGAGAGGTGTGGGAGGCTGCCATGGGGCTTGAGGGGTGGGCCCAGGGAAGGAGAGAGAGGTCAATAGAATAGAAAACGTCTCTCTGTCCTCCCCCCCTTCCCCCCTTTGCTTGCTCCAGACTTGTTCTGCCTCGCTCTCCTCTCACGCCCGTGCTCCCTTGCATGGGGGTACTTGAGAGTCCAGGACCCCAACAGTTCTCAATTTCCTTCTCCTGTCTGGGTTTTTACCAGAAATGTCCAGACCCTAACTGCAAGGTGAAAAAGTCCCTGCATGGCCACCACCCTCGAGACTGCCTCTTCTACCTACGGGATTGGACTGCTGCCCGGCTCCAGAAACTGTTGCAGGTCAGAGGTGGCCAGCCTGGCTAGGTGGGCAGATTGCTAGGAGACAGGAGACAGGATGGGCAAGGGTGGAAACCACTGGATGCTGGGGTATGGGACAGTGGCTTGATGGAGACAAACGATGCCCCTGTCTCTACTTCTCCCTAGGACAATAATGTCACGTTTAACACAGAGCCTCCAGCTGGGACACGGGCAGTCCCTGGAGGTAAGTGTCAGACAGACCTGAGGTGGGGATGGTAGACTGGGCTCCCACTGTGGTGGGTAAAGGTGTGGGAGAGGCTTGGGTCTGGGGTCGTTTGTCTGCCCTGGTGCATGGTCACTAACCTCTCTGAGCTTGTTTCTTCCCACGAAATGAGGATAATATCCACCTAACGGCTAAGCCGTGTTGCCTAAGGTATCATTAAAACACTTGGCCCTTAAATGTCTGCTCACGTTCCCTAATAGCTCAGATCTGTTAATTAGCTCTGAGTAATTAATGATTCCTGCCAGTCGTTTTTAGGCTTTAGGCTACATTTTTAGGTTCTGTGCTGGTAACAAAAGATGTTGAGTAAGGTTCTAAACTACCCTGCTCACCTAAGTAGAGGTGGGACCTCCAGAGGTTAAGTTGGCTGTGCAGGAACTAAATAACAACCAGGAGGGCAGTTTTTAAGAACATGTGATGGGCCAGCCAAAGGTACATAGACACACACACACACACACACAGCATGTGTTTGGACCATAGGCCACTTTGGTGAAAAGTAGGGCAAGATCTTCACCCCATCTCTCAGTCACCCTGCCTCTGAAGCCGTCTCCAGAGTGCAAGCAGGATGTCCCGGGCTCAGAGCCCCTCCCAGCACGGACGCTCCCTTCCTTCCTCCTAGGGGGCTGCCGGGTGATGGAACAGAAGGAGGTCCCCAGTGGGTTCAGGGATGAAGCCTGTGGCAAGGAAACCCCACCTGGCTATGCCGGCCTGTGCCAGTGAGTATCTGCCAGCGCATGGAGTGTGGCACTGGGATGAGGGCGAGGCTGCCCAGGCAGCAAGGTGGGCTCTCCGGGGCCATTTGGTCCTTCACAGAGTAAGAGGGAGGAAGAGAGCCCCCCCCCCCATGGCCGAGCGCGTGGAGGGGTAGTGGCAGGCAGCAGAAGACACTGCCTACAAGCAGAGCAGGCGGAGGAGGTACTAGTTTTGTTCACGGAAGAATCCCAGTGTGTCCAGGAGAGCCAAGGCCATTTACACAGAGAAACACTGTCTGAGAACAACAATGAAATCCCAGTGTGGTCCAGTGAGACAACTGTGTTAGTAAAGGTGCTTCGTGCCAAGTGTGGGGACCAGAGTTCTGTCCCCCAAAACCCACATGGAAACCGACTCACAAGTTGTCCTCCAACTCGCATATGTTCACCGTGACCCGAGAGCGTGTGGGTGCCTACAACATGACACAATAAGAAGAACAAGGTGTTAGGCGCATGCAGTAAAATATTAAACAGAAGGGTAAGTTCTCTGCTCCCTCCTCTCCCCAGGGCACACTACAAAGAGTATCTCGTGAGCCTCATCAATGCCCATTCCCTGGACCCAGCCACCCTATATGAAGTGGAGGAGCTGGAGACAGCCACTACCCGCTACCTGCATTTCACTCCCCAGCCCATGGAAGGAGAGGATCCTCCTGCTTACCAGGCCCGGCTGCTACAGGTAGCACGCTGTCGTCACACCCAGCTTTTCCTCTGCCCTCCCAAAAGTCACCTGTGACAGTCTATTTCTCTACTGCAAGTTTCCAATATCATTATCCTCTGTCCTTTGCAGAAGCTGAGAGAAGAGGTACCCTTGGGACAGAGTATTGCCCGCAAAAGAAAGTAGCTGCGGGCACATCCTGACCCAGCCCTCAGCAGCAGTTCCAGCACCAATAAAGAGGCATCTTGTGGCCTAGGCTTCTTGGTGGTCCTTCTTCCTGGCCTCAGCACCTAGGGGCATTAGGGAAAGGGAGGGGGAGAGGGACAGAATCTTGTTGGAAGATCCCCTTGCCGCCTACCATCCCACCATCTTCTGGTCGGGAAGAAATGACACCGCCGATGAACAGCAGAGACCCTCCGCGTCTAACCACCTGACGTGGCCTCAGCTTCCTCTTTTCCCTTCATTTACCTCGGCTGCTCTGTGAGAATCACCTAAAGTATACCAAGCCAACCTGTTGGGGAGCACACATCAGTCTCGGGGCAGATACGGAGATCGCCGCCGCTGGGAAACAGACACGGGGCGTGGTTCTGGGAGGAAGGAGGAGTCGTGGCTCCACCGCGACCCGGGGTGGTTCTGCTGACGAAAGCTTCGGCACGCTGCTGCCCCTTGGCGGCAGTCGCTGGCCCTGCAGTTCAGACCACGTGATTTCTAGGAACCGCACCTCCCAGGAGGAGAACAGAACCGAAACTTAGGGTGGGGACTGTAGAGAGGGGAGGAGAGACCAGAAACAATTTACAACAAGCGAGCCTGGGACATCCTCGGCTGCTCAGGTAAGAGCAACTCTGCGGGGGGTGGGAGCCAACTGGAAACGAGGAGAGGGGCCTGGGGAGGGCTCCCAGCGCCCTGCGCCACCGGGAGAGTCCGAGGCATGTGAATCCGAAAGTAGGTTTGGCCTGAGAGACTGATCCAAAGCCTGTGGCCAGGACGGGAGGGACTGCTGCCAGCTTAAGTGTTGAGGAAGGTCCTTTGCGTGGCTTCTGTTGACCTTTGCTTTCCTTGCCTCTGGCCCTGCCCACTTCTTCAGCTCCGCCCTTGCCCCCAGCTACTGCCCCACCTACCCCTCTAGCAAAGAGGGGCTTGGTAGTGAGGTGGTCTGTAAGCTGGGGAGATGCCTTCAGAGTAGATGTCGCCCCGTAGATGCTCGGGATATAAACAGTCTGTTACAAGGAACAGGTCATTAAGGGAATCCTCCCAAATAATACATGTCTGAAATACTTATGAAGACCAGTGTCCCGAGGTTTCCTTGCAGGTGTAATAACTTGGAATATTAAAAAGAAGTTTTAAGAAATAGTTTCTACCTCAGAATGTTTCTAGAGAGGAAAGAACACGGAAGGGTCTTCAGGGAAAGGCTGTTATGTGAAGCTGGCCCCGGGGGTCAGGGGTTAGCAGGTGTTTCCCAAGTTGGTTCTCCCGGGGCATGGCCGCATAGATCTTTGATCCCAGCGCTTTAGAGGCAGGTGGATCTCTGAGTTTAAGTTCAGTGTGGTGTATATAGTGAGTCCCGGGCTAACCAGGATACCATAGTGAAGTCCTGTCTCAAAATTAAAAAATGGCTCTCCTGTCTCCTGCTGCTTCTTCCTAGGATGGCCTCAGGCAAAGTCCGCTGCACCCGGAAGCTCCGAAGCTGGATCGTGGATAAGGTGGAAAGCGGTCAGTTCCCAGGGGTGTGCTGGGATGACGCAGCCAAGACCATGTTCCGGATCCCCTGGAAGCACGCCGGCAAGCAAGACTTCCGAGAGGACCAGGATGCCGCCATATTCAAGGTGAGAGGTCCTGGAGCCACCGTCCTTTCAAGAAAAGGATGGTGTCTGCACCGCTGTGTCAGTCCCAAAGCACTTCTGTTTGTCTGGGGTTTGGATAAAAGAGAAACTAGAAAGTAGAAGCAACCATGTCATTTGGAGAGACATGGTCAAAAATGACTAAGGAGGGGGCTGGAGAGATGGCTTAGTGGTTAAGAGCACTGACTGCTCTTCTTTAGGTCCTGTGTTCAAATCCCAGCAACCACATGGCGGCTCACAACCATCTGTAATGGGATCTGATGCCCTCTTCTGGTGTGTCTGAAGAAAGCTAAGGTGTACTTACATATAAATAAATACAAATAAATTACTTTTTTTAAAAAAAAAGACAGGATTTCAAGCTGGGAACAGAATACAAACCCAGCGCAGGCTCACCTGACTTCAAGTCCTGTCCAGTCGCTCGGGCCCCATCCTGGGCGAGTCAGCCGTTTGGAGGGGCATCTGGGTTATGTAACACTTTCTTTTCTTCATGTCATCTTGTACTAGGCTTGGGCACTGTTTAAGGAAAAGAATAAAGACGGGGACATAGGCCATCCTGCTGTCTGGAAGACTCGCCTACGCTGTGCCCTCAACAAGAGTTCCGAATTTGAGGAGGTTCCTGAGAGAGGTCGCATGGATGTGGCTGAACCTTACAAAGTGTATCGGATACTGCCAGCGGGGACCCTCGCTAGTGAGTGCTCCCGGAGGGGCAGATTGGCCAGGGTTGAGATAAGAGCCCTCTGTGGGCTGACAGGCCTTCCTGGGCCTCCAGTCCTGCTCAGCTCCTTGTTGCTTCAGATATTCCCCCACCCTCTCTGTAGAAGACCTGACTTTCTTCTGCTTGGAACATTTCCACAGCCCAACCACGAAACCAGAAATCATCGTTCAAGCGAAGTATCAGTTCTGTGTCACCTGAGAGGGAAGAGAATAAAGTAAGGAAGGGTCCGCCGAGAACTTGACTCTCACCCCTGCCTGCCTTCAGCCGCCCTTGACAGTGTGGGTGCTCGGGAAGGGGAACAGGGAGGGGCGTGCTTTCGAGAGATGTTGTCTCTGTAGGAAAACGGGAGGGCCAGTGGAGTTGTAAACCACTCAGCCGACGGCAGCAACATCAGCGGTGGCCATGGTGGCGGCTGTGGCAGTGGCTGTGGTGGTGGTGGTGGCGGCTGTGGCGGCGTCGGCAGCTCTGAGCTAGAGGAAGGTACAGCACTGTCTCCCCTGCCTCCATGTCTTTTGCACATTTCCCTCGGACGCTTCAGTCCCACTGTGAACGATTGGACCTTTGCCTCCCTTCCAGGAGCTGGCACAGCTGAGACCACCATTAAAGAGGACCCCGTGTTCATGGAGCACCGACCTCCGCTGGACTCAGGTGTGTGGCCTTTCTGACTTCCCTGGTCTCTTCCTCTTGGGTCCGCTTTCTCTGACCTCGCCTGCATTGTCTACCCAGCTGGGCTTATAACACCTTATCCTGGAAGATCCTCTTCTACAACGGAACAGTCTGTGTGGCTGGTCACACTTTTATAGAGCTTTTTCACCCCCAGGAAACACCTTAAGTCCTTTGTTCCTTGAACAACCGCATTGCAACATTTATTTATCATCCAGAAAAATCCAGTCTGTGAGGCCTTCTGGTACACAGTGCAGCCACGAGCATTAAGCTCTCTGATGGGCGTGACTCCTGAGTGACGGAGAAAAGAGGAAAGCTCCCTGTGGAGAAGGAAGGCGCCTTTCTTTTTTCTTTTTTTAAAGACAGTCTCATAAAGACAGACTGACCTCAGACCCGCTGTATAGCCAAAGATGACCATGAATTCCTACCCTGCTGGGTCTAAGGGCCTATGCAGTCAGTCCTGGGGATCGAACCCTGCCTGGGCTCTAAGCATGGTGGCAATGATTCTTTCCACTGAGCCACATTGTCAGACGCAAGGCACCTTCCCTAGGAAGGAGCTGCCTGGGCCCTGCAGCCCTGGCTCCTCCCAGCGCTTTCTTGGATTCCTGCTCTGGACCTCAGTTTTCCCATTAACAAGATGGGGACTCAGGACTTGACGGAATTTCTCGTTTCTGCAGTCTTGTGTCGCTCAGGCGCCCTGGGCAGAGGGCCTCCGAGCAGCTGTCGGGTTCCTCCTGCACCACTGTGCTTTCTTGTCCGCAGACTTCTCCCTGCTGCTCACCTTCATCTATGGCGGACGTGTGGTGGGGGAGACCCGGGTTTGCAGCCTTGACTGTCGGCTCGTGGCTGAGCGCTTGGACTCGGAGAGCAGCATAATGCAGGTGGAGTTTCCCAAACCTGACCCCTCGGAGCCTGCCCAGCGCCTGCTGAGTAAGCTCGAGAGAGGCGTCCTGGTGGCCAGCAACTCGAGAGGCCTCTTTGTTCAGCGCCTCTGCCCCATCCCTATCTCCTGGACCTCACCCGAGGCCCCGCCCGGGCCTGGCCCTCATCTGCTGCCCAGCAATAAGTGCGTGGAGCTCTTCAGTCCCACCTACTTCTGTAGAGGTAAGGGTGTCCCTGTTGTACCCCTCTGCCCCTCCCCTTTCTCGGTCTCCCCTGAGCCTGAGGTGGCTTTTCCCCACTACCATCTCCAGTGGCACATCTTCATTGCATGGGACCCCCCGCCCCCCACATTGTGTGATACACACGCAGTGTGGCCATAGGTTCCTCGCTGGCAGCCTTTCCCCAGCCGAGACCATGGTAGATGAGGTTCGGTCGGAGGTCAGCCTAGAGGTGATGCGTTTTAGGGAAGCGACATGGTTATGTGACTGTGTACAATTGAGGCCACACGGATTTTTACGCCTTGCGACTGTCTCCTCATACACTGGCACACACAGCTCCGTGGAAGAGCCAAGACCTGTTAGCCACACTCGCCCCTCAGCACCCTTTCTGCCACACTTCCCCTAAGAGCGTCTCTTCCCTCTATCCACTCTTGAGATGCCAGTTACAGCTTCGAAATCGGAGCCGAGGATCATGGTGTCCTAGTGTTCGGAGAGTGCGCAAGCAACCAAGGGGTTGGTAGGCCGGGCAGCTGCTCCTGAGGACAGCAAGCCTCTCAGCAGGAGGCTGTGGGAAGGGGCTGCCTTCCCTGGAGCAGCAGAGGGAGCAGTCTAGTCCCTCTCACAACTCTAAACCACAGCTTCTGCTCTGGCTTGGGGTGCCCGCCTTACCCCATCCCAGCTTTCCCTACGTCTGTCCTCCCAGGTATTGGCCTTTCACTCATGGTCCTCTAGATGTTTTTGTTTTTGCTTTGGAGACAAGTCCTCACAGCACTCTGGGTGGCCAGGAACTCACTAAGTAGATCAGGCTGCATCAATCGCGACGACTCTGCCTCCCCAGCCTGAGTGCTGGGCTTATAGGCATCTCCGCCATGCCTGGCCGGATGCCATGCCTTGCCTTCTTCCTTTCAATCCATGACCCTTTTTCTTTCAGATTTGGTCCAGTACTTCCAGGGCCGGAGGCCCCCACCCGAGTTCCAAGCAGCCCTGCATTTCTGGGAAAGGAGTCCTGACTCTAGCCAGACCCAAAAGAATCTTATCACGGTACAGGTGAGTTCATTACCGGACAGAGCTTGACACTGACTGTCTCAAACAACTCTCCCTGAGGGGAAGGGGCTGCAGGGTGGTGGCTGTCCCTGCCAGGCTGCCTCACTGAGGCCTGCTCCTCACTTCTTCCTGTGCAGATGGAGCAGGCCTTTGCCCGACATTTACTGGAGAAGGTTCCAGAGGAGGAGAAGGCTGCCTTGTTCCTGCTGCAGCATGCGGAGCATTCCTCTGCCGCTCTTGCACTCTGATCCTTGGGTCGCCATTGAAATAGACTTCTCTGCACTCTTGGTCTGCCTGCTCTTGTGATGGTTCTTATCACTGTGAGTTATTCAGCATGGCCAGAGAGAAAGTGCAAGGATAATTTTTATCCTTAAAAATTGATTTGGAGAGCCAGACTTGTTGGTGAATGCTTGTAATCTCAGCACTTGGGAGACAGACCAAATGATTCTGAGTTCAAGGACAACCTGGGAGAGACTTTTATTTCCTTTTTTTTAAAGCTATATCCTCTTTCACCTCTAAGGAACTGGAAAGTTCCAGAAGGTGTAACCTCAGAGGGAAATTGCTCTCCTCCCAATCCCTAACTCTAAATTTAAGCACTTTATACACACACACACACACACACACACACACACACACACATATATATGTATGTATGTATATATATATATTTGTGGTTTTGGGGTTTTTTTTGTTTTTGTTTTTTCCTCAGTCCTCACTAGACTGAAATAAAATTTAGCTGGGTGAGGTACACTCAGCACATGTGAGACAGAGGTAAGAAGATTGTGAGTTCGAATTCAAGGCCAGCCTTGGTGACACTGTCTCCAAAAGATAAATAAAAGCTTACTAAGAGAGAGACCAGGATCTGACTTGTCAGGAGAGGGTAGCAGGGGTTACAGGGAATTGTAGAGATGGAGAGTAAGATACCAGTATCTGGGCTCTCTGCCTGATGGCGATTCAGATTCCGCTGCATTCCTGTGCCCGCAGCACTAGCCAGAGTGCCATAGTCTCTGACACGTGGTGATTCTCCTGCCCCAGTCTCCTAAGTGCTGGGTTCTGGGTGTACACCACCATGCCTCTCTTTACTCTTCCAATCAACCCTTCCCTTCCCCCCCTTTTCAGACTTGACCTGGTACTTCCAGGGTTAGGGGCCCCCACCCAAGTTTCTGGCAACCAAGGTTGGTTTGGAGTCAGTAACTAAGAGAGGCACTGTAGCCTACGGGCACACAGCACTATAGCCATGTGGTGGTGCATGAGATTAGCCTCCCTTAGCTCACATGTTGACTACTTGGTCCTCAGTGGAACCATTTGGGAATGATTGGGGGGGTGGCGTTCTTGGATGAGTTGTGCCACTGGCCATGGGCTTCGAGGTTTCCAAAGACCCTTGCCACTCCTAGCTAACACACTCTTGTGTCTCATGCTTATAAATATGATGTAAACTCTCAACCCCAGTACCGTTCCTGCCTGCCTGCCTGCATGCATGCTGCTATGTTCTCTGCCGTGATGGTCATGGGCTCTAAACCTTTAAAAATGTAAGCCCCAAATTAAATTTTGCCTTTTCTAAGTTGTCTTGGTCATGGTGTCTACTATAGCATTAAAAAAGTAATGTGGGAAACCTTGGCTCCACAGTTTTTTGCTAGAGGTGTCAAGAATGTGCCTACCTAGAAATGTTCCCTGGCCTAGAAGTCTGAACCAGGAGGAGGCACTGAAACTATGCTCCAAACCTCCAGGGCATAAGAGGGGAGGAAACTTGAGGGAAGAGTTGCTGTACTTCCTGTGTCTGCTGCTGCAGACATTGTGGGGACATGCTCGTCCGTGGTAATCCATTCATGTGAGTGAAAGGTATTGAACTCCTCTCTCCCAAGCCCCACAAAAGGCACTCTGACCTAGGCCAGGCATGATGGTTCGTGCCTATAATCCCAATACCTGGGAAGTGGAGGCAGGAGGATCAGAATCAGGAGTTTGAGGCCTGTCTGGAATCCTGTCTTTGTTAGTTCATTTGTTTGTTTGAGACAGGGTCTCATGGTGTAGCCTGGCTCATTGTAACTCATTGTAGAGCAGGCTGGCCCGGAACTCAGAATCTGCCTGCCTATGACACCAGGCCGGCTTGACCCTGTCTTAAAATTGAAAAGGATAGCCACATCCGGGCACCCTGGGCACTGAAACTTGAGTGCCTGCCTGGGCTTTGTTTGTTTGTTTTGGGTTTTTGACACCGTTTCTCTGTGTAACTTTGGCTATCCTGGAACTTGGAATTGTAGATGAGGCTAGCCTCCAACTAACAGAGATCTGCTTGTCTGCTTTGCCTCCAGAGTGCTGGGATTAAAGGTGTTCACACCACCAGCCAGGGGGTTTTATTGACTGACATTCTTGTTATTCCATTTAACTTTGTCACCAAATGAGAACGCTTCCTTCACACAGCCTCTTGAGCACCTACTGTCATGACTTCCACCAGATTAGTTCCATGGTCACCTGACTGCCGCCACCTTCAGCATCCCCGGTCCTGCAGAGGCTTGCCTACAGGGTCACGTCTAGATGCTTAAATCCTTACAGGGCCTTGCCAGTCTTCCAAGCCACTTGGGATGTTTCTGCTGCCTTGGATGTCTCTTCTTCCTTCAGTTTGTTCTTTATCCCTCTGGGAAGCTGAGAGCAAGCTAACTACTGCATTGGCAAAGGCAGATGCTGAGTGCGCCCTCTGCTTTCTGCAGTCCCCCTGAGCCTTCTTCGTATCTGCTCTAAAGTACATCTTTGTCTTCTGGTTTTTTCTCTTGTACCATTCATCTACGCCAACATGGCAAATGACATTCTTCCTTCAAATGAGACTTTGAACGGCTGGGTATGGTGGCACACACCTTCAGTCGCAGCACTCAGGAGGCAGAGGCAGGCAGATCTCTGAGCTCCAGACCAGCTTAAGGTACGCACAAAGTGAAACTCATCTCAAAAAAAAAGTCATGGGTGGTAGCAGGGTGACTTAGTGAGAAAAGGCCTCCGCTGCTAATCTTGGAGATTTGAGAATTTAATCCCTGGATCTATATGGCAAGAGAGAACCAAATCCCATAATTCATCCTCAGACTTCCGCACATGCACCCCTGCAATACACACAAAATAAATAAAAGCATAAATGTGTGTGTGTGTGTGTGTGTGTGATCTGATTCCTGTGAAAGTCCCAGCTGCATGTTGCAATGAGAACAGAAGCTAACATTAAAGTGTCAGTCTGGGACTGGAGAGATGGCTCAGTGGTTAAGAGCCCTGCCTGCTCTTCCAGAGGTCCTGAGTTCAATTCCCAGCAACCTCACAATTGGTTGCTCATAGTCATCTATACTGGGATCTGATGTCCTCTTCGGGTATGCAGGTCCACATGCAGACAGAGTACCCACACATAAAATAAATAAATCTAAAACAGAATTGTCAGCCTGGAGCCCCGAGGATGAAGACGGGGCCTGTGGGTGGTGAGCAAGCTCACCAGGGCTGGCGGGACAGCGGCTCCTCCCGTGGCCCCTGAGGACTGTGTAAGGCACTTACATTGTGGCTTCTAAGGCAGCTAATTCTGACATCCATAATAGCAAGGAAGTTAGATTTCATCTAACAAGCCACCATAGACCTCTCCAAAGACAAGGAGCTAAGGACGACGGGTAACCAAGAAAGGCTGGCGCTGTTCTCTTTGTGGCTGTGCTAGAAGTAACATCGTGTCGTGGCAAAAGCCAAGCTGATCCTGAAGATGTGGGGACAGAGTGGTCAGTCTCCTTTAACACAAGGATGGAGGGTCGGGACGCTGGCCAAGTGACAGACGGCAGCAGACAATCAAGATCAGCAAGGTGTAGTGGGTAATAATTAACAAAGAGTTCTGCCCCGCCAGGCCTCTGCACCACTCCTTCCAACTATCCAGTGAAGCGTGACTCTTAAACTTGAATAGTTAACCAAATATCTTTATGCATATAAAACTCCCAATTATATACTGCCAATTTACAATGATAAAGTCTTATCCCTCCAAATTTTCTAACCTCTCCAAAACACCAGAAATACATCTGAAGGCATCTGGATATCCACGCCTCCTTCTCAGCTCAATGTGAATGGATAGGAAATATCCTGCAACAACAAGGAACCAAATAGAAGTCAGAGATGGATAGAGGCCCAACAGCTCCTAACTGGGTGGGCAACCCAGTATTATCTCCTTGACTGGGCCAAGCAGACATGCACAGAGCATGTTTACTCTCCATTGGCCACCCCAGTGGTGTCTATCCCTGAGAGCTAGCCACTCTCAAGCAATTACCTCATCTTTCGTGCAGTTTCTGTTACAGTCCTATAAAAGTCCTAGACAAGGAAATTCGGTGGCTTCTTCTTCCCTTGCATTCCCTACCCACTCTTGGGAGTCTCTCACTTCTCCTTACTTTCTCTTTTTGTTTTTAATTTCATTGTGTACGTGGGAGTCTTTGCCTGCGTGTGTCTGTGTACCACACAAGTGCCCGCGGCCCGTGGAGTCAAGAAGATGGCATCAGATCATTTGGAACTGGAATTAGAGATGGTTGTGAGCTGCACATGCTCTTAGC